>NC_138894.1:44076698-44676100 GCF_965194825.1 Balaenoptera physalus
CAGGGAAGTCCCTATTTCCTTTCATGACAACATTGAATTAGAAAACACTGAGTCATATTATCTCCATGTCAGTGTTTTATTTAGAATACATTTTTTCAAAGGAAAATTTTATTTAGTAAAATATAACACTATAATTGATTTTTACTTTGACCCTGATATTGTAGGGAATATCATGATTTTGGATAATATGGAGTGGACTCTTTGGGGGTATAACTGTCTTTTGTTCAAAAGCTGTACAGAATATGTCAGTGTATATTCTTACAAAATATAGATTAAGGATTTTTTTGGGTGAAATATGTAATTCTTGGTGCTGGTTATAAATAGAGATTGGATGAATAGTTAGGTGGAGAGTAAGTTTATTGTAACTTCCAAATTATTTTCAGTCTGTGTTCCTGAGACCATATATTGAAAATGGCCTTGATACCTGCTGGAAGGCATCCCCTTGGAATTCAGAGATAAGCTGTCCTGAGTGGCATATGAGGGGGGTGCTGAGTGGAAGAATGCCAGTGCCACATTCAAGTCTAGATATCCTGCTTGCTGGTGGAGTAACTGGGTAAATCACTTAACCTTGAGCCTCAGTTTCCTCATCTGTAAAATGAGTGTAATTGTATATCTATTGATACTTCCTGGGGTTGTCATAAGTCTTAAATAAAATAAAGTATACAGCATTACTTTGAAAAAGCATCACATGAATGTTGTTATCATGTAGCATTTGGCAGGGCCCAGACCAGGGGGAGGTGAGTGAGGTGCCGGGGCTCAACTTTTAAGGAGGCCCTCGCTCTCAGATCTGACCCTGCGCTTGACCCATCCTGAGAGTGAGCACCTCCTTAAATGTAGGGCCAGCAGGCTCCTCACTCATCTCGCCCTAGTCCAGGCCCTGGTGTTTGGCCAAGCACAGTTCCTGTGAATAGGAGCTCTACAGCTTTAGATGTGGGTCTGGTTTCTGAAAGACTATTTTTGTTGTTGTTTCTTACATTGAGGTAGGTTAGGAGCAGCTGTTCCTTCTCCCTCAAAGCTATAAAGCTGCTGCTTGGATAAAACAATCCGCTAACTTCCTTTTTTTTTTTTCTTTCTTTCTAGTCCCTTATTATGTTACTCATATATCTGTTCATGGTTAGATGTTACAAGATATATTCATTTTATCTTCAGATATTCTTCTGGAGATAGTGTTACGTTACGATGGACTGCTAAAGAATACCATGTCTGCATTATTGTTTTCTGGAATTTGCAGTACTGAGGGGATCTTTTAACTTCATCTTCTTTAAATTGCTTGCTTTCAGGTAGAAGCAATTTACTTGTCAAGTAAAAAGATGTTGCAAGGTTATCATAACAAATTCCAGAGGTGAATGGGTATGAAAGCAGTTCTTCTAGGCCCAGAGCCAGTCCTAGAAACAAAAATGAATTGCCCCTCTGCGCAAACAGATTTTTCAAGATCTGTTCACATGCCCACGTGTCTGACTGAGGTGGGCTTTTCTGGGTAACCATTCAGTGACAAAGCTCTCACTTAGTTCTTTAAACAAGGGAGGCTAGTGTTAATGGTTAGTTTTAGAACTTTTAAAAGTTGCTCACTAGGAGAGTTTTACAGTTTGTTGCCCATATTTCCTTTGAGTTTCCTCATGCTGCTGTTAAAAGGTTTGCCCCACTCTTAAATTTTGCCCCACTATGCCCTATACTTACCTTCTAAATCTTTGCAGATACCCAGATATGATTAATGATATTTTGAAGCTAAATCTGTCACAGAGGAATTATGATTTTTTTAAATATGAAAATATAGTCAGGCTCAATGATTAGTAAAATCTGTAGAGGCAAGAGAACTGGAAAGAGAGAGATTCCCCAGGAATATGACCTATAGTAAAAGTATTGATGAGGTTCTTTCAGAGAGTGCATGTTTTGCCCTTTAGTAGTTAAGAAGGAGAAGAGGGCTTCCTGGTGGCGCAGTGGTTGAGAATCTGCCTGCCAATGCAGGGGACACGGGTTCGAGCCCTGGTCTGGGAAGATCCCACATGCCGCGGAGCAACTAGGCCTGTGAGCCACAACTACTGAGCCTGCGCATCTGGAGCTTGTGCTCCGCAAACAAGAGAGGCTGCGATAGTGAGAGGCCCGCGCACTGCGATGAAGAGTGGCCTCCACTTGCCACAACTAGAGAAAGCCCTCGCACAGAAACGAAGACCCAACACAGGCCATAAATAAATAAATAAACCCAAAGTTTAAAAAAAAAAAAAAAAAAGGAGAAGAAAAAAGGCATAAGATCATTTTTTGTCTATTGATTTAATGGAAAATTAGAACATAGATTAAATGTGGCCCTTTAGACCATTTTTTTCCCCTATTGTGAAAGGTAAATACATGTATGGGCAAGAATTCAGAATAGCAATGAACAACTACATCAAACTATTGGGCTGGCCAAAAAGTTCGTTCGGGTTTTTCCATAACATCTTACGGATGGAAGATGCATCATTCAGGTATTTTTCCTTTATTACTCAGCAGTGTGTATTTGGGGGGTTATAATTTATCTCTCATAGGACTTTCTCAAACTGGGCAGGACATAATAAGCCATGTGCTAGTTGTGTGAGTTGTTAGTTAAGGATAAAGGAGTTTCAAATTAAAGCACAGGTAGCAAATCTGGTAAAATGCCACACAAATTTACTAGAGGTTTAAAATGGACACTACGCTAGACATTGAAGTTATGGGGGATTTTTTTCTCCTTTTTTTATGTTTTTGAACTTTGCCAAGTTTTCTTAGTGAGCACATTACTTTTATAATAAAAAAAAGTAGAGGAAAAATAAAAATATTTTCATATAACAGTACAGCTCACCAGCAGTTCAAGTAAGGGGGCGGTGGAAGGTAAACTTGGGTAGAGTCCAAACTGGTATTAATATGCCTTCACTCATCCATAATTCAGCAACTATTTATAGAATGTCAACTACCGTGCAAAGCACTGTGTGAGGGCTGGGCAGCCAATGATGAACTCCAGCGTGGAGCTTATGCTCTAGGAGAATTCTTCAATTAGCATTATGATAAGGACTACAAAGAAATAAGATTCTTTTTTTAAAAAAATAAATTTATTTATTTATTTAATTTTGGCTGTGTCGGGTCTTCGTTGCACGCACGGGCTTTCTCTAGTTGCGGCGAGCGGGGGCTACTCTTCATTGCGGTGGCTTCTCTTGTTGCGGAGCACGGGCTCTAGGTGCGCAGGCTTCAGTAGTTGTGGCACGCGGGCTCAGTAGTTGTGGCTCACGGGTTGTAGAGCGCAGGCTCAGTAGTTGTGATGGCACGGGCTTAGCTGCTCCGTGGCATGTGGGATCTTCCCGGACCAGGGCTCGAACCCATGTCCCCTGTATTGGCAGGCGGATTCTTAACCACTGTGCCACCAGGGAAACCCATGAAATAAGATTCTAAGAGAGTTTATAATAGCAGAACCTGACCAGGTCAAAGGGTAGGGAGGTCGAGGAAGGTGGCTGTGAGGAAGTTTCTGTTCTGAAGGGTGAGCAGGAATTAGCCAAGTAGGAGGGGTGGGGAAAAGGAAGCATTCTAAGTGGAGGGAATGGTTTCTGGGAAGGCCCAGAAATTGGAAAAGCATGTCAAGAAACTGCAAATCCATCATGGCTGGAGCCAGGAGAGTGAGGGAGTTACTGATTGTGAAATTTTTTTTTTAGGACTTACATTTTTAAAAGAACATTCTGGCTGTTCTGTAGATTCTGGGCTAGAAGGTGCAAAAGGGGATACAGGGAACCCTGGAGAAGGCTATTACAATGATCCAGCTGAGAGATCATGGTGGCCTGGCATCCGGCTTGGGGCATAATAGACAAATTCCAGAGACAATACAGGAGGCAGAATTGTAAAGAGTTGCTGCTTGGTTGGTTATGGGAGACAGGAAGTTGTCAAGAATGACTCCCCAAATTTCTGACTTTAACAACTAGGTAGATGGTGGTGTTATTGAACTAGAGGACACGGGAAGTTTAGAAGGGAAGGACATGAGTTCTGTTTGGACCATAGTGGATTTTAAGGTAGCTCTGAGACATTCCAGTGGAGGTGTCAAATAGTGAGATATAAAGATCTGGAAATCACAAGAATATAGTAGCAGCAGCGTCAGGCAATACTCATTGTCAGGCAGGTGAAATCATCTTAATTCCCAGGAGGTCAAGCCAGTTACTTGCTATGTGGGGCTACTGGTAAGTAGCCCCTTAGAAATGTGGGTAGGAGCACATTTACAAAGTGTCCCATACATCCCTGTGCACTCTCTAAGGAAGGGATATCTTCATAGTTTGTGAATGAGGAAACTGAGGCTAAGAGGAGTTACATGATCTGTCTGAGGCCATTCATCTCATCAGTAGTGAAGAGGGGCATATCAGTCTGGGTCTCAACCAGAAATGGGTGGCAAACTTGAAGGAAGATAATTCAAGGAGGGGTTGTTTGTTTTACAAAGGATTACCAAATAAGGATGCAAAGTGGGGGACCATGAGAAATAGTGCAGTAAACTGGGGCTAGTAGCAGCTGAGTTGTTGTGAACACCCCTGGAATCAAAAGTATCAAGAGGAGAGAGTCGCTCCCAGACCCTGCGAGGAGAAAGTTGTGTGAAGCTACTTTGAAAGAAGCAGTGATCCTCAGTTCAAGGACACAGTCAGCTGATGCCACCTCGTTCAACTCTCTACTTCTCCCACGTGTCTCCTATCAGGGCTCCCATTGGCCAAACCCAACAGGAATCCAGAGGGCAGAGAGCTAGGTGGAAAGGGGTAGAGGGTGTGATCAAAAGGGAGCAAATAGAGAATAGCAGGACACTGGGGCTTCCATCTGGGTCCATCCGCACTCCAAAACCCAGAGCACGATCAAGAAGGGGTTGCTCAGCGTTAAGCCCCTGACGTGATGGAATACACACGGAGACCTGAGCAGAAGCTCAGTGAGCTCTCAAATCCTGGACCCCAGGTGAGAGTTAGAGCAAAGCTGAAGTTAGCTCACTGAGGAGCTCTGCCCAAGCCCATCAGATACCTGCGAGCAGACCACCTCTGATCCCATCTGGTAGTGTGGAGCCGACTTTAACGGCCAGGACGCCTCCTCTCATGACACCCCTTTGAAGGGAGCATTCATTGTCATTTTGTAAATTTGCAAATGAATAAATCCTGGAATTGAGTGGCAGCTCCATTTACGCAGTCATGCCAATTCTCCTCAACTCGTGTATCTGAACCCCGTGTTTGAATTATAAAAGCAGGGATCATCATTGCATCATCATCAAGCAATGATCATCTTCCTTAGATAGAGAAGCCCGTTAAAGAGCTGTTTGCTTCGGGGCTTTCTGTTCAGATGTCCCTGTTATCACTTGAAATGTCAGATGAGAAATTATTTTGCTATTGATATTTCAGGTTCTGGGTTAGTGACTGTCAGGTATGGCAGCACGCTCAGAGAAGTGTTAACTGTTTCTGACCAGGGGGAATGCAGCTTAAAAATGTATAAAGTAATTTAGGTGTCCCATTCTTGACATCCATTTCAGTGGGCTGTGTTAATATTTACTTTCTTGTCCTGATTATTTTATATGTCCTTCGTATTGTTTCTGTTTAACTGCTCTATAAATGACTGCCTTCTCAAGCAGGAATTCTCAAAGAACAATACAGCATATACATTCAGAGGTCTCAGGAATGTTGTTTATGTTCAAGAGCTCAGCTTTTATTTTTTCAGAAATCACCTCAACTTAAGGTCAATGGAAAGAGACACACTGAATTATAATATTGTTTGCTATGTAGGAAAAAACAAATGAGGGAGGGTAAGTGGAAATTTGGCATAACCTAGGATAAGCCATGGCAGCTATTCATCTTGCTTAAAATCCTACATGCTACAAAACTACCTTGGGAAACTGCCTTGAAAATGGAGTAAAAAAAAAAAACTGAGGATAACATATCTCAATTCCATTCAGCATTTTTTTAACTAGTATTTTTTAAAGTAATGATAAAAATAGAATAAGATTCAGAATCAAAAAAAAAAAAAGGTAAATTACTCTCCCACCGCACAGGCAACCACTATTAATGGTTTCTTGGGTGTCCAGATGTATTCTGTGCATATGTAAGTAGAGGTAGATTATTTTATGCAGATGTTAGTATAAAATAGATAATGCTTCACATTTTATTCTTTTCAGTTAGAAATATATCTTGAAGGTCATTTCATATTAGCACATACAAGTCTATCTTTTTTTTTAAAAAAATATTTGTTTTTATTTATTTATTTATGGCTGTGTTGGGTCTTCGTTTCTGTGCGAGGGCTTTCTCTAGTTGTGGCAAGCAGGGGCCACTCTTCATCGCAGTACGTGGGCCTCTCACTATCGCGGCCTCTCTTGTTGCGCAGGCTCAGAAATTGTGGCTCACGGGCCCAGCTGCTCCGCGGCACGTGGGGTCTTCCCAGACCAGGGCTCGAACCCATGTCCCCTGCATTGGCAGGCAGACTCTCATCCACTGCGCCACCAGGGAAGCCCCAAGTCTATCTTTTAAGGCTGATTTCCAACTGAATTACATTATGTTCTGTGTAATATCAATTCTTTAGCATTTGATCCTCTGTGACCTAGTATGGTAAACTTTTATAAATATTCCATATGCTCAGAAAGAATGTATACTCTCTGTTGGCAGCAGGCTCTCTCTCTCTCTACACACACATGCACATCTGTCAAATCAAGCTTGTTAATTGTATTGTGAGGCCTTCTACATCTAACTCTTGGTCACCCGGTCTATCAGTTTCTGATAAAGTGATGTTAAAATTTCTCACTATGATTATTGTGCTGATTATTCTCCATTTGCCCTATGATTTATAGATGCTCATAAAGAAAGACCTGCTAGTATCAAATGATAAATTCCTTTAAAAAATCTATTCTTAGCCCTCTGCCCTACTCTCTTGTCCTTTGGTTTCCAGTTAGGTTTGGTCAGTGGGTTTGGCCCACCTCCTTGCCCCACAGAGGTCTGCCTTCCTCCAGGGCAGGAACTCATTCTGGGCAGCCCCTCCTTCACAGCTCTATCTCTCCATAGGCTCTAGTAATTCTGTTCCCTCCCTTTGTTCTTTCAGGCCTAGAGGAGTAATGGCTTCCCACTGTTGCTAGTTCTTTGGTGCCTCACCATCCCCTCTTGTCCTTTCAACCCTGTATGCACCTCTGTAAACAATCCATTCATTCAGTTCTCTTCAGGTAAACTCTCCTGAACACTATATCTGCAACTCTCCTGAACATGATATCTGCTTCTGTCGAGACTCTGAATTTTCCATTCTTCTTATAATTCAGTTTTTGCTTTATTAATTTCAAGGCTATCTTGTCAAGTATACATAAACTTGTGGTTGATATATCTCTTTGGTAGATTGTTCCATTTATATATTAATGGGTTTTCTTTAAGTATTATTTTTTCTGATAGTAACTGATAAACCAGTCTTTTAGTTTGTATTTATATGGTACAATTTTTTTTCTTTCCATCTCCTGTTTTTCAACCTTTCTGTGTTGTTTTGTTTTGAAGTGTATATCTTTAAGAAAGTTTATACTTTGATTTTTAACTCAATCTGATAAATTAATAGGTAAATTTTATCCATTCACATTTCTTGTGATTACTGATATATTTGAACTTATTTTTGCCATATTACTTTCAGTTTTCTGTTTACTCCCTCTTCTAGTTTTGACACAGATTGTATTCTTACTCTTTAAGTTATAATATCCTTAACTATTATTTTCCCTAAAGTATGAAATTGTTTGATATCTCTGTCCTCTTCCCTGAGAAAAAATGGACCTTAGCTCATTTTAACTCCACAATGAACACCTATCCCTGTCTTCCTTATCATTATAGAGAATTTTAATTCCACCTTTTTTAGCATAAAAATAGATTTCTTCTTATAGTCAGTGGTTAAAATGCATTTGCCAACATGTTTTATCAGTTCTGTGGTGGCAGCTCAGTGTCCTGTGCTGTGGTGATATGAAGGTACCACAAATCTAGTCCCTGAATAAGCTGGTGATTGGGCAGGTCCTTGCTGCACAACTCTGTCTGTTTCCTATTGCCTTCTTAGACAAGCAGCTTCTTATAAGCTGTGACCCCAGGCAGCAACCAGGGTGGCAACTTCATGGCTGGGAGAGCCTCATTCCTGCCCCGTACCTGCCCTCAATCCTGAGCGGCTCTGCCCACTTTGGACATGGAGTGACCACTTTGTATATCTAGTCTATTTCTGAAATGTGGAAACATTTACCATATTTTGATGATAACTGTGTATTCAAATTGTTCTCTTTTTATATTGTAATTGTTATTGCCATGTATTGTTTAAGTGTGCCTCAAAGTGTAAATTTACGATGCTATCTGGTTTGGAAGTTGAATCCCAAAGTTTGTATTGAGCGCCTACAGTATGCCTTGCCCTAAGTGGCAGAAAACACCCACAAAAGTGTCTCTCTCTTTAAGAAGCTTATAATTTCCTAAGTGAAAGAAGACATATACATACATGAAACAGTTTTAAAAATATAAGGCAGAATGATATTCAGGTGTCAAAATCTGTGATATTTTCCCCAGGTATAGAAAGCAAGGTGAATGCCACAATAGTTACAGTGGCTGGGGATGACTGTTTTGTTGCTCCTAGTTTATTTGGAGGGAAAGGGGCGCAAGAAGATGACTATACCTGTGTTAAATATCACCTAGGCTGGTGCATACATCCACACATATGAAAGGACATTTTATTAAGTATTATATGTTATAACCAGTCCTCTTCATGGAGCTCAAGAAAAATATCTAAATATGCACCTTGAAAAAACACGTTTAACTTTCTCTAATAGATTCAATTAACCGCTAGACCCTTCTTACCTGCTGGGACTATTATGAGTAGGAATTGCCACCCTGTTCATATAAGTTAATTATTTAGAAAACTGAAAAACAAGATGATGACTTCAGTTATGAACAACTGATTCAGACTGATCGTTTTCTCTTTTTTCACGTGTTTAGCATATGGTCCTAATGAGATTAGAGCAAAATCAATTGTATTTGTTTCCATCAAACTATATAACAGGCTCTTTGGAAAAGTTTTCAGATGTCCTTCTAATCCTTGAGATGGCAGAGAAATCCCTACTCCGGCGCCTTCCCTGGCCTAATCTGCATTCTCTCAATTGTTGACTCTGTAGAGTGAGTGACCTTCCCTTCAGTTTGGGGGCAATGGACAATGATCTGAGTGAATTGTCCTGATTCAAGCGATTGTAGATTCAGATATGGGGAAGGGGGTCCTGTTAAATCTGGACCTCAACCGGCTGTAAGTAATCCCACTTTTCCCTGAACTCATAATTTATCTCAATCTCTCTGGTGGCATTTTCTTTCTTTTTTTAAAATTTATTTTATTCAAGTATAGTTGATTTACAATGTTGTGTTAATTTCTGCTGAACAGCAAAGTGTTTCAGTTATACATATATATATATTCTTTTTCGTACTCTTTTCCATTATGGTTTATCCTGAATATAGTTCCCTGTGATATACAGTAGGACCTTGTTGTTTACCCATTCTATGTATAATAGTTTGCATCTGCTAATCCCAAACCCCCAATCTGTTCCTCCCCCACCTCCCCCTTGGCAACCACAAGTCTGTTCTCTATGTCTGTGAGTCTGTTTCGTAGATAGGTTCATTTGTGTCATATTTTAGATTCCACATATAAGTGATATCATATGGTATTTGTCTTTCTCTTTCTGACTTACTTCACTTAGTATGGTAATCTCTAGGTCCATCCATGTTGCTCAAATGACATTATTTCATTCTTTTTTATGGCTGCATAGTATTCCATTGTATATTTGTGCCACATCTTCTTTATCCATTCATCTGTTGATGGACATTTAGGTTGTTTCCATGGCTTGGCTATTGTGAATAGTGCTGCTATGAACATAGGGGTACATGTGTCTTTTTGAGTTATAGTTTTGTCTGGATATATGCCCAGGAGTGGGATTGCTGGATCATATGGCAACTCTATTTTTGTTTTTTTGAGGAACCTCCATACTGTTTTCCATAGTAGCTGCACCAATTTACATTCCCATCTGGTGGCATTTTCTTAAGATGAATAATACCCTGAATTATAACTCTTGCCCCCTCTAGCCTGTAAATTCCTTGAGAGAAGAAGCCATGCCTGATTAATTTTTGAATCCCTGAAAAACTATAGTAGAATATTAAAGTTGTATAGTGAGGCCATTTAATAAATACGTGACTATGTAAAGCCCAGGTAAGTACGTGTATTTCTGGAGCTCGGTATATCTCGCAATTTTGTAGAGTCTTACAGCATCTTTGATAAACTTCTCAGTGAAAATGTTGACTAGGCAAGTTCAGTTAAAATATAGTAGAAATGTTTATTCTGGTATCTCTAAGTATACATTTAGTTCTACAGAAAACTTACAGTGTGACATTGTGTCAACATTTGCAAATTGACTGTAAGTGACCTTAATCTTAGGGCAGCCTGAAGGATCAGTATAGTAATGCCAGGTAAGTGCTTTTTTACCTGAGACTTCTTTCTCATCTTCTCCCGTAAAGAGACCTTAATATGTATTTTGATTTGAAATTGGAAATGTAACTTTCACTGAAAGTGTCATGTGATGTTTGCATTACTTTTAACTGCTATGTATAAAGGAAACTCTATCCTTTGACTCTGTCAGTTATTTCTCTTGTGCACAGGGAAAATGCATTAAAATGACTAAAAATATTTTAAAATCATAAATGAAAACAACCCTGTCAAACCCTTACAAACACTATGCCTTTCTCTTCAGCCTAGTCTCTTTCTATCCATGTCACATATTTCTTTTCTGCTTCTCATTGTAATAATAATAGTATTATTATAAGTGGCACAGAGAGGTTAACTAACCCACCTGAGGATGCACAGCTACTAAGACATAGAACCAGGGTTTGAACCTAGGCAGTTTGACCCTAGAGTTCATGCTCTTAACCACCATATCATTTTTGGTATAGTATCAGACACATGGAGAACTCAATAAACACCTATCTTCTTGCTGTTAGTCTTCAGCCCCATTCTTTTGTGAGAGAAACTCCAACACCAGATCCACTGCTAAATTACTCTAGAATAAGGCTTATCCCTATTCTGCTTTCTGGTGGCCAAACTCCTTTAGAGAATGTGGGCATGTCACATCACCATGATGGAGAAATAGTCATAGGTGCAGTCACAAAACCAGTTAGCTAAAACTGGAATGAGCATCTAAAGGAATCCCCATCAGAAACTGTGAAGAACAATTGCTTTACTTCTATTACTGTCAGTTGCTTTTTTTTTTTTAATATTTATTTATTTATTTATTTGGTTGCACTGGGTCTTAGTTGTGACAGGCAGGCTTTTTAGTTGCGGCTCGCAGCCTCCTTAGTTGTGGCTCACCGGCTTCTTAGTTGCAGCACTTGGCCTCCTTAGTTGAGGCATGTGAGCTCTTAGTTGCAGCATGCATGTGAGATCTAGTTCCCTGACCAGGGATTGAACTCGGGCCCCCTGCATTGGGAGAGTGAAGTCCCGTCCAGTGCGCCACCAGGGAAGTCCCTACTGTCAGTTGCTTTTGAGGAAAAAGGGGAAGTGACTTATTATTTTCCTGGATAAGGCTTTACCTGGATATATATTTCTTAATCTTATGAAAATACCAGACCATGTTCCTAACTTCATCTCTAACCCCAATACTTTCTGCCGAGAGTTATCAGTGCTAACACAAAGGAGAAGAGGAGGCAATAATCTAAAATGACAAATGACCCAGATAATATTTTTTTTTTTTTACTTTGGAATGCATCAGAGACTCCACCCACTTGTTACCAGCAGTCTCAGCCTGACTGATGATAGTTTGTGGCTTCACTGAGTAGCAGAATGGAACAGGCCAAAGATATTCCACTTGATAACTGAGAATTAAAATTGTATTTATATTGTAGAAACATATATGCTTAATTCTAATAACACTAATACTTTTAACTTGTGATTCTTACATAAAGTATGTTTGGTTATATACTAGATATTTTTATTTTCTATTTATTTATTTATTTATTTATTTATTTGGCTGTGTCAGGTCTTAGTTGCGGCACGCAGGATCTTCGTTGTGGCACATGGGATCTTTCATTGCAGCGAGCAGTCTCTTCTTTGCAGCGCACGGGCTTCTCTCTAGTTGTGGTGCACGGGCTCAGTAGTTGTGGCATGCGGGCCTAGTTGCCCCACAGCATGTGGGAACTTAGTTCCCCGACTAGGGATCGAACCTGAGTCCCCTGCATTGGAAGGCAGATTCTTAACCACTGGACCACCAGGGAAGTCCTGTTTTTATTTTCTTTAAATGGGGCTTCGAGTTTGAGTGCCTCCTATGTGCCAGGCACTGTTCTTGGTGCTTAAGATACAAAGCAAAGCAAGAGGACAAAGCAAAGATCCCAGCCTGCAGGGACTTTATATTCTAGCTTTAGAGTAACTAAGCAGTTATTTTTTTATTGCAACTCATGTTGTAAATTTATCAGTTGAAGGCTGGGTGATTGATACACAAGAGTAAGTCATAAATTTTTAGTATGGTTCCAAATTACCAAGCACTTTTGATCCTCAAGAGTTCACTTAAGTAATATATGCAACAATAAAAAAAAATAGAATAGTATAGAAAAAAATAATATAGAGTGGCCCTGTCTTGGGACAATTTAAACCCAGTCCTGGGAGATCCTGTCATCATCCCAGAGATAGTAAAAAAAAAAAAAAAAAAAGCTAGAACTATGGCTGTAAATCTTTTTACTATTAAGAAGTCTTTTTACTTTTGTACCCCATGTTTTGAAAAATTTAATGCTTTAAACAAATCCCATTTATTAAGTAATAATTTATTTCCCCCTATATATACCATTTCTGCTACTTCTGTAGGTACCAGAAAAACCCAGAAACAGGTTGAGCTCAGGCATATTCCTACTCAGTACCCAGATAGTTATGCCCCATCTGCCACCCTAGGAGCCCTTGTTTTGGGCTGTTGAGTGTGTGTGTGTGTGTGTATACCTGCAGAGATAGCTGGTGGTATTAGAGGTCATGTGGGCTTTTAAGATACCCCTTCATGAGAGCACAGTATAATTGGTATATTAGTTTCTTAGGGTTGTTGTAATAGGTGACCACAAACTTGGTTGCTCAAAACAACAAAAATTTATTCTTTCACAGTTCTAGAGGCTGGAAGTCTGAAATCAAGGTGTAGGCAGGACTGCGCTCCCTGTAATGGCTCTGGGGAAGAATTCTCCTTGCCTCTTCAGTTTCTGGTGGCTCCAGGCATTCCATGGCTTGTGGCTCCATAACTCCAGTCTCTGCCTCTGTCTTCACACGGCCTTCTCCTCCTTTCTGTCTGTGTAGTCTCCTCTGCCGTCTCTAATAAAGACAATTGTCATTGAATTTAGGGCCCACCCAGCTAATCCAGGATGATCCCATCTCAATATTCTTAATTATATCTGTGAAGACCCTTTTTCCAAGTAAGGTCACATTCACTGTTCCAGAGGTTATTACATGAGCATGAATTAGGGGGCTACCATTCAACCCACTACAATTAGGTAGGCCTAAAAATATCTATCAATGCTAGAAATCAAAGTATTAAGTGAAGGGTTTTGAATTCTCCCTCCTTATCCAACACCCCATACTTTGCTCTTATCTGAAATATCTGGCCATTGCCTCAGCTCCCAGTTGAATGTTACCACTGGACTCAAGCTCTGCTCTTGGCTCTAACATCTGGTTCCTCATCTTGGGTCTCATCTTGGCTTATCCCCTGGAGTAGCTCTTGGTATCCCCTTGCATGGATGACTTCTACTGACTCTGCAGCGCATCCAGGTTGCCACCATCTGTGCTCGGCATGGCTTGTTCCCCCATTGCCCAGTCTTGTTACCAATAGGACACACCCATAGTGTTTCAGTAAGTCAAGTCCTTGTTGCATAAGGACATGACCCAGTGACCTCCCAAGTGTCCTCCAAATGGCCTGTATGGAGCTAGAAACCACTGCCTACCCAGAGTTATGCTTATAAAAATTTATAACCCCAGGATTAACATGGAGCTATACTCCTCCATGGTGACAGAAAGCAGGTGTGTGCCAGAGCCTCTGTATTCCATGGCTACCTTTTGTCCTGAATTTCTTGTTCACCCAAGAGGACTGGTCCTGAGTGCTTGGAATTTATATTATTCTATTTTAAAAATTGGATTTCAGATATGCTTTGAGATAAACCCATCTTGTTTCTTTCTTTGCCAAATGCTGCATTTCATTTTTCATATTTATCTTTTGCTCCCTTAATGATTATGTTCTTTTTTTTCTCCCTTCAGAATGAACCAGTTACAATTTTCCATTTGAAAATAAATTTCATCATATTTTATTTCCTGTTTTCCAGGCCATTTGTTTTTCTCAATGACTCAGATCTAGCTGAGAATTTTGTTAGCAAATCCAAAGTACGATGCGCTGTAATTCTCCTGGAAGGTGAAAAGTGAAAAGTGTAGGAGCAAGTCTAGCCTTTGATCTGAGGCTCTTACACTAGCTATCCTAAAATTGAGTGTATCATGTGACTTTGATCTACAGGCTGCCATTTTCCCCCACCAAAGAGGTATCCAGAGACTTCACACCTAGTAAATCATCACCATAACCTCTGTGCCATAAAGACCATTAAAAACAATAAACGCAAGTATCATGAGAATTACTTGTTATTCAAATATTTAAGTTTACAGTCTTGCTTTGCATTATTGCTTTATAAAACAATAAGTCCTTACAACACATCTCATGCCTAAGGAAGTGTGGCGATGTCAATTTGATCAAAACATCAAATTACTACCAGAATGAGATTACAAAATATTTTTTGCAGAGTGCTTACGTGAACAATATCACAATATATTTATTCTGTTAACTGGCTTCAAATTTGGGCAGTCTACCTAGTTCAGTAGACTGAGCACTAGATTGGCAATAACGTTCTCCTAAATTCTAACTTCAGTTCTACTGCTGATTGGCTCTGTGTAGTAAGTAACTATTCGTTGTTTCTTTGCCTTTGGCCTTGTGAAGCATAAAAGTAGAAAAAGAGTAAGGCATGGCCAGTTGAGTCCTTAATATTTAGTTTGAGGAATTCTTGGCTGCAGGGCCAGTTTTTATTTTCTAAAAATGGAAATTTTATTTTCATGGGGCAGTGCATCAATAGCTTCTCCTCCTTGCTCCCTGGTCTCCGCTTGGCCCTGCACCACACGCACCAACCTTTCCCAAACAAGGGCATTTTTGTGGCCAATAGAACAATAGCCACTATCCTTGGAACCAAGTGAGTGAACAACTCAAATATATTCTGGGTTTGTTAGCATATTTATTTAGATAGCACTTATGCTTCTTTTCTAAAGTTAGGCTGCCCAATCATAGGTGATAGGTGATTTCAGACTACAATAAAGAGCTTTAAAATAATGATAAGAATGCCATAGATGATCAAATTAAGAACTAATATTCTTTTACCTAGAGAATAAAAAACTTATCAATATCTGGCGTGGGGTGAGCTTATTGCAATCAGCTTCAACTGTTTGAAAGATATATTTTGGATAATATCTTTGCTCCTTATCCCCACTAAGGTTAGGACAAGAAAGTAATCATGAAGGAATTATGTTAGATACAGATAGAGAGGTCTATTATTAATACACCAGACAGGTAGTTGCCTTCTCTAAAGAAAAAAAAAGATCCTGATGTGTTACAGCTTCCCCAGAGTCGGAGAAGGGAACTGTAACTTCACAGCTCATCCCATTCATCAGCTTCCCAGAGTTTAAATACCTCCTGAAGAAACATGGTAGCCCTCCTTAGTGTCTTATTTCAGTCTCTTTTAATCCTTACAGCAAGAACATATTAATGCTGAATAGAAGCCCATCTGTACATTTAGGCTTATTTCCTCTTTCCTCTGGGAAAAGAGGACAGATAATCACCACTTCATGTGACATCCCTCAACTACTAAACCCCTATAACACTGTCTTCTTCTTTCCCCCTAGCCCTCAGTGGGTCTGTTTCCCAAAGACTTACTTATTGTTGTTGCCCCTCTGATTTTATGATGAATGGCAATTCTAACACCTCTGACCCTGAGAAGCAGAGAATTCTTGGCTTTATCTTTGCACTAAGAATTTAAATGCAGCCGAATGTATGAGCAGAAATAGGTCATTTTTCTTCTGCAGATCACCAATTGCAAGATTTCTTTTCATAAAAAAACAGTATATCAATTTTCTATTGAAAATACATTTTTGTAAAGCATGAAAAAATGGAATCTCAAGCTCTGTCGCCATCAGAGAGGTGAATGGCTCTTCTCTTTTGAAGCAGCTGCCAACAAATATGAGGACTGGGTATCATTTCTGTCCTTGGTGAACTGTCAGGCTTCTCTTTACGAGTCTGGCACATTGCAGGTGGCTGAAGTAGCTTCTCATTGTCAGGAACTGGTGCGAACAGTTGTTTCTCTACCTATGGCTTACAGTCCTGTTGCCTAGGACTGAAGGATATTCTGAGTTGAATAGTACTTAATGCAGATAATTGAATAAAGTGCTGTTTTACATTTATTGAAGGTGACATTCATGTAACATAAAATTAGCCATTTTAAAGTGAACAATCCAGTGGCATTTGGTACATTCACAGTATTGTGTAACTACCATCTATATCAAGTTCCAAAATATTTTCACTTCCCCATTAAGAAATCCCATACCTAACTACCTCCAAGTGCTGGTAACCATCAGTCTGCTTTTTGTCCTATGAATTTACCTATTTTGTATATTTCATATAAATGAATTCATATAGTATATTACTTTTTGTATACAGCTTCTTTCACTTGACACAATGTTTTCAGGGTTCATCCACATTGTACCATTATCAGTACTTCATTCCTTTTTTATGACTGAATGATATTCTATTGCATGTGTATACCATAATTTGTTTATCCTTTCATCTATTGGTGGGTTGTTTCCACCTGTTGGTTATCGTGAATAATGCTGCTATGAACATTCATGTACAAGTATTTGTTTGAGTATCTGTTTTCAGTTCTTTTGGTTATATACCTGGGAATGGAACTGCTGAGTCATACAATAATTCTATGTTTAACCTTTTAAGAAATTGCCGAACTGTTTTCCTACCTTTACTTCTGAAAGGGAAAACCCATGACATTAACGCAATGAACGTTATCTTAGCAGGAGGAGCACAGCCCTCTGAACCTCCAAAGAGAATTTTCTGACGAATCAAAGGGCACAGAGTCATTGGCAGCAAAGGTGTTTTAGCTGCCTGACCTCTGCTCCTGTACAGACAGAACCAAAACAACAATCAGCACAGTCTCCATAAAATACCAGGAAAAGAAAACTCAAATCAGCCCAACTCCAGCTAAGTTTTTGCCACATGAATTCCTTGAGATGCTTCAGTCAGTGCAGATCTATTGCCCTTTGGCCACATTTGTACTGTAATTAACCTCAGACTCAATTAAGAGAATTGCCTTAAAGGAAGAAGGCAATTCTGATGAGATCTGTTTCGAGAAAAATCTGAAAAACAATCTAAAGTTGCCAGAAGTCAGGTTTGTGCCCTTTCTTCCTGTCAGCATAAGGATCCATACTTCGAATGTTTGACTAATTTTGGCAAATTAATTACCATTTAATTATCACATAAGAAGACATCTACTTATTTTCCCAAAATCTGTTACTCTGCTGTAGGCAAATTGGTATAAAGACTAATCTAATTTGCCTATTGTAGAAACAGACTGGGCTTTTGAAAGTCCATGCCTATGTTCAGTTTTCTGAATGTTCCCATAGACATTTCCTTTTGTGACATTGATATTGAAGATATAGTGGGTACTGAATGGTAGACAGCCCACAGCTATACTGCAGTGCCAATAAAAGGCAGTGTTAGGATGTCTGACCTCTTGATGTAGGAAACACTTCACCATCCCTGGAACCACATGCTTGATCAAGCTGTGCTAGTCATGATGTGCAATGGAATTACAACCATAACAGAGTTAAGATGGAATAAATTAGAAACAAAAACCCTCCTCTTTCTTGGAGGTCTTAATTCAAGTTAGTATAGTTGACATAATGTGCCCAAATAGTGTACCCAGAAAATGGGCTCATCCATCGGGGATCTTGCCATGTTGTAATTCAGAATTACTCCTCAGAATTACAAAGCTATTACAGTCGGAGTGGCACGGTTGCCAGAAAATGAAACCTCAGAACATTGGGTAGCCTGAGTTAGAGGAACTGCTCCTCGGCTGCTAAGCCACCGTGTCTATAATAGTTCAGCCCTGATCCCTGATACTATGCTGCTTGAGTCACATGCTCTTGGAGATTACTTCAAGTTTAAGCAGAAAGGTAGGAAGAGGACAGGGAGACAAGGCAGCTCTGCAGATGCACTCTTTCGTTAGATGTCACGGGAACAGATTAGGGAGATCAGACTACGTGGAGTCTCCCTCCCTCACATGGAAAAAGACTTCTGCTTGAGGAGGAGTCACAAATTCCTGGGCAGAGAGTAATGTTTGTGCCTGTGGAGAAACAAAATGTCCCTGAGGTGGAATTTTTGAACCCAGTCATACATAATTGGTGGTACCAGACAGGAGAGAGCCTGACATTTCAGACTGTAACCATATTCAGGAGGATTTGGTTCATAGAAAAGTTTATGTTAAAACCTTAAGTCTCAATCTCTCTTTATCCCAGGTTATCATCTTGAGATGCTAAGCTAGCTGGACCCCTAAAGTTTGATTAACGTTTTCCAAGGACAGGAGAAATTATTCTTCATATGAGAGTTGATATTCATTTCTCAGTAATTATCTTCTTGAGCTGTTACAAAACTCTTAATATATGAAGGTACTCTTGATTTGTTTTAAAAATCTTGAGAAATGTTGGGGCTTCCCTGGTGGCGCAGTGGTTAAGAGTCTGCTTGCCAGTGCAGGGGACACGGGTTCGAGGCCTGGTCTGGGAAGATCCCACATGCTGCAGAGCAGCTGGGCCCGTGAGCCACAACTACTGAGCTTGTGCTCCAGAGTCCGCAAGCTACAACTACTGAGCCCAAGTGCCACAGCTGCTGAAGCCCGCGCACCTAGAGCCCGTGCTCCGCAACAAGAGAAGCCACCGCAATGAGAAGCCTGCGCAGAGCAAAGAAGAGTAGCCCCCACTCACCACAACTAGAGAAAGCCTGCATGCAGCAATGAAGACCCAATGCAGCCAAAAATAAAGGAATAAATAAATAGATAAATTTTTTAAAAATTAAAAATAAAAAGCTTGAGAAATGCATCTGATCCAAGTTAATAACTCACAGCAATATTTTTAGATAATGCCTGGGTACAATGCTTATATAAACTGAGTCCAGGCTTCACATTATATTAGAGATTGTCAGGTGATGTCCTTTCAGCTGACACACAGGGCCCTTGCTTCTTGCCAAAGTGGAGGGCAAGTTCTTAGTAAACATGCAAGGCTCATATGACTAATGAGAGTTGGTTCGGCCCCTAAGGAGATTCTAAGTTCCATTAAACCAAAATAGGAATCGGGCATCACAACAACCTTGTGAAAACTCCAAGAACTATTTCTGTCTCCAGTACAGGGAAAATGAACTGCAGAACCTCAATGAAAACAAAGTCCATGAATGTTGCCATACCCACCTAATCCTGCATTCTGACTCCAGCAGAAGTTCAAAGGGAGTTTTGTGGAAGGGAAGCTTGGTTTCTTCAGTATCAATTCTCAGGGATGTATTTCACCGTCCATCAGTAAACTACTATCAGTCCACTAGAGATAGGGTTTATCTGACCCTTCAGAAGCTATTTCTATAATCCATGTATTCCCAGCTTCGCAGTCTATGACTTACAATGGAAAGTATCCTTTCATTTTATACCAAAATTATGACAGCATTCTCTCCTACCAGCCTGTTTGCTGAAAATTCACCTCTCTCAAAGGGCTGTCAACATTATCTGAAACTTTATTTGTACTACTTTATATGTAAAGCTCTGAGAGAGAGCTTTCCATGTGTCCCCTCTGGCCTTCTCCTTGCTGCTTTGACCTTCAGGAACGTTCTGCTGTCATGGGCTTAGTTCTCCCCACCAGTGCCCACTGTTGCCCTCACTTCAGCTTCAGAAAAAAAAAAAACTTTTTCCTTTGGTCCAAAGAGAACATCCCGATAATGCTTCCTGCTTTTTCATGTGGCTAAGAAGCAGATACAAGGTCTTTCCAGGCTAGGGGTTCCTTACCCCAAGGCCTCAAGTGCTTGTTATTTTCTTCTCTGAGCTGCTGTTGTATCTACTGCCGTTCCTGACAAAAACAAAAGCTTGATGATGGTGCTGCCCTGAAGATAGCTCACTGCCAGCACAAGCCTGCTCAAAGCTTCTTCATACTTCAAAGTCCAGGGCCAAATGGATCCCTAATCCAGAGAGATGTGCCACTCCTTCCACAGTCCATGGTTTCACTTTATTTCCTGCATGGAGATTATCCATTTCTCAAGATTACTGATGGTGGAAATATCCATTCTCTAAAAGAAAAAGCCTACATCCACTCAAACTCTAAGCCCAACAGGTGTCCCCTGGCTCCAATAATACTGTCTCAAAATGGTATAATAGTGGCCTGTTTCCCAAAGTCAGGGTCATCTCTTTTATCCATGGTCACTTTTTCACATTTGTGTTTTCTACTCTTACTATTTCTTAGGTGCAGGGATCTCTAGGTGCAATAATGTGTCAGTCAGGGTCCAGCATGGGTCTGGACATGGATGGCATACTCCATGTAGGTAATTGAAGGAAGTTAGTAAAGGCACTATTTACAAGGTATGGGCAAGGTTTACAGAAATCAGCAAAGGACAATGCAGTATCTGGGGTTAGCACAATGGGAAGCTGATACTGCCCATAAGTCTACTGGGCAAGGGAGGATGCATTTCCCAGAACTCAGAAAGAGTACGGAGAGAGCTGACAAGAGTGATAGCCTTCAGTGGATAGACTCAGCCAACCCTGCACACCTTGGTAGAGAGGGAACTGGGGAACAAATACCCCAACGTCACTCCCCTCCATCTTCCAGTCTTCTGCCCCAGTGCCTCTCATCACCACCCCACTCGCCAAACCCAACCCTGGCCAGAAGGCAAGGGGGTTTGTTGATGCTGTCCATGTTAGTCAGTCTCCCAGGGCCAGAGCAGGGCAGAGAAGGATAAAAATTAGATCTGAAGAAGCGAAAGAAGGTGCTTAGCAAAATTACCTCTTGTGAAACTCAACAGCTTTAAGTTTTTTTGCTAAATCTATTTCTTAAAAGTTTCATAAAATGTTCTAATATTAGTGTAAGGATTCTATCAGTAGATTCAACTGATCTTTGCCTCTTGATTTCAAAAGCCTTAACATATGCCCTCGAAGTCATTTCTTTCCCAAACTTAATATCCCTCATGATTGTTGTTGGTCCCTACTCAGCAGCAGCCCTTTCTCTTCACACATTTTATTGTATTTCTCTGTTCCTTCTGAATATCTCCCATGATTTCCTTAAGGTGCAGCAATTAAAACTTCACACTTTATTCTAGAAGCATGCATCCTAAAGTAAGAATAGGAAACATGCTAATTCAATCACGAGAGCTTTAAGAGCAATAAAGCTAAAATAAAACTTAGGGAAATAGAAATTACAGCAGTATTGAAAATTAAAACAATTTACAGGTAGTTAGGAATTGTTAGGAATTAGCACAACATGGACCATAAACTGAAATTCACTGCAGGCCATGGGGTAGAAGTTTCCATAAGTTTTAATATATTTTTGATGGCTTGAAATTGATCCTGTTTTGGGGGAGTATTTTGCATAGCATAATTAAATAACCCTCATAACTAGATATGAAATGTGCCTGAATCTAGCGCCCAAACAAAATTCCAAATGTGATAATATGAACAAAGCCTGAAAGGGGTGCGGATGAGGATGGAAGAGAGAAAAACCAGTTAAATCTTCCATTCTGTTTGAGAATGAGTAGCTCTTAATTTTTTATGTTAACATAAAAATGTAGGCTTAAATATGCAAGGGCAAATATTATTAATATAAAGATGGGAATAAAAACTTTTAAAACACTAGATACGGGAGAAAAAGAATTACGAAAACTACCATCTAGCCAAAATCAGGAACGGAAAAAATATTCAAGAAGAAAACATAATAAGTTGGAAACATAAAATATGATAGGCATAGCACATTCTTCCTCATTACCCATCTGGAACTCGTCTTTGACTCCTCTCTCACTCACAGTGTCTGTGTGGTTGACTCACTTGGGTTTTCCTTGGAAATATCTCATGTCTGACCCTTTGCGTTCCCACTACCGCCCCTCTAGCTTCCTTGGTCCTGAACTAATGCAGTAGCTCTAGCACAACATAGCCTACCTTGGCCTCCCTGCAGAAACTAGAGCAATCTTCATAAAGCATAATATCACACCCCCACTCAAAAGCTTTCCAGGGCTCCCCCTTCCTTGCCATTTACCCTTCTTAGCTGATTTTCAAGACCTTTTATAATATGACCCCAGCTAACTGTGTTTCATCTGTTCTAAGACACATTTTTTTAAAACAATGAAAACATCTCTGAAATCAGAGTGCATCTTACAATTCATGGCAATCGTGCCATCTTAGATTTGATGAAATATGGTTCTCTTCTCAGTTCTTGGCTTGGCTACGGGACACCTCTAGCCTAGAAAACATGACTTTTCATTTTGCTGTGCTATGACTCATACTTTCACAGCTCCAAAATTTTGTTCAGACATTTCCCACTGTCTGGGTATCCCTGTCCTGCTGCCCCTCTTCTCATATGGGTCCACCTTTAAGGCCCAGCTCAAAGTCCATCCCTCAAAGAATGCCTTGTTCACTACCTCAGCTGGAAACAACCTTCCCTTTGAAACCTCTCAGTTCTTTCTTTGTAAGTCTAGCAACTCTTATCACATAGTTCTGTTTAGTTTAAATACTGGTGTACATATTTGGTCTGTACACAAGACTCCTGGAGTTGTGCAAATGGCTTGGGAAGGCAGTGAAAATTGTGACATTCTGTGAAAGAGTGTAGGCTTGTTTCACTAATGTACTCCAGGACATTTGGAACAGTTTCTTTAAAATCTGTGAAGTGCTATCATTCCAGAACTCAGTGAGAGCCCTGCTTTGAGCTGCCTTCTAGAGGTGGTACATCATCAGTGAGCCAAAGAGAGACCCAAGATCTGGAATCAGCAAGAGATACTGGAAGACACTGAGCTGGGAGGGGAGCTGCTAGGAGGGGCTGCTCTACCGGCAGGACTCACTGATTGGCCCTGTTCCTGGGAGTAGCCCTTGGAAAGGTCAAACTTTGAAAAACCATGTTGCTTAGACATTGTCAGCCCTCTCCACTATCCTCACATGAGTCACCATGATGTCTTGGGAGGGTGGGGCTGGGTGGGAGACTCTTGGTTTTTCAATTTACCCTTCCCTCAGGAAATCCAGACTAGACTGGAAGTCTAAGAACTCTGGGTTACCTCCATTGGCACCTACAGGGAGACACTGAAAGTCTGTAACCCAGCCCTGGGGGAAGAAGGCTACATGTCCATGTCATCATCTGCAGCAGATTCTTCTCAGTTACAGCTAATTTTGAACTCTCCCAAGTTACATGCACGAATCTTTGCTGCAATACATTCACAGGGCTCTCTTCCGGCAAATTTCTCTGACCACATGAAGATAAGAACCTCAAATGCCCTCTTGCTATTATCATGAAATCTTTGTGGCTAAATTTGTGAAATTTCCTGCTGAGTTCTGCTTCTTAAGGCTAATGCCATTTTCTATAAGGGCCTCCCAGTTAACCATCTTTCTACGGGTAGCCTCTCAAGCCTCAGTCTCTACCAAATGAGGGGGTAGATTCAAGAAGCTTGAGGTCACTGCCAGCTTCAACATTCTAACATCTGCTCGGTGCTCTACAGAGATCACCTCCCATGCACTGGATTTATGCATTTATAAGTTTGAAGCTCGCTTTTCTCTGAGGCAGAATGGTTGGCATGATGTGATCTGGGCATGTTGGTTGAACATTTTCCATATGATATGACTGCTCTCCACAGCTTCACACCGGGAGGCCTTGCATAAAGGTCACAATTGTTGAGCTGATTTCACCAAGAGACGGTTTTGTTTTAAGAATTTTTTCCTCATTAAAGAAGTCAATAACTGTTTATTACAGAAAATGTGGACAATACAGAAAATTATAAAGAAGGAATTAAGAATCACTTAAACTCTGACCTCTCATTGTTAACACTATGGCACATATCATTACAATAATTTTTCTTTGCATGTATAGTCATATGATTTTTAAAATGTTTGATATAGAATTGGAATCACACTTTTCAAACCATTTTTGTTTTTTGTTTTTTGGGGTTTTTTTAATCTGGCTTTTCTCCCTTACTGATAAATGATTAACATTTTCCTGTGTCATTATGTACTTACTAACTGTGTGACCCTTGGGCATGCATGTCCTTTAATTGATAAAGGTACTTCAGTTTCCTCATCTGAAAAATGGTTCCTACTTCACATAGTTGCTGTGAATATTTAAGTGAGTCAACATTTGCCAAGTAGTTAGAACAGTACCCGGCAGGTAGTTTAGGCTTTATAGGACTAGCTTTGGCTACTATGACTGCTACTACATTTTCTTCTACAATGTCATTTTAAAGACTGGATAAGATTACATTGTTTGGGATGTAGCATAATGTATTTAATCAAGGTCCCATTGTTAGATAGTTAGTGTTCTACTTTCTTGCTATTATGAACAATACTGCAAACAGACATCCTTCTTTTTTTTTATTTTATTGAAGTATAGTGTCATGTTTAATTTCTGCTGTATAGCAAAGTGACTCAGTTATACATATATATATATTCTTTTTCATATTCTTTTCCATTATGGTTTATCACAGGATACTGAATATAGTTCTCTGTGTTATACAGTAGGTCCTTGTTGGTTATCCATCCTATATATAATAGCCTGCATCTTTTAATCCCAAACTCCCAGTCCTTCCCTCCTCCACCCCCACCTTGGCAACCACAAGTCTGTTCTCTATATCTGTGAGATTGTTTTTGTTTCATAGATATGTTCATTTGTGTTGTATTTTAGATTCCACATATAAGTGATATCATATCAGACATCCTTCTTTCATTGTATTTGTAACAGGGCAGACTGTGCACTAGGTAGGGAAGGAATACAGTGATAGGAAATGGAAGTACCATGTTTTGCCTTCTTGGTTTTGAACTTGGTTGGAGAGGCAGAGAGAATGTCAGTGCCTCCCTTTTGCCTGGAATGTTGCTGCTCAGAAACTATTCAAACTTTATGGCACCACCCAGTCAAATATCTGAAGGTCTTTCCTAGATTGAATCACTAGTAATCCTATCCTCAGATTCCAACTGGAGAAGGATCCTTGGCCAGCCATGTCATATACTTCCAGTTCTTCATGCCACGGCTCTCATAAAATGACTCAGCCCTATGGGCTCAGCTCCAAAGAAGACTTGGGGGATATTTAGTGAACTCAGTGAGTCCCTGGACCCTCCATCTTTTCCAGGCTGGTGCATATAAAGGTCCTGTTGGAGGTGATCACGCTGTCTCTTAAGGCTCAATTCCTGTGGCCATCTTTCCCAGCACTACTGGAGAGAAGGGGAAGGGGTCTTCTTCTAGGTTCTGATCCCCTGTCTTTAGTTATGGGAATGATGATGATGCATTCTGGTAGAATGGGACCAGTATCCTCTCTACAGATTGAGGGAGTTACAGACTCAGAGGTATTTGGAGGCTTCATGGAAAAACCTTATGCAAAAAAGCTATGCCAGTGCAGATGAACACTACTATT
Organism: Balaenoptera physalus; assembly: GCF_965194825.1. Classification (NCBI taxonomy): domain Eukaryota; kingdom Metazoa; phylum Chordata; class Mammalia; order Artiodactyla; family Balaenopteridae; genus Balaenoptera; species Balaenoptera physalus. The sequence goes on from NC_138894.1 coordinate 44,102,395, forward strand.
GGGCAGTCCTTGCTGGGGGGACAGTGACTTATAAGATCACCTTCAAGAAGCTCTGCATGGGGGAGTGTATTGAATGCTTAGTTCTTACTATCTCTCTGTTAAATATACCACCAACCAAATCACCTGTTTGGTCCTCAGTCTCTCCTAGCCAAAAGTGCATAAGGTACCATATCCTGGAAGACTCATGACTTCTGGATTCCTGCCTTTGTTATCTCCTGGTTCCTCTGGAAGTATTATCTCCTAGGTTCCCTGGAAGGTTCTGCCCACCTTCTATCCTGTAGGGTTTTGGATAAATACACTTCCTAGAGAATTCACTTAACATATGGAGGCAGGTGTGTTCTTCTTTAACCTCAACTATATTCAGTCAACTGGACATTTAACCTAGTACCATGGGTCTGTGTTTCTGCCAAGTAGATGGAAACCTTCTTAGAATATAAGGATGAGGCCAACAACCCTAAGTAGAAAGAGTGGCGAAATGGGCAAATCTAGTCTTTACTGTTAGAAGTCAGGATAGTAATTATTCTTAGTGGAGGGAAAGGAGCACAAGGGAGGCCTCTAGGGGGCTGGTAACAGTCTGGGTTTTGCCCTGGGTGCTGGCTACATGGGTATGTTCATTTTGTGAATCTTCAGTGACCTGTACACTGAAGATAAGTGTTCTTTTTGTACATGTGCTGTACTTCAATTAAAAAAAATTTTAAGTAGGGGATATTGATAAATTGGATTAAACAAAGGACGATCTAGCTCTATTAAGACTAGTGGCTCTTTCCTAAGGCTACCAGATTTAGCAAATAAAAATACAGGATGCCCAGTTCAGGTAAACAACAAATAATTTTTTAGTGTAAGTATGTCCCATGCAATATTTGGGACATGTTTATACTAAAAAAGTATTCATTGCTTATCTGAAATTCAAATATAACTGGTCATCCTGTATTTTATCTGGCAACCCTTACCTTAAATCTTCTAAATATGTCTCATCTTTAATTTAATGAAAAAGTTAAAAAAGGATATATATTGAATGATATGTATTTAGGATACATATAGTCTTAGAAGGAAATATTAAAATAAATTGTAGGAGATAGAAATGAGAAAGTAAGTGCTCTAGTATTTTACTATCTCCATTCCTCCTTCATTCATACCTCTCTTCTGTTGTTTTGGGTTTCTCATTCCCACATTCATATCAATAAAAAGAGGAGAAATAAGATAAGCAAAAGAAATAAAGTAGCACCCCAATCATTTACACTTCTTTTATTTTTTGAATCTGCAACTCTGTAGGTTGGTGTTTCTGAAAATTTCACTCCTGGTTTGTCTGTGTCGTTGTTTCTTATTTTTTCTTCCTCTTTTTCTTATTTTTTTCCCTCTCTATTTCACCCTTTCTCAGAACTTTATAACCTTTGCTCAGACAGAAGTTGAACCCTTCTCAATATAATCAGTGTTTTTCCTGCCTTTTCTTATCTAGGTTTCAAAGGCTAAACTTGAAAAATCTATTTGTTATTGATCTCAGAAAGGTCACTTTTCCTTTCTCTCTCCAACAATGATAACTAATATGTACCTGGTACATTTTAACTATGCTTCTTACACAGTTGGTAGATTTGAACCAAGTTTTCAGAATTCCATCTTACTTCCTTTTCTATACTTTCCACTCCTAAAGGTGAAGAAATTCGAGTACAAATTATTTAGGACAACTAGGCTCTGTCAGCAAATGGAATCAGATCCCAAAGGTTTTATGCTTTGACACATTTTCAGTTTATAGAGATGGGTGATAATAAAATGAAATTATTTCCTGCTTCCCTGAAGGCTTCCAAGTTGTGATTTGTAATGCCAAGGGTATTACCCACTTTATTTAGAGTAAAATTCTCAAGTCAAAAATGACTTTGATATCCTTTCATTTAAACAATAAGTACATCTCCTAAAATGCTTGAGGGGAATATGAAACAGGAGGGATAAAGGAAGTTGCATTCACATCAGAGAAAGATCATAAGGTATCTCAATAACTCATATTTGGAACCTTTGCTCTAAAGGCTGGCCACCTAATCCTTTCAAAAGTTTGTGGGTTTTCTGCAATGTTGTCAACTAATATATATTTCTGATTGAATCACTTAACTAATCATTGATCCGGTCATTTCTAAACAATGCTGGGCAACACTTTTCACTAATTATTTTTCACACAGTTGATTGAACTGACTGGTTATCTTGTCATGGAAACTCAAAACTTTTAAAATTATATATATATATATATATATATATATATATATATATATATATCCATTACTCCTGTGTTAATAAGTTTTACTGTGACCAATTTCTTTTGCTGAGAGAGAGAGAGACAGAGAGAGAGAGGAAGGGGATGGGGGCAGAATGATAAAGGCTCAGTATGTGCAGAGGAGAATTTAAAAATACACAAATTAGTATAAAAGCATCATAAATAAGGCAAATAAGTATTCATTTTTATGAAACAGTATTACCATAGATACATAAATCAAGTAGCTCTGGTTTTTTCAGGATACTTCATAAACATTACTGAAATGTTTATTAATCAGTAAACGACATAGACAATTGCAGAATCTTTAACAACTGGAATAGTATTTTCAACTTCAAGAGTTCCACTGCAAATGCAGTAGTGACCTTTAGCAGCTAAATAAGCTCCCTGGAACACGCTGGGTTGTTACTAGTTACTTACCAACTACTTGCCCTTGTAGTCCCTGACATTCCTATATCAAAGGTCTCCAAAGTCTGTCCCCAACCTACTTTTCCACCTTTATCTCCCACAACCCCCAACTGCCTTGGGTTATTTCTAATCAGGTCTCCTTATTGGCTCTGCACCCCTGGGGCTGCCAGAATACCACCTCCTCACCTCCACCCTGCCGACCAAATCCTCCCCCACTGTCCAGGCCCAGCTCAAAACCCACCACTTTCATTAAATTATACCTGCCTACTCTAGTCCACAGACATCCTCTCTCTTACCTGCCTATATGATTAAATCACTGTACCATTAATGTGCTGTTTTATCACATACTAGCTTGCACCATCTTCTGCAGTGCTTTCTTAAAGAGTTATGTAATATTCATGGATGTTTAAACATACTTTTGTAAACTATAAAGCTTCATACTAATGCAAATGTGATTGTTTTCATTAACTAGTTTATGGCCCCCACCCCACCCCTGAGATGGGGCTTGTGCATACATTTTTGTATGACATCTAGAGAGTAGTGCATGCTCCATGGCGCCTCCAAAAATATTTTCTGATGAATGAATGCATGGAGGACCAGCAGAACTGGAACTAAACCACCAGAGTTTGAATTTGCCACTTGTTACCTGTCTGAATTGGAAGTAGTTATTTAATCTCTGCTTCAGTTTCCTTATCTATAAAATGGGATTATAATGACACCTGCTTCATAGACTTGCTTTGAGAATTAAATGAATTCATACAAGTAAAGTGACTAAAAAAGCATACTTAGGGAATTCCCTGGTGGTCCAGTGGTTAGGACTTGGCACTTCCACTGCAGGAGGCACAGGTTCCATCCCTGGTTGGGGAACTAAGATCCCACAAGCTGCACACTGTGGCCAAAACAAAACAAACAAACAAAAAGCATGCTTAGCACATAGCAATTATTCCATAAATATTAGCTATTTGAATGAATGAATGAATAGAACAGTATGGACTGCAATTAAAATCTAGAGACAATAATGGCTACTTTTTATTATCCCTGGAACTATGATTATAAAATAATAAACTAATAATAAACTATGATTATAAAATAATCATAGTGCATAAGAATGTTAAGGGAAATTATTATCTCTCTTTAAGATATGTCATGATGTGTATATTTATTCCTGGAAAGATTTTTCAGAATGAAGTTTATATTCTATATTACTTCCTTTGTATTTTTTAAATAAAAAGTCATATAAGACTTATATAAAAGAGATTTTGGTACACTTATTTTTCTAGACATCACATTACTTTTTAGATCTGAATAAATAACATTGCTGAATATTCCTGACCTTGGTTTACATTATTTAGAAGATAGTGCTTAAAAGCAGCAATTAATTCCATATGATTTGGTCTAGATATCTGTGTTGAGCTACTTTTGTAAAAGTATGGGTTAATTTTGAAGTAGAAATTGACAATAACAATTTCATGAGGAACTTCTTGAAAGATATTTGTTTCTAAAATTTTCTCAAAACATTTAACTTGCCTAGGTTAATTTAGCAAATTAAATATTTTCTTTTATACTAGTCAAAGTTGTTATGATTTTTTAAATAGCTTAACAGAATAGTTTATTTCTCTCTTCTTTTAATTTTGATTGAAGTATAGCTGATTTACAATGTTGTGTTAGTTTCAGGTGTAAAGCAAAGTGAATCAGTTGTACATATACATATATCCACTCATTTTTAGATTCTTTTCCCGTATAGGTCATTACACAGTATTGAGTAGAGTTCCCTGTGCTATACAGTAGGGCCTTATTAGTTATCTATTTTATATATAGTAGTATGTGTATGTCAATCCCAATTTCCCAATTTATCCCCCCTCTCCCCCCCTTACACCCTGGTAACCATAAGTTTGTTTTCTACATCTGTAACTCTATTTCTGTATTGTAGATAAGTTCATTTTGTGGAAAAGTTCATAAAGACCAAAGATTTCCAGCACTAATGATTTGCAGATATAGCAACCTTAAATCATTTCAAGTGATTTTTATTGCTCTGTGGAGCCATCTGCTGGTCAATGGTGTTATATGTCTATAAAATTTTTTCTCTGGGTAAAGTGAGGCTCTAACAAGATCAGGTACTCTCCATGAGATATAGCTAGGAATTTGTGACCCAAACAAAACCTGCAGAAAATATCCTTCCAGATATATATAATGAGAGTAATTTGGCTATAGGATAATGGTGAAAATCACATTTAGAAAACAAGTAAGTTCTATTGTATATTTGGGGGAATTGTTTCATTCATTCAACAAGTTTTTGTAAACTTCTCCCTGCTAATAGGATAGAAAAATACACATACATATATATATACACACAACATATATATACTTTACAGTATGTAATTTTTAAAAAGCTGTATAGATTAATACCTTTCTACTTATTAAATTAATAACAAAGTAAATTGAAACTTTATTCTTCTGTATGGCAACTATATTATTTTTATCACTTTTAATTAGCATTTATTTTCCAACTCTACTATGAACTCATAGACTTTTACAGTCTTAACTGTTCTAATAACCATTATTTATGGTTAATTACCACTTCTTATTGGATGCTTAAATGTCCACAACCTGTTCAGGGGAAGCTCCTTTATATGGTTTCTTTTGTCCTCTGAACACTACTATCACTGCATCCTTGATTTCTGGCAACAACCTGATGTTTCAACCCAACATAATTTTTCCTCCCCCCAGATTATGGAGTCAACTATCCTCCAAGAATCCTGGTTCGTTTTAAGGGACAATAGTATCAGAGACGAAAATCTTGGTACTAAGGGTGCTCACATGAGATTTGGTTGTGAGCAGAAATGCTACTGTTGATGTTACTGTTGCTTATGACAGAGCTAAGTTAATAAATATATATTTAAGAGTATGCATGTGCATTGATTTTACCGCCAATTTGATATACAGTATTACATTTATACACTTTACTGTTTTTCCAATATGTGCGTATTTTCTTTTCCTACCACCATGACATTTCCCCATGTAATTTAATTTGCCATCTTTGGTAGATATATATATTAGCTCTGATCTTTTGCCTTCAACAGTTCTTCAGTGGGCTCATTAGGTAAATTTTGCATATATCCATGATTACTACCTTAGAACAATCTGCTTGGGGTTTTTTGATGTGTATTGCCAAGATGTAGAGGGCCAAGTTTGTTCCTGGTAGGGAGTTACTGGGATGGTGTGAAAAGAGCACAGAGCCAGGAGTTAAAACAGGGTTTGTCTCAGTTTCTTCATTTGTAAAATTATGATAATTAACCTTTGCAGCTGAATTTAACAGTTTTAAATATACTTTTACAATAATTTCCTCTCCAACCTAGTCCACAGGAAACTGTTTTGCAGGTTAATTAAAATAACTGATTGTAAGTACTTTGAACGGTGTAGAACAGGCTGTTCAGAGGGATAGATGATCTAACACTTGACCACCCTTTGCTAATGGCTTCACTCAGCCAATCTGCCTGATTCCTTCTTATGCCCTACTCTTGACCTCTTTAAACACTCATCCTGGGGTTTCTACCGCCATCTGAATGCAAAGGTGGCAGGTATATACAGTAATAAGATATTGCTCACATCTCTCTGAGGTCTTTAAAAATCTTGCTAGTTGCCTTGTAATGATGTTTTACGACTTTTATTCTTGTTCCTGTGTAATACAGTGTGCTAATAAGATCAAGTTGACCCCTTGGCAGGGAAGGTTGAATTGAACCTGGCAATTTCTGGAGGTCTTCATTTTGTATGACACTGAATAGCTGAGTTAGTAACTTTGAATAAGACAAGAAGTAATAGAGAATAATGGGAAAATATTAGGTCAGGCCTTAGTTTATTTTAAATGTTCATCTATTTTCTTACAAACATAATAAAGTTGTATTTTTCTTAGACAGAACGTTGAAAGAAGCCAAGGACCAAAAGTAGTGTCTTTGATTTGAAAGTCATTGTGAAGTGGACTCACTAGCAGGATCTCTGTAATTTTTGTTACTTCATGCATAAACAGCTCTTGTGGGTGTTCTCACACCAGGGTCAGGTAAAACCTTTCCATCATGATAGCCTCTAGTGAGTATCTGCAACGAGTTTAACTCCTATTCTTAATGTTTCATGTTGTGGTCTCACATTTAGAATTCATATTCCCTAAGTCAGGGCTTTTCCGGACTAATTATTGCTCATTGGCTATTCTCACCTGGAACTTGTCTGTGATAAATTCCACATCATGTTGCTCTTCTTACCCCGTATCTGACTTTTCCTTTCATTCTTTAGTGTTCTCTGATGGTTTGGGTCTCTATCTTATTGCTTCTCTACTATTTCACAAGCATTTCCTCTACAGTTAAGATCATTTAACCATGCTCATGTATTTTTTTTAAAAACTTTTAAACCTTTAAGCAAATGCTCAAAACAATGTGTAGAAGTCACCAAGCAAGTAAGTAGTACTCAGAAACAAGTGCAATTCTTATAAACACTATTATGAGCTGTATTAAGTTGAAAATAGATGTTGTAGAATTTTCTAAACTTAATTTAATAATGTGAAGTAAACCAGTGCTTTGAGATATATGTAATTCCTGTAAAACATCACTACGCATTTGTCATAGGTTTGTAAATTAACAGCCATGGCCATCCCTACATGCTTATGCATTCATCAGTGGGAGTGAACCCATGAAATGTTATCTGAGTCTCAGTATTTTTACCATTTACAAAATGAGAATATTAATTGTACCTGCCTCGTAAGTTTCTTGTAAGCGTTGTATAAGATAATGCATATAAAACCATACTATTGTGTTCAATCAGTTAGTTGTTATGGTGTAAGATATTTTTACTCCTGTTTGGAATGAAAATTGGAGAGAGAAAAAAATCAGCTTCTGCAAACCCTCTTTTATAACTGCTTCTGGAAAGGGCTGACCTTGTGACAGACATGCTGGTGATGCAAAAGGAAACAGGAGAACTCACAGCCTTTCCAGAGCCACAGACATCAATTCAGCTTTCATGTGCTGATGTCCTACAAGCCAGTCTTGCTGTTGAGCTGATTCTCTTCTCCTGTTGCCTTCCACGATCAAAAACATGGTTGAGGAAATAGAAAACAGCAAACATTGACATTCTTGTCTTTTTTTTATAATAGACATTCTAATAGGTGTGAGGTGATATCTCATTGTGGATTTGATTTGCATTTCCCTGATGATTAGTGACACTGAGCGCCTTTTCATGTACCTTTTGGCTATTTGTATGTCTTCTTTGGAAAAATGTCTGTTCAGGTCCTTTGCTCATTTTAAAATTTGGATTATTTGTTTTTCTGCTATTGAGTTGTATGAGTTCCTTATGTGTTTTGGATATTAACTCTTTATCAGATACATGTTTGCAAATATTTTATCCCATTCTGTAGGTTGCCTTTTCATCGTGTTGTTTCTTTTTGCCTGGAAGAAGCTTTTTAGTTTGTTGTAGTTCCACTTGTTGATTTTTGCTTTTGTTGCTTATACTTGTGATGTCGTATCCAAAAAATTATTACCAAGACCAATGTCAAGGAGCTTTTCCCATACGTTTTCTTCTAGGAGTTTTATGGTTTAAGGTCTTACATTTACGTCCTTAATCCATTTTGAGTTAATTTTTGTGAGTGGTATAAAATAAGGATCCACTTTCATTCATTTGCATGTGGATATCCAGTGTTTCCAACATCATCTATTAAAGAGAAATCTTTTCCCCATTAAGCATTCTTGAATCCCTTGTCAAATGTTAGTTGACCATATATACATGGGTTTATTTCTAGGCTGTCAATTCTGTTCCATTGATCTATGTGTCTGTTTTTATGCTGGTAGCATACTGATTTAATTACTATGTCTTTGTAATATAGTTTGAAATCAGGATGTGTGATGCCTCCAGCTTTATTCTTTCTCAAGATTGCTTTGGCCATTTAGGGTCTTTTGGATTGTTTTTTCTATTTCTGTGGAAAATGCCATTGAAATTTTGATAGGAATTGCATTGAATTTATAGATGGCTTTGGGTAGTATGGACAATTTAAAAATATTAACTCTTTCAATCCATGACCACAAGATATCTTTCCATTTATTTGTGTCTCCTTCAATTTCTTTCATCAGCATCTTATAGTTTTCAGTGTATAGATCTTTCATCTCTTTGGTTAAATTTATTCCTAAGTATTTTTATTGTTTTTGGTGTTATCATAAATGGGATTGTTTTTGTTATTTCTTTTTTGTATAGTTCATTGTTACTATATAGAAATAAATTGATTTTTGTATGTTGATTTTTTTGTCCTGAAACTTTACTGAGTTCATTTAATTGCTTCTAACAGCTTTTTGGTTCAGTCTTTAGGATTTTCATATTACCATCAAACAGAGACAATTTTACTTCTTCTTTTCCAGTTTGGATGCCTTTTGTTTCTTTTTCTTGCCAAACTGCTCTGGCTAGGACTTCCGGTACTATGTTGACAAGAAGTGGTGAGAGTGGCCACCCTTGTCTTGTTCTTGATCTTAGGGGAAAGCTTTCAGTCTTTCACCATTGACAATGATATTAGCTATGGGTGTGTCACATGTGGACTTTATTATATTGGATATGTTCCCAGTTTGTTGAGAGTTTTTATTATGAAAGAATATTGAATTTTGTCAAGTGCTTTTTCTGCACCTATTGAGATGATCATATGATTTTTGTGTTTCATTTAATTAATGTGGTTTGGGACTTCCCTGGTGGCACAGTGGTTAAGAATCTGCCTGCCAATGCAGGGGACACGGGTTCGAGTCCTGGTCCGGGAAGATCCCACATGCCGCAGGGCAGCTAAGCCCATGTGCCACAACTACTGAGCCTGCATTCTAGAGCCTGCGTGCTACAACTACTGAAGCCCATGTGCCTAGAGCCTATGCTCTTCAACAAGAGAAGCCACCGCAATGAGAAGCCTGCGCACCACAATGAAGAGTAACGCCCGCTCATCACAACTAGAGAAAGCCCGCATGCAGCAATGAAGACCCAACGCAGCCAAACAAACAAACAAAAAAATTAATTAATTAAAAAAAATTTAATGTGGTTTATCACATCTGTTGATTTGCATATGTTGAATCATTCTTGCATCCCAGGAATAAATTCCATTTAATCATGTTGTATAATCCTTTTAATGTGTATTGAATTTGGTTTTCTAGTATTTTTTTTTAAATTAATTAATTAATTAATTAATTTCTTTTTAGCTGTGTTGGGTCTTCATTTCTGTGCAAGGGCTTTCTCTAGTTGCAGCGAGTGGGGGCCACTCTTCATTGCGGTGCGCGGGCCTCTCACTGTTGCGGCCTGTCTTGTTGCAGAGCACAAGCTCCAGACGCGCAGGCTCAGTAGTTGTGGCTCACGGGCCCAGTTGCTCCGCGGCATGTGGGATCTTCCCAGACCAGGGCTCAAACCCGTGTCCCCTGCATTGGCAGGCAGATTCTCAACCACTACGCCACCAGGGAAGCCCTCTGGTTTTCTAGTATTTTGTTGAATATTTTTGTATCTACATTCATCAGGGTATTGGCCTGTACTTTCTTTTCTTATAGTATCCTTATCTGGCTTTGGTATCAGGGTAATGCTAGCCTCAAAAAAGTGAACTTGGGAGTGTTCCCTCTTTAAGTTTTTTGGGGAAAAGTTTGATAAGAATTGGTACCTGTGAAGCCATCTGGTGCTGGACTTTTCTGTGTTGGGAGGTTTCTGATTACTCCTTTGATCCCCTTATTTGTATTGGTCTGTTCAGGATTTTTACTCTTAATCCAGTCTTGGTAAGTTGTATGTTTCTACAAATTTATTCATTTCTTCTAGGTTGTTCTATTTTTTTTTGGTATGTAATTGGTCATATTAGTCTCTTATGATCCTTTATATTTCTGTGGTATCAGTTGTAATGTCTCTTATTTCATTTCTAATTTTACTTATTTGAGTCCTTTCTCTTTTTCCTTGATAGTCTAGCTAAAAGTTTATCAATTTTGATTATCTTTTCAAAAAACCAACTCTTAGTTTTGTTGATCTTTTCTATTGTTTTTCTATTCTCCATTTTGTTTATTTCTACTCTGATCTTTGTTATCCCCTCCCTTCTGCTAACTTTGAACTTTGTTCTTTTTTTCCCCTAGTTCCTTGAGGTGTGAAGTTAGATTCTGTATTTTAGCTTTTCCTTGTTTCTTAATATAGGTGTTTATCACTGTGACTTTCCCTCTTAGAACTGCTTTTGCTGCATCCCTTAAGTTTTGTATCTTGCATTTCCATTTTCATTTGTCTCAAGGTAGTTTTGATTTCTCTTTTGATTTATTCTTTGACCCATTGGTTGTTCAGTAGCATGTTGCTTTATCTCCACATATTTGTGAATTTTCCAGTTTTCTTCTTGTAATTGATTTCTAGTTTCATACCCATATGGTCAGAAAAGATGCCTGATATGATTTCAGTCTTCTTAAGTTTATTAAGGCTTGTTTTGTGGCCTAACATATGATCTATCATAGGGAATGTTTCATTTGCACTTGAGAAGAATGAATATTCTGCTGATTTTGGATGGAATGTTCTATATGTTTCTGTGTAGACATCTAACATGCCATTTAAGTCCCATGTCTTCAAGCTCAATGATTCTTTCTTCTGCTTGATCAAGTCTGATGTTAAGGCTATCAATAAATTCTTCAGTTCAGTTTAGTCATTGTATTCTTCAGCTCCAAAATTTCTACTTGGTTCTTTTTTTTCTATTTCTTTGTTCAACTTCTTGTTTTGTTCTTATGTTGTTTTCCTGATGTTGTTAAGTTGTATATCTGTGTCCTTTTGTAGCTCTCTGAGCATTTTTAGAACAATTATTTTGAATTCTTTGTCGGGTAATTCATGTATCTCCATTTCTTTGGGGTCAGTTACTGAATGTTTACTACATTCCTTTGGTGGTGCTTTGATTCCTTGATTCTTTGTGATTCCTATAACCTTGTGTAGGTATGTGCATATTTGAAGAAGCAGTCACATCTTCCACACTTTATGGACTGACTTCAGTTAGAAAAGACCTTCACTTGTGTGTGGGGGCACACTGGAGCATGCCATGATCTGGGGTCTAGTGGTGCAGGGCAACAGGTGTGGGTGTTTGTGGTGACTCCAGGTCCAAAGAGGCATCATGGCTCTTTGGCTCAGTCTGCTGGGGTCCACAGCATCATCAACTGTGTGGTCCTTGGCTAGTGCTGTAGGGGGTGGGGGTCTCTAGTGGCTGCAAAGGCTGTTGGGGTCCTCAGTAGCACCTCCAGGTCCAGTTGCTAGGGATCAAGGCAGGCAGCGGTGGTGGCTGGAGCTGGTGGTGTGCACACACTCAGCTGCAGGAGCCACCTGTAGGTGCCTATACAGTGGCAGGGGCCTATTGCAGACACACACATAGTAGTGGGGGCCACAGCAAGCAGAAAGGGCCGGGGCCAACTGTGGGTACACTGGCAGCTATGAGGGCCCAGCTGTTAGCATGCACTGCTGTGGCTGCTGGGTCTTACCACAGGAGAAGTGGAGGCTAGTGCTGGGAGTCAGGTTGGGGTTTTCGGGTACACAGCTGGAGGGCCAAGCTGCAGATGAGTCCCATGGTGCAGGACAGTGCCAGGAAACAGGGTCAGTGTGCATTTCTGTGGCTGTAGGATCTTGCCACAGGTACACAAACATCAATGGAGGCTGATGACAGATGACAGGCTGGCAGCATGCAGGTGCACAGCTAGAGTGGCTAGCCGTGAGTGTGCACACATTGATAGGGCACAGCTACAGAGGTCTAGGCTGGTGTTTTGTACTCACATAGCTACAGAGTCCTGCACTGGCTGCCAGTGTCGGTCCCAGCCTCCAGTAAAGGTCGGGGGGTGGGCGGGAGGAAGATGGAAAAGACTCAGATGGCTGGTGTCTGTGCACATGAATACCTGTGGGGTGAAGGTGGTGAAATCTGGAGGGATTCTGTGGCAGCTGTGCTGGCAATTGGGAACTGCAATTGCTCCTGCTGTGTGGCTGATATTGGTAGCCCCTGCTTTTTCTGCATGTTTGTAGCTACCTCTATACATCTCAGATCTGCAGTTCTCTGGGTGAGGTGAAACTAAAGAGGGTCCTTCATGTGGTGCCCCAAAAGGCTGGGGACCTGGTTGCTCACTCTGCTCTCTGAACAAGGGGAACTCTTTCCATTTGGGAAGTTTACTCCTGGTGCTGAGCAGTGCCAGCCTGAGGGATGGGATGCTGCAGGCAAAATGAAGCTATTTTCCTTCCTCTTTTGTGCACTTATTGTCCTGTTTTTGTTTGACTGTGTTGCTGAAGTTTCTTAAGTGAACTCCAGATCTCTCCCCAGAGCTGATTTTGTTCATGAATTGCTGTCTAATTGTTGATCTTTGTGGAAAGATGGAGGCTGGGGTCTCATAAACCATCATTTTAGTGACATCATCCAGGCCTTACTTTTTTTTTTTTAATAATTTAATAATTTAATAATTTATTTTTGGGCTGTGTTGGGTCTTCGTTTCTGTGCGAGGGCTTCCTCTAGCTGCGGCAAGCGGGGGCCACTCTTCATCGCGGTGCGTGGGCCTCTCACTATCGTGGCCTCTCTTGTTGCAGAACACAGGCTCCAGACGTGCAGGCTCAGTAGTTGTCAGGCCTTACTTTTAAAAATGCTTTTCAGTGGAGAAAATTTATTCAGTTGAAGAAAATTATTTAGAGGAAAGCAAACCAGTTGCTCAGAATACGCTGGAGAGTTTTAAAACAACAATTTGATCCATTCAATTATGCTCCTCGCACTCCTGCCCCCAATACACACCCTATTCAGAATGATTGCCACTTTCTACAAAGTCTTACAATAGAGATGAACTTGACCTAGGAATAGCCAGTCTAAAAGGCAGTGGCCATGAAGCTAAGGGCTGAGGGGAAGAATAGCACACAGGCCTGGAGGTAAAAGAAAATCTTTGGACTTAAGATTATATCAAAACAAGCCTTTGACTATGGTTACTTACACATGGGATTGACAAGAAACCTCCTAAGGAGGTTCATGGAAGCTTCAAAGGAATGCAAGGCTGGCTGACCAATAACTAGTTACGGACAATTTAGCCCTGAAAGCCATCCTTGGAACTCTGAATCCATGTCAGTAGGAAGTAGGCTACAAAATCTGCACAGGAGTGGAATACTCTCCAGTGACCAAATAAAATGTGGCCATGGAGGATAAAGGGAAGATTCTCACAGAGGGCGGAGCTGGGACTAAGAGACAGATGGTTCAACCATGGAGCTGACTCCATTATCAGTGTGGAGAGTCCTCACCATTCCTGTCCAACAGGATTCCGTGTGTGCCATGGACCACTGATAACTCCAGGTTTTACGTTCATATTGTAGTCATCCTGCTTCTTTTCCTCACACTGCAGGCTGGGAATGTTGAAGGCAGATTAACTCCATGGCTCTGTGGGGAGCCACATATGAAACTGACAGAGAGGGATAAAAATCACTCAAACTGAATGTAGCAACTGGGTGAAATCTTGGGGAAGGAATGACCCCTCCAAATGTAGTATATATTTGATGAAAAGTATGGGTATTGGGAACCTAAAGATGTGGACCGTAGCAGATTATATGAGTCAGGATCAACTATGGAAAACAAACTATTTTAAGCAAAGGTGTTTAATACATTTAATTAGAAACTTAAAAGATTCTGGGTAGAAATGAAGGGTTAAGTACCAGGCTAGGACTTCAAAAATAACTCCCAGAACAGTTTTGCTGAACTAGGTATTGATGGAGATGTGACTTCTGCCACCAGCAGGAGATCATCGTAGTAACTGTTGGCTTCAGGAGCACATACCTGGGGTCAGGTAGCTGCTGCCATCACCACCACACTGCTAATTTCAGATCTATGCCGAATCTCTGAGGTGTGTGCTGTAGAGGTACAACATGTCCATTGCTATCCATGAAGCTAGCAACTTGCCACTAAAATGCTGTCATAGAAAAAGCCGGTGCTTTACTCCTGCTAGCAGAAAGGGTCAAAGGAACAGCAGAATGGCTTTCACCTCACTCACTTCCACCTTCCAAGTCTTCATTAAGTGCATCTGATTAGCAAAACCTGAATTACATAGAATCCTAGTTGGGAAAAGTTGTTTTTAGCTTTCCAGCCTCTGCAATACAAAAAGGTACACTAAAAGGAGGGTGGAGTGAATATTTAGAGAGCTTATTGACCTTATCCATCATGCAGGTACTGTAGGTCGACTTACTTCCCACTAATTCCCAGCCCCCTTCCCTTTTGCCTTGCTCTGCAGTAGAGACTGAAAAGAGAAAGGCTCCATCAATTCCCAGTCTCTCTTGCAACTGGAGGTGCCCTTGTGAAACAGTTCTGGCCAATAAGGTGTAAGCAGAATTTTGCTAAGCGGATTTGGGAAAGCATTGCTTTCCCCCGAAAGGGGAACAAAAAAGCTAATGAATCCTTTTGATCTTTCCTTTTCTTCCTTCTGAAACTGGGAATGTGCTGCCTGGAGGGACAGCCGTCTGTTGACCATAAGGCTAAAAGCTAACAAATTAAGAATGATGAGGGCTTCCCTGGTGGTGCAGTGGTTGAGAATCTGCCTGCCAATGCAGGGGACACGGGTTCGAGCCCTGGTCCAGGAAGATCCCACATGCCGCGGAGCAACTAGGCCCGTGAGCCACAACTACTGAGCCTGCACGTCTGGAGCCTGTGCTCCGCAACAAGAGAGGCCGCGACAGTGAGAGGCCCGCGCACCGCGATGAAGAGTGGCCCCCGCTTGCCACAACTAGAGAAAGCTTTCGCACAGAAAATGAAGACCCAACACAGCCAAAAATAAATAAATAAATAAAATAAAATAATTAATTAATTTAAAAAAAAAAAAGAATGATGAAGCTGAGAGAGAAAATGCCTGAGTCCTTGATTACACTGAGCAGCTGCAAGCGCCATGGATTGCCTACCTTATATTTCTTGTTATATTAGAAAAATAAACCTTTATTTGTTTAAGTTATTATTCACTTTTTAAATACTTGCAGCCAAACATTCCTAAATGATATACAGACTTTCTGTTGTAGAATGGTTATGAAAATGAAATGATATACTTCATTTGAGAATACTTTTTAAAGTGTTATGTAAACAAATATTTTGAAGCGTCTACCAAGGTGTATAGTCAACAAAACATATACAGTCAATATTCATGTATGTAGACTTACCCACGTATTACCCTATTGTTTTTCAATCCTTGCAGACCCATATTTCCATCTGGGATTATTTTCCTTCTATTGAAGAGCACTCTTTCTTATTTCCTTTAGTGACAGATTCTCTCAATTTCCAGTAGTCTGAAAATGACCTTATTTTATTTCATTTTCGAAGGATGTCTTCACTGGGTATAGAATTCTAGGTTGGTAGTAATTTTCTTTTAGCATTTTGAAGCATACCTTTACTCTGACTTTCATTATTCTGTTGAGGATCACACTGTTTAATCTTATTTCTGTCCCTTTATGTCTTTTATTCTCTGGCTGCTTAATTTTAAGACATTTTTGTCTCTGATTTTAGTACTTTTGCTCTGATGGGCATAGGTGTGGGTTTTTTTGTCTTTTTAATGCTTAAGAATTTTTTTCTTTTTGCAGAGCTATTTTAAGAATGGTTTTATTTGTTTATTTTCAGCTTTATTGAGGTATAATTGACAAATAAAATTATAACATATTTAAAGTGATGATTTGATATATATATGCATTGTGAAAGGGTTCCCATAATCAAGTTAAATAGCACATCTATCACCTCACCTTTTTTTTGGCGAGAATGCTTAACAAATTTTATTATACAATATTATCAACTATAATCATCATGCTATACATTAGAGCCTCAGATCTTATTCATCTTATAACTGGAAGTTTGTCCTCTTTCATCATCTTTCTCTCATTTTCCCCACTCCCCCAGTCCATGGTAACCGCCATTCTACTTTTTGTTTCTATGAGTTTGACTTTTTTTTTTTAGATTCCACATGTTAGTAATACCATACAGTACTTGTCTTTCTCTGTCTGGCTTATTTCGCTTACGCTCTCCAGGTTTACCCATGTTGTCACAAATGGTAAGATTTCCTTTTTTTATAAAGCTGAATAATATTGCATTGTGTGTATGTGTATATATGTGTGTGTGTGTGTCTCACATTTTCTTTATCCATTCATCCATTGATGAACATTAAGTATAGTTATTTTTAAATCTTTTGCTGATAACTTCAGTATCTAGATCTTCTGTGGATGTTTCTATTATCTGTTTTTATTCTTAGTTTTAGATCAAGGCTTGTCTTCTTGTTGGACATTGAGTTTGAAAAATTATAGAGACAATTTTTGACCCTGAATGATGTTATCTTCTTCCATAGAGGATTTACTCTTGCTCTGGAATAAACTAGACTAGTGGCAGATAACCTTAATCCAAGTATTGAAATTATTAAAAGTGGCCTTACAATGCTGGTAAGGCAGTGGTTCTCAACCCTAGATGCACATTAGAATCACAATGGAAGCTTTAAAAATATGCAGGTGCCTAGACTCCACTCCAGAGGTCTGATTCAATTGCTCTGGAGTGAGGCATTGATTTTTTTGGTAGTTATTTTAAACTTTTATTTTGAAATAACTATAGATTCATAGGTTGTTACAAAGAAATGTACTGGGAAGTTTCATGTACCCCTTTCCCAAATCTCTCCCACCAAACACCAACATTGTACACAACTACACTATGAAAACCAAGAAATGGACATTGGCACAATTCATACAGCTTATCCAGATTTTGGTAGTTATACATGCATGTCTGTGTGGGGGGGGGGCTCTATGTCATTTTTTCAGATCTGTAGCCTTCCATAACCACCACCACAATCAAGGTGCTCAACTGTACAATCCCTCCCTGTGACACCCTTTATAGCCACACCCATCTCCTCCCCTCCATCCCTAACCCCTGGCAACCACTAATCTGTTCTCCATGAGTGTTATTTCATGATTGTTGTATAAATAGAAATCATGCAGATCCTCATGAGATTGGCTCTTTTCACTCAGCATAATTGCATAGATAGTTTTTAAATTATAGGGCATCAATATCTTTTTCAGTCTCCCTAGGTAATTCTAATGTGCATTCATGATTGAGAACCACTGTTGTAAGGGCTGGACTGTTTCCTGTTCGCTGTTACTCCTCCGCATAGCCTTGCAGGGTCCCAAACAAAAGGCTGGTGTGTTTCCCAGGACCAATCCTCCTTGGTAGGTGTTTTCCAGCTTGAGGAGATTACTCAGCCTCTCATGCCCTCAGCCACAGCTTTCACTTTCAGAATCAGCAACTACCTTGAGGGAAAAGAGGACCAAATGCTGAATTCCCCTCTCTAGGCTTCTTTCTTTTTGGGAATCCTGGCCCTATAAACTGTCTCAGCAGCTTTTTGGTGCCTTAAACAGATATTTACTTTCTATTTTGGCCATCTTTTGCAGTTGTTAGCAATGCCAGGATTAGTCCCTAATAACCCACTCAGCCATTGTCAGAGGTAGAACTCTGTTCAATAATATTTAAATAAAACTAAAACATTGGGCCTAGAGAAAATAGGTAGACTAAGGGGAAAGAATTAGAAACTATGGGGAAAAAATTGGTAATAGAATATCTTGGGCTTCCCTGGTGGCGCAGTGGTTGAGAATCTGCCTGCTAATGCAGGGGACACGGGTTCGAGCCCTGGTCTGGGAAGATCCCACATGCCCCGGAGCAACTGGGCCCGTGAGCCACAACTGCTGAGCCTGCGCGTCTGGAGCCTGTGCCCCGCAACGGGAGGGGCCGCGATAGTGAAAGGCCCGCGCACCGCGATGAAGAGCGGTCCCCGCACCGCGATGAAGAGTGGCCCCCGCTTGCCGCAACTAGAGAAAGCCCTCGCACGAACCGAAGACCCAACACAGCCAAAAATAAAATAAATAAATAAATAAATAAAGTAGCTATTAAAAAAAAAAAAAAATGGATTAAAAAAAAAAAAAAAAAGAATATCTTATCATAAGGTTTTCATATTTGCTATAACTGAACCATAAATTTGTGTTACATCAGGCAGTATTTTGATATTAAATTATATTTTACATTGGGCAGTATTTTGATGTTAAATTATGTTTTACATTCGTTTTATCACCACACTTAAACAAGTGATATCATTGTATATATCTGGACTTCAAGGGGAAAATGGCTAGCTGCTTTAGACAAAAAATGTCAACTGAATTTCTAAATGAATTTTTAAATATTGTTGCTCAGAAACAATATGCTGAAACCTTTTGATTTGTAAGACTCAGTTTTTGTTAAAAGAAAAAAAAAGGTTTTCTTGTAATTCCACAATAGATTTAAATAGAAAGTGCCAAACTTTGAGGGCTGAGCATACTTTATTCTAAAAAACAGAGTAGAAAAGAGTACATGACAATGTGTAATAGCCATTTTTCTGTGTCCTCTCCCTACAAAAAGAAAAGGAAGCAGGAAATTTGAACAGCAGTCAGGGAGAAGAGATTTTAGAGGGAACTAAATAAAATATAGACTCTTTACTTTAGAACCATCCCCCCAACTTGCTTCACTGTTATGCATGCCACCTACCTGGAGTCAAAGCCCAAATGGAAATAGTGTAATGGAAACACCAAGAAAGCTTTGAGGGAATCCCAGACAAAGAGACTGTATTTTTTTTTTTTTTAACATCTTTATTGAAGTATAATTGCCTTACAATGGTGTGTTAGCTTCTGCTTTATAACAAAGTGAATCAGTTATACACATACAATATGTTCCCATATCTCTTCCCTCTTGCATCTCCCTCCCTCCCACCCTCCCCATCCCCCCCCTCTAGGTGGTCACAAAGCACCGAGCTGATCTCCCTGTGCTATGTGGCTGCTTCCCACTAGCTATCTATTTTACATTTGGTAGTGTATATATGTCCATGACACTCTCTTACCCTGTCACATCTCACCCCACCCCCTCCCCAGAGAAGCCTCGAGTTTAGTGAGTTCAGCAGGATTCTGAGAAACTCGCTGCCTGGGTGGCAGATGAGCCAGGCTGAGGGAGGTATGTAGGCACATGGGCCTAAGAGGCTGTTGGCAGGATCTCATACTCCAGGGTGGTCCCGGAAGAGACTGGAAGTTCCTGAGCTCCCAATGACGATGAAAAAGTGATGAGAGAGCCAAAGGACTAAAAGAAGCTTGGGATGGGGTTCAAAAGGACCCTAAGATCAGGGTGCTAGTGCTTAGAGATTATGTTAGCCTGGGAAGCAGGCACCAAATTGGGAATAAATATGCAAGGATTTTATTAGGAGGGACCACCTGTGAAAGAAAATGAGGAGGGAGCCCAAGGAGGCAAGGAGAGCCATCAGTTCATGAAGCAAGTCTGACCCCAGGGGAAGAAGAGAGAGAGGGAAGGATGGGTGGAAGATCTTAGACTGCCATGGTCTAAGAAAGGTTCAGCAAGGCTGTTAGAGAGCCAAAGTCATCACCAGAAGATTCCTGTGTCTCCCAGAAGTGGGCCTGCCCTAGAATTCCTGCTGTACTGTCACTGACTGGGAGCAGCCTGTGGGAAGCCTGGCCTTGGGACAAATGTGATGATGGATTTCAGAGCACAGGAGCTGGGCCCTCCATCTACTTACACTCCCAGTATTTGGAGGTCTGGTAGGCACATTCTCAGTCACAGTCAGAGAGACAGGGATGGACTATGTCAGCAAAGGGAAAAGGATCCTAACCGCCTTCCTGGGCACTCTGAGCACTACTTTAGCCTCTTTCAAAATCTCAAAGCTGGGCCTGAGGGGGACAGAATTAAGGGTCCCGGCTGTGCAATGGGCTTTACCTCTTTCACTCCCTTGTCTGCAAAATATGTGTAGCAGTGGCAACCATGCCTGTTAATTGGTTCCTCAAGAGCAATAACTTTATTTTGGCCTTCCTTTTCCTCTCTCCTTTTCTCCAGTTTTCTTCTTTTTCCCTTTTCTACTTCTCTCTCTCTCTCATTTCACACTTGTGCCTTAGGTTTGCCCCCATTACTTCAGGTAATAAGAGGTTGCTGACCCTTGTTATTTACAGTGCTAACTCAGTACAAAGGTGAGTGTGATTAATAAACTCAGAAGCCGTTTCTGAACAGATCCTAGACCTTGACATAGATTGATAAAGGACAGATGTCATCATGGTCTCCAACAACTGTAGACTGTCATCACTTCTTTCCTCCATCTCATTTGCTGTCATTCCCTGTTTTTACACCACTTTCCCTCCACCCTTTCCCTTACACACATTCCCCCTTGGATACTCACATTCCTAAATCTTCCTGCTGCATTGCAATTTTCCATAGGATCTGACTGAAAAGATACCTCTGTAGCTTCTCCCCATGGAACCAGACCTGGATTTCAAGGACAGGAGGGAAGAACCCCAGAAGCCACCTTTCCCAGTATACTTGGTTATAGTACTTACAGCTCCCTACATTAGATCCCAGGATCCCACCTTCCCTGGGTCCTAACTCTATTTAAGGTTCATGTAAAGTCTCCATGGTGGGCAGTCATTGGGGTGGGAGACCTGAAGTAAAGGGGATATGTGGCCAGAGGCAAGGCAAGTCAGGCAGCACTGGGTACATAGCGATGTCAGGTCTACAGCAGATCTAAGGGAGAAGACTGGTAACATAAAAGCCTGGCACCTTGAAAGAGCTTTCTAGGAGCCAAGATTCATAAAACTACATCAAATTAGAGCCTTGAAAAACTATGTTGCTGTTGAGTGCTGGCAATGTGCTCCTGCCCTATGCTTGTTTACTACTATTACAGAAGTGTTCTCTGCGGCTGAATACCAGAGAAATGGGGAACTTAGAGTATCAGGACCTTAGTCCATTTGTTATTTTTATCAATATACCTTAACAGTTATTACCATGTCCTTAATTAGTTGACCTCATTTAATCCTCACAGCAATCCTAGGAGGGAGGTACCATTAGCATCCCCTTTCTACAGTTGAGGAATATGAGGCTTAAAGAAGAAGAAAGCTTCCCTGAGTTCACACAGCTGGTAAGTAGCAAGCCAGGATTCCAGCCAGGGGCTCCATATACTGTCATGCAGGCTGCACACTGGACACCTCCTGGGAGAGCTATTCACGTAGACCGAGATACGTTCACTGGAGTTTGGGCACTGCAGGAGTCCTGACAAAGCCAGAGTGCTTGAGCACACCACTGGGCTTTTGAGTAAATGTAGGTAGAGAAGAGCTTTTTAAATGTATGTAACAAAAACATGTATTCTTTACATTAAAAATTAAACCTTGTAGAAGAATCAGATTGCTTAGATTGCATTTAAGCATGTATGCATGTTGTGTTTAGACTTTTTACTACTCTGCACTGTGCAGGCTTTAGCTGCTGTTTTTATTCTGCTAGACTTCATGGTTTTATCTTCTGGAGTTCCAGAGGGAAGGGGTAGAGTTCAGAGAAGCCAGTTCGAAGCTTTCCCCCTAATTGTTTGCTGGGGTGTGGCTGTTGGGACACTGTTATCTACTTCATACCAGAAAAGAACAAACACACTGCTGACCTATGCATCCTGGAATGGTTTACCTAATAACTGCTAAGTTTTGAGCTTCTGAGATGACTAGGATCTGGCTGAAAGGATCCTAGCAGCAGTTTCCAATGCCCATGCTTTCCCTCCTGGGAAAGGAGAGTTATTATAGAGAGCAATTAGTGTCCTCAAAATTACACCAGCAATAATTTATGGGTGATAGACCAAGATCAGGTTTAGATCTAATTCCTCCTGTCTATTAGAATCTCCCACAAAATAAGTAAAGATACATATCTAGGAGAGAGACAGGAGTATATGGAAAGGAGGAACGAAAGAGCCAAACTCCTCAGTTTGCCTGGAAAGGTTGGGGCATGGTGGGAGGGGGTAGAGTGTGTGATAAACAAATCTATCATCTCATCCCCACCCTATCTGTGGCATTGTCAGCAGGAGAAGGGAAGCGCAGAAACCTTGATCTTGAGTCCTGCTGATGAATGTATATTTACATTATAAATAAAAAGTATAATTTCATAGTTTTTAATCAATACCCTATTTTTCTAAAAGTGCAGATCTAGATTTTCTTCTGGGTTAGACAGCTGTTCTCTTGGGGTCAGGGTGGGGTACTATGAATGATTCTTTAGCTGTGCTAAAGCCAAATCCAGAAAAACCAGAACTTTGTGAGCTAAAACTTTTCTGGTGGTTGTTGTAAAAGGGTTGGTTTCTTTTGGTGGAAAAATTATTTTTGTGTTAAGTCTTTAAACTTTTTAGTTTTCCTGGGAACACTGAACCTGGAATTTTGAGGCCAGGGAATGGTGGGAGAGGAGGAGCAGGAGAGAGTGAGAGACTGCCCCAGACTGCTAAGGAGAGCTGTCCAGGGACAGCCAGTGCCTCCCTGCAAAGGAACAAAGATGCCCAACATCTCATTCTGTGTCCTGTTCTTGCCCAGTAATGGCCACCTATTTGTTGCCTCCTCCTCCACTAAACCCTTAAAAAGCTTTTGATAATCATCACAATTTAGTATCAGATTTGAGTGAGCACTCATTGCCTTAGAGAATCCAGGTTTCATAGCAAAGAGAACCAGAGAGAAGGTCCAGCATCCTGGAGAAGCACAAATCAGGTAGAGAAAAGTGGTGGGTAGGGAGGATCCAGAGTGTGTGAACACCCCTCTGAGAGCCTTAAGAAACATGCAAGAAGGGACTGGGTTTCGAGCTGTGCAGCGTGGGGCTCAAGGTACTTTACTTGAATATGAAAGGAAGGAAGCCTGGAGAACTCGAAGGCAGTTGGTTTCACTAGCTGGAATCCAGAGGGTGTATGGAAGAATTAGCTGAAGCACTTCTCCCCTGGGTTATCACATGACCCTGCCTCTATACGTTTTCCCTGCACCTCCCCATTCTCCACCCTATCCTGCAAAAGACAACCATGGAAGAAAAATAAGTTTAATGCGGCTCTGGAAAAAGAAGAAAATAAGAGAAGAAGGGAGCAAGAAAACAGGGGGAAAATACCAGAAAGTTTCTGAACTGCTTTTGGATGTGCATAGTCTAATCACTCCTTGAAAAGCAGAGGGGGTGGGGAAACGAACCAAACCTACAAGCAGTTAGCTATTATTATTAAAATGTTAGCAAAATATCATTTCAGTGTTCCATCTACTGAGCCAGAAGTCACTGGATTATTTGTTCAGGCTTTTCCAGTCACTTTGTTTGCAGTGTGAAGTGCTCACCTATCCCGGTACCTCTGCCAACCCTGCCCTGCCTTAGGGGACAAGTCCATTACCAGCCTTACCCTATGGTGAATAAATGGGCGTGTGAATGTCACTGGCCAAATTCTGAGATATTACAATGTCAATGAGACACCAAAAGATAAATTTGCTCAGGAGTCCTCACATTTTCTTAACAGCCTTGAGACATAATTGACATACAGTAAGCTGCACTTATTTAAAGTGTACAATCCGTTAAGTTTTCACAGATGTATACACCCCCGAAATCATCACTACAATCAAGATAGGGTCCCACCATTTTTAAAATATATTTCTTTCTTTCTTTATTTGGCTGTGCCAGGTCTTAGTTGCAGCATGTGGGCTCTTTTAGTTGCACGGGATCTACTTCCCTGACCAGGGATCGAAGCTGGGCACCCTGCATTGGGAGCGTGGAGTCTTAACCACTGGACCACCAAGGAAGTCCCCCACCATTTCTTTTTTTTAAATTTTATTTATTTATTTATTTATTTATTTATTTATTTATGGCTGTGTTGGGTCTTCGTTTCTGTGCGAGGGCTTTCTCCAGTTGTGGCAAGCGGGGGCCACTCTTCATCGCGGTGCGCGGGCCTCTCACTATCGCGGCCTATCTTGTTGCGGAGCACAGGCTCCAGACGCGCAGGCTCAGTAATTGTGGCTCACGGGCTTGGTTGCTCCGCGGCATGTGGGATCTTCCCAGACCAGGGCTCGAACCCGTGGTCCCCTGCATTGGCAGGCAGATTCTCAACCACTGCGCCACCAGGGAAGCCCATCCCCCACCATTTTAACCCCACCATTTTAACCCCACCATTTTAACCCCACCATTTTAACCCCACCCTTTTAACCCCACCCTTTTAACCCCACCATTTTAGCCACACCGTTTTAATAAACATTTTTGGATGCTTCCAGGAGATTGTTTCTTTTTGAGTCAAGTATCTCACCAAATGAAATAAACTTCCTAAAATCTTTTACAAAAGCATCTGCATTGTGAGTGTCTACGCCCCCTTTTTCTGGTAGATTTTTTGGTCTCTATCAGTGGGAAATTTGACATGATTCCAAGCTTGATTTCCTTGATTCTACAGCAGAGAACCCCTGTGGAATGTGGAGAGTGTGGGCTATTTGTCTGGGGTAGGATTCATGGTGAGGTTCCAACACACTCCACGTGGGCTCTCACAGCGTTAATGGATGGAAGCGGTGGAGTAGAAACAGAAGGAAGTGGAAAATACCCAGAGATGAGCAACTTGGCTGTAGTAGGAACTTCAAAAGGCCCCAGCAGCCAGGTGGCCGCACTCTGGGAGAATCAGTCATTAGCATATGGGACTAAACTATTTCCAGCCTGAAGGAGGGAGCATAAAATTCAGTCCTGCGGGATCATGTAAGAACTGAATTCACTGAAACAGTAGGGAAGTTTGAAAAGGAATAAAGCATTTCTTTCAAACTGGAGTTTTAAACATACGTGGGACACCAATTCCATGTTCTCAAGTCATACATCTTTGCTTTCGGAGCTTCTTTGTTTCTGAAACACAGCAACTGACCCTAGCAAAGAGAAATGAAAACACAGCAGGCACTGAAATTGGCCTTCTAAATCCTACTCCTTCCTGCTGTACAGCTCAAAAACTCTATTTGAATTTGCAGTTATTTGAACTCTTGCACTGTAGAAGAGTGTCTCCAGACAGAGGAAGAAAGGCATTTCATTTTCAAGGAACGAAAGTGTCTGAAGTGTTCTATTACTCATTTGAATAACACTAACATTCAAGAGGGATATATGGAAAGGTCCTTAGTATCTAAAATTATGTCTTCATTTTGAACACAGAAAATACCCTACCCTGAGTTTCGTAGAGTGACAATCACTATGGCAGCACCACCACATGTTATATAGATGTCTGCCCAAAACCAGTTATTAACTTTATTTTTTTTATTTTTATTTTTTTTCAGTTATTAACTTTAAATCACAATTTCTAAAGATTTGGCTTGGCATATAGGAAATAACACCACCAAACCATAAAATTTCTATTTATAGCATTGGGTACTTGGTAAAGGCTACTCAAGGGTCTGCCTCCAAATATAGAGATGGCCGTACATTTCCTATCACATCAAACATATAGAGAATTGTCTATGCATGTTCCCTCCGTGTCCTCTCCTAAGCACCTTTCCTATGTCAACTTTTTTATAATCTATGTCTACCAGTATCATGCTACTGAAACTGTTCTCACCAAATCTCCGTAACCTCCTAGTTGCCAAATCCAATAGTTTATGTGCAGCCTTCATCGTTCTTGACTTTTCTGCAGCATTTGTATAGTTGACCACTATTGTGAGTTGAGTTGTGTACCCCCCCAAATTCATAAGTCAAGCTTTTAACCCCCAGTATCTCAGCATGTAATCTTATTTGGAAGTAGGGTCATTGCAGAAGTAAATTAGTTAAGACGATGTCACACTGGAGTATTGTAGGCCCTAATCCAATATGACTGGTGTCATTATAAAAAGGGAAAATTTGGAGACAGACATATAAAGGGGGAAGACTATGAAGAGAATGCCATGTAAAGGCAGAGCTCGGGATGATGCACCTACAAGCCAAGGAATGCCAAAGATTGCCAGCAAAGCGCTAGAAGATAGGAGAGAAGCATGAAACAGATCCTTTCCTCATAGCCCTCAGAAGGAACCAACTCTGCTGACACCCTCATCTCAGGCATCCAACGTCTAGAAGTGTGAGACAATAAATTTCTGTTATTTAAGCTACCCAGTGTGTGGTACTTTGTTACAGCAGCCCTAGGAAACTTATACAACTACCATTTCTTATCCCAGGACTTCTGATATAGAGAGTACTCTTCTTGAGGTTCCTCTAGCTCTATGATCATTTATTGCTTCTCAATCCATTTCACTTTCTCTATCTACTCCCTAATGTCTGTGTTTCCTAGAATTCCATCTTCATCCTCTCCATGGAGAGGCAGTATAGTGTATTCTGGAGTCACCCCTCCTTGCTCGGTCACCTTGGGCAATGTGTTTGTTCTGTTGAGTCAGTTTCCCTACCTGCAAACCAGTAGTTTCTACCTGAGGCAACTAAGAATGACAATCCATTTCCCAAACATGTGTGCTCCTTATTAAAAAAAAAAAGTTCCTAATTGAGAGAGGTGATCTAAAGACTAAATTATTTCATATATATGAGATACTGAACATGTAAGCACTCAATAAATATTTGCTGTTAATTATTATCTTCTCTCTTTTCTTCCACATCTTCTCTTTCACCATCTCAGCTTCTATTCTTTTTTATTTTTTTATAAATTTATTTATTTATTGTTTTTGGCTGTGTTGGTTCTTCATTGCTGCACGCGGGCTTTCTCTAGTTGTGGCGAGGGGGGCTACTCTTCGTTGCGGTGCGCGGGCTTCTCATTGCAGTGGCTTCTCTTGTTGCGGAGCACGGGCTCTAGAGTACATGGGCTTCAGTAGATGTGGCACGTAGGCTCAGTAGTTGTGGCTCACAGGCTTAGTTACTCCGCGGCTTGTGGGATCTTCCTGGACCAGGGCTCGAACCCGTGTCCCCTGCATTGGCAGGTGGATTCTTAACCACCGCGCCACCAGGGAAGCCCCGGGAATTGTTTCTTATCATAAAGTCTCTAAGCTTTGTTCTCTTGTCTTCCTGGAGATTCTATAAGCTACCTATTATCTCTAATAAATTATTTCCTGCTTAAAATAACCAGGGTTGGTTTCTGTTGTTCGTAACCAGGAACCTTGATGGATGCAACTTTGGTTTCAATGACCACTTATATACTGATGATTTTCAAACCTGGAGCTTCAGCCTCTACTTCTCACTTAGAATTCTATCTGGACCTCTCCATCTAATGTTTTAAAAATGACCTTGAAATAGATAAGCCACAAGGATTTACTGTATAGCACAGGGAACTGTATAAAATATCATGTAATAACCTATAATGGAAAATAATCTGAAAAAAATATATATAGAAAAATGTGTATATATAAAACTGAATCACTTGCTGCAACACCTGAAACTAACACAATATTGTAAATCAACTATACTTCAGTAAAAAGAATATGACCTTGAGACAAACATGTGCATAACCAAATGTAATGATTTAATGATCTCAAATCTCCCTAAACTATAGTTTCTCAGTTGAATGGAATTACCAGATGCTCAAATGCCCCTCAGTACAGCTTGGGTTAGGTGTGTGTGGGGGGGTGTTGATATAGGGGGCAAATGCCCAACTTCCCAAACTAGGAAAAAAAATTGTTTCTATTGAAAACATGAAAAAAATCAACAAATGCATGGAATCAACACCAATTATCAAATTGAAACATTCCAGTTCTAGTTGTTTCATAATAGCATAAGAGTCACAAATATTTTTTATCAACCTATAAGGTAAAAGCCCATCATTAAAAAATCCAATTAATCTATAACCTCCCTCCAGATATTTTAGTCACAAAATACCTAACTTAGAAACCTGAGTCACTCTGGACTCCAGCCAAATCTTATAAATCCCACCTACAAAATCTTAAAACCTCCAAAGTTCATCCTTTTGTCCTTTCTCCATTTCTGTGCTCTTCATTTGCTACTTTATGGGGGATTCTATTCCTGCTTCCTCCCTACCCCCTCAGTCTGGGTGAAGTTGGGAGCCAATCTACATCAGAGTTCACTATTGCTCTCTTTTATTACTTTCCCTTCCAGGGATCTATATCTAATCCTAGGGTAGAGAAGGAGTACATTGTGTAATTATAAGTACAGTGTGTGTTTTATAAAATCATGTAGTTTCCAAATATTTGTTTCAGGTCTGAACCAGAGCTCTTGAAGTACTAGACATCTTTGTTCTCTGATTCCCTGGTAATAAAATTTCCCAAAATAATAGTGATCCCATGTGTAGCTGCCAAGTTTGGGGGAGGGCAGGGGGCAGGGCACAGGAAAACCATCCATTAATAGTTAAAAATATTATCTCATTACACACAAGATGCTTTCCAGAACCTTGACTCTACAGAAATTACATGTGTGAAAGAAGCTCAAGAAAGCAACCAAAAGATTGCTGGGTTGTAGGCCAGAAAATGAGCAAGTAGAAGCAGATATGACATGGAGTAATGAGGCTGATTCACCTCTCTCTTACTGGCTCTGTCTCTCTTGTCCTCTTTCTTGCTACCATGTTGGGAGATTCTCTATGGAAAGGCCCATGTGGCAAGGAGCCAAATGCTCATAAGGAATTGAGGCCTCAATTCAACGGTGCAAGGAAGTGAATCTTGCCAATAACCACTTGAGCGAGCTTGAAAGTAAATCCCCCCCAGTCGTCTTCAAATGAGATGACATCCCCAACTGACAACTTGATTACAGCCTTGTAAGAGACAGTGAAGCAGAAGACCCAGCTAAGCTGTGCTCATAGAACCCAGAAAAGCTGACTCATAGAAACTATGAGATAATAAACATGTGTAATTTTAAACCACTAAGTTTTGAGGAGATTTGTTACATACACTCACACAAATGAAGATATATCTACAAATGATGGTAAGTGCTATGAAATACAAGGATGGAATGAGAGATTATAACAGAGTTTCCTAATTTAAATTTAGATTTGGGGACTTCCCTGGTGGCGCAGTGGTTAAGAATCTGCCTGCCAATGCAGGGAACACGGGTTCGAGCCCTGGCCCAGGAAGATCCCACATGCCGTGGAGCAACTAAGCCTGTGCGCCACAACTACTGAGCCTGCGCTCTAGAGCCTATGAGCCACAACTACTGAGCCCGTGTGCCACAACTACTGAAGCCCGTGTGCCTAGAGCCTGTGCTCTGCAACAAGAGAAGCCACCGCATTGAGAAGCCCACGCACCGCAACGAAGAGTAGCCCTCGCTTGCCACAACTATAGAAAGCCCGCGCGCAGCAACAAAGACCCAGCACAGCCAAAAATAAATTAATTAATTTAAAAAAATTTAGATTCATATTTCCTCTACTAAATGGAATTGAATTTTATCAAATACATGTAGTTAAAAGATCCTTTTTAGTGATGTTGAAGAAAACATTTGCCATAATAATTTGCACTTAAATATATTCTTATGTGAAGAGTTCTCACTAAGCTCAACTACTAAACTTTAAAGAATAATAATACTGTGTTACTAAGACATTATTCAGACCTTAACATAGGTTGATAAAGGGCGGGTGGGAACATGATCTCCAGCAACTGTAGGTTCTCATCATTTCTTTCCTCCATCTCATTTTCTCTGTTCTTTTCTTTTTTTTTTTTTTTTCACCACCTCCCCTCTACCCTTCCCCCTGCACACACTCACTCTTGGGCACTCATATTCCTATAATCCTCCTGCTGTTTTTATTTTGGCTAGAGATGCATCTTCACAGAGATTCTTAAAATGGTTGTATCATTAAAATGGAGGAGTTTTCACCATTCTTCAGACTAAAAGAGAAGCTGGTCTAGACTCCAACTAGACCATGAGGAAGTGAGCTGGCTGGTCTTACAGTGTGGCCACAGACCAGGGACTGAGGATGGAGGTGGCCATTATGGGACACTGTGGAAGCTTATGGGTCCATAGTCAGTAGCATCTAGTATTAGATTCTTGTGACTGCTCTCACAAATTACCACAAACTAGGTGACTTAAAATGACAGAAATTTATTCTCTCACTGTTCTATAGTCCAGAAATCCAAAATCAAAGTGTGCTCTTTCCCAAGGTTCTAGGGGAGAATCCATACCTTGCCTCTTCCAGCTTCTGATGGCTACAGGCATTCCTTGACTTGTGGTGACAACACTCCAACTTCTGTCTCCATGGTCACATTGCCTCCTCCTCTTCTCTGTGTGTTTATCTCCCCTGTGTTTTTTAGTCTAGTCTCCCTTTCTCTTATAAGAATACATGTGATAAGTTTAGGGCTCATCTAGATAATCCAGGATAAGCTTTTCCTCTCAAGATCTTCAACTTAAAATTACATCTGTAAAGACCCTTTTCCAAATAAAGTAATGTTCACAGGTTCCAGGGATTAGGACTTGTCTTTTGGGGGGCCACCATGCAGTCTACTATATCTAGTTTTATTTTTTTTCTCATGAGCATTGTAATTTCTTTCTGTTGTCCTGAATTTTTCAGTCAAGTGAGGTCAGGCTTAGTTTTGTTTTGGCAGAGACTCATCCACTTGAGATGAAGTTGTCCTCAGCAGTCCAGCTGAATGTGAAAGTTAGTGAGAGGAGGCCTGAAGAGAGAGAAGCAGTGGGCCATAGTGAGCCAGTTGCCTGAGATGATCAACGAAAAGCACTTCAGCCTTGTGGAACATATCAGCATTTCCCAGGGATTCCTGGAAACACTCAGATCAGAGAACCCAATAAACCATTGGACTTTCTGCCATTACACGGGATTAGGGGGTGCAAATTATTGTTATTTGAGAGTTTAAAGGAAGTGTAGCTAACCCCTGCCTTTGGGAACTACTAAGTTGTATTTCCAGTGTCATTATTTTATAATAAACAGGATAATCAATATTTTAAAAGTTTCCTTTTGATTGAAATACTCAATTCAGGGGCTTCCCTGGTGGTACAGTGGTTAAGAATCCACCTGCCAATGCAGGGGACACGGGTTTGAGCCCTGGTTGGGGAAGATCCCACATGCCGCGGAGCAACTAAGCCTGTGCTCCACAACAAGAGAAGCCACCGCAATGAGAAGCCCGCGCACCACAAGGAAGAGTAACCCCTGCTCGCCGCAACTAGAGAAAGCCCACGTGCAGCAACAAAGACCCAACGCAGCCAAAAATAAATAAATAAATAAACATTTAAAAAATATTAAAATAAAATAAAAAGAAACACTCAATTCAATCAAAATACTCAATTCTGTTTTGTTTTCCTCTTTTATATTCTCTGCTGTCTGTCCTGTGAAACCACTTTCTCTCACTACTGTATCCAAATGACCTTTCTGCATAGTCAGTACACAGAGCAGATTACCCCATCACAGAGATGGAGCAGAAAAGCACGTGGCTGCAAAACAGCTGGCACATCCCAGGAAGGACTTTCTTAAACCACCCACTCTGTCTTTTTCCAGTAATACATTTTGACATTGCACAGAGATTATCCAGGACAGAGATCATCTGGACCTTGGACACTCTCCTTGCACTATTGCAGGGTATATATGAAGCAACTCTATCCAAGCCATTTAAAACACACTTGGTTGGGTTATTTTTGTTTTTAACCAAGAGTCAAAATAAAAGTTATAATGTGAAGCGATTGCTCTGTTCAGCGCAATGGAGATGTAGACCACTACTCAGGCCAAGAGAGAACAGTGAGCATGTTTATATTACTTCTGATAGTTCTTTTAAAGTTCTTGTCTACTAACTTCATCATCTGTCATTTCTGGGTCTGTTCATATCAACCAATCTTTTTTTCTGGGTTATGGGTCACATTTTCCTGTTTAATTTGTATGTCTAGTGATTTTTACTGGATGTTGGACTTAAGTTTCACATTACTGAGTGTGAGATATTGTTTCGTACCTGTAAACAGTGTTTGACTTTGTTCTGGTAGGAAGTTATTTGCAGATTAGCTTGATCTTTTCCAGCCTTGCTTTGAAGGTTTTCTTAGGACATGTCTAAGGTTACCGTGTAGGTTGAGTTTAGCTCCACTACTGAGGTTTGACCAATCTGGGGTCTCTATTAAACTTCCCACATATTCAGCAAGGTCTTTCCACTCTGGCTGGTAGGAAACTGATGCAATCTCATTGTGAGCTTTAGGAACTATTTGTCAATTTACTAATCTGTTCTCCATGTCTATGATTTTATCATTTCAAGAATATTATATAAATGGAATCATACAGTATGTAATCTTTTGAGACTGGTTTTTTTTCACTCAACATAATTCTCTGGAAATTTATCCAGGTTGTTTCATGTATCAGTAGTTTATTACTTGTTATTGTTGAGTAGTATTACATGGTATGGATGTACCACAATATGTTTAACTGTTCACCTGGTAAAGAACATCTAGATGTTTTCCAATTTGGGTCTATTATGAATAAAGCTGCTATAAACACTCATATGCAGGTTACTATGTGTACACTAAGTCTTGATTTCTCTGGGATAAGTGCCCAGGAGTGCAATTGCTGGGTCACATGGTGATTGCATGTTTAGTTTTTCAAGAAACTACCATAATGGTTTCCGTAATGGCTGTATCATTTTACATTCCCACCAACAATGTATAAGTGATCTAGTTTCTCTGCATTCTTGCCAGCATTTGGCATTGTCACTATTTTTTATTTAAACCATTTTGACAGGTATGTAGTAATAACTCATCATGGGTTTAATTTGTACTTCCCTAATGGCTAATGACATTGAACATCTTTTTATGTGCTTACTTGATGCCCATATATCCTCTTTGTTTAAATGTCTATTCATGTCTTTTGCCCATTTTCTAATTAAACTGTTGGTTTCTTGTTGTTGAGTTTTAAAAATATATTCCAGATACTAGTCCTTTGTTAAATATGTGGTTTGCAAATATTTTCTCCTAGTCCATACCTTGTCTTTTCATCCTCCTAACAAGGTCCTTCGTAGAGCAAAAATTTTCAATTGTGATGAAGTCCAATTTATCAATTTTACCTTTATGGATTATGCTTTTGATGTCAAGTCTAAGAATGCTTTGCCTAGCTCTAGATCTTGAAGATTTTCTCCTATGCTTTTTCCTGAAAGTTATGTTTTACATTTAAGTCTGTGATCTATCATGAGTTGATTTTTACATAAAGTTTGAGGTTTAGGTTTAGGTTTACTTTGTTGCCTATGGACGTCTAACTGCTTCAGCACCATTTGTTGAAAAGGCTATCTTTCCTCCATTGAATTGCTTTTGAAACTTTGTCAAAAATTAGTCAGACAGCCCAGGAATCCCACTCCTGGGCATATATCCAGAGAAAACTCCAACTTGAAAAGATCCAGCACCCCAGAGTTCATAACAGCACTATTTACAATAGCCAAGATGTGGAAGAAACCTAAATGTCCATTCACAGAAGAATGGATAAAGAAGATGTGGTATATATATATACAACAGAATATTACTCAGCCATAAGAAAAAAATGAGATAATGCCATTTGCAGCAACGTGGATTGACCTAGAGATTATCATACTGAGTGAAGTAAGTCAGACAAAGACAAATATCATATGATATCACAGAGTGGAATCTAAAAAAATGATACAAATGAACTTATTTACAAAACAGAAACAAACTCACAGACATAGAAAACAAACTTATGGTTACCAAAGGGGAAAGGTGGGGAGGGATACATTTGGAATTTGGGATTAACAGATGTAGACTACCATATATAAAATGGATAAACAAGAAGGTCCTACTGTATAGCACAGGAAAGTATATTCAATATCTTGTAATAACCTATAATGGAAAAGAATCTGAAAAATAATAGATATATATATATACATATAACTGAATCACTTTGCTGTATACCTGGAACATTGTAAACCAACTATATTTCAATAAAAAAATAAAAATTTAAAACAACGAAAAAAATTGAGTTGGACATATTTGTATGGATTTATTTCTGGGTTTTCTATTCTGTTCCATTTATATATGTGTTTACCCCTCACCAATCCTTGTTAGTCTTGATTACTCTAGCTATATGTATTAAAATCAAATAGAATGTTTTCTCCTTCTGTATTCTTCTTACTTATTCTAGTTCTTTTGAATAATAAATCTTAGAATAATCTTGCCTATATCCACAAAAAAATCTTAATGGGATTTTGATAGGAATTGTGTTTACCAATTTGGAGAGAATTGAGATCTTTACTATTTCGTATCTTCCAATCCATGACACAGTATGTCTATCCATTTATTTAGATCTTCTTTGCTTTCTTTCATCAGCACTGTGTAGTTTTCAGTGCAAAAGTTCTATAAAAGTTCTGTTAGATTCACACTTAAGTATCTCTTTTTTTTTGACAGATTATAAATGGTATTGCATTTTAAATTTTGATGTCAATGTATTCATTGCTAGTATATGAAAATACAACTAATTTTTATATGTTAATCTTGTATACTATGACCTTACTGAAATCACTTATTAATTCTAAGATACTTTTTGTAGATTCCTTGGGATTTTCTACGTAGACATTCATATCATGGGCAAGTACAGAGGTTTTATTTCTTCCTTCCCAATCTGTATACATTTTATTTCCTTTTCTTGCCTTATTGCACTAGCTAGAACTTCCAGCACTATGTTAAGAGTGGAGAGAACAGATATCCTTGCCCTTTTCTGATCTTAAAGGGAAAGTGTACTAGTTTGCTAGGGCTGCCATAACAAAATACCACAGAATGGTGGCTAAAACAAAAGAAATTAATTTTCTCACAATTCTGGAAGTTAGAAGTCTGAGATCAAAGTGTCAGCAGGTTTGGTTTCCTTTGAGTCTGCTCTCTTTGACTTGCACATGGCTGGCCTGGTCTCCTGCTGTTTCTTCACACTGTCATTCCTCTGTGTATGCACACCCATGGTGTCTCTCTGTGTGTCCTAATCTGCTTATGAGAACACCAATCAGACACCCTAAGAGCCTCATTTTAATTTAATTATCTCTTTAAAGGCCCAGTGTCCAAATAGAGTCAAATTCTGAGGCGCTGGGGGGTTACATCTTCAACATATGCATTTGGGGGGCACAATTCAGTTCATAACAGAAAGTGCTCGTTATTTCACCATTGAGTATGTTAGCTGTAGATTTTTTTTTATTTGCCCTTAATGTTACTATTTTCCTAAGAGTTTTAAATCATGAATGTTGAATCTTGTCCAAATTTTTTTCTGTATCAATTAATATGATTATGTGGTTTTCTTCTTTAGCCTGTTACTGTGATAGAGTACATTAATTGATTTTCAAATATTGAAACACCTTTAGGTCCCTGGAATAAACTGCACTTAGTCATAATGTATAGTTCTTTTCAAATATTGATGAATTCTATTTGTTAAAATTTTATAAACTATTTTTTCATCTGTAATCATGAGAGATGTTGGCTTGTAGTTTTCTTTCTTTCTTTTTTTTTTCTCTCTTTGTCTAGTTTGGCTATCAGAGTAGTGCTAACTTCATAACATTAATTGAGAAGTGTTTCCTCCTCTTCTATTTTCTGGAAGAGATTGTGTAGAATGAGTGTTAATTCTTTTAAACATTTAAAAAAATTCTCTGGAAAAACTATCTGGGATTGGAGATTTCTATTTTAGAAACTTTGAGATTATGAATTCAGTTTCTTTAATAGTTATAAGGTGATTCAGATTATCTATTTCATATTATATGAGTTGTGTTAGTTCACCTAAGTTGTCAAGATTCTGAATGTAGAGTTGTTTTTAGTATTCACTTATTATTATTTGTGTCTGTAGAGTCTACAGTGATATCCTTGTTTTATTACTAATATTAGTAATTTGTGTCTTCCCTCTGTTTTTTCTGTGTCAGTCATGCTAGAGGTTTGTCAATTTTATTGACATTTTCACAGAACAGTTCTTTGTTTCATTGGTTTTCTCTATTGTTTTTCTATTTTTGATTTTATTGATTTATGCTCTGATCTTTAATATTTTCTTCCTTCTGCTTTTTTCCTCCTTTCTTCTTTTTTTAGGGTTTTGAGGTGAGAGTTTAAATAATTGATTTGAGATTCTTCCTTTTCTTAATGTATGCACTTAGTGCTATAAAATTTTCCCTCAGCCCTGCTTCAGCTGTGTCCAACAATTTTTGATATGCTGTATTTTCATTTGTTGTTTTCAAGTGTTAGGAGAATTTCTGTTACCTTTCCATTTTTGATTTCTAATTTTATTCCATCATGGTCAGAGAATATACTCTACATGATTTCAATTTTTCAAAATTTGTTTAGCTTTGCTTTATTGCCCAGAATATGGTCTATCTTGGGAATATTCAGGGACACTTGAAAAGAATGTGTTTTCTGCTGTTGTTGGGTGGAGTGTTCACTAAATGTCAATTAGATCCTATTGTTTGATGTTGTTGAGTTCTTTTATATCCTGCTAATTTTCTGTCTACTTGTTGAGAGAGGGATGTTGAAGTTTCCAACTGTAATTGTATACTTGCCTCTCTGTCCTTTCAAGTCTACCAGTTTTTGCTTCTCATATTTTGCAGCTCTGTTGTTTGGTGTATACACATTTTTTTTTTTTTTTTTTTTTTTTTTAGGTGTCTTTCCCTGTGCCAATAAGACAATGTTTTGTTTACTATGGCTTTGTAATAAATATTGATATTTAAGAGAGCAAAACAACTTTCTTACTATAGTAAATTATATTTGTTTATATATAACATTTTGGTAAATGTTCCATATGTTCTTTTTTTTTTTTTTTTTTCACACACACACACTGTATTTTATTTTTACAAGAGATAAATAGACTGACACCAAGCATTGTACATGGATGACCACAACAAAAGCAACAATGATTGCAATTACCAAACATGAAACACACTCATACTATGTCATAATATTGACATTCAGTCCAGTAATCCTCCACTGTAACAGCTCCTTTACTTTGCAGTGAAAATTGATTTGTATATTCTTTGCCTCTGAGTCCTTGTGGGATTTTTTTTTTTTTTTAAATTCAGACAGAAAGTCACAAAAATTATACTCATCCTCATCAGTTCACTCAGTCCCATGTAATTAATTGTTTTTTTTCATCTTGATCTTTTGTTAGCACTTTTATGAGTTCACCAGTTTTTCATTAGAGTTCTGAAAATGCTTATTCATTCAGTTCAGCAGTAGAGTCAGTTACCAGAAACCTGTACTTGTCAGAGTCTTTTCCATGAATTTCTTGAAGATGAAACCCTTTTATAGGAACATATTTGCAAAATCATCAGAGTACACCCAGAACTGTCTGTAAATGACAAAAGACTTAAAAATGACCACGGTAAAAGATTTGATGAAAGTTCATAATAATGCAGTTGACAAGAAAATTAGTTATTTCTGAGATATACATTTTAAAGTAATAACTAGGATTATTACTTATAACATTATACCA
Organism: Balaenoptera physalus; assembly: GCF_965194825.1. NCBI lineage: Eukaryota > Metazoa > Chordata > Mammalia > Artiodactyla > Balaenopteridae > Balaenoptera > Balaenoptera physalus. The sequence goes on from NC_138894.1 coordinate 44,140,135, forward strand.
GAACATATAAGATTTTTAGAAATTTCATGTAATGTCTGAAACATTTATATTAACATATTTCCATACATATTTCCATACAAATACAAAATATAAGATTTTTAGAAATTTCATGTAATGTCTGAAACATTTATATTAACATATTTCCATACATATTTCCATACAAATACAAATATAAGATTTTTAGGAATTTCATGTAATGTCTGAAACATTTATATTAACATATTTCCATACAAATAACCCAATGAAAGTTTAGTATTAGTTGTTTTGTTTGTTTTTTTATACTGCAGGTTCTTATTAGGCATCAATTTTATACACATCAGTGTATACATGTCAATCCCAATCGCCCAATTCAGCACACCACCATCCCCACCTCACCGCAGTTTTCCCCCCTTGGTGTCCATATGTCCATTCTCTACATCTGTGTCTCAACTTCTGCCCTGCAAACTGGCTCATCTGTACCATTTTTCTAGGTTCCACATACATGCATTAATAAATGATATTTGTTTTTCTCTTTCTGACTTACTTCACTCTGTATGACAGTCTCTAGATCCATCCACGTCTCAACAAATGACTCAATTTCGTTCCTTTTTATGGCTGAGTAATATTCCATTGTATATATGTACCACATCTTCCTTATCCATTCGTCTGTTGATGGGCATTTAGGTTGCTTCCATGACCTGGCTATTGTAAATAGTGCTGCAATGAACATTCGGGTGCATGTGTCTTTTTGAATTATGGTTTTCTCTGGGTATATGCCCAGTAGTGGGATTGCTGGGTCATATGGTAATTCTATTTTTAGTTTTTTAAGGAACCTCCATATTGTTCTCCATAGTGGCTGTATCAATTTACATTCCCACCAACAGTGCAAGAGGGTTCCCTTTTCTCCACACCCTCTCCAGCATTTGTTGTTTGTAGATTTCCTGATGATGTCCATTCTAACAGGAGTGAGGTGATACCTCATTGTAGTTTTGATTTGCATTTCTCTAATAATTAGTGATGTTGAGCATCTTTTCATGTGCTTCGTGGCCGTCTGTATGTCTTCTTTGGAGAAATGTCTATTTAGGTCTTCTGCCCATTTTTGGATTGGGGTGTTTGTTTCTTTGATATTGAGCTGAATGAGCTGTTTATATATTTTGGAGATTAATCCTTTGTCCATTGATTCATTTGCAAATATTTTCTCCCATTCTGAGGGTTGTCTTTTCGTCTTGTTTATGGTTTCCTTTGCTGTGCAAAAGCTTTGAAGTTTCATTAGGTCCCACTTGTTTATTTTTGTTTTTATTTCCATTACTCTAGGAGGTGGATCAAAAAAGATCTTGCTGTGATTTATGTCAAAGAGTGTTCTTCCTATGTTTTCCTCTAAGAGTTTTATCGTGTCCAGTCTTATATTTAGGTCTCTAATCCATTTTGAGTTTATTTTTGTGTATGGTGTTAGGGAGTATTCTAATTTCATTCTTTTACATGTAGCTGTCCAGTTTTCCCAGCACCACTTATTGAAGAGACTGTCTTTTCTCCATTGTATATCTTTGCCTCCTTTGTCATAGATTAGTTGACCATAGGTGCGTGGGTTAATCTCTGGGCTTTCTATCTTGTTCCATTGATCTATGTTTCTGTTTTTGTGCCAGTACCATATTGTCTTGATTACTGTAGCTTTGTAGTATAGTCTGAAGTCAGGGAGTCTGATTCCTCCAGCTCCATTTTTTTGCCTCAAGACTGCTTTGGCTATTCGGGGTCTTTTGTGTCTCCATACAAATTTTAAGATGATTTGTTCTAGCTCTGTAAAAAATGCCATTGGTAATTTGATAAGGATTGCATTGAATCTGTAGATTGCTTTGGGTAGTATACTCATTTTCACAATGTTGATTCTTCCAATCCAAGAACATGGTATATCTCTCCATCTGTTGGTATCATCTTTAATTTCTTTCATCAGTGTCTTATAGTTTTCTGCATACAGGTCTTTTGTCTCCCTAGGTAGATTTATTCCTAGGTATTTTATTCTTTTTGTTGCAATGGTAAATGGGAGTGTTTCCATAATTTCTCTTTCAGATTTTTCATCATTAGTGTATAGGAATGCAAGAGATTTCTGTGCATTAATTTTGTATCCTGCAACTTTACCATATTCATTAATTAGCTCTAGCAGTTTTCTGGTGGCAGTTTTAGGATTCTCTATGTATAGTATCATGTCATCCGCAAACAGTGACAGTTTTACTTCCTCTTTTCCAATTTGTATTCCTTTTATCTCTTTTTCTTCTCTGATTGCCATGGCTAGGACTTCCAGAACTATGTTGAATAATAGTGGTGAGAGTGGACATCCTTGTCTCGTTCCTGATCTTAGAGGAAATGCTTTCAGTTTTTCACCATTGAGAATGATGTTTGCTGTGGGTTTGTCATATATGGCCTTTATTATGTTGAGGTAGGTTCCCTCTATGCCCACTTTCTGGAGAGTTTTTATCATAAATGGGTGTTGAATTTTGTCAAAAGCTTTTTCTGCATCTATTGAGATGATCATATGGTTTTTATTCTTCAGTTTGTTAATATGATGTATCACATTGATTGATTTGCGTATATTGAAGAATCCTTGCATCCCTGGGATAAATCCCACTTGATCGTGGTGTATGATCCTTTTAATGTGTTGTTGGATTCTGTTTGCTAGTATTTTGTTGAGGATTTTTGCATCTATATTCATCAGTGATATTGGTCTGTAATTTTCTTTTTTTGTAGTGTCTTTGTCTGGTTTTGGTATCAGGGTGATGGTGGCCTCATAGAATGAGTTTGGGAGTGTTCCTTCCTCTGCAATTTTTTGGAAGAGTTTGAGAAGGATGGGTGTTAGCTCTTCTCTAAATGTTTGATAGAATTCACCTGTGAAGCCATCTGGTCCTGGACTTTTGTTTGTTGGAAGATTTTTAATCACAGTTTCAATTTCATTACTTGTGATTGGTCTGTTCATATTTTCTGTTTCTTCCTGATTCAGTCTTGGAAGGTTATACCTTTCTAAGAATTTGTCCATTTCTTCCAGGTTGTCCATTTTATTGGCATAAAGTTGCTTATAGTAGTCTCTTAGGATGTTTTGTATTTCTGCAGTGTCTGTTGTAACTTCTCCTTTTTCATTTCTGATTTTATTGATTTGAGTCCTCTCCCTCTTTTTCTTGATGAGTCTGGCTAATGGCTTATCAATTTTGTTTATCTTCTCAAAGAACCAACTTTTAGTTTTATTGATCTTTGCTATTGTTTTCTTTGTTTCTATCTCATTTATTTCTGCTCTGATCTTTATGATTTCTTTCCTTCTGCTAACTTTGGGTTTTGTTTGTTCTTCTTTCTCTAGTTTCTTTAGGTGTAAGGTTAGATTGTTTACTTGAGATTTTTCTTGTTTCTTTAGGTAGGCTTGTATAGCTATAAACTTCCCTCTTAGAACCGCTTTTGCTGCATCCCATAGGTTTTGGGTCGTCGTGTTTTCATTGTCATTTGTCTCTAGGTATTTTTTTATTTCCTCTTTGATTTCTTCAGTGATCTCTTGGTTTTTTAGTAATGTATTGTTTAGCCTCCATGTGTTTGTCTTTTTTACGTTTTTTTCCCTGTAATTCATTTCTAATCTCATAGCGTTGTGGTCAGAAAAGATGCTTGGTATGATTTCAATTTTCTTAAATTTACTGAGGCTTGATTTGTGACCCAAGATGTGATCTATCCTGGAGAATGTTCCATGCGCACTTGAGAAGAACGTGTAATCTGCTGTTTTTGGATGGAATGTCCTATATATATCAATTAAATCTATCTGGTCTATTGTGTCATTTAAAGCTTCTGTTTCCTTATTTATTTTCATTTTGGATGATCTGTCCATTGGTGTAAGTGAAGTGTTAAAGTCCCCCACTATTATTGTGTTACTGTCGATTTCCTCTTTTATAGCTGTTAGCAGTTGCCTTATGTATTGAGGTGCTCCTATGTTGGGTGCATATATATTTATAATTGTTATATCTTCTTCTTGGATTGATCCCTGGATCCTTATGTAGTGTCCTTCCTTGTCTCTTGTAACATTCTTTATTTTAAAGTCTATTTTATCTGATATGAGTATAGCTACTCCAGCTTTCTTTTGATTTCCATTTGCATGGAATATCTTTTTCCATCCCCTCACTTTCAGTCTGTATGTGTCCCTAGGTCTAAAGTGGGTCTCTTGTAGACAGCATATATATGGGTCCTGTTTTTGTATCCATTCAGCCAGTCTATGTCTTTTGGTTGGGGCGTTTAATCCATTCACGTTTAAGGTAATTATCGATATGTATGTTCCTATGACCATTTTCTTAATTGTTTTGGGTTTGTTTTCGTAGGTCCTTTTCTTCTCTTGTGTTTCCCACTTAGAGAAGTTCCTTTAGCATTTGTTGTAGAGCTGGTTTGGTGGTGCTGAATTCTCTTAGCTTTTGCTTGTCTGTAAAGCTTTTGATTTCTCCATCAAATCTAAATGAGATCTTTGCCGGGTAGAGTAATCTTGGTTGTAGGTTCTTCCCTTTCATCACTTTAAGTATGTCATGCCACTCCCTTCTGGCTTGCAGAGTTTCTGCTGAGAAATCAGCTGTTAACCTTATGGGAGTTCCCTTGTATGTTATTTGTCGTTTTTCCCTTGCTGCTTTCAATAATTTTTCTTTGTCTTTAATTTTTGCCACTTTGATTACTATGTGTCTCGGCGTGTTTCTCCTTGGGTTTATTCTGTATGGGACTCTCTGCGCTTCCTGGACTTGGGTGGCTATTTCCTTTCCCATGTTAGGGAAGTTTTCGACTATAATCTCTTCAAATATTTTCTCTGGTCCTTTCTCTCTCTCTTCTCCTTCTGGGACCCCTATAATGCGAATGTTGTTGCGTTTAATGTTGTCCCAGAGGTCTCTTAGGCTGTCTTCATTTCTTTTCATTCTTTTTTCTTTAGTCTGTTCCGCAGCAGTGAATTCCACCATTCTGTCTTCCAGGTCACTTATCCGTTCTTCTGCCTCAGTTATTCTGCTATTGATTCCTTCTAGTGTAGTTTTCATTTCAGTTATTGTATTGGTCATCTCTGTTTGTTTGTTCTTTAATTCTTCTAGGTCTTTGTTAATCATTTCTTGCATCTTCTCAATCTTTGCCTCCATTCTTATTCCGAGGTCCTGGATCATCTTCACTATCATTATTCTGAATTCTTTCTCTGGAAGGTTGCCTATCTCCACTTCATTTAGTTGTTTTTCTGGGGTTTTTTCTTGTTCCTTCATCTGGTACATAGCCCTCTGCCTTTTCATCTTCTCTATCTTTCTGTAACTGTGGTTTTTGGTCCACAGGCTGCAGGATTGTAGTTTTTCTTGCTTCTGCTCTCTGCCCTCTGGTGGTTGAGGCTATCGGTGTATACACATTTAAGATTGCTATGTCTTCTTGGTGAAATGATCCTTTTATCATTATGTAAGGCCCTTCTCTGATCTGGTAATTTTCTTTGTTCTGAAGTCTATACTTTATCTGATATTAACATAGACACTCCTGCTTTCCTTTGATTAATATTTGCATGATATTTCTTTTTTCCATTGTTTTGGTTTGTTTTCAACCTGTCTCTGTGATTATATTTGAAGTGAATTTCTTGTAGACAGTATATAGTTGGGTCATGTTTTTTTAATTCTTTCTGTCAATCTCTGTCTTTTAATTGGTATATCTAGACCATTCTCATTTAGTGAAATTATTAATATATTAGAGCTCAAGTCTGCCATTTTATTTTTATTTTCTGCTTGTTCTCTCTTGATTTTGTTTTTGTTTTCTTTTTCTTGCCCTCCTGTGGGTTATTTGAGCATTTTGTAGAAACTCATTTTAATTTACAGTTTTTGAGTGTATCTCTTTGTTATAGCTTTTTAGGGGTTGTTATAGGTATTACATTATGTAGACATTACTTATGCTGAGACTTTCTATTTTTTCCTTTGTTTCAAGTATGCTTATAGTTGCTCATTGAAGCATTTTTATAATGGCTGTCTAAAATCCTTGTCAGATAATCCTAACATTTCTGCCATCTCAGTGTTGGCATCTATCATCTTTTTTATATAATTTGAGATCTTTCTGGTTCATGGTATGACAAGTGATTTTCAATTGAAACCTGAACATTTTGATTATTATATTATGAGATCTTAAATCTTACTCTGAGTCTTACCTAAATCTTTTGTTTTAGCTGGCTTTCTCTGATAGCACTCTGGCAGAGGAAGAGGGGAGTACCACCTCATTATTGTCAGCTGGGGCTAGACATCTAGGTCTCTTCCTCAGCCTATGTTGACACCCAACTGGGGTGTGGGGGAAACTACTTGTACTGCTGGGTGAGGGTGGAATTCCAGCTCCCCACTAAGCTTCCACTGATAGTTCCCTGGCTGGGAGGGGTAGGAGTGCCTCATTATTGCCTCTACTGGCACCAAGAGGGGACTGGCCTTCTTATTGCTGATACAAGTTCTGATCCTCCACTAACCCTCCTCTGACACCACCGTAACATGGAAGTGGAGGAGGGTTGCCTGACTGCTGCTTGGTGGGTTGGAGGTCCAGACTCCCCATGTAGTCTCCACTGATACCATGGAGATAGCCCCAAACTGCCTATCCCTATGGGGATGAAAGTCCTGGAATCGTACTTAGCCTTTTCTGATAGCACCCCAGTGGTGGGGTTAGGATGTATCTTTAGAGCATGGCCTGAGTGGAACTCTAGGCTCCCCACTTGGCATTTGCGGGTGTGGGTGGTAGTAGGGCCACAGTTCTTTTCCGTGGTGTTTGGCTGGAGTAGAGCAGTTTATTGCCTGGAAGGTTTTTCTCTTGCCAGGCTGCTTCTTTGGCTGGAGAGAGCAGCTTATGTAGAAACTTTTTTGTCTGCACTTGTTGACATTTCCAGGTCATTGCCTTCTGCAATGCATAAAGCAAAAACAAACAAACAAACAAAACCAAAAAATCAAACCAAACCCAGGGAACTCACCAGCATGTTTTTCCTTGGGGGCCTGAACTCCCTATCCAGTCTGCCTTCTTCTCTCAACTTTTCAGAGCCTTTTAATGTTTATTTTATATATAATGTCCAGGGTTTTAAGTTATACTTAGAGGGAGGAATAGAGAAAATAACGTCTGCTTCACTTTTCTGGAAGCAGAAGTCCTGAGGGTTGTTGATTTTTTTTTTGAAGCTTCTAGTTGAGTCCAAGTTTGGGACCACTGGACTAAGTATCAGTGAGGCCTGTTCCAGCTCTGAGATGCAGTGTTCTTTATTCTGGTCCTGGGTCTGGGCTCTTTAGGAGAGACCTTGCAGGCCATTAGTGTTTTCCAACTTAACCCAAGTGATCGCTAAACCAATTGTCAAAGGATGTGCCCTCCTCCCAGACTCCTATGATTTTCTACTAAAAAGGTGGGCAGGGCTTCCCTGGTGGCGCAGTGGTTAAGAATCTGCCTGCCAATGCAGGGGACACGGGTTCCATCCCCGGCCCGGGAAGATCCCGCATGCCGTGGAGCAACTAAGTCCGTGCTCCACAACAGGAGAAGCCACCGCAGCGAGAAGCCCGGGCACCGCAACCAAAAGTAACCCCCGCTCCCCGCAACTAAAGAAAGCCCACGCACAGCAACAAAGACCCAACACAGCCAAAAATAAATAAATAAATAATGAATAAAAAGGTGGGCATTTATTGCAAAGGGCTTTGTTATCAACTTCCTTAGGCCACATACCAAGGTGTTAAATTGAGAGCTGCTCCTCTGTATGGAAAAACTGAATTCCCCTAAACCAAATGAAGCTTAAATTTATAGCTCTGAATTCTCTAACAGAACAGAAGCTTAGCAAAAATTTTTTCGAATCTTAGACTGAAATCTCTCTCCTTATTTTAACATCTTCCTGTCTTAGTTTTTTCTCAGTTGACATTTATGCCTTTTTTTTCCCCCCTTGGGTAGATTTTATTTTTCCAAGGACTTTATTTTTTAGACATTTATGCCTTTTAAATAAATTTTTAAAAATGAGCTCTGTTGTTGTTTCTGTTCCTAAATTCATAAATAGAACGGTCAGAAGCTGTGTCTGATCTGGAGGAGACAGCAGTGAGCCGTGGCTCAAAGCAGGATCTTAGTTCCCTGCCCAGGAATTGAACCTGGGTAGCCTGGATAAAAACCAGGAATCCTAGTCACTAGACCAGAAAGGACTAGAGATTAGAAGCAAAGTTCCCCTGGCTCTTGCCCCGTTTGAAAGCAAGAATGTTTCAAGGAGGCAAAAACGATAAAAACAGGTACAAAGTTTATTATTAGAGATACAGCACAACAAGTGGGAGAGCACACAGAGAAGCAGTTTGTTTAATTACGACAGAAGCAAGGCAGAGATACACACGCTGAGAGAAAAGGGTGTGGGCATCCTCCGTAATGAGGAAGAGTGCAGTAAAGAGGCGGTTAAATCAGCGGTCTCCAACCTGTTTGGCACCAGGGACCGGTTTTGTAGAAGACAGTATTTTCACGGACTGGGGGCTGGTGGCGGAGGGGTTGGTGGTTCAGGCGGTAATGCGAGCGATGGGCAGCTGCAGATGAAGCTTCACTCACTGGCCCGCCGCTCACCTCCTGCTGTGCGGCCCGGTTCCTAACAGGCCACGGACCACTACCGGTCCACGGCCCAGGGGTTGGGGACCCCTTGGTTAAATCATTTATGTCGGGCAGTTCTTCTGGCTCTTTGTTTACCTTTGGCTAATTTTCTTGTTTCTTTTTCCACACCTGACCTGCCCTAGGACCCTCTGCAACATGCGTGCATAACTTTTTGCCAAGATGGATTCCAGGGCAGAGACCTGTGGGAGGCTTGGCATCACCTATTATGGGGGAGTGCCCCCTCCTTTTTGACCCCCAAGGAGCTTTTCTGTGCATGTGTATTCGGGGAGGTCTCCTTGACCTCAAGAATGAGAAATATGTGGTCTCTTTATCTTTTATCTGGGCAGGACTCAGCTCCTCTCTGCCCCTGCCATTACTCTTATCTTAAAGTGTCCACCAGAGACAAAGTCCAGCTATTTACCCTGTTCCTGTTGTTATTTTTATGCGGAAGTGTAAACAGGAGACTGGCTGTGAATATCTAACCTGGAGCCCATCTATTTCTTGCCTCAAGAAATATAAACAGGAGGCTAGTTGTAAATGTCTAGCCTGGAGACCATGCTTTATGTTCACTATCAAAATATGTATATATGGGGGAGGAAAATTTTTCTCTACCCTCTTAGGTTCTCTGGCTGGTTCTGTGAAATAAACTGACAACAGGCAGGTTTGTCTGAAAAACAAACCTGCCTGTTTGAAAAAGCATAGGGATTTATTTGATGTTACAAGTTTTACCTGGCCCTGGGGACTTCATAGAGAGAAGAGAAAACCCCTAAGGAAACAGCTAGGCTTGCAGGCTTTTATACTGTTTGGACAAAGGAGGGTAAATTTAAAGAGAAGTGACAAGATAATGGAAAGGAACCTTGGGGCTCTAGGGGCAGCAAATTGTAGGAAGGCACATATGCAGGGAACTAATAGTAGATAAGGGCTAGTTAGTAAGATTTGTTTGTGTAGACTTTTTCTTGGTGTCATATTGTCTTTGGTGATAAGGTTGTTATTCCCCTCCTGGTCTGGGAAGTGGGGTGGGGGAGGGACACCTTCACAAGGGGAATTTATGATCTGTTTTCAGGTAGCTGGAGGAACGGCAGAGAGCTCATCCTGCATCTGCTTTTTCTCAGTTGCCTTCAGCTCTTATGCCAGAGTGGCATATTTGGGGGTGGCATATTCTGATTTCTTACATTTGTTATTACCATCTTTTACTGAGTAGATATAATTAACTATATGATGTTCATTTTGTTTTGAGAGTTAAAAGAGTAGAAAATAGTAGCAATTTTTTCTAGTGAGAGGGAAAAAAACTCAGTACCTTTTGTTGGTCTAAAATAGAAAGATCCTCCTATTTTATAGTACAAGAAGCTTATATACAGAATATGACATTATAGTTATGATTTTCAGTATTTTTAAAGTACAAAAGTCATTGATTAGAATATAAAAATTGTCAGCTAAATGCTCCTTGAATATCATGACTATTGTGACTTTAGATCATGAAAATCCTGAGGAAAGTTGAGAATGAATGAGCTTTGTGTTTGAATTAAAGACTGTCTATTAGGATCCTGTTCTTGGGAAACAGAAAATTCAGTATTTGAGACTGATGTTTTAGAAAACAAAATGGGCTAATCAAGATCAAAGCAGGAAAATTATCCTTTTATAGAAATACTCACCAAATGTGTCATTTACCTAAGTCCTGGACTTTGCATGTGAACCAGTTGCCTCATGCTTATTTTTTTTTTTTTTTTTTTATTTTTAAATCAACAATAATTATTAAAAGTCCACTAGGTACAAAGCATGGTGTTAGGCTGTTAGAGAATATAAGATGTAGATCCCACCCTTCGGGTGTTTACAATCTAGTGAAATAAGACATAGATCCATGGAATAGTAAATAATAATAGCAGTTTGAGCTCAAAGGGAGGTGATGCTGCAAAGCCAAATGAGTTAATTATACTGAATAACTCTATGGGAATTTGAGGAGGAAGAATCACTTCAGATTGAAGCTTTATAGAGACAGTGGCAATTAAGCCAAGTCTTGAAGGATAGGAGAGTTGTGGATAGATGGAGGTGAAGGAGGATGGGCACTTCAAGCCTTGAAATTCCTTCTGTTTTTTTTTAAAATTTATTTATTATTTATTTATTTATGTCTGTGTTGGTCTTCGTTTCTGTGTGAGGGCTTTCTCTAGTTGCGGCAAGTGGGGGCCACTCTTCATCGCGGTGCGCGGGCCTCTCATTATCGCGGCCTCTCTTGTTGCGGAGCACAGGCTCCAGATGCGCAGGCTCAGCAATTGTGGCTCACGGGCCCAGTTGCTCTGCGGTATGTGGGATCTTCCCAGACCAGGGCTTGAACCCTTGTCCCCTGAATTGGCAGGCAGATTCTCAACCACTGCGCCACCAGGGAAGCCCTGTTAGTCTTTTTAAAGGAAGCTGTTTGGATAATTTCCGTGGATGATCCGAGTTACCTATGACCCAGCATACTGATACCAGCTTAAAACTCTTTTCTGCCCTTCATTCTTTTTTCTTTTTCCCCAAATGGTCAGCAGACTAACATGGGTGGGGGAAGGAGGCAGTGGTCAAGAAATGAAATGGAAGGATCAGAGAATAAAGAAAATCCTCCTGGGAAACCTGATAGTGGTTGTGTTTAATTTTACATCTTAATATGGATAATAGACCCACCTCACAACGTACAATTTACAACCAATTTAAAACCAAACGATTATCCCTCTTCTTTCAAGAGTAACACATTTTAAAAAGGACTGTGGCACCTGTGCTTGGAAAAGTGAACCCAGGGCATGCAGAACTGTGTCAACTAGAGCCTAGGGGTATTAAAAGAGAAATTGCTCCAGCATGCCTGGCAGTCAGCATCTAAGGGATGAACATAGGAGATAATCACTTACCATTAGACAATTGTAGTAAACAGATTCAGAAAAAAAAAAAAAAAGACCTGACACCTGGGCAATTAAATTCTTGATCATAAATTAGAATTGTGTTGAAGGAATACAACGAAGTCCATTTCTACCTAAGTTACAGATTTTACCTCCCCTTAAGCTATTAAATTAAAAGTTGCAGTATCCCCCCCAGAAAATAAAGCATCCTCCCCGGCTTCCCAGTTCTCCACTCCATGCTGGCTGTTTTCATTCTAAGCACTTGCTTGAGCATTTTGGAGAATCTGCTTCTCAACAGGACGTTGGTATCTGAGCAGAAAAGAAAATTGTTCCCATTTCCAATTCACAGGTGATTGTATTTACATAAGCTCCTCTTTCATTTAAATCTGTCTTAATCCTTAAGGATTTAGTAGTTGAAATGCAAAATGCATAAAATGCGTTTTGTTTTGTTTTTTTACTAAATGAGAAAAAAGAGAAAACAAACAGTACAGAGGAAGAATTTTTAACAAATCACCTTTTTTAAAAATTTTCATGTTTTGTCTAAAAGTGGTGTGGCTTCTAAGATATTTGTTTTTATTTTCCCACTAGAAGATTGAAATAAAAATTTATATGTAAATATACATATGAAATGAAGGAATGAGGTCATAATTTCATTTGAAAGTATAATGTAATCATTTTAATCTTACTTTCAACCCATCTCTAAGTTCAAGAAAATTCTGAAAAATTTTGAGTTTGATAGCTGAGTTAAAGGACAATTGGTCTACATTATTACCCCAACAAACACATTAAACCATGGTTAATTATTAGCTCGTGGGGTTGCAAAAGCGTGGCCAATGTAGATATTTCCCTCCTAGAGTAATGTGCAAGAATTTATTCTGTGTTGTGAATGGCTTAGTCGAGAGTTCTTAAAAATTTCTGCCCTGGTGAGGTGCTAATTGCTGGAGCTCAGTTCTGCCCCAGAGGACCTGCCAGCAGAGCAGAGACAAGGCAAAAGCTCCTGGTTTGCATCCATTTCCAAACTTATCTGTTTTTTCATTTAATCCACCCCTATTTTTCCTTGGGTGTGTTATAGAAAGACATTTTGTGTTTTATAAACAAACCAAAAATACTTAAACTTTAAAGATCCTTGTCATTAGATCAATTCTTTAAAAAGAAATGCAAAGGGATTTTACTAAATAATCTCAAAGGTTTCTTCCAGCTGTAAAATCCTTCTACGGATTGTAATTTTGTTTAGTTCTTTTTCACATTACCATTAATATCCTTATTTGCATATACTTTTTCATTATAGTAATTTTTTCTTCTATGCATGAACTGCTGTGTTTAAGTAATTCTACCATATTTGAATTGTAATACTAGAGGAAGGTAGTAGAGTGATATGGCCTCTTTCCCTTCAGGATAAAAAAAACTGTCCACTAATCGACATTATTGGCAATACCAAAGCCACTAGAATCTTAAAATTATCTTTATTTTTCTTTGATATTTCTTATTATAAGCTATAAAGAGTATACAAAATACTCAAATTTGCACATTAGACTTTCTTTTTTCATGTTAAAAAAATTTTAGCCTGTTTAATTTTCCACTAGACTAGGCTGGTACCTTAGCAATGTATCAAATGGTTTTCTTCTTTCACTAAGCACAGTTTAAGTAGTGAAGAAAAATAATATTTATCTTTTATCTACTGAGTGTCAAGCACCTATGTGAGTATTATGTAATTCAATTTTACCACAATCCTGTGTGGTAGGTATCATAAACCTTATGAAACTTTAGTATGGCTAATAGTGTCAATACAGCCCACAAAGTACCAGTCACCAATTAGGTGACACTAATGGGAAAATACCGCAAAGCTTACATACTCCTGCTGAGTCACTAACCCTTTTAGGCTGTATGAGAACTGATTGATATTCAGAAACCCACACATGGATATGTTTCTTGTTTTGTTAAAGTTGTTTAAAGCCATAAAAATCATAAAGATCATGGGTTCTTATTCCAATTTCAAAGGAATGACTAAGAACCTATTTCTGTTGTCTTTTGTTTTTCATAGCCAAACTCTTAAGTTTGTATATCAGAAAGGTACCTTCTAATAGACTTTGTCCCTGGTCGACATTCCTTGAGAAATATTATGGCTGGTTTAATCAAGATCTTGTTAAAAAAAAAAAAAAAAAAAAAAAAGAGAGTTTAGCAGAAAACCAATTAAGATAGTATTAAATATACATATTACTAAAGGATCCAGAAGGCTGCTGCTTTTAAAGTGAATCAGATTCAACAGTGTCAAAAAAAATCCATTGTGTTTTCTTTTAAGAATTTATTCCACATATGCACTTGCACATGTGTGAAATAACATACTTACAAAAATAGTACAGCATCTTTACAGTATAGTAAAAGATTGAAAAGAATGTAAAAGTCCATTGACTGGTGACTAAGTGTGTAAATTGTGGTATATCCATTCAATGGAATACTACATAGCTGATCAAATGAATGAGGTGGCTCTATTGCTATCAACATAGCTATAAGAGATATTATTGAGAGAAAAAAGCAAAGTGTGGAACAGTGTATTTAGTGTGTTATGATTTATGTACATAAGGGGAAGATTACAAACACACACCCACATATTCACATACATACTTGGGTTATGCATCACATATTTCTGTACTCTCAATAAGGAGAAAAAAATGGGGTTTAAGTGGGTGGGAGTTAGGTGAGTAAACGAAATTTCTTTTCACTGTATAGCCCTTCACTTTGTTTTTAACTTTCAAAATAAATGTTTGTATTCTTTCTTCTTCCTGTAAGGAAAAAACAACAACAACAACAACACTTATTTTCAAGAGAGTTTATCCTTGGGGGAAGGAAGGGGCTTTTGGTTTTCATTTAACACCATTTCACTGACTTTCTAACATGTATGTATTACTTTTATGTAAAATATGATTTAATTGGCAGGAGGATCATAGGAGGATTTTTTCCTCCTTCTTTTTTTTTTTTTTTAATCAGTCATCAATTTTATACACATCAGTGTATACATGTCAATCCCAATCGCCCAATTCAGCACACCACCATCCCGACCCCACCGCGGTTTTCCCCCTTGGTGTCCATACGTTTGTTCTCTACATCTGTGTCTCAACTTCTGCCCTGCAAACTGGTTCATCTGTACCATTTTTCTAGGTTCCACATACATGCATTAATATATGATATTTGTTTTTCCTTTCTGACTTACTTCATTCTGTATGACAGTCTCTAGATCCATCCACGTCTCTACAAATGACTCAATTTCGTTCCTTTTATGGCTGAGTAATATTCCATTGTATATATGTACCACAACTTCTTTATCCATTCATCTGTCGATGGGCATTTAGGTTGCTTCCATGACTTGGCTATTGTAAATAGTGCTGCAGTGAATATTGGGGTGCATGTGTCTTTTTGAATTACGGTTTTCTCTGGGTATATGCCCAGTAGTGGGATTGCTGGGTCATATGGTAATTCTATTTTTAATTTTTTAAGGAACCTCCATATTGTTCTCCATAGTGGCTGTATCAATTTACATTCCCACCAACAGTGCAAGAGGGTTCCCTTTTCTCCACACCCTCTCCAGCATTTGTTGTTTGTAGATTTACTGATGATGCCCATTCTAACTGGTGTGAGGAGATACCTCATTTTAGTTTTGATTTGCATTTCTCTAATAATTAGTGATGTTGAGCATCTTTTCATGTGCTTCTTGGCCATCTGTATGTCTTCTTTGGAGAAATGTCTATTTAGGTCTTCTGCCCATTTTTGGATTGGGCTGTTTGTTTCTTTAATATTGAGCTGAATGAGCTGTTTATATATTTTGGAGATTAATCCTTTATCCGTTGATTCGTTTGCAAATATTTTCTCCCATTCTGAGGGTTGTCTTTTCGTCTTGTTTATGGTTTCCTTTGCTGTGCAAATGCTTTTAAGTTTCATTAGGTCCCATTTGATTATCTTTGTTTTTATTTCCATTACTCTAGGAGGTGGATCAAAAAAGATCTTGCTGTGATTTATGTCTAAGAGTGTTCTTCCTATGTTTTCCTCTAAGAGTTTTATAATGTCCGGTCTTACATTTAGGTCTCGAATCCATTTGGAGTTTATTTTTGTGTATGGTGTTAGGGAGTATTCTAATTTCATTCTTTTACATGTAGCTGTCCAGTTGTCCCAGCACCACTTATTGAAGAGACTGTCTTTTCTCCATTGTATATCTTTGCCTCCTTTGTCATAGATTAGTTGACCATAGGTGCGTGGGTTAATCTCTGGGCTTTCTATCTTGTTCCATTGATCTATGTTTCTGTTTTTGTGCCAGTACCATATTGTCTTGATTACTGTAGCTTTGTAGTATAGTCTGAAGTCAGGGAGTCTGATTCCTCCAGCTCCGTTTTTTTCCCTCAAGACTGCTTTGGCTATTCGGGGTCTCTTGTGTCTCCATACAAATTTTAAGATGATTTGTTCTAGTTCCGTAAAAAATGCCATTGGTAATTTGATAGGGATTGCATTGAAACTGTAGATTGCCTTGGGTAGTATTGTCACTTTGACAATATTGATTCTTCCAATCCAAGAACATGGTATATCTCTCCATCTGTTTGTATCATCTTTAATTTCTTTCATCAGTGTCTTATAGTTTTCTGCATACAGGTCTTTTGTCTCCCTAGGTAGGTTTATTCCTAGGTATTTTGTTCTTTTTGTTGCAGTGGTAAATGGGAGTGTTTCCATAATTTCTCCTTCAGATTTTTCATCATTAGTGTATAGGAATGCAAGAGATTTCTGTGCATTAATTTTGTATCCTGCTACTTTACCAAATTCATTGATTAGCTCTAGTAGTTTTCTGGTGGCATTTTTAGGATTCTCTATGTATAATATCATGTCATCTGCAAACAGTGACAGTTTTACCTTTTCTTTTCCAATTTGTATTCCTTTTATTTCTTTTTCTTCTCTGATTGCCGTGGCTAGGACTTCCAAAACTATGTTGAATAATAGTGGTGAGAGTGGACATCCTTGTCTCGTTCCTGATCTTAGAGGAAATGCTTTCGGTTTTTCACCATTGAGAATGATGTTTGCTGTGGGTTTGTCATATATGGCCTTGATTATGTTGAGGTAGGTTCCCTCTATGCCCACTTTCTGGAGAGTTTTTATCATAAATGGGTGTTGAATTTTGTCAAAAGGTTTTTCTGCATCTATTGAGATGATCATATGTTAATATGATCTCATAGCGTTGTGGTCAGAAAAGATGCTTGATATGATTTCAATTTTCTTAAATTTACTGAGGCTTGATTTGTGACCCAAGATATGATCTATCCTGGAGAATGTTCCATGCACACTTGAGAAGAAAGTGTAATCTGCTGTTTTTGGATGGAATGTCCTTATATATATCAATTAAATCTATCTGGTCTATTGTGTCATTTAAAGCTTCTGTTTCCTTATTTATTTTCATTTTGGATGATCTGTCCATTGGTGTAAGTGAGGTGTTAAAGTTCCCCACTATTATTGTGTTACTGTCGATTTCCTCTTTTATAGCTGTTAGCAGTTGCCTTATGTATTGAGGTGCTCCTATGTTGAGTGCATGTATATTTATAATTGTTATATCTTCTTCTTGGATTGATCCCTTGATCATTATGTACTGTCCTTCCTTTTCTCTTGTAACATTCTTTATTTTAAAGTCTATTTTATCTGATATGAGTATAGCTACTCCAGCTTTCTTTTGATTTCCATTTGCATGGAATATCTTTTTCCATCCCCTCACTTTCAGTCTGTATGTGTCCCTAGGTCTAAAGTGGGTCTCTTGTAGACAGCATAGATATGGGTCTTGTTTTTGTATCCATTCAGCCAGTCTATGTCTTTTGGTTGGGGCATTTAATCCATTCACGTTTAAGGTAATTATCGATATGTATGTTCCTATGACCATTTTCTTAATTGTTTTGGGTTTGTTTTTGTAGGTCCTTTTCTTCTCTTGTGTTTCCCACTTAGAGAAGTTCCTTTAGCATTTGTTGTAGAGCTGGTTTGGTGGTGCTGAATTCTCTTAGCTTTTGCTTGTCTGTAAAGCTTTTGATTTCTCCATCAGATCTGAATGAGATCCTTGCCAGGTAGAGTAATTTTGGTTGTAGGTTCTTCCCTTTCATCACTTTAAGTATATCATGCCACTCCCTTCTGGCTTGTAGAGTTTCTGCTGAGAAATCAGCTGTTAACCTTATGGGAGTTCCCTTGTATGTTATTTGTTGCTTTTCCCTTGCTGCTTTCAATAATTTTTCTTTGTCTTTAATTTTTGCCAATTTGATTACTATGTGTCTTGGCATGTTTCTCCTTGGGTTTATCCTGTATGGGACTCTCTGTGCTTCCTGGACCTGGGTGGCTATTTCCTTTCCCATGTTAGGGAAGTTTTCAACTATAATCTCTTCAAATATTTTCTCTGGTCCTTTCTCTCTCTCTTCTCCTTCTCGGACCCCTATAATGCGAATGTTGTTGCGTTTAATATTGTCCCAGAGGTCTCTTAGGCTGTCTTCATTTCTTTTCATTCTCTTTTCTTTATTCTGTTCCGCAGCAGTGAATTCCACCATTCTGTCTTCCAGGTCACTTATCCGTTCTTCTGCCTCAGTTATTCTGCTATTGATTCCTTCTAGTGTAGTTTTCATTTCAGTTATTGTATTGGTCATCTCTGTTTGTTTGTTCTTTAATTCTTCTAGGTCTTTGTTAAACATTTCTTGCATATTCTCGATCTTTGCCTCCATTCTTATTCCGAGGTCCTGGATCATCTTCACTATCATTATTCTGAATTCTTTTTCTGGAAGGTTGCCTATCTCCACTTCATTTAGTTGTTTTTCTGGGGTTTTATCTTGTTCCTTCATCTGGTATATAGCCCTCTGCCTTTTCATCTTGTCTATCTTTCTGTGAATGTGGTTTTTGTTCCACAGGCTGCAGGATTGTAGTTTTTCTTGCTTCTGCTCTGTCCTCCTTCTTTATGGTTTCTTTTTTTTTTTTCCCCAAGGTTGTTGTTATTTATTTATTTATTTTTGATGTGGACCTTTTTTAAAGTCTTTATTGCATTTGTTACACTATTGCTTCTGTTTTATGTTTTGGTTTTTTGGCTGTGAGCCATGTGGGATCTTAGCTCCCTGACCAGGGATCGAATCCGCACCCCCATCGTTGGAAGGTGAAGTCTTAACCACTGGACAGCCAGGGAAGTCCCTATGGTTTCTTATAATTAAAAACAATCCATTGTATTTTATTTTTTTAAAAAAGCTTTTGCTGACCATCTTTCTTTGTTGTTTAGGAAACATTACCAGTGTAAGGATGTTTAGAGGCCAATTCTCTCCTAAGGTTTATTTTATTCAGAGTGTAACTTTTCTAGAAAGTTTTTGAATCCAACATTATTTGTTAACATGTACTGTCTTTTGCTCTATACTTCACCCACGTGAATTTCCTCAAGTTCTAGTAAAATGATTATGAAAGGCATGGGCTCTTCACAAATTATCACGCTTCTTAAGGGCACAATTTCCTGGGCCTGGACTCTGTCCATGAAGAGAGGAGGCAATAAAATGCTTTATTTTCTTAGTTAAGGTGACAGAAGTGAATAGCATAAAGAATAATCAATTTCACAAGGTGAATCTATTCAACACAAAGCTATGTTTCAAAAGCACAGTTGGTGAGAAATTTTTTCTACTGAAAGATCTCTCAATCTGAATCTACCAGCTCTTTCTCAAATGTACTATCATTTCATTTGTTTATGTCATCCCTGATTTTAAGGAGTTGGGTGAGGTTAATCTACAGAATCAAATAATAGGCCAGTATATAAAAATGGATGATAGGGCTTCCCTGGTGGCGCAGTGGTTAAGAATCCGCCTGCCAATGCAGGGGACACGGGTTTGAGCCCTGGTCTGGGAAGATCCCACATGCTGCGGAACAGCTAAGCCCGTGCGCCACAACTACTGGCCTGTGCTCTAGAGCCCGCGAGCCACAGCTACTGAGCCCACGTGCCACAACTACTGAAGCCCGCGCACCTAGAGCCTGCACTCCGCAACAAAAGAAGCCACAGCAATGAGAAGCCCGCGCACAATGAAGAGTTGTCCCCGCTCGCCGCAACTAGAGAAAGCCTGCACGCAACGAAGACCCAATGCAGCCAAAAATAAATAAATAAATTTTAAAAATATGGATGATAGAGGTGAACACATTATTGAATAAATTTAATTTTCTTTATACTGTATCTTCCAGTTGTGTCTCCTAGCTCTTATAACTTTTATACTCACACACTTCATGTAGCATTTTCTTTTTAATTCCACATGAAATACTTTTGTCTTTGTGCTTCCACTTAACTGCTGTTTTAAAGATATGTTTGACTCATTTGTGTTCTTCTTTTCTGGCTTCTCTATAAAGTCAAGAGAAGGTAATGCTAGAGAAAGACAACATGGAGGAGCAGGAGCATGTCTTTCCTTCTTCCTCAGCCTTCTAGTCTCCCTCTAGTACCCTTTATGGTCAGATTTTAACAAGGAGCAGCTGGTAAAGAAATGTTTGCAGAGTCCCAATCCCAGTGTCACATGCAGAGTACAGAAGGGTGTGTTTGCCACATTCGTACTTTCCTTGTATAAATTTTTTAAAATGCTATGTGAAAATTTTTATATATCTAATAACAATCCTAAAAGCATTTTTCACTCGCTTTTTTCTTTTCTACATATGAAATATTGAGATCATGATATAGGTAATTTTTTTAAAATAAATAAATTTATTTATTTATTTTTGGCTGCATTGGGTCTTCGTTGCTGCGCACAGGCTTTCTCTAGTTGTGGCGAGCGGGGGCTACTCTTCGTTGTGGTGCGCGGGCTTCTCATTGTGGTGGCTTCTCTTGTTGCGGAGCATGGGCTTTAGGCGCGTGGGCTTCAGTAGTTGTGGCATGTGGGCTCAGTAGCTGTGGCTTGCAGGCTCTAGAGCACAGGCTCAGTAGCTATGGCACACGGGCTTAGTTGCTCTGTGGCACGTGGGATCTTCCCGGACCAGGGCTCGAACCTGTGTCCCCTGCATTGGCAGGCAGATTCTTAACCACTGCACCACCAGGGAAGCCCCAATATAGGTGATTTTAAGTAACAAACCCAGCCACATATTTGGGCACCCATGAACACTGTATTAGGCCCTGAGAGATTTATGATATTGAGTATCTTAAAGTACAGAGTTAACGACAAGGATGAAAAGATAGATGTCTCCTATCCTCATGGATTTTGGAAAAAAAAGGCTAGTTTTTTCGAACAACAGCATGTTTCCAGTAATACACTTAGATTAAGAATATTCCTACTAGCATAAATTTCAGTGGCATTTACCAGTTATGGAGTGTAAATGAATCTTTGTCTGCTATAGAGGAATACCTCAAGGGAAGACTAACTACCTCTCTCTTCTGTCATGAAAATGATGGTTCTAATATCATCAATGGCATTAAACTGTTAACAGAATATTATCTGCAGCCTATTTAACAGCTAATGTTAAAAGCAAATTATCCACAAAGCATAAATTAAGATTTAAAGTATATGATGTGTTTAATTGCCTAATGTAGGTAATGTTTAAAATTATATTCTGGAGTAGATTGATTCACGAGGTGGATTTTCCTATCCTATTTAAATATGAGAGAATTATGCTTTACCTTGTAACATTTTCTATCTTTTCTTTCTATCTTTACTTTCTGTTTTTTTTTTTTAAAATCATAACCCCTTAGGCAAGCTGGGAAACATGCAAGATTGTTTTCTGAATAGAAACAAAATATTATCCAGAAATTAGAGTCTGAATCATCTTCATTTGAATATATATTTATTTTAGAATGCGGCACTAACAGCATGATGATGAACTGTCACAAATCTGTACCAAGAAGCACACAATCTTTAAAGTGTGTTGTTTTTCCACAAGTAATTTAAGTATAGCATTATTATTATTTGGTGCTAGAGTCAAAGACGACATTTAGATTCTTCAGCTTTGGGGCATTTAGTAACACGGAAATGATTGTCTAGTCAGGCAGAGGCAAGAAATTCAAACGCAGTTTCTTTTTCTTCTGCCAGTTCCTTTGCAGTAAGATCCATCTTCTCACGTGAGAAATCATTAATAGGGAGACCTTCAACAACCTTCCAGGTCTTATCCTGTTCGAAAATAATTGCAAATAAGAGATTTATAATTTATTTTTTTAAGATTTTTTTGATGTGGACCACTTTTAAGGTCTTCACTGAATTTGTTACTATATTGCTTCTATTTTATGCTTTGGTTTTTTGGTCATGAGGCATGTGGGATCTTAGCTCCCTGACCAGGGATCCAACCCACACCCCCTGCACTGGAAGGTGATGTCTTAACCACTAGACCACCAGGGAAGTCCCAATAGATTTATCATTAAACTAGAATTGATATTCCAGAAAGCAACAACTTAGTTTGAACTTAATCTAGAGAAGTATGTTTTAAAGTGTGATTCTAAAGAAGCAAATCAAAATCCAGATCTTAACAGATAATTCTGATGAAAACTCAACACTTGAATCTGAAACTCATTGAATCTAGAAAAAATCTTTAAATGAGGCTTTAATCAGCAAACATAAAAAATGACTGACTTTAGTACAGTTATAATACAAAGCAACAATACTTAGAACCATTGCTTCATTTAGAAGTAATAGAATATTTGTAGATATCCAATATTAGAAGCATAATAACAAAATGTGTCTGGTGGGGAGAGTTGCAACTTGCTTTCCAGATTAATTTCAACCTTTTAGTGACCTGAAGTTGTGCTTCACATGATTTTAAAGCTGAGAAAAATGTCTAATTTAGTAAAGGAACAACTTTCTAGACTAAATTATACCATTATTAATAAAAACACACAACTGCTTTCCCAGTAGAGGACAGAGGTAAGTAACCCAAAATACCTTACCTTGATTGTAACAGGGAACGAGTAAAGCAGATCATCAGGAATACCGTAGGAGTTACCATCAGAGATGATGCCCATGGAAACAAACTCTCCCTGAAAATAACAAATAACAATGTTTTACATTCTCATGGTGCTAAGGGATTAGTTTACATAACCAACTGACACATGAACTAACAAAATTAAACCAGGTGACACGTTCTTACTATGTGCATAACTTCATTACTGTGTAAGGAACCATTATCAGGCACTTCCACAATCAGGCAACTTTCACGGTTATTATCCTGTTTCACTCTTCCAATCTATGTGTGAAGTAGGCTACAGAAACATAACTCTCATTTTATAAATGAGGAAGCTATGGCCCAATATAGGTTTTTTATTTTTTTAACATCTTTATTGGAGTATAATAGCTTTACAATGTTGTGTTAGTTTCTGCTTTATAACAAAGTGAATCAGCTATATGCATACGTATATCCCCATATCCTCTCTCTCTTGCATCTCCTTCCCACCCTCCTTATGCCACCCCTCTAGGTGGTCACAAAGCACTGAGCTGATCTCCCTGTGCTATGCAGCTGCTTCCCACTGGCTATCTATTTTACATTTGGTAGTGTATGTATGTCAATGTTACTCTCTCAGTTCCTCCCAACTTACGCTTTCCCCTCCCCATGTCCTCAAGTCCATTCTCTACATCCGCATCTTTACTCCTGTCCTGCCCCTAGGTTCTTCAGAACAATTTTTTTTTAGATTACATATATATGTGTTAGCATATGGTACTTGTTTTTCTCTTTCTGACTTACTTCACTCTGTATGACAGACTCTAGGTCCATCCACCTCACTACAAATAACTCAATTTTGTTTCTTTTTATGGCTGAGTAATATTCCATTGTATATATGTGCCACATCTTCTTTATCCATTCATCTGTCGATGGACACTTAGGTTGCTTCCATGTCCTGGCTATTGTAAATAGTGCTGCAATGAACATTGTGGTACATGACTCTTTTTGAATTATGGTTTTCTCAGGGTATATGCCCAGTAGTGGGATTGCTGGGTCGTATGGTAGTTCTATTTTTAGTTTTTTAAGGAACCTCCATACTGTTCTCCATAGTGGCTGTAAAAATTTACTTTCCCACCAACAGTGCAAGAGGGTTCCCTTTTCTCCACACCCTCTCTAGCATTTATTCTTTGTAGATTTTTTTGATGATGGCCATTCTGACTGGTGTGAGGTGATACCTCATTGTAGTTTTGATTTGCATTTCTCTAATGATTAGTGAGGTTGAGCATTCTTTCATGTGTTTGTTGGCAATCTGTATATCTTCTCTGGAGAAATGTCTAGTTAGGTCTTCTGCCCATTTTTGGATTGGGTTTGTTTTTTTTTGATATTGAGCTGCATGAGCTGCTTGTATATTTTGGAGGTTCATCCTTTGTTAGTTGCTTCGTTTGCAAATATTTTCTCCCATTCTGAGGGTTGTCTTTTCGTCTTGTTTATGGTTTCCTTTGCTGTGCAAAATTTTTTTTTAATTTATTTATTTTTGTTTTTATTTCCATTTCTCTAGGAGGTGGGTCAAAAAGGATCTTGCTGTGATTAATGTCACAGAGTGTTCTGCCTATGTTTCCCCCCAAAATTTTTAGGCCCAATATAGGTTTTAAGAAGAAAAAAAAGTCACCTCTACCATGTGTGCTAGGTGCTTTCCATATTTCATCTCATTACCCTCACAACCCTGTGAGTTAGATGCCATGTAAAAGATGATAAAACAGCTCAGAAAGGTTACGCAACTTTCCCAAGGTTACTCAGCTAGCCAGCAGCTGAGGTGGAATGTGAACCTAACTGGCCTGACTGCAAGGCTATTTTTTTTTTTTTTTACATTATAGCATTAAAGGACAAAAATAAAAGAGTGGCCTGTGCAATTCACTGAATTCTCACCTCTGGGGTTCCAAACCAGATGTCTCTGACGTGGTCACAGATGGCTTTCGCAGCAGACATTGCACTGGACAGTTTTCGAGCCTTGATGACAGCAGCACCGCGCTGCTGCACAGTCTGGGTGGGGCAGGCAGAGACAGCAGTGTTATTCCTGGGGTGAAAGGCTGAAACCATAGCTTAATGTGTCCCCTCCAAAATCACTCAACTACCCCATGTTGACCTTACTAACCTATTTCACTTAGAAGCACCAGTCTTCCTGAAAAGTAAAAACTATAAACCTGCACAGAAAGTTTTACCACACTTCATACAAAGAAACAGATCTCTGTAAGATAGCTGGATGACTAGAGGGTATCTAGTTTTTCCCACTTTAACAATCAATCTTGACTGCTACACAATAGATCAGATTGGATTATGACTGCCTTAGTATGACCCCCAAAGAAAATATGCACTCATCAAAGGCCTGCTGTCCTTGAGTTTCCTCCCACCACCCCTTGGGGACACACTCAGGTCAGTAATGTGGTGTGTCTCTCAAGAGTTCTTGATGCTTGGCTGTGAAGAGAGCTCCCGGATTTTTCTCACCGTGATGAATTCTCCCTTGAGCCAGCTGTCATCTTTCAGAGCTTCATAAACACCAACTTCCTTTCCTTGCAGTTTCACCTTGGCATGGTTGACATCTGGATACTGAGTTGAGGAATGGTTTCCCCAGATGATGACATTCTTTACATCATCAGAAATCACACCAAGTTTAATAGCAATCTAGTTCAATAGAAAACAAATACATTACTTAGACAAATTTTTTTTTAAAATTTCAAATTGTGACGCATTTGACAAATGTCCTTAAGATAAAAAGCCTCTGAAACTTCAAGGGAACACAAGAGTTATTCTAATTTGGAAACAAACAAACAAAACCCACAAATTTTATCACTTGGTAGTTTCCCAAAAGAGTTTAATAGTGTAAACAAACACTGAGCCTGAAACTTTATAGGGTACAATATTTAAGTAAAATGCTTAAGAGTAAGGATCATCTTACAGTTTATGAATGACTTATTTGTATTGTAGATTTATGAAATATAAAACACCAAGCAAGAGGTTAATATTGCTTGAATACGTAATGTAAACTTTGCTTTGTTGTTAATACTTGGAGATGACGCCTCAGCATTTCTGACCAGTCAGGTATTTAGATACTTTCTCTATATTTAGGTGAAGCTTTTAATCTATACCTATATAAATTAAGTAATTTTCAAATAATCCTAAATATAAAATTTTGGAGTTGGAAGGGACTCAAATACCAAAGTATGGCTGTCCTCATTTTATAGATTAGAAAACTGAAGTTAAGAGTTTAAATACAAAATATATATAATACTAAAATTGTAACAGAAGTAACAATCTCTAGCTGTAGGTTCAGAAAGCACTTCAGGATCCTGCATGCTTTGTAGTCACATGAACATCAATTATGTTATATAGTACAGTGGTACCAGAAAGGGTTAAAGTTATGTTTTGAAAGATCTAAATAAAATCAGCTTGCTTATTTTGTTAATCACTTGATAAGGTAATGGGCAGAAAAGAAATTATGGTTAGTTGGATGTATACAGGCATACCTCCTCTTATTGTGCTTCACTTTATTGCACTTCACAGATACTGTGTTTTTGCAAATTGAAGGTTTGTGGCAACCCTGTGTTGAGCAAGTCTACCAGCACCACTTTTCCAACAGCATTTGCTCACTTCATGTCTCTGTGTCACATTTTGGTAGTTTTCACAATATTTCAAACTTTTTCATTATTATTATATTTGTTATGGTGATCTGTGATCAATGACCCTTGATGTTACTATTGTAATTGTTTTGGGGTACCATGAACCCTGCTCACATATAACAGTGAACTTATCAATAAACGTTGTGTGTGTTCTGACTGCTCCTCCGACTAGCTGTTCCCCTTTCTTTCTCCCTCTCCTTTGGGTTGCCCTATTCCCTGAGACACAAACAATACTGAATTTAGGCCAATTAATAACCTTACGGTGGCCTCTAAGTCTTCAAATGAATGGAAGAGTTGCACATCCCTCACTTTAAGTCAAAAGCTAGAAATAATTAAGTTTAGTGAGGAAGGCTGAAAGCAAGATAAGCTGAAAGCTAGGCCAAACAGCCAAGTTGTGAAAGCGAAGGACAAGTTCTTAAAAGAAATTAAAAGTGCTACTCCAGTGAACATACGAATGATAAGAAAGTGAAACAACCTTATTGCTGATATGGAGAAAGTTTTAATGGTCCGGATAGACGATCAAACCAGCCACAATGATCAAACCAGCCACAACATTCCCTTAAGCCAAAGCCTAATCCAGAGCAAGACTCTAACTCTCCTCAATTCTGTGAAGGTTGAGAAAGGTGAGGAAGCTACAGAAGAAAAGTTTGAAGCTAGCAGAGGTTGGTTCATGAGGTTTAAGGAGAGATAACTGTCTTCACAACATAAAAGTGCAAGGTGAAGCAGCAAGTGCTGATATAGAGGCTGCAGCAAGTTAGGCAGAAGATCTAGCTAAGATAATTAATGAAGGTGGCTACACTAAGTAACAGATTTTCAATGTAGATGAACAGCCTTCTATTGGAAGAAGATATCATCTAGGATCTTCAAAGCTATGGGGGAGAAGTCAATGCTTTAAAGCTTCAAGGCTTTAAAGCTTCAAAGTACAGGCTGACTCTCTTGTTAGGGGCTAATGCAGCTGGTGACTTTCAGCTGAAGCTAATGCTCTTACCATTCTGAGAATTCTAGGGCCGTTAAGAATTCTGCCTAATCTACTCTGCCTGAGTTCCATCAATGGCACAACAAACCCTGGATGACACCATATCTGTTGACAACATGGTTGCTGAATATTTTAAACCTGTTGAAATATTCACTGTTGAAACCCAGGGCTCAGAAACAAAGATTCCCTTCAAAATATTACTGCTCATTGACTATGCACCTGGTCACCAAGAGCTCCAATGGATAATGTGCCTGCTAACACAACATCCATTCTTCAGCCCATGGACCAAGGACTCATTTTGACTTTCAGGTCTTATGATTTAAGAAATACAATGCATAAGGCTATAGCTTCCAGAGATAGTGATTCCTCTTATGGATCGGG
The DNA here is from genome assembly GCF_965194825.1 of Balaenoptera physalus. Taxonomy (NCBI): domain Eukaryota; kingdom Metazoa; phylum Chordata; class Mammalia; order Artiodactyla; family Balaenopteridae; genus Balaenoptera; species Balaenoptera physalus. The sequence continues at coordinate 44,167,446 of NC_138894.1, forward strand.
GCAAAGTCAATTGAAAACCTTCTGGAAAAGATTCATCATTTGAGATGCCATTAAGAACATTTGTGATTCCTGGGAAGAGGGCAAACTGCCAACATTCATTGGAGGAAGTGACTGCAGATATGGTGGAAATAGCAAGAGAACTAAAACTAGAAGTGGAGCTTGAATATGGGACTGAATTGCTGCAATCTCACGATAAAACTTTAATGCATGAGGAGCTGCTTCTTACGATGAGTGAAGAAAGTAGTTTCTTGAGATGGAATCTACTCCCAGTGAAGACGCCGTGAAGATTGGTGAAATGACAAGAAAGGATTTAGAGTATTATATAAACTTAGTTGATAAAGCAGTGGCAGGGTTTGAGAGGTGTAACTCCCAATTTTGAAATTAGTTCTACTCTGGGTAAAATGCTATCACACAGCATTGTATGCTACAGAGAAATCATTTGTGAAAGGAAGAGTCAATCAATATGGTGAACTTCACTGTGGTCTTATTTTAAGAAATTGCCGGGCTTCCCTGGTGGCGCAGTGGTTGAGAGTCTGCCTGCCAATGCAGGGGACACAGGCTCGAGCCCTGGTCTGGGAAGATCCCACATGACGCGGAGCAAGTGGGTCCGTGAGCCACAACCGCTGAGCCTGCGCGTCTGGAGCCTGTGCTCCGCAACAAGAGAGGCCGCGATGGTGAGAGACCCGCGCACCGCGATGAAGAGTGGCCCCCGCTTGCCACAACTAGAGAAAGCCCTTGCACAGAAACGAAGACCCAACACAACTAAAATAAATAAATAAATAATTAATTAAAAAAAAAAAAAAAAGAAATTGCCACAGGCACCCCAGCCTTCAGCAACCACCACCCTGATCAGTCAACAGCATCACCATGGAGGCAAGACCCCCCCCAGTCAGCAAAAAGATTAGGACTTGCTGAAGGCTCAGATGATGGTTAGCATTTGTTTTTCTTTTAGCAATAAAGCCTTTTTAAATTAAGGTATGTACATATTTTTTAGACATAATGCTATTGCATACTTAATAGACTACAGTACAAATACAACTTTTTTTTTTTTTTTTCAAATACAACTTTTATATGCACTGGGAAACCAAAAAATTCATTGACTTGCTTTATCCTGATATTTGCTTTATTGCAGTAGTCTGGAACCAAGCCCACAATATCTCTAAAGTATGCCTGTAATTTGTTCCTAATTAGATAGCAGAATTTATAATGATCTAGAAGAGAAGGTTTTGGAAAAATGTTTTAAAAAGCTGATGTATTAGGGTGACATTGTGAGTGATTTTTCTTTCCTTTATGTTAAAATAAGAATGAGAGAAAAAAATAGTTGTACCAGAATCCACAGCTTTTGCACACATAAATAACAGCAGCACTGCATCAAAGCTCTGGTTGTGTATTCACCATATAGCAAAGGGAATACACTCGGATATTTTAACGAAATTTTAAAAACAAGGATACCAATAGCCCCAAACTGGAAACAACTCAAAAGTCCTTCAAGAATGGTTAAACAAAGTATGGCTATTAGCATAACTGACGCCATCTCGGGCCCTTACAGTTTCTTCTATCCTTTAAAACTGACCTGTGAAGTGAATCACATCAAGGGCTTTGTAGTTAATAGATACTGTTCAATAAACATTAGGACCAGGTAGCCTCTATGCTCTGCTGGTCCCCAAACAATGATGAAAACCTTCCTTGACATATTCCTGGCGCCCACGAGACTAGTTATCCATTCATAAATCTTAACTTAGAAATGCATGTCCTGTTTCAAAGCACCTACCCCTATACCCTATAGAATCGTCCCCATGGTCCCTCTGCGGTAGGAAGTGCAGCTGCAAATGCTTCTGGGTCACTGTCCACCTGATCCTGATCCCACCCTGTGAGTAAGTCACCCTGTAATAAACTGATCCATTGGTTATATGGAGCTGCCTGCCTCATTTTAAGGTCTCAAGATACCTTCTCAGTTTGGTGGGCACTTTTTGTTCCCTCCGTCCTCCAACACCAACTGTGGTACATTCATACAATTAAATAAATAAATGGAATAACAATAAAAAGGAATGAACTACTGATACATGTAACAACTTGGATGGATATTAAAGGCATTAAACTCAGTGGAAAAAAAAAAAACAGTGTCAAAAGGTTACTTACTGCACAATTCTATTTTTAAAACATTCTCGAAATGACCAAAGTACAGAGTTGGAGAACAGACAAATGGTTGTCAGAGTTTAGGAAAGGAGAGGGAGCGTGTAACTATAAAGAGGCAACGTGAGTAGGACTTCTTTTGTGGGCGATGGTACAGTTCTGTTTCTTGAAACTATGGTGGCTATAGTAATCTATATATATGATTAAATGTCATAGGATCATCCATAAAGACATACAAAAACTGCAGAAATCTGAGTAAAGCTAGTTAACAGTGTTGTGTGTAGTTTAGTCGATTTCCTAGTTTTGATAATTCTCTATAGTTATGTAAGATGTCACCACTGGGGGAAGTGGGTGATGGGTACATGGGATTCTCTGTACTATTTCTGCAACTTCTTCTAAGTCTATAATTATTCCAAATTAAAGAGTAAAAAATAAAATGACAACCAACCAACCAAAAAGAATGAAGATTAAAAAAGCCATTACCTAAAATGTTTGCAATGCCTTGACTCATCTTCACGGTAATTTATTCAGTCAAGTAAGAAGCAAGTTGTGCCTACTTTCACTGACCCTTAAAATAAGTTGAGACTCATTTCTTAAGTCCTCAAATAGATTTTAATAGAGTTCTGCAAGTATTAGGACTATTAACTACCATATCAGTCTTCACAAATTAGTTGGATGGTTGGTTTCTGGGGTACCCAGCTACTGATCTGCTTAGTGGTTGGGGTAGAGTGGTGTGCTGTGCAATGAGTACCATTTTCTGTGTGTGCCGTGACCTGAAAGGACTTGCAAAGAACTGTCCTCACTTATATTTAGCTGGCATCATTGAGAAAAAGGAACATTTATACTGGGGTAAGTGAGCCAAGATGTATATTATCAAGAACTTAGAAACCATAACTCTGCTGAATGTCAGTTTCAGCTGCTCCAAAGTACAGTGAGGACAAACTGCCCGCAGGCCTATCCTCCCTACAGGAGGCTCCCCTTACTTCCTGTGTCCTATTGGCCACCTCCTCTTATTCTTTAGATCTCCTGAGCTAATCCACTTCTGTCTGGATAGCAAAGGCCAGTACTTTGCACCCAGCATATATAGTTTCTGAGAATATCATGCATGTCATAGCTAGTCTAAACTACCATGTACCCAGGCTAGCAGTTCCTTACTCCTTCAGACACTTTCACATCTGTCACACAGATCTGTTAAACAGTTTTTGATTCATTCTCCAGCTCTAGTAATTTTCTTCTCTCTGATACCACCTAACTGGTTTCATTGCCAAATTACCTGGTCAGCAGACAATATATGTAGCTCTGGTCTGCAAATACACAGGGGATTTCTGCAGGTGATAAACAGTCACTAGGTAGCTAGGAGCTCTGATTTCCAAAATAAGTTATGTAAGACTAGTATCCATTCATGTAAGAAAAATTAATCTTTGGGTTTGTTACTTTTCTCACTGGATTAATAGCCTCTACAGGAGGAGGAAACTTCTAACAGCATTCACTGTACCAGAATGGCATGCTGGAACACATGCCAAAGTCAAAGTATGATGAGATGGCTCCTTCTTTCCTCACTCAGACTTTCACCCCGCAAGGAAAACTGTTGCAGGCACTGGGACAAAGTATTATTTAGCTGTACTTCTGGAAGCAGAATTTTCCAATGCCTGCCTCCACCAAGGCCTCAGGTCAAACAGCAAAGATGGAAATTTGTTGGTGTCATCATTTTACCTCTTTCTTCCTGTTGTAACTAAGTGAATTGCCATCTGGTAATCCAGAGTCCACAGATGCAACAACTATGATGATCATCTTTTCCTTTGTAACTGTTCTACAGTACCCCAATCTCCAGCCTCCAGGCATTCAAACAAACTCCCATGTCTTCCCAGCCCCTGGACACTGGCTAAATAACAAGGAAAAAGACCCAGCTCACAGCCCAAAGCCTCTCAGGAAATATTTGCAATTTAAGCTTGTTATCCAAAGACCTTCTAAATTAACTGAGAGATTTCTGAGGTGTGACTCTTCTCAAACCTTGGTTATATCTCTCTTAATCATCATCGTCATCATCAATAATAACTATAGCACCCAACCTTTTGCTATGTGACAGGCACCAGGATAAGGTCTTAACATAGATCTTATCTCATTTAGTTCACATAACTACCATCTGAGGTAGATTCAATTATTATCCCATTTTATAGCTTGAATATACTTTCTCAGGGTCACAGAGCTAGTGAATGGATTAGGTCACTTGATCCCATTTTGTAAGAACACACATGAGGGTCTGGAGTCAGGCAGACCCTTTTACTGACTCCGTCATTTACTAGCTGTGTGACTTTGAGCAGGTTCCCTGACCTTTCTGGGCTTCACATTTCTTATCTGTAAAACAGTAGTAATAACAGATATCTCATATGGCTACTATGAGAAGTAAATGACAAGTCAGATGTAAAGCATTCAGCTTAGTGTAGAAACTTAAATGTAAACACTTTTCTCCTTCACTGGGCCCTCCAGAGCTGAAAGCTCTTAGTTTATAGCAGTAGTTTTGTTAGCCAAACAGTAATAAGGAAGGTATGGGGTTAAACCAGAGTATGTCATGTCTTGCAGGAGTCGAATACTGGGCAATAAGAGAAACTGCAACATGCACTAGACAAGCTTAGGTTAAGAACTAGAGTGTGAATTTCAGAACCCTTCTGTTCTAAGGAGATTGGGAGAAGGTGAACTATGACCTCCTAGGTCTTCACGTGGAAACAAAAAAAAGGTCTCAGTAATTAATGATTTTAGAAAGAACAAAGAATGCAAGAACAAACAACTGTTATTAGGCATGAGAAGTAACCATAGCAAAGACAACAAATCAGTTATAAAGACTCCCTGTTCTGTCCTATTTTGAAGGTAAAGATCAGCCTGAAACACATTCTTGAGCTGTTTTGCAGCGTCCAAAACCCCTCAAGCACTCAGCCACCAGATTAACTGGAGCCTAAGGAATGAGCCTTTGCTGACCCTTGTGATTTCACGCAACTAGGTTCCTGGATTTTGTCAACCTAGGGTGACCTTTGCCTCATTTTAATGCTAAAATCTCCACCCCAAGGGCTGGAATTTCTGCCATTTTTGAACATGCAAGGCATGTATGTTTGAGCATGTTGTTGTACTGCGCAAGTGCATCTAGAACTCCACCTTTGCATTGAAGATTACACTCGCCCTTTCATGAATATACATGTACCCTTAGCTTAAAATGTCCCTGATCTGGTTATTTGGAGAGACAGTGCTTTGAGAGCTATCTACCTGTTTCCTTACTTGTCACAAGGAATAAACACTTCTGCTTTGACTGAAAGTACTTGGTATGTTCACTGGCGATGCACCTCAAGTGATGGGCCCATTGAATCCGGTAACAGTTTTTCAACTTAGACCTCACACCATCATTTGGTAAAAATAGTTTTCTTGACACTCAACAATGTTGTCTTCTCTAGAAAAGAAAGAACTAAATTCATAGACCTATCTAGCAGATGAGCTGTGGATAAGGAGGATGGCCAGAAAGATGCTAGGGAAAAGGAAAGAGGTTATGTCCAAGAACTAGAACTTTGTCATGACATCTAAGGGCACTGGGATTGTCTAGATCTGAGAAAGCCTAGGAAACTAGCACAGATGAGTGGCACAGTCTCTAATTTAAAAAAAGCTATTGTTAATACCCTGGTCACTGACCCCTTAGCATATTTGTCTAAGGCTCCAAGGGATAAGGAAACTGGATAACAATTAAAATTTAGCTACTAAGTAGTGAAAACTAAGAAATTTTATGGAAACATGTAGAGTATGAGGATATAAAAATGAAAATGAAATTAAATTAAAATCAAATTCGATTGCTTAGCAGTAGGGAAAAAAGCAGAACCACATATAATACATAAAGCTCAAGTTTTTCTATTATAATCTCCTATATATCTGACAAAAATAATTTGTGTGCTGTCATGTGAATTATCTATACTACTGACTAATTTTTAACCACTGTACTAAGAGGACATTAGCAATGATATGTAATTAAAGTTAGGAAATGAAATATAGTTGAGAAAATTAAGTACGAAGTTCAGCTGCTTTAAGAGATTAGGTTTAAAGATGTCCTAACAAATTGGAATAGCTTCCTACTAAAACAAAACAACAAGAAAAAAGCACAAACTATGATTCAGCTACTTTAAAAGTGAGAGAAAAAGGGTTTAAAGTTGAACATTCATAAGATTTGAAAACGCATCTTTCTTACCTGAGCTTTAGCTCGGTTGTGATCCAGACGAGTCAAGCAACTGAAGTTCTCCTTGGGGATGGACGGTGCCGACTTGGAGGCAGTCAGGCAGTTGGTATTGGCCGGGTTTCCCACCACGATAACCTAGGATGTACGCGAGGCATAGCAGAGCTACAGACCATAACTGATTAACTAAACCAACTTAGAATATGACTGACATGTAACACATAGCCTTCTTATCAAGTTTGTGTGAGCTAAATACGTATAGTTATTATTGCAGTTTCTAGTTTCTAGTAGGTTTCTATCCTCCGTTCTAATAACTTTTCCCCCTTGTTAGTATTTGGTGCGACTACTGAAAACATTTACTAAAACCACCGTTATGTACACAAGTCATTTTGTTTTCTGCCGAAACAGAGACAGCATTTATCTAGTTGCCATAAAAAACTAGTAACCTAGGGCTCTATCTCGGAGTTCAATTCAATCATAAAAGTTTTCCTCCTTATAAAAGTAGTCCAAGAAAGAAATTCTACTTGAGAAGTTTACTTTAGGACAATGATTTGCCCTTATGAATGAAAAGTGTTTCTCAGTCTTGCCTAATCCTAAGAATTAACTGGGTTAGTTGCTAAAATACCAGGTCCCACCATTTCACACCCATTGAATCAATCTGTAGGAGAAAGCACTTCAGGCTTTTTTTTTTTTTTTTGGAGGGGGTAGGTATAGGATGCAGTGAATTACAATACAGCATAGGAAAATGTATACATGAACATTTTTTACAAGTCTTAAAAATCTTTAATAGAATGATAAAAAAAACTTACTGTGAAATTATATCAAACTTACAGAAAAGCTGTAAGCATGTTATAAAGACTAACTCCCACATTACTTGTACCGATTCTCTAATTTGCCCCATCTCTTTCACTTTCTGTGCACGTGTGCATGCACACACACACACACACACACACACACACTGCCCTTAGTCTTTTTTTGGGCCTATTTGAGAGCAAGCTGTAGATATGATACTCTGCTATCCCTAACTACTCCAGTGTCGGTGTATATTTCCCCCAAGAAAGACACTTCTGGCTGAGAGGCAATTACTATGCAAGCAGTACTACAACTCCAAGCAACCTTGTACTTTTTTTACTAAGAGACCTGGGGATTTCTACCCAACTCATTTCTATTATTTTCTGTTAATGACTACAGAAAATAAAAGTTAACTATTTGAAATAAAGTCTGCAGAAAGCAAAAATTCAGGTGTCTATGAAGTATTATAAAAGATAGAACATTATAAATGGCAACATTAAAAAACCTTATAAAATTTTCTTTTACCTTTCTTTGAATTCAGAATTGGGTGGAAGAAGTGTATCAAAATCAGAAAAATCTCTAACTAGCAAGCCCTTTTGCTATGACAATTAAGTTTTAGGTGACTGATACTTAATTGGTAAAAGGAGGCTTTACTGTAATAATAACACAAATTTAGAAAACAAAATAAATAGGTTGAACACAAAGAGACAGAATAGGAAGTCATACCGACTCAACACCTCAAGAGACGAACATATCGAAATTCCTCTGGACTGAGAAAAAGTGAGCATTCAGAAGCCCCTACCTCCTGTGACTAAGAACAAACAGCTTATAGCCATCTCCCTTCACAATCACAAACACAAATCCAACTGTCTGAACAAATAGTCCCACACAGCTAAAAGGCACCAGAAGTTCTGTGCCTTCTCTATAGGTTTACAAACTAACATTAAATCTCCATGTCATGGTAATAGGCAGAATATTTTTGAGCCCCTCAGAATATAGATTTCTACACTATATAAACAAAACCCAGAAAGGGAGGGCTAATCGAGCAAAACTCTGTATCTGTATTTACTGACCATCGCACAGAACTGGGGAAAAAAAAAAAGGCAAATACTTTCATTTTCACTTAAATGTTGAAAGCAGAAGTTTCAAATGCTGATAATGAAAAACCCAATAAAATACTGCATTGGTCACCTTAACTGACTTCTTGGCATATTTGTCCAAGGCTGCACCCTGGCATTTGAAGATTTTCACATTTGCTTTGAGTAAATCTTTCCTCTCCATGCCATCCCTTCTTGGCATGGAGCCCACAAGAATGGCCACATCCAGGTCTTTGAAGGCAATCTCTTCTTTATCTGTTGCGATGACATCTGTGAACATGGCAATAAATATGCAGAGCTACTTAAACGCCAAAGTCTGAGGTTTTCTTTTTCATACTGAATCTACCCAGTAACTCTTTCACTTTGTAGCAAATGTTTACTCTTACAAATCACATTGATCAAAGTTTTAGGGGCCTAAAAAAAGAAAGGCAATATATTAATTCAACAACCATAACATCAGCAGAAATGTCAATACATTTATTTTGCTTTTCCTATTTCAATAATTATCTTAATTCCAAAACTCTATAGCTTTTATCTTTTATAATGATGCAAGGTAACTTTCAAGGCAACATTAATTATTCACATTAATTACCACAGATAACACAAAAGAGAAACTAATTCACCTAACCTTTAAGTTATAATTACTTTAATTCTAAGATATCAATCAAATTAAAACAATGTTTATTGAGGAGTTTTTGCAAGGAATAACACTAAGAGATTTCTTTTGTCAAATTTAATTTTAACATTTTACACATGAAGACAATGAGGCTTAAAGAGATTAATTAGCTGCCTATCAAAAAGGAGTGGGGCTATAATTCAAGTCAAGATTGGTCCAGATTTCAACCACTGTGCTGCAGTGTCAGTCCAATACACCACCTGTTTTTTGATTGAAGAACATAGTTGACCCTTGATTAACACAGGTTTGAACTGTGCAGGACCAGTTATATGTGGATTTTTTTCCCACAGTAAATGCTACAGTACTGTACAATCTGAGGTTGGTTGAACCTGTGGATACAGAGGATCTGTGAACAGAGGGCCAACTATAAATTGTACTTGGATTTTCCACTGCAGGGAAGACTGGCACCACTAAGCCCTGAGTTGTTGAAGTGTCAGCTATATATCATGGCTTTCTTTTGGTGACTGTATTAAAAAGGCCATGTGCTATAGACTGAATGCTTCTGTCCACATAAAATTCATATGTTGAAATCTAATTCCCAGTGTGATAGTATTAGGAGGTAGGTCCTTTGGGAAGTGATTAGGTCATGAGGGGGAGCCCTCACGAATTGGGATTAGTGCCCTTATAGAAGAGGCCTCAGAGAGCTCCCTCACCCCTTTTGCCATGTGAGGACACATTGAGAAGATGGCTGTCTGTGAACCAGGAACTGGGCTCTCACCAGACACCCAATCTATTGGCTCTTTGATTTCCGACTTCCCAACCTCCAGAACTGTAAGAAATAATTTCTTTTGTTTATAAACCACTCAGTCTATGGTATTTTTGTTATAGCAGCCCAAAGGTACTAAGACAATCAGGATACAGTGTTGTCACTGATAAAATTTTTAGACCAGGAACTTGGGTCAGTCAGGCTTCTGTAAGTCCCCAGATAAGTATACATAAGAGCACCAGCTGGAGGAAAAAATATCCATCTTCTTCCCAGCCATGCACCTTTATCTGCTGAACCTTCCCTTCCGATCATATTCACAGCTGACCAAGGACAAGCCAACTGTAATCTGGGCCCACTAGAGCGAGCAGAGAGAACTCTGTAGAGAACAGAATAAAAATGGAAAAAGCAACAGAGGGGGTTGATTTGGAAACAGTGGGTGAGGAAAGGGAGCCAGCAGAACAGCTTGGACAGGGTAATGCGTTCTCTTACATAACTAAGCAACCAAATGATTGAGATGGCAGAGTATTCCTTCTACTAAATGTTTATTGAACAGATATATGAATTCTGAGCATTGTTTCTCTTGGGCATATTTACATTTTTGATTTGTGCAATCCTCTTTGAGAGTATTATTAATTAATCCTTACCCTCCCTCACCCCAAAAAAGATGATGAAGGTATAGCTAAAGAAAAATATTCAAATTAGTTTACAATCTGACCTAATATTTTAATGAACCTTTCAACCAAATTTAGGACTTGTCTTACATTTGTTACTTGTTCATTGAGTCTCAAAGGCTCTTAGCAGAACTCTTGTAGGCTTTCTGAAACCATGTAGTATATGATTAGAACAATTTATATTATATCTTAACCTGACAACTGGCAGATGGGGTGGGACTATATATGGGGACCAACCAATTTCTAGTCCCCAAGCAGCGTATGGTTCTGGAAAACATCATTTAGCGTTGAAAAAGTTCTCCATTACAGGACACTACTATTACTATTTAAATAGAATTTAAATAATAACACAGTGTGGACAATCTCAGGTGGATAACCCTTGTGCAATATTATACTTAATTGGTAAAATAAATTACATATAGGCATGTTGGGAAAAAAGTATAATCTTTTATCTTATACAGGTTATTTCATACTTTTACCCTTATTTATTCTTGGTATATATCTTAACAAGTAGTTGTAGTTCAAAAAACAAAAACTTTTTATGAAATAATTTCTAATTGAGAGGCCAGTTAACAAAACTCTAAAATCTGCTTTTTAAAGATGTAAAATACTATAAAATCCCTTTCTCCTCCACTCCCCAACTCACCTTTCAGGAGGGGAAGGGCACAGTCTTGCAGCTCCATCAGGACACCATCCAGGACGCCCATCATGGGAGTAATATCCAACAGCACGAGAATGATAGGCTGCCAAATAAATAGCAAGGACAGCATCTGTCAGTGTAGGTTATGTCATTTAGTCACAGAAAAAGTCCTTTCACAGAGTTTTTGCTAATTGGTGTGTATATGTGTATAATTCCCATTAATTAGTCATAATTATTTAAAGAAGTCAGGTGTCTAACATCAGGCGTCCTTTAAAAAGGAATGCTATAAAACCAGCAATGGTTTGCTAACAGACACAGTAAGAGGAATCACCATTACTGAATTTTAAAGGAGTACATGGAAGAAATATCAAGTTGAAGTGACATGTCACACCTTGCTCTTGTTGTTGATGGCTGTATATCTAATTTCATTTCACAGAAAGCTAAGCACAGTATCTGGCATGAAGGAAGAACTTGATATCCATGGGTGAAGAGAATGGATAAATGAATACTGTACGAAAGGATTTTAGTGTACATTAATCAGACCTGCTGGAATAGGGGGTGCCTGCTTCAAACTGGGAAGCCTATTTGCCTGTCCAACTCTTTTGGGTCTTAAGACCATTTATGAACAAGAAAGTGCTGATTCAGCAACTTTCTCTCCCACGAGACTCTCCCTAACAGTTACTGTCATTATGATACCTGCTGGCTGCACCAAGTCAACTTAGCAGTAGGTGGAATAGTTCTAATTTGCAAAGCATTTTCAATGCCCAGAGGGGTGCATATAAATAAGCTACCAGATTCCACTTATAGCCGTGTGCCTAGTACATTCGTTGGGATTATCCATTCCTTTACCATTTAAACATTTCTTTGCAACTAAATACAGGGTTTTATTGAAAATGTTCTTACTTTTACTTAAGATTTACAGACACTTGCCCCTACCTGGTCTTTACCGAAGACAGATCCATTTCCAATACTGTATAGCAGTGAATAAGCAATTTGACCAGCTGCTCCAGTCACAAGGACTCGGATTGGTTCAGACTGTAATGAAAGAGACCCATTAACACCTTATTAAAAAATGCTATTTTACCCTAAAGATATTCAGAATTTTCTCTATAATAAGACAACCACATACTTTAAAAGCTAATGTAAAATTTTAAAGACTCTTCGCATCTGGCTTAGTAGAAGACGTTTATCCCAGACTCCCAGTAAACACAGCATGCACAAAGCAACTAAGCAACTTCTGGAACATGTGTCCTTTGGCTGCATATTTATGTGGTGTTATTTAACTCTCCCTGCTATCTTGGATTTACTTACAAAATCTTATCCATCTTTTTTAGGATATTTTACCACTAAAATAGGCCTAACGATGTTGATGTGCATTATGTGATGATACAAACCCTGGCGGCCACTAGAACCTTACAAATCCTCTTATGCAAATCCCCCACTCCCTTCTGCTGAAAAGAATCTTTCATACCAGGAAGAGGAGTAATAGCGGTTAAAAATTTCCCTTTAGAAGGAGCCAGAAAGTTTTTATAAAACTATTAATCGTGATTCAACTTAACTACTTGGGGGAAGAAAAATAAGCCTATATTTTTTATTTAAGGAGAAATAAAAATGAAAAAATGATAATATCTGGATTGTAAAAAATTTTAGCATTAAGTAATAAATAACAGTAGCAACGTGTGGTAACAGTTGACAACCTGATTTTAAGGGAAAATTAATATTAAAGGGGAGGAAGGGGAAAAAGTACAAAGAACATATTAGTTATAATAGATGGAAGTCATCTTATAGACCCTGAATAAAATATGAACATATGGACAAAAAATATATATAACATTCAAAGTGACGACCCTAAGTCATTAAAAATAAGTTAAATTAAGCTCAGAGAATTAAAAAGATAGAAATATTTCTGTTAAAAAGAGCTGAACAAAAATGCCTGGAAACTTAATGGGTAAGTTTAATTAGATGGAAAAATTCAATCAAGGGAATTGTTCCTTTCTCTGACAATGATGGGTAAATGTACTTCCACTCTGTGTCACCTCTATAGTTACCCACACTAGAGAAGTGGCTGAAGTGACTGGGGATAGGGGATTACATTTCTTTATATTTAGAATTCCCTCTTAGAGAGGGGTCATGCTTCTAGGATAGAAGGAGACTATGACCTGAAAAGGTCCTTCTAACCTTCAAACCCTAACCTCTGGAGGTCAGCAGCACTTAGCAATCTGGTACCCATAGAATTCAGAGGAAGAAAAATCTCAGGAAAGTGTCAACTCTTGTAGAGAAATGCATCTGAACACAGCAGACTATGTATGTGTTTCTTCTTCAGAGAGGTGACCAGGGTGAGAGTGGAGAAAAAGGGAAAAAACTATGGAGAGTTTCTTCCTGACCTTCTGGGTTTCTTGCCCATACCCTTCACCAACTTCCCCCTATGCTTTAATATCTCTAAATATACAAAATACGATAATTCCCCCAATAACCCAATTTTAATACAATACATATTTATTTATGTTCCCAAATAGACTTTAGGTTTATAAAGAGCACTGTTATTGTATATATTTATTTTCTATCACATGGTCTTTACATGTTTTAAATTCTGTCATTTTCCCCTCTTTCCTTGAAGTATAGCAGGTGAGGAAAAAGAAACAGAGGAAGAAATGATTCCCCCTCCCTCTTTAGAATGCAAGCTCTTTAAGGACAGGGGCTTTGTCTACTTTATTTACTGTTGTATCCCAGCTGCCTAGAACAATGCCTGGCATGTAGTTAGAGCTCAAACATTTGCTAAAGCTCAAATATTTGCTGGATCTTGTAAAATTACTATCAAAACCTTGGAAACGTAAGAATTGTTTGGAAGCAAACCCAACATGCTTTAAAAAATTGTTTTATTCATATATACTTGCATTGAGAAGGCTGGAAATAATGACAATAGTTCCAGCTATGGTTAGCAAAATTATTTATGTCAGTAGTTCTAATGAAAGTCTTCTTTTATTACATAACTTGTACTATTTTAGGCCAGAGACTCCATTAGTGAACCATATGCAAGAAACAAGAGGATAAGCCAATTTTTTAAAACAGGGGGCTAGAGAGGCAGTAGAGTGTGACAGTTAAAGAGATGGCCTCTAGAGCCAGACTTTGTGGTTCAAATTCTGATTCCTCAACTCAGCTGTATGTTCTTGGGCAAGTTACTGTATTGTTTCTCCATAGTAAAGTGGAGATAATAATAGCAGCTACCTAACAAATAAGGTAGTCATAAGGATTGAGAGAGTTAACATACAAAGCAGTAAGAACAGTATGTAGCAAGCACTATAATTATAGGTCTCAGGTTTTTCCTCTAAGGACTCTTGTAGCCTGTGGCTGTTACTCTCCACTAGACTGTGAAACTTCCGGGAGAACAGTCTGCCTCTGACTCAAATTTGCACTCCCATATAGCATTCAACAAGGATTTGTTGAATGAAGGAAAGTAAGAGTTAAGAAAAGCATAAACACATGCTATTTCAATGAAAGCAAGCTACAATAAGCAATGAGGGGAAAAGTAAATATTACTATCTGTAAAGCTTAACCTCCCAGAAAGTCAGGTAGATGGTTAGAAAAGAACAGTCAATTTTAGGCATTTATTTTAGCTACTAAAAAAATGGGTTCAAAGTACCACAGTCCCTAGTGAAGGGGTTGTGGGCAACTAATGAACAGGCACGAATTACACCTGAGCAGTTTCCTTCTTCTCTATCACTGAGCAAATTATTTTCACAGGTAGGTGATTCCATCTTGTTAAGAGTAGTATGAAGCCTAGTGTCTGAATGTCTGGTGATGAAACAGGAAAGAAGTGCCTATTTGGTTCTGTCTGCTCTTTGCAACGTTACAGTTGAAAAGCAGGAGGGTGAGAGATTCCCACTGACATTTTTACAACGTTACAGTGTGAAGATAGGTTACTATTCTTTGTTTAGATATCTGGGCAGTTTGCCAAGATCCAAGGAAGGAATGTCTTTGCTCTTGGCAGGGCACTAATGACCTTCGTGCAGATGCAGGCTCTGTCTTGGGCATGTGTTCAAGTCTCAGTTGTAAAGCTTGAATTTAAGTGTTCCTTCTGTTATTCTACAGAAAGACCCATGTGTTCCTTTTTTACTTTCTCATTTATATATATTTCTGTAATATAAAAGACAAACAGTATTCAGATTCCTTCATACAGTTTATTCTTGCTTGTCATTCCCTATGGACACAAGGAAAGAATTGACTCCTTGAAAAAAACCTGATTTTAATAGCTTACAAAAGATGGCTCTTTTCTAACTCAGTGATTGTTCACACACTCTCCTGAGGAGGCAAGGAGATTGAGTCATGTGAGAATTTGCCATCAGTTTCAGCAAACTGGCAGGAGGGTTCTTCCTCATGGACATTATTTGGTGCTGGAGTGACCTTCCTGGGGTGAGGCCTGGCTTGATATACTGTGTAGAAAAACAAAGCAAGAATGGGGGCCCAGGAGCTTTCTGTGACCTTGGGAAAATAATTTGACCTCACCAGGTTATGTTTTAAGATTAGAGGAAATAATTTCCAAATTCCCTTCCAATTCTAGAATTACAATATTCTCATTGTAAAACCATCAAGTAATATAAATGCTGATACATAGTTTAGTTTGTATTTGCAGTATGAGCTTGTATCTTCATCCAGAACCTCAGCAACTAAAAATAAATTTTCAGAATGACTTGATATGTGTCTGAATGATACAATATGGTAAGATGGAAAGTATGTGAGATCCTTGGGGGCAAACTGTTCTATGACCTTGAGCAAATCACATTCTTTTTGGGTTTCAATAAACTCAATTTTAAGATGGCCAAGATGTTTGTTTTAAAAGGTTCCATCCAGTTTTAAAATTATTAAGTCTGAGGTTCTCTGATAATAAGTACCTCTGCTTTCTTGCTAAGATTACTAGCTCAGAAACCACTGAAACCATCATTTAAATGACTAATTATGTTATCTGACAAAATAAGTAGGAAACCTAGGTTTAACACTTACTGAGAATTAGAAGCTGTCTCCACTGGCTCCCTTATGAAGGTGGAAGAAGTAATCCCCTTGCCCTGAAAACACGTCTTTTCAGGTTCTGGAAATGTTCCAATTCCTTCAAATATTTCCCCACATTCCCCACTCATTTTAGTATTTTGAAATAACAGAGGAAAAACAGTTTCAACTACAAATACAAGTACTGAAGCAATTTCTCTCAGTTTGATGTCAAATGTCACCTTCAAACAGCATGCTGATTATTCCTACGTCAGTACCCTCACCAACCTCCCTTCTCCCTTTCAGCAGAGACAAGATATCCATATCTTGGTATCCAAAGCTTCGTGACACGATGGTTTTATTGTGTAACATTTAAAAGTAGTGGTTCTAGAATTCCTAACACACAGATCAGTAAAAAAAAATGCACTAATTATTTGGCTAGGGGCGCCGTCACTGCAACATGTCCAGGTACTACAAAAGGAGATCAATGAACAGGTTTTAAATAACATTTCGTGAAATTAGATATGGCGGAAACACTTCTCCCGAAAACGTAGATCGCAATCCCGAGCATCTGGTAAGCACTACCTTTGCAGTGAAGGCCTTCTGCTTTCAAGGGCTTTAACAAAAGCCCTTAAAAACACTGTGGGCTTAAGAGGAGAAAAAGAGGTTAGGGTCCAACACCCCCTCCCATTTCAAACGTTATCGTCCTTATCAAACCCCTATACCGTGCTTTGGAGAAAATCCGCAGCTTCGTATTTTGTACCCCCAACATGCAGAAGGACTGAGATCGCGCCTCTCCAAGGACAGCGATGTCTCTAAAGTCCTTCTAAGAACCCCCAGCTGTAAATCAACCCCTTCCCAATTACCGGGTCCCTGCGACAGTCCCCAGAAGATGAGTCGGGGCTTTCCAAAGGGCGCGAAGGACAATCCCTTGCACAGCCTTCCCCCAATAGTCCTTCAAACGCAAGAAAATCCACACACGGGCGCGAAGGCCGGAGGTGGGCAGCATGCAGGGGCCCACACTCACCATGACTGGGAACTGCACGGACACTTCTCTGCACCTGCAAAATGAGCTTCAGGGAGTCGGGTCACCTCTATCGCAGAACCGACTCGGAAAAGGCGAGTGGTGTTGGAAAGAAAAGGCTCGGCTCCCGACCGCGGAGCCCTCTGGGAACTGTAGTTTAAGCAGCCCTGATTCTGGCGCAATCTCCAATGCATTTCCTTCGAGTGTTGAACTACACTTCCCGAGGTCAGAGGGTCTTCTCACGCCCTGCTCCTTGCGCTCTTCGCCGATTGCAAAGTAGTCCCCGAGGGCGGGCCGCTGTGATTGGAGGACGGCGACGAGCGGAGAATTTGGGCTCAGGAGGAAAGGAGCTGCCGGATGGCGCCCAGCAATTGGCGAGAGGCGAGGCGCGTGTAACTCGAGGGTGGAGAGACAGAGCCATTAGCTCCCGCGCTCTCCCGTGCGCTGCTAAGACTTTATCCTCCCCTCAAGGGTAAACGTGGGAGGTAAAGAGACCTTCCGCTGCGTGAAGCCGGTTCGACCCGGAAACAAAATCTTTTTAAAAACTATTCACAGTCTGCGGGGGCGGGAGGAATTGAAGTGTCGAGAAGACTGGACGGCTTCGCAGGTTGCTAAGCGACGAGGTGGGAGAGCGCGCGCACGCACGGGCCGCTGAGGAGTACCTGAGGGATCCGTGACGCTGCAGCTCCGACACCTAGGCGACCGAGCGAACGCGCCGCGTCCTCACGGGTCCGTCTTCTCCGCCCCGGTAGTGTCCAGTGACGCGGTGAGGGGTTTGCAGGGACGCCCCCTCAGAGGCGGCCGGGGGCCGCACATCTTCCCCACTCCGGAGGCAGGTGAGTCCCCGCCCGAGGCTAGGGTCTTTTAACCTTAGGGTCCGGTGTGCGGTTGTGCGGCGTCCCGCGTTGCCTTTATCGACCCAGGTGCTGATCTTCTGCGCGGATTCCCTCGAGCTCGCTGGTCCCTCTCTGCGCGCATAGTGTTCGGGCAACAGTGTTCTGGAGGGCGTAGTGCCCTGAAGTTCGCGCCACCTCCCCGCAGTAAGATATAGCTTTTTTCAAGTTAAGTGAAAAATATTGAGCTCCTGCTTTGTGGGAAATGAGCCCCTCCCTTCCTGGAGTTCACAGTCTAACTTTTTCTCTAAGTCTTCCGTGAATGTTGACACTTTTGTCCGTTCTTTTTTGGAAACTGGATGCTCTTTAAACCATCTTGACCTTTAAATTATGCCAAACCTGCATTTCTAAAGAAAGCGTGGCAGCTGAATGGGAGACACTGGTTATTTCAGTCAGTCTCAGCTGGTAAAATAACTTAACGAGGTTTTCGTTTAAAATTAGTGCTGCCCAGGAAAATTGTTGTGCTCTCTGAAACCTTGTTTCATGTGGATATTAAGAGGAAGATGTGATGAATAGCATATGTGTAATGAAATGAAAGAAATATCTATGTTAGAAAACATTGGTGTAACTTCTGGTTACACTGGTAATTGAATGCCAAGTGGTATCTTTCAGTTTTTCTCTTCAGTTTTGGAGGGTTTGCTATTGTGTGAAAGAAATAGAACCTTACTTTCCAACTTGATCTGTGAATAGCATTTATCATAGCTTAATGGCTCGCAGCTTATTTCCTGGTTTTCCTATATGTCACTGGTTGCCCCTTCTCAGTGTTCTTTGCAAGTTCTTTTTCACCTCTGACCTCTTAACCTTGGTGTGCCTGTATTCTTCTGTCTACACTTAATCCGTTAGTGATCTAATTCATGAGTTGCATAGTTTCAAAATGCCACTTCTATGTCAAAAACTCCCAAATTTGTGTCTCGTCCTGAATTCCAAACTCCTGTGTCTAACTGCTTTCTCGTTATTTCTCTTTAGAAAACTTGAGTTTCTAATATGCATCGTTTCCACTATTTTACAGTGTTTTCTACTGAGCAATTGTATGTAGAAGTAAAACACCACACCCGTTGGTACAGATAATATGACCTGTAATTTCTCCAGTTCTAAGATGTTCATTATGGATGCTGGGATTATGAGATTTCAGATGGTAGAGTAGTGAGGAGTATGGACTGGTTAGATGAAGACTGGTGTGATAAATTGGCCAGGAGGACATAGAGCAAGGATTTTAGGATGTGGCATTCTGCTAGGCTCTGGGGATTCAGAAATTAATAATACACAACTGCTGCCTTTTTAGAGCCCCCAGTTTAGCAGGGAACACAGATATGTAAACCCATAATGACAACATGGTGTGACCTGGTTAGTAATAGGTAACAAGTTAGTAACTCTGGGCTGCCACAGTTTCACAAAGGAGGTGCTGTCTGAATGAGGACAAATGGATGTTTCTGCCAGGCAGCTAGGGTAGGAGGAGGTAGAACCATTTTGCAGTGTTGCAGGTAGTGTTTTGGGTTGACATTCAACAATTTGCAAACGTACATGTGTTAAGTCCCTGATTTTTTTAAAACTAAGGCTTTGGAATTGCATTGTCATGTGGCTATTACATATAAATTAATAAAAAATTAAATAAAATTAGCGCACAAGGGTTCCCTTTTCTCTGTATCCTCACCAACACTTATTTGTTGTCTTCTTGATAACAGCCATTCGTGCAGGTGTGAGGTGGTGTCTCCTTGTGGTTTTGATTTGCATTTCCTTGATGATTAGTGATATTGCGCATCTTTTCATGTGTCTTTTGGCCATCTGTACATCTTCTTTTGAAAAATTTCAATTCAGGTCCTCTGTCCATTTTGTAATTGAGTTGTTTGGGTTTGTTTTTTTGATGTTGAGTTATATGAGTTCTTTATATATTTTGGATATTAACCCCTTATTGGATATATTGTTTGCAAATATCTTCTCCCATTTAGTAAGCTTCCTTTGTGTTGTTGATGGTTTCCTTTGCTGTGCAAAAGCTTTTTAGTTGATGTAGTCTCATTTGTTTGTTTTTGTTTCCCTTGCATGAGGAGGCTTAACCAAAAAATATTGCTAAGCACTGTTGGTGAGATTGTAAATTGGTGCAGCCACTATGGAAAACAGTATGGAGTTTCTCTAAAAAATTAAAAATAGAACTGCCATATGATCCAGCAATTTCACTTCTGGGCATTTACCCAAAGAAAACAGAAAAACCAATTCAAAAAGATATATGCCCTCCAATGTTCATTGCAGCATTATTTACAGTAGCCAAGATATAAAAGCAACCTAAAGATCCACTGATAGACTAATGGGTAAGGAAGATGTGGTATATGAATATTACTCAGACATAAAAAAAAAGAAATCTTGCCATTTTTGTCAACATGGATAGATCTAGAGAGTGTTATGCTAAGTGCAGTAAGTCAGAGAAAGACAAATACCACATGCTCTCAATTATATATAGAATGTAAAAACGTAAAACAAATGAAACGAAACAGACTTATAGATAACAGAGAACAAACAGGTGGTGCCAGAAGGGAAGGGATAGAGGAGTGGATGAAATAGGTGTAGGGGATTAAGATGTACAGACCTACAGTTATAGAATAAATAAGCCATGGGGATGTAATATACAGCATTAGGAATATGGTCAATAATATTGTAATACCTTTGTATGGAGACAGATGGTTACTAGACTCATCATGATGATCACTTCATAATGTATGCAAATATCAAATCACTTTGTAGTATACCTGAAACTAACATATGTCAACTCTATGTCAATAAAAATTAATTTAAAAATACAGTTTCTCAGTCACACTGGCTACATTTCAAGTGCTCAATAGCCACATGTGATAGAATAGCAAACATTTTCATTATCGCAGAAAGTTCTGTTGCATGGCTGCCAGAACTTAGTGGAAGCAAGACGTCATCTAGAGCAGGAGCAGCTGCAGCATATCTTTGTGGAGGCATTTCTTTTGCCCCTGGGTACCTTATTGAGTGCATTGAATCATCTAGAGCAGGAGCAGCTGCAGCATATCTTTGTGGAGGCATTTCTTTTGCCCCTGGGTACCTTATTGAGTGCATTGAATCATCTAGAGCAGGAGAGCTGCAGCATATCTTTGTGGAGGCATTTCTTTTGCCCCTGGGTACCTTATTGAGTGCATTGAATCATCTAGAGCAGGAGCAGCTGCAGCATATCTTTGTGGAGGCATTTCTTTTGCCCCTGGGTACCTTATTGAGTGCATTGAATCATCTAGAGCAGGAGAGCTGCAGCATATCTTTGTGGAGGCATTTCTTTTGCCCCTGGGTACCTTATTGAGTGCATTGAATCATCTAGAGCAGGAGCAGCTGCAGCATATCTTTGTGGAGGCATTTCTTTTGCCCCTGGGTACCTTATTGAGTGCATTGAATCATCTAGAGCAGGAGCAGCTGCAGTATATCTTTGTGGAGGCATTTCTTTTGCCCATGGGTACCCTATGGAGTGCATCGCTGTCTGTGATACTGACTACACAGGAAGAGTCCTGTGCGAGGCAAGAAAGAAACCCAATTCTTGTCTTAACCATTGCTGATTTATTCTGGAAGAACTCACATTAACAGTTTTGGTGTGCAAAGTTTACAAACAATACATTGTCCTAGATCTTGAATGAAACTTAGCATCTGCAGCCCCGCATCCTCAGGAGGGCATAGAAAAGCAGTCATCACCTGAGTGACACCGAACAACATTTGTCTTCTGCTCTCTACTGTTCTGGAATACCTATGTCCCGCCACATTCTAAATAGGTGGAAGAGCATGTGCCACTTGTTGAAGCTTGAAGTAGAATGGTAGGTTCAGACCCTACCAATAATGGGGGTTAGGAGAGAAAGGAGCTCACTTGGAGTGTCTGTATATTTTAATGTGTGCAACAGGTCCATATTCGTATGTGCTTTTTATGAATCATCATAATATATGTTTTATTTGGATATATGTGCACTCTCTGATGTTATTTCTATTATGAGTTCTTAAATGTCTAGCTGCTTTTATACTTTATAATGTTTTCAGTTTGGATTAAATGAAAATGCTTTTTGTAAGTCAAATTTTATGATTTTTGTCATTCCTAAGGAAGGAGAGAGAGTTGTCACTGGAGAATAGCCTAAGGGTGCTTTAAATGTATTGGTGGGTGGAGAAAATAATGGGTATTAATTTTATTATTTGGTCAATTCACTACTCAGCTTAACAAAGAATATTACCAACCCCTTCCCGGAGATAATGTGTTGACACACACACACTCATTCTTGTGTGTATAGGTGTATTTTGCGATTATAAAAAGTCACGAGTTATTAATAATAAATCAATTAATGTTTTCTCTTATCCCCTACTAACTAGAAATTATGAAAACTTGTCTCATGTCACTGCTAATGGCTTTACATGTAAAAAATACTGCTGTATAAGCACAGACATACCTATATTTTCTCCTAAATGTCCCAAGACAGATATAATTATGCCCACTGTTTAAAAAAATTAAGATATATGAAAAGACTCTGAAATGGATCAATTTATGATTACTAAGAGGTGGGAAAGAATGGGTAACAGCTAGACTTTGGATAGTAAGTAGAAGTATGGGGCAGGGACAGGAGAGTAGGAGGAAAAAAAAGCAGTTGAGTATGAAGAACTAACACCTTGAAATGAAGGTTAAAGGGGAGGAAAAAAAAAATCTCAGCAAACGTTCATTTGCATTATACACCTTTACTTTAGCCAGCTTACTTGCTATTGCTCAAATATGTCCTTCAGTATTCTGCCATTTTCACTGTGTGCTTTTACTCACCTGGAATCTCAGCCTCCATTTATGCCTGTTAAAATCTATTCCACCAGGCCCTCTCCAAATGCTTTGGCCTATATGAAGCCTTTCTTCCCCGCCCTCCACTTTTAAAAACTATTACAAAAAATTACAAACATAAACAAAATGAAGAGACAGTATAATTTTCTCAGTCCATCATCCAACTTCAACAATTGTTAACATTTTGCCAATCTTTTAAAATATATCTCCCTGTTTCCTCCCTCCCCCAGCATGGTCAAACATACGGAAAATCTGTACAGTGAATATCCTTGAGAGTAGTCTGAGTTCAGTCAGGAGAGACAACTATACAGGTTATTTGAAAATTTAATATGATGAATTGTTAACTAGAACAAGGAGGGATGGTTAACTGTTAGAAGAGGTAAAAGAGCTCTGCGTCTAAGGGTCCCAGAAGTAGCAGTTGTGAAAGAGCAGCACCTACTATTGATACTAGGATGAGGAAGAAAGACTGGGAGAGGGCCCTTCTTCCCAAAGCTCGGATGCAGGCCTCTTCAAAAAGGGCATACCTACCATGGCCACAGGGCCTGAGGCCACAGCTGGACCTGTCTCCTCATCAGTGCTCTTGGGGCTTCACACTAATTAATAATAATAATAGAGAACTGGAATCCAGAAGGGAAGTGTTTCTCTGCTGCTGTAGTGACCTGATAGGGCCCTCTCTAAAGCTGGCGAAGGCGAAGTGTTTAGAGGGTCTAGTTCCATGGTCATAAAGCAGGGCAAAGAAAGGTAGATTTAATGCTGAGAGATAGTAAATTGATAACTGGCACACCTATATAGTACTTAGCGCCTAATTTCTATAATTGTTAAGCATTTTGCTTTATTTACTTTATCGTGTATCTGCACACCTGTCGATCCACATGAATTCTTTTTTGATTCTTCAGCCTGATCGCTCTTTGTTTTTGTTTTTTTTAAAGATGGATTTTTAAAAAATTGTTACATTTATTTATTTATGGCTGCGTTGGGTCTTCGTTGCTGTGCGCGGGCTTTCTCTAGTTGCAGTGAGCCGGGGCTACTCTTCGTTGCGGTTCGTGGGCTTCTCATTACGATGGCTTCTCTTTGTTGCAGAGCATGGGCTCTAGGCGCGCAGGCTCAGTAGTTGTGGCTCACGGGCTCTAAAGCGCAGGCTCAGTAGTTATGGCGCACGGACTTAGTTGCTCCGCGGCATGTGGGATCTTCCTGGACCAGGGCTCGAACCCGTGTCCCCTGCATTGGCAGGCGGATTCTTAACCACTGCGCCACCAGGGAATTCCCTGCTCTTTGTTTTAAATTTTGAATTTAAAAATTACCCACAAAACTAATCTGTGGTGGGGAAAAAAAAAAAAATCACTAACAGTGGTTCCTTCTAGAGCAGCGGTCCCCAATCTTTTTGGCACCAGGGACCGGTTTCGTGGAAGACAGTTTTTCCACGGACGGGGGTGGGCATAGTATGGTTCACGCGGTAATGCGAGTGATGGGGAGAGGCAGATGAAGCTTCGCTTGCTCGCCTGCCGCTCACCTCCTGCTGTGTGGCCCAGTTCCTAACAGGCCAGTACCCGTCCTCGGCCCCGGGGGGTTGGGCACCCGTGCTCCAGAGGTGGGAGTTGGGGTGGGGATTGACTGGGAATGAGCATGAAAGAACTTTTTGGCTGACAGTCATGGTGTATATCTTGATAGGAGTTTGCATTACAGAGGTATAAACTTTTGTGAAAATCTGCAAATGATATAAGATTTGTGCATTTCATATTTGTGAATTTTTTCTAAAAACATCTCTAAAAATTATTAAGCTCTAGTTAATGATAGTGTTTAGGGGTGAAACATACTTATGCCTGCAACTTTCTTTGAAGTGCATTAAAAATATAAGATGGATTAATGATGTATAGGATGGTTAGTCCATAAAAAATCAAAATATAGATAAAGCAAATATAGTAATGTGAGAAAATACCATATAGTAAAATGTTAATTGTAGAATTTTTGTGGTGTTCACTGTACATTGCTTTCAACTTTTCTGTATCAGTTATTAGACTGAAATTTCCTTGAGTTCAGAGACTGTGTCTTACACATCTGTAAATGCCTCATGGAACACAACATATTTTCCTCACAATGGCAATGAGCAGAATGCCTTTAAAATTGCCATTGTGGAGTTGGAAGACTAATCTTGGCTTAATGAACCTAAGCAGTTTCAAACTTTTCTAGCTAAACAGAAATTTTGTAAATGCAAATTATATTGGAAAATTATTGGAAGAAGTTGTGAAATACTGAACATATCAGAAATTTCCCAGATGTAATTTGACACTTTAATAAAAATGTATATATTATCAATTTTTTGGTAAATAGCTTATTATTAACTTGTTTACCAAATCATTTAGCAAAATTATCAGGCTTAAGCTATATATAGAATTAAGAACAGTTTAGATTATAAAATGTATATTTAAAATTATCTTTTGTTCCAATATGATATATTTATAGTCTAGTATGCTTGGTTTGCCTGGGGAATATGGTTGGCTCCATCTAAATGGAACAAATGAGAACTGTAGATGGAGGCCCAGAGAATGGGCATATATTACTCTTACTGGTTTCATAACCTTTCTGCAGGCCTTAGAATTTATGTTGCAAAGTGTTCATTGTAAAGATAGGAAGTTGCAGACGGTCCCCAAAAGTTGGGATTGACTGGGTAAGGATGGCCCTCTACAGCATTGCTTCTAAATCTAAGGCCTTTGCTCCTTTTTAGTTGAACATTTCAGTGCCTTAGTTCCTAAGTCTAGTTTTGTAATACCCACCCATATTTGATCAAGTTTAATTTGAAAGAATTGTGGCACATAAGGAATTTACTTATATGTTCAATTTAATATATAGCCCCTGGAAATGAATCAAGTTTTCATGACTTACAGCTGGGATTTGTCATGTGATGTCTTCCTTGGTCTGTCTAGTTCATATAAGAAGGACTCAAAATTAAGGGAGGTGTTATTTTTCTAGGCCCTCATAAATTTAATCATATTGTTTTACATTTAACTGAAAGCATATATATGTATGCATATACGTATATGTAGTGAACATTTATAATATTACATACATAATTTAATCCTGAGGTAGAATGAGTAGATATTATCCTCATTTTACAGTTTAGGAAACTCAGTTTCAAAGGTCGTGACTTGTCTGAGGTCTTCTTGCCATGTTTAGAAAACTAAGATCTTACTAATATTAAAAAAAACGCAAAACCCTACATATTCCATCACCTATTTAAAAATTAACATCTAAAATATATCATGTTTACACAGTTGTAAAGGTTGTAATTTCCAATGTATTATAAATGTTGAATTTTTAACCAGAACTGTTCTATCATTCTTCAAAAGATATACAGTGTAATCTAAATATTCATCTGTCATTATCTATTTAAAAAATAGGTAGCTCTCTCTTTGACGGTCAAAAGTTGAGTTTTCTGTACATCCTTAATGTCAAACTTCAATCACACTCTCCTGACATAATTTTATCTTACTTTATTATATTTTAATGCTAAAATGTCTTTTCATGATCCCAGTGTCATCATACCTCTTGATCAAAAATATAAATATAAATTGAAACTAATTTTTTGTTTTTTTCAATCTGCCACTTATGGCTTTAAGTGTAATAAACTTTATCATTACAATTCTTAGTAGCATACAGTTTATCAAAACAAATGTTATAAATTTTAGATAATTATTAAATATTAAAAGTAAAATTTTAATGGAAATGTATCTGTTAATGGATGGGACTTTTTCTGCTCTGATTAGTTTATATATATGTGGATGAGTATTAGTTAGAATGAGACTGGATTGAGTTTCAAATTTATTTATATTTTCCAGAGTTATAGATGTATGTGCTTAGAAACCATATTCACATAAATAAGAAGGTGGGAGTTCTTTGGACTCCTTCCATGTCATTTGCAAAACAACATCACATGGTAGCCTATATCAGAACTGGTTTTCAATGATGTGTTAACGGGTTAACTCATTCAGGCTGTTATTCAATTTGGCTGAAAGCAAACAATTGAAAACCACCTGACTTGCAAAAGGATTTACTACCTGTTAGTCTTTCAAAGCTTTATTAAGATTTTGCCTCTCTCATTTAGAGTTACCTTAATTAATTCAATATGTTCTGAAAGTGTTAGGAAAAATTGAGATATTATTTCAGTATCCCCTTCCTAAAACAATATTTTAAATCATATGCTTTTATCTTTTCACCTGCTTTAAATATGTTTTTGTCAGCATCTTGAGGTGGCTTATTTGCTGATTGAATTTTCAGTTTTGGATAAAATACTGCCATATAATCTAATTGTGAAACCAGTCAGTCAAATAAGGTTGACTTAGTTTTCAGAAAAAGTATGACTTCATTTTTAAATTAAATTAATGCAGTAACATTCGATTTTGAGGAATATTATTTAAAAACTTAGAAATAAATTATGGAATGCATTTGAAAGAGAGGTTACTAAAACAAAGTCAAGATTAAAATGATGCAGTGATAATAAAATGTAAATGTTTAAAATATCATGAAAATCATAATGCTGTTTCTCATTGCTTCATTTATAATAAAGTGATGTAAAGTGGGCTTAAAACGATAAGTGATTTATGAAGTAAGGAGTATGATAAAAGGAATGGTATTCCTTCAGTAAACTTCTTACAATTCACAAACTTTTCCTATGTATTTAATGAAGGAAGAAAGTGATTTGCTAAAGGTGAGTTGGCACAGATGTAGAGAACAAACGTATGGACACCAAGGGGGGAAAGTGTGTGTGTGGGGGATGGGTGGTGGTGGTGGTGGGATGAATTGGGAGATTGGGATTGACATATATACATCAATATGTATAAAATTGATAACTAATAACCTGCTGTATAAAAAAATAAAATTCAAAAAAAAAGTGAGTTGGTCTGGTAAATAGCAGTCAATTTTACATTTGTTAATAGAAAGTAGAAAATAACGTTTTCTGAGATCAAGCTTGACCATAATTGGAATAAATTATTTCATTATGCAATTTGCTGGAAAAAAAAATGTGGCTTGCATTAAATTCCTTACTAAACATTGGGCATAGAGTGCCTGGATGGATCTAGTGGGATAGCACACAGCATGCTCCCTCTGCTCTCCCCATTTCCCCCCTCTCTTTCTGAGGAGCAAAACAACATCTCCTTTTCTCATATAGAGTAGGTGTGCATTTTTCCCAAAATCTGATTTCTTGGAGTCTTATCTTTCACCTTGAACACTTATTTAAAATTTCTATGATTCTACTAAATGAATTCTTCTCACTGCTAAGAGAAAAAGGTTTTTCCCTGTTGTTGTTCTTAAAATCTCATGATTTCTGTCCTTGATTTACAGAGAATTTTAAAAGGAAGAGCTTTCAAAACCAGAATTCTCACTGCAGTCTTACAGCAGGATAGGACATTCCCATACTCCAGGAAGGCTACAAACATATGCCCCCGTCCCCACTCCCAGATGCGCACAATCAAAGCTGCCTGTTTGGTAGTTCACAGGCCTTGTTCTCTTTAGAGTGAATTCCACTTGTTAATCAGATGAAGGAATGCATCGGTACTGATTAGTTTATAAGCTACATTTCACAGGTAATATAATATGTTGGAAGAGAGGATTTTTGGTCAGGTGGGAGTATCAGCACGTTTCCAGTTATACTAATAATAAGGTTGTCTGTCTTCTCTGCCTTGGAGAAGCATCTCTGGTAATAACTAATGTCTAGTGGCACGATTTGTCATTGCAATTTCATTGTCAGTTTGAATCTCCAGGTGGTTTCTGAATTCGTTGTAAACATTCATTTTGTTAAGTCAACAAACAATAGAGCATTGAACTGTTAAGCTAGATTTGGAGATGTTCTTAACATTTTTTACCCAGCTCAGCATTTTTAAGGTAATGTTTAATTCAAATTACAGAAAATACTTGAAATACCATTCTAACAACTTCCGACAGAGCTATTAAAGGAGCGTTCAGTTTCAAATTCCTAAAATTGAATGTTGGCTCTTTACACTGCTGGTGTTTTGGAGCTTACAAGATTTTATACTTTTACAGTATGAAATTATTTAACCTCCTGTTAATTTTATCTATAGCGTATATAAAATTGGTATGCATCTAGTTAAAAATCATTCATTTTGATGTTTTCTTTAATGAAATACAATTAAGCTTTAAGGCTTTTTTATGTAACAGTTTTGTAATCTGATTCCCTTTCATTGAAACTAGCAAAGTAATATTTGGAGAGTAATCTGATGTGCCCTTACTGTTGGTTTAGGTATCTGCTCATTTAGAAATATGTGCTTTACATAGCATCCATGTAATTAATAAACAGCATGTTAGATAATAGTGTGATTAAAAACAGCATCATTTAAGACACGAGGTTAAGACATGAAATAAGTCAGAGACCAAATTATTACAAATATATATATATTTTTTACCGTGGTAAGGTACATATAACATAAAATTTACTATCTTAACCATTTTTAAGTGCACAGTTCAGTGGTATTAAATATCGTCATATTGTTGTGCAGTCATCACCATCATCCCCATAACAATTTTCATCTTGTAAAACTGAAACTCTATACCTATTAAATAACTCAACATTCTCCCTTCCCCCCAGTCCCTGGCAACCACCATTACAATTTCTGTCTTTATGATTTTGACTACTCTAAATAACCTCATGTAAGTGGAATCATACAATATTTGTCTTTTTGAGACTGGTTTATTTCATTCAGCATAATGTCCTCAAGTTTCAACCATGTTGTAACGTATTGCAGAAGTAACTTTTTTAAGGCAGAATAATATTGCATTGTATGTATATGCCATATGCCGCATTTTGCTTATCCATTCATCAGTATATGGACACTTGGGTTACTTCCCCGTTTCAGCTATTGCAAATAATGCTGCTATGAACACGGGTGTACAAATATCCTTTTGAGACCCAGCTTTCAATTCTTTTAGGTATATACCCAGAAGTGGAGTTCCTGGATCATATGGTAACTCTATTTTTAATTTTTTGAGGAACTGCCATATTGCTTTCTGTTAGCAGCTGCACCATTTTTACATTCCCACCAACATTGCACATGTTTCCGATTTTTCAATATCCTTGCCAACACTTGTTATTTTCTGTTATTATTTATTTATTTTGTAGTAGCCATTCTAATGGGTATGGAGTGGTATCTCCTTGTAGTTTTGATTAGCATTTCCTGAATGATTAGTGATTTGAACATCTTTTCATGTGCTTATTGGCCACATATATCTCTTCTTTAGAGAAATGTCTACTAAAGTCCTTTGCCCATTTTTGAATCCAGTGGTTTGGTTTTTTGATGTTGAGTTCTAGAAGTTCTCTATATATTCTGTATCTTAATCCCTTACTGGATATATGATTTGAGAATATTTTCTCCAATGGTGTGAGTTGCCTTTTTACTCAGTGGATCTCTGGATAGTGAGCTTTTTTGTTTTTTTAAGGAGTAGTATTTTAAATAACTGTTTCAGATAATTGTGTTTCAGATAATATTAATTTTTGATACTAAATCAAAGCTACACTAGTGGTAGTTTCTCAAAGGTTATTTGCAAAATGTAACCTGAAACAATATCATTGAATATTTCCTATTCTGTTACATTAAAATCCGTAGGCCTATCCTGCACATTGAGTGGATCTTGTATTAGTGCATGACTTTTTAAGTAATGCATTGTTTGACTAAGGATAGCGTCCTTTGATGCACAAGATTTTAAAATTTCATGAAGTTCAATTTGTCTATTTTTTCTTTTGTTACCTGTGCCATTGGTGTCATATCCAAGAAATCATTGCCAAATCCAGTGTCGTGAAGCTTTTGTCCTACGTTTTTTCTAAGAGTTTTATTGTTTTGGGTCTTAGATTTAGGTCCTTGATCCATTTGGAGTTTTTATATATGGTTTTATGTAAGGGTCCAATTTCATTCTTCTGCATGTGGATATCATGTTTTCCCAGCACCGCTTGTTGAAAAGACTGTCCTTTTTCCCACTGAATGGTCTTGGCACACTTGTCAAAAATTTGACCATACGTGTGAGGGTTTATTTCTGAGATTTCTGTTCTATTCCATTGGTCTATTTAGCTGTCTTTATGCTAGTACTGCACTGTTTGAATTACTCTACTTTTGTAATAAGTTTTGATATTAAGAACTGTGAGCCCTCCAGTTTTGTTTTGTTTTGTTTTGTTTTTTCAATTATTTTGGCTATTTGGGGTCCCTAGAGATTCCATTTAAATTTTTTTCAAACTTTTTATTTTATTATTTTTAAATTAATTTTATTTATTTATCTATCCATTTATTGGCTGTGTTGGGTCTTCATTGCTGTGCACGGGCTTTCTCTAGTTGTGACGAGCGGGGACTACTCTTTGTTGTGGTGCGCGGGCTTCTCATTGCGGTAGCTTCTCTTGTTGCGGAGCATGGGCTCTAGAGCGCAGGCTCAGTAGTTGTGGCGCCTGTGCTTAATTGCTCAGTGGCATGTGGGATCTTCCCCGACCAGGGATCAAACCCATGTCCCCTGCACTGGCAGAAGGATTTTTAACCATTGCGCCACCAGGAAGTCCCTCCATTTAAATTTTAAGATGAGTTTTTCTATTTCTGCAATATATGTTGTTGGGATTTTGATAGGGATTGTGTTGAATCTGTAGACTGCTTTGGGTAGTATTGACATTTTAACTATATTAAATCTTCCAATCCATGACCATGAGATGTGTTTCCATTTATCTGTCTTCTTTCATTTCTTTCAGCATTGTTTTTTCATTGAACGTGTCTTTCACTTTCTTGGTTAATTCCTAAGTATTTTATTCTTTTTGATGCTATTGTAAATGGAATTGATTTTGTAATTTCCTTTTCAGATTCTTCAATTTTGATGTATAGAAATGCAACTAATTTTTGTCTGTTGACTTCGTATCCTGCTACTTTGCTGAATTCATTTATTAGTTCTGACAGTTTTCTTTTGTGGAGTCTTTAGGGTTTTCTCCATATAAGATCATACTTGCAAACAGATCATCTTATTTCTTCCTTTCCAATTTGGATGCCTTTTATTTCTTTTTCATACCTAATTGCTCTGGCTAGAACTTCTTCTGCCTGCATGCTCAGGTCTGCCTTTGAATCCACCTAGTGAATTTTTCCTTGCTGTTATTGTACTTTTCAGCATCATAACTTCTTTTTGGTTTATTTTAGGTGTCTGTCTCTTTATTGATATTTCCATTTTGTTCGCACATTGTTTTCTTGTCTTTGTCTACATTTTTCTTTTGTTCTTTAAACATGTTTAAGACAGTTGTTTTAAAGTCGTCTAGTATATCTACCATTACATCTTTCAGGGATGGTTTCTGTTGATTTATCTTTTTTTGCTTTGAATGGCCCATACTTTCCTCTTTCTTTGTATGCCTTGTGACTTTTCATTGAACACTGGACATTTGAATCTAATAATGTGGTAACTCTGGAAATCAGATTGTCTGCATTCTGCAGGATTTGCTATTTTTTGCTGTGTAGTTTTTGTATTTTGATTATTGTAGGCTGTCTGTGCTGAAGATCAGACTGAGGTATAAACTTAATGTCTGTTCAGATCTTTTCTGTGCCTTTCTCTTGGCATGTGTGGTCACTTTCTAATTTTTCTTGTATATCAGCAGTTTGTGAATGTCCTAGTCTTTAATGTCTGGCTCCCAAAAGAGGAAACAGGAAAAAATGAAGAGGGGTGAAAAAGGGTGCTGCCCCATTAAATCTTTGGGAAGTCACTTTAGCCAGATGGGGGGCTTGCATCTGTGAGGGGAGGTGCAACAACAATGGCTGCCCACCTCTTTGTCTGTGATCAGAAGCAGAGGACAGAGTTCTTATATTCCATCTAGCCCCCACAAGCTGTGTGTAAGGGGCTCCAGGAACATGTAAATAGGTGCCTGCTATGTGGCTGGGGGATGGGTAACTGCTACTGTGCTAAGAGTTGAAATTGACCAAAATTAACTGATATTTGCATGTTCAAGTTTTTCCGTGGAAGTTGCAAGCCTTCAGCTGACTCCAGAGTTCCTTGCATTAGACAGATTCTGCCAGTGTAATTGTTGTCTGGGTAGGGAGACAGATTCCTGGTGTTTCCTACTCTACCATCTTTGCAGAATCCTTTTCATGTAAATATTTTAAATTGGAGGATTGTCCAGGGCTAAAGGATTATCAGTTGACTTAGCTAGTAAAAAGAGAAGTTTGGGTTTGTACTCTTTTTTAAATGTAAGAATAATGTTATGTATCTTGGAAATTATTTGGTTGGTTTGGATGACATGGAAAACAGTTTTTGAAAGAATTCTCAAATAACTTCTAAAATGAATACAGAGTAATTTGAAGATGATTATTACATTTACTTCAGTGAGTCTTAAACATAGAATTTCTAAAGTCAGATTTAATCCTGGAAGAAATTAAAGTGCTTGTAATTTACTTAAAATTAGTCATTGTGGTCACAATGAGTACTGCTTTATTACTATTTTCTTCTTCTTTTTCTTCTTCTTTATTTTATTTGGCTGAGCCGCGTGGCATGCGGGATCTTAGCTCCTCGACCGGGGATTGAACCCGTGTCCCCTGCATTGAAAGTGCAGTCTTAACCACTGGACTGCCAGGGAAGTCCCACTATTTTATTATTTTATACATACACAATTTACACACATCCCGACATATTTAACTATAAAATATTTGGCTGGAATTTTCAGGAGTGGTGAAGTACAGGATATTTTTACAGGAGGAAAGTTGTAGTCATGTGAACTTCATGTAATCAAGTTGCCGAGAGTAGTCAAGAGGTAATAGAATGGGCTGGGGTCAGTCACCTCCTCTTTCAACTTCATGTATAAAAGATAAAATAATACCTATCAGGATTCTTTCTTCCTCCCTCCCTCCCTCCCTCCCTTTCTACTGCTATCTATCTATCTTTTTTTATTGAAGTATAGTCAATTTACAGTGTTGTGTTAGTTTCTGGTGTACAGCAAAGTGATTCTTTTTCAGATTCTTTTCCATTATAGTTTATTACAAGATATTGAATATAGTTCCTTGTGCTATACAGTAGGACCTTATTGTTTATCTTTTATATATAGTTGTTTGCATTCGCTCATC
Source organism: Balaenoptera physalus (assembly GCF_965194825.1). Lineage (NCBI taxonomy): Eukaryota > Metazoa > Chordata > Mammalia > Artiodactyla > Balaenopteridae > Balaenoptera > Balaenoptera physalus. The sequence goes on from NC_138894.1 coordinate 44,201,135, forward strand.
CCAAACTCCTAATTTATCCCTTCTGCCTGCGCCCCCCCCCTTCCCCTTTGGTAACCATAAGTTTGTTTTCTACATCTGTGACTCTGTTTCTGTTTTGTAAATAAATTCATTTGTATCATTTTTTAGATTCCACATATAAGTGATATCATATGATATTTGTCTTTCTCTGGCTTACTTCATCTTCGTATTATAAGGTCCATTCATGTTGCATGTGCTGCAAATGGCATTATTTCATTCTTTTTTATGGCTGAGTAATATTCCATTGTTTATATATATACCACATCTTCTTTATTCATTCATCTGATGATGGACATTTAGCCTGTTTCCATGTCTTGCCTGTTGTATATAGTGCTGCTGTGAACACTGGGGTGAAAGTATCTTTTTGAATTAGAGTTTTCTCTGGATATATGCTCAGGGGTGGGATTGCAGGATCATATGGTAACTCTGTTTTTAGTTTTTTAAGGAACCTCCATACTGTTCTCCATAGTGGCTGCACCAATTTACATTCCCACCAAAAGTGTAGGAGGGTTCCCTTTTCTCCACACCCTCTTCAGCATTTATCATTTGTAGACTTTTTGATGATAGCCATTTTGACTGGTGTGAAGTCATACCTCTTCGTAGTTTTGATTTGGATTTCTCTAGTAATTAGCGATGGTGAGCATCTTTTCATGTGCCTATTGGCTGTGAGCATCTTTTCATGTGCCTCTTGGGAATCTGTATGTCTTCTTTGGAGAAATGTCTATTTAGATCTTCTGCCCAGTTTTTGATTGGGTTGTTTCTTTTTTTGTTATTGAGCTGTATGAGTTGTTTGAATAGTTTGGAAATTAAGCCCTTGTTGGTTGCATCATTTGCAAATATTTTCTCCCATTCTGTAGGTTTTCATTTTGTTTATGGTTTTCTTTGCTGTGCAACAGCTTGTAAGTTTGATTAGGCCCCATTTGTTTGTTTGTTTGCTTGTTTATTTATCTATCTATGGCTGTGTTGGGTCTTTGTTTCTGTGCGAGGGCCCCCTCCAGTTGCGGCAAGTGGGGGCCACTCTTCACCGCGGTGCGCGGGCCCCCCACCATCGCGTCCTCTACCGTCGCGGAGCACAGGCTCCAGACGCGCAGGCTCAGCAACTGTGGCTCACGGGCCCAGCTGCTCCACGGCACGTGGGATCCTCCAGGACCAGGGCCCGAACCCGCGTCCCCTGCACTGGCAGGCGGACTCCCAACCACTGTGCCACCAGGGAAGCCCCATTTGTTTATTTTTGCTTTTATTTCTATTGCCTTGAGAGAATGACCTTAAGAAATCATTGCTACAATTTATGTCAAAGAATGTTTTGCCTATGTTCTCTTCTAGGAGTTTTATGGTGTCATGTCTTATATTTAAGTCTTTAAGCCATTTTGAATTTATTTTTGTGTATGATGTGAGAGTGTCCTAACTTCATTGGTTTACACGTGGCTGTCCAGCTTTCCCAGCACCACTTGCTGAAGAGACTGTTTTTTCTTCATTATATATTCTTGCCTCTTTTGTTGAAGATTAATTGACTGTAGATGTGTGGGTTTATCTCTGGGCTCTCTATTCTGTTCCACTTACTATCAGGATTCTTTTTGATAATTACTTGTTTCCAGGAGTATGAACTACCTAACCTTGAGTTTTTTCTTTTAAGTAGAAGGAGTAGAATTTATTGGTTTTAACTCTACTACCTAGCAATATGACCCTGAACAAGTGTCTTGGTCTGTTTTGATTGATACAGTGGGGTAATAACACAGCATGACCATAAAGTCTGGAAACATAATATAACAATTCCCCTCCTATAGCTATCCATTTAAATTAGGAGGTGTACAAGAATGTTCATAAGCAGTGCTTCTAAGAACAAAACTCTAAACATCTGTTTGTCTATCAATAAGAGAATGAATGAATATGGTGAAAATGAATGGACCATAACAACACACACCAACATAACTGAATAACAAAAATACAATGTTGAGTGAAAAAAGTAAATCATAACACATACAGTATGATCCTAGTTTTATAAAATTTAAAAATGTGTAAAGACCCTATTATTTAGAGTTTCATACACATCTGGTAAAACCATAAAGAAGAGTAGGGGGATGATTAATTCCAAATTCAAGATAGTAGTTGCCTGGGGTTGAGAGTAGGAGAGGATGCACTGGTGTCTTCAAAGTATTGGTAATTGTCTGCTACTTAAGATGGGTGGATGCATGAATATTTGTTTCATTTATTCATTTTTATGTTTTATTATATATTTGTTACATATTTAAAAAATATATATACCTTTGATCACTATTGTTTGTATGACATTTAATAAAAAATATACATAGTGGCTTAGAGTTTTTATATGATTATGGAATAACAATTTAGAAAAAGAATAGAAGTCGCTCACAAATCTTTTACCCATTTAGAGGAATTTACATTTTTGCAAATCCCATTCAAGTTTTCTAGGTTAGGTTTAAATCTATCATCTGGCCATTTGTTTTTCTTTGTCATATCTGTTCTTTGCTTCCTCTTTCCTCCTTTTCTTTTCTTTTTGATTATTTGAAGTTTTTTTTTTTTTTTTTTTGAAGTTTTTTACAATTCCATTTTATCTCCTTTGTTACCCTTATTAGTGATAACAGTTATTTGTTGTTTTTGTGACTACTTTAAGACTTACCGCATACACCCTTTTCTCACATCTACCTTCAAGTGATAGTATACCACTTCACCTATAGTATAAGAACTTTCAATAATTTACTTCCATTTCTCCCTTCCTATTGTGTTATGGTTCTCATACATTTTACTTCTACATAAGTTATAAGCTCCATACTACATTGTTATTATTTTTGTTTAAACAGCTAATTATTTTTTAAAGATTTAAATAGAAAAAATATCTAATATTTACTCATGTAGTTATCATTTCCAGTACTTTCATTTCATTGTGTAGATCTCCATTTCTAATATAGTGTGATTTTCCTCCTGCCTAAAGGATTTCCTTTTTAAAATATTTTTATAGTATGGACTGGATTGTAACAAATTCTCTCAGCTTTGAATGTCTGAAAAAGTCTTTGGTTTTGAAAGACATTTTCACTGGGTACAAAATTCTAGGTTGTCAGTTTTTTTCTTTCAGTACTTTAAAGATGGTGGTCCCCTGTCTTTTCACTTACCTTGTTTCTGATGTCATCTGCCATTCTTGTCTTTCTTCCTTTGCTCTTAAGTGTCTGTTTTCCTCTTTATCACTCGGTTTGAGTAGTTTGATTATGATATGCATTTGTGTAACTTTTTTCATGTTTCTTGTGCTTGGGTTCTTGGGTCTGTGGGTTTGTAATTTCAACAAATTTGGGAAAATTTTGATCATTATTTCTTCAAATATTTTTTTCTCTCTACCTCCCATCCTGCCACTGTTTTGATGACTTAAATTATCCATATAGTAAGCTGGTTGTTGTCCCACTACTCACTGATGCTCTGTTCATTTTTAAAATTCCCTTTTCTTTCTAGGTTTTATCTTGTAAAGTTTTTATTGCTGTGTCATCAAGGCCACTGATCTTTTCTTTTGCATTGTCTAATCTGCTGTTAATTTCATCCATTGTATTTTCCATCTCACTTATTGTAGTTTTTATCTCTAGATGTTTGATATGAGTTTTTAAAGTATCTTTCATGTCTACTAATTTTTGAACATATGGAATACATTGTAATAATTGTTTTAATGTTCTAGTCTCTTAATTATCTTTGTCAGAGCTGGGTTGCTTTTGATTGATTTTTTTTTTTCTCTCCTTACTATGGATCATATTTTTTGGTTTCTTTGTATGCTTGGTAATTTTTTATTGGATGCCAACTGCTGTGAATATTACCTTTTTGGATGTTGGGTATTTTTATTTTTCTATAAATAATTTTGAACTTTATTCTGGGGTGCAGTTAAGTTACTTGAAAACAGTTTGATCCTTTCAGGACTTGTTTTTAAGCATGTATACATTTTCCCCCATCCTGCACCATACCTAGTCTCTCCTAACACAGCTTCATATGACTAAACAGTCTGGTTTAGTTTCTACTTTTTATTTATTGATTGATTGATTGACTGATTGATTGCCATGCTATACAGCATATGGGATCTTAGTTCCCTGACCAGGGATTGAACCCGTGGCCCCTGCAGTGGAAGCACAGAGTCTTAACCACTGGACCTCCAGGGAAGTCCTAGTTCCTACTTTTTTTTTTTAGCAAAGGAATTGCAAGTGGTAGGTCCCCAGATTACCTATAACTTCTGTCCAGCTTGGCTACAAATTGTAGGTTCCTGGACCTCCTCTCCCTTGGATTCAGTTTTTTCTACAACAGTTCACAGAACTCAGGGAAACACCTATTTATGTGTACCAGTTTTATTGTATAATGAAGGATATGATAAAGGACACAGATAGATAGTCAGGTAAAGAGATACGTAGGGCAAGGTCTGGGAGGGTCCTGAGTGCACGAACTTGTCTCTGTGGAATTGGGGAGCATCACCCTCCTGGTACCTGGATGTGTTCACTAGCACAATCTGGAAGCTCTCCAAACTCCATAATATTGGGATTTTTATGGAGGCTTCATCTTGTAGGTATGATCAGTTATTAATTCCATTTCCAGCTCCTTTCCCCTCTCTATTCAATAGGGGGTGGGGATGAAAATTCCAAGCTTCTAATCATAGCTTGTTCTCTCTGGTAACGGGCCCTGATCCGGCAGCCAACCAGCAACCTACTCAGGGTTGCCTCATTAGAGCAAAAGATACTCCTATCACCCAGAAAATTCCAAGGGATTTCAGAGCCCTCTATCAGGAACTGGGGTCAGAGACCAAATATTTGAATAAAAAGTGCTCTTAGTGCTCTTATCACTTAGGAAATTATAAGAGTTTTAGGAGCTTTGTGCTAGGAACTGGGGTCAAAGACTAAAATATGAGAATAGAATATTCTCCTAGCACCCCTATTTATGAGGGATTTAGGAGCCCTGTGTCAGGAACCGGGGCAGAGACCAGTATATAACCTGACTTCTTTTTAAGTCTTTCAGCTTTTCTTCCTGCTCTTAACTGTCTGGTGTATCCATAGTTACTGAGAGACAGAGACAGAGAGACACAGAGAGTTAGATTGGCCTGGGAGGTTATAACCACCCCCGCCACCCCCCCATAGTATGCTTACCAATCTCTAGACTATGTCAGGTGCTCATTCCCAGCCTAGTATGTGGGGTGGGGGGCAGTTGGAGAGGAATCATGATTTTAAAAACACATGTTTTTCCTTTTCGTGGAGTATCCTTTGACTAGCTCCCCTTATAGTAGGGTTGGTGGAGATGGCAGTTTCCCTGAGTGGCTACTGTGGATAGTTGGCAATATGTATCTGCATCCTGATTTCTTCATCCTGCCAGAATAGAGCCCTACTCTGTCTGTAGGCAGTGTAAGCTAAGTGATTCACTTTCCAAGCTCTTTTAGAATATTAATATTGTGATATTTATTTTAAATCATGATAATGCTGAAAATTGATATAAAACTGGGACAAGGATTTTTCAGTAATTTAATACCTTGTATTATTCACTAAAAATATTGTGAAACCATGACAAGTCTGCTTTATTAATTTGGTCTGATTAAGAGATATAAATATAATTTAGTGTATTTCCATATATTTTTCTGTTCTTACGGCATCATCATTTAGTGTTTTCCTTAAAAAGAGCTATTCAGCACTTCTGTGAATATCTGTGTAGACTGGACTGCAGTTAAAATTTTCCAGAAGCTAAAACTAGAATTCCCACAATGTACAGTTTGCCTTTGAAAATTTTCTACATTTAGTATCACTTGTTCCTGTGTTCTTGTTATTTAATATAACTGAAATATTAATAACTAACTGTTTAAAGTGCAGTATTTCAGTTAATTCCATGTATAATTAAAAAATTTAAATACATTAACATTTCGCGACATAGTCTGTGATTGGGATTAGGACTGTTTGTGTTTGCTGTTCAAATACTCAGTATAATATTTGATATTTGGATAAAATGCTATTTTTCATATCAAGTATATTTGTTGAAAATTGTAGAGGGGATATACTAGGGAGCTTGAAAAATTTGTATTTAACATAAAATTATTTGTTTCTTTTCAGATTTTAAAAAGAACAGTGTTTGGGAATCTCACAGGCTTATATGACTATTAGATTTTGCGGGTTTGCATCCTTTAATGATATGTTTATTTTTCTGTCATACATAAAGCATTTGATCTCTTGGTCATGATTGAAAATGGGATAAAGGGAGGGAAAAGTGAGATGAGATACCCTCTCAGTTCTTTTCTGGAGAGTGTAAAACTATCCCATTTCCCTTAAGCAGACTTTCCCAAATGATTAACTTTATTTCACAAGAGGAAACGCATCTTTATTTTAAAATACAATACTTCCCTTGTACTTTATGTGAATTAAGTGTGTTGACATTTAAAAAGCTGTCTGACTGAACCAACTATTTGCAACAAGCCCAGGCCAGTCAGAACTACTTTGGGAAGGGCATATATAGACTTACTGGAGTTGAAACTACTACAAGGCAAGATTATTCTAGAGACATGAAGTCTGGGTTTTGGCTTCAGGAAATATCACTTTGGAAATTACTCTCTAGGCAGGATTAAATATAAAAGTGAAATACGTATCTAAAATGAATTAAGTTTCATACTAAATAGAACTCATTGCCAGGGGATTTTTAAAAAGCATTTTGGTTACTGTTACTAGAAATTACTTTAAGACTGTTTGAAACTGAGTCGTGGAACTACCTTGGAGTGAAGGCTTTAAAAGAACATGGCCTTTTCTGGCTGTGAAAATCTGATTTTATTACTACTGTAAGTTGATTATGAGAAAGCTATTAACTAGTGGATATTTAAGCTATATCTAATTGAAAAGGTAAAATTACTTAATTGTGTGCCTGTTAAAAAAAATAAACTCTTGGTGCCAAATTATGAATTGTGCTCCTCATTGTAATAAACAACTAGGTGAAGGGTTAAAATATGGGAGTCTAGGATTCATAGTTATTTTCTGGGTTCTTATTCTAAGTGATGGAGATGATCATTTATTTACTATTAGGACAGTTCTCATTTTTATACAGCCTATAGCATATAATATATACATCTGTATACATGCTATATGCTGTGTGCTATATATGTATAGTAGTATGAGTGTATATATATACTGTATATTGTACAAGATATTTATAGTGCCCAGCATATATACTGTGTAGTATGTAGTGCATTTATATTTATTTATATATATATATATAGTGTGTATATACATACATAGAGACAGATATAGTAGAGAACATTTCTAGACTATATTATGTAATATAGAGAAATAAACATATCACTGATCTTCAGTCTTTTTAGTTACAGCAATTACCTTCTAAACAGTCCTCTGCCATATTTTTTAAGGTTATATTATAGAGTTATTGGTAGCAGTTGTGTATGTTTATCTTTTCATTTTAGCTCTCTACTAAGCAGACTAAAGGATAGATTTTAAAAGAGAATATGACCATGACTTTTATACACATGTAAATGAACATGTGTCAGAGATTTTATTTAACTCATTAGTTAATGATATTATGATATTGTTGCCAGTTCAAAGTATCACATATATATAGTTAAATAAGGAATGGTGAAATGAATTTACAAGTGAATGCAGAACAGGCAAAGCTGAACACTATCAACTGGATAATAATAATCACAGCCAATTTGCATTTCTGTGGACAAGAATCATTTCTATAATATTATTATATATATATCAGTTTTCTAAAGTTAGCTTCTCCCTCTACAGAGTTATAAAAAAAGCCTATCCAAGGGGAATTCCCTGGCAATCGTGGTTAGGACTCGGCGCTTTCACTGCTCTTCAGTCCCTGGTTGGGGAAGTACGATCCCTCAAGCCGTGCAGCATGGCCAAAAAATAAAAAAAAGTCTAGTCAGTGACAGACAGATGGCCTCCCCAGCCAAGGCACCCATTAAGTTTCAGTCTTTAACAATTTTTCTCTACTGTTCAGTACTGGTTCCGTCTCTAGTACTTTATATTAACTTGATTTTAGTAGTCATAAGAGAGAAATTGTTTCATGTCCACCCAATTAGTTTAGTTTAGTTTAGTTAGGTAAGTTCTTTGAGGGCAGGCACCCCAAAATGCATTAATCTGTAAATCAATAAAATGATGTCCTGGGTGTAAATGCAAAAGTTGAATGTTTAAAACCTGTGTCCTGCAAAGTGAGAGAGTGGCATGGACATATATACACTACCAGATGTAAAATAGATAGCTAGTGGGAAGCAGCTGCATAGCACAGGGAGATCAGCTCGGTGCTTTGTGACCACCTAGAGGGGTGGGATAGGGAGGATGGGAGGGAGACGCGAGAGGGAGGAGATATGGGGATATATGTATATGTATAGCTGATTGACTTTGTCATAAAGCAGAAACTAACACACCATTGTAAAGCAATTATACCCCAATAAAGATGTTAAATAAAAATAAGCTTTTACACGAAAAAAACAAAAAAACCAAAAAAACCTGTGTCCTGGTTCAGAAAGTAGAAGAAAAGAGAGTTTTTATAAATCTAATCTTATTTTAATTGTAATGGAGAAGCCAGTTATTTGAAGGACTCCAGCAGTGAATACTTTTGAAAAGCAAGAATCCTCTTCTAATGGAATTAATTCCTTCTTGCCTTATTTGTTTTACAAATGAGAGCTTTGTGTATCCGATTTTAAGTTGGATATAACTTTAACTCCAAAATAATTAGAATTACTGAACCACAAAAGAAGCAAGCATGACATATTACTTTTACGAAATCCTCATAGTGTATGATTTTTCTCTGTTGTTTTCTCCCTTGCCAATCATTTATACTTTCTATTTTATAATTAATAATAATATATTAGAACTAACTTACAGTTGCATGTCCTTCTCATTCTGGGGGAAATACCAAGTATGGTGAGGTAGGCTCTACCTATCTACCCCTGGCAGTTAGACTGTGAGCCAATCAGATAGTTCCGTCCAGGACACCAACTCTTAGGGGAGTGGTGGATGTTAGATTAGATGACTCAGGAGTAGTTGAGAGTTTGGTAGTATGGGGGTGGAGAGTGGGGATGAGTATTCCGTAGGTTTCAAGGGCTATGGGACTGGAGTCTCATAGGATTTTCATCATACGTTGTCTCCTTTGGTTTTCTCTGGAGCCTGATTCTCTAGGCTTCCATTGATTCTGTGACCTTGATTTTCTTGTAATAAGTTTCTTTTCTGCTGAAGTTAACTGGAGTTGTTTTCTCTTTATTAAACAAACAAACAACCAAAACAAAACTCTAGTAGAAGAAACAGCCAAGTACATGGTTATGTTTCTAGGTATAGGATCATTATCAAGTTTACAAAGGACAAAGTGAAGTGTATATATTGTATGTGGGAAAAATAGAAACAATGCTGAAATAATTTAGGTTACTGAATTATAACCTAATAGACCACATGAATCAATTTATGTAATAATAGTGATAACTATGAATATATCATTTTGAAGTGTTGTAATCCATCTTTTAGCTATGGTCATATGTCCAAGAATATGCTTTGAATGTTTAAAACTTTTCTGGCATCTTAAAATATGAGCTGCTTGTAGTAACAGTGGAGTAGCTCGTATTGAACTAATCTTCCTGCAGAAAAACATTATAAATTCTGGACAAAATACAAAACCCTCACAGCTCTCTGAAGGCACTGGAGAGTGACCATAGCAGGCAGAAATTGAAGAGTCAACACTTGGAAAGAGAGAATAACACTGCATAAACAAAAATGAGATTCTGTTGCCAGCTGACCTGCACTACAAGAAATGCTAAACAGAGTTCTTCAGGCTGAAGGGAAGTGATACCAGGTGGAAATTTGAATCTTCGGAGGAATGAAGAGCACCAGAAATGGGAAATATGTTGGTAAATGTATTTATTTTTCTCAATTTCTTTAAAACACTTATAACTGTTTAAGGTGAAAATTGTAACATTGTGTTGTGATGTTTATAGCATGGGTAAATGTAATACATACAATGATTGTAGCATAATACTGAGGAAAGGCAATTGCAAGGTTCCTGCATTTTGTCTGAAGTGGCACAATATTAACTCTCAGTAGACTGTGAAAAATTAAGGATGTATATTGTTATCCCCAGAACAACCACTGAGGTATTTCTATAATATGAGGTCAGCAGTTTTCAGTATGCTGGCATGCAGCCAAATCCAAATTTCAAAGAGTTACACATTTATTTAAGTGATTATAGATATTCAGACATCAGATAATTTTTAAATGGTAGAGTAGAAAATACCAGTAGCCTGTAAAAAGTAGTGAAATAATGCAGAAATTCTCTGGTAAATAATAATTATAATAGCTAACATTTATTGAGTGCTATATGTCAGGCATTGTGTTATGCCCTTTTCATGTATTATCCATTTATTCATTACAACAACTTAATCGGGTAGTTGCTGTTATGAATTAGTTTTTACCATGAGGAAGGCGAGGCATGGTGGTGTTAAATAATTTGCCTAAGGTTTCATAGCTAGTAAGTAGCAGAGCCAAGATGCCTGACTTTAGGGCTTGTGCTCCTAACTACTATATTATACTTCCTCAGAAAATGAAACCTTAATTAAGCCTCATGAACAGCATATTGCAAATAAAGTATGGTATATGAATAAAACTAAATCAAAGTTAAAGTATTTGTTAAAGATATGAAATATGAGAAACCTTCAATTTCCGTTTCTAATGTTCTTGGCATTCTGTTTTCCTAATATATAATATATACACTTCACTTTCTCCTATATAAACTTGTTAATGATCATCTGCCCAGATGTACCTCCCTGTTCAATCCCTGGGGCAAGTAATTCCTATCTCAAATTCTCCATCCTTTGACTTAATTGTGTCCCTTAGCCCTCCCTTTACTCTCATGGCTCCTCTTTCAGTATATCTGACTGAAAAACAAGAGCTATGGAGAAAGAGAGAAAAATCAGGCTACTCTTTGGTGGGGAAGAACATAAACGTTTATTGAATGCCTTCTGTGTATCAGGTTCATAATGTCCTCTGCCATTTCTGTTGGGTGATACATGACACAGTTATGTTTTCAAACTTTTTTTTTTTTAAATAGCAAAGAACCTTTATTCTAAGTTAAAAATTTTATATTATTTCAATATAGAAAACAAACGTGATATTTTACTTACACAGATGTTTTTGTAGGTTCACATTTGTAATGTTTGCATCAAGTCAATGGGATAATCATGTTTTGCTAAACTATGGAGAGAGGCAGGATCTATTTTACATTTTAAAGGATCTGCCTGCAGCATAGAGACGATATTGAATATAAATTAGTTGAGGAGGCTGTAAAAAGTTGTAGAGGTGTCAGGTGCTGGTGGCAGTGAGATGGAGAGAACTAGACATTCAGAAATATTGAGGATATAGAATAGACAGGGCTAGATGGTGGTGTATATGTACCTGTGGGTGGTGAAAGAGAGGGGGGTGTCAAAGATAACTCAGACTTTTGGTTTATCAACCTCCTTTGCTAACTTTTAAATTGTGTTTGTAGTTTTTCATTCAACATGACTTGTTTTACAAGTTTTCTGTTTAGTCGTATAACCTATAATAGAATTTAGTGCTTTTTAAAAATAGATGCTTAATTAATGTGGGATTCCTGGTTAGATATACTGATTTCCTGCTTGCTTTTTAGGTTACCTAACAATATCATTATTAATTTATTAAATCTTTGAGATTTTTACAATGAGCAAGGCACTAGTTAGGCACCGGGAATGATTCAGAAGTGAATCAAGTGTTGGCACAGTGTTGAACCACTGACACCTTATTTTCCTCAGTGGCTCATGGATGTCTTACTATAATTCATATCCTGTGGGGTTTGAACATTTAAAAAATTTTCTGAGGTTATTTAAAATATTTGCTATGTATTTTCAAGGTTTATGTCTTCTAGACTATTTTTTATTGGTTCTACGACCAGTGGTCATCTGTACATTTATTCAAATCCTTATTGAACCTAACTGTATTTTCAGTCATGTATTTATAATGACAAGTTCATAGATTTCTGCTCATTTTAAAAAGATATAATACCAACTTTTTCGGGGGGATCTTAAACCAATTTATAAGCTTTGAGGGTTGCAATTTTTAATTCTAATATTCTGGGATTTGACAGTCATTCCATACTCAGCCTGTTCATGGATTTCAAGCTCTCCCATTTTGCTTCTGTCATTATAGATAGAAGTACTCTTGTCTTTTTGGTCTGTATTTACACAAGTATACTATACTCTCTGATTGTTTTGACTACTCTTAAGGGGGCCCTTGACCAGGGCGTTATTTCCTTTCTGCTGTAGTAGATATTTGATGGCCATGGTGGCTTCAGCCAATCATATATGTCTTGGCTGAAAATACTTAGCTAACTTAGAAACAGTTCTTAAAAACAATATTTATTATTTCCCTTTGGGTAGCTCTTCTCCATTGATAAGGCTTAGAAGTGAAATTATAAACCAGTTTGTAACCACCTAATACGTATGTTTTATATGAAATCTGAAAGACTTTGTGAACTTTCTCTTTTGTGCCTTGATCAGGCTATTAAAAAAAAAGTGTGTTTCCTAGTATCCTCTTTTTAAAATATATTTTATTTTTTCCCTTTACTTTTCTAGAGGTAAAAGTAAGATGTGTGGGTATATAATTAGACTGAATCTAATGTCCTGCCACTTCAGCATTCTATGTCTCAATGGAAAAGTGACTAAAGATTCGAAAACTTGCAAGTTTTTTTTTTTTTTTTTTTTTTTAACGGATTCTTCTGAATGATAACTATTAACTCAGTTCTTTTAGCATCACAGGATGCCTTTCATTGAACCTTTAGATTTAAAAATGATCAGTTAGGTCATCCTTAATTTGGTCCTTGCTTGTTTGTGCTTGATTTTCTACCCAAACAATTATTATTTGTTTGTTTTTTGGAAAAGAAAATCATCTCTGTCTTTAGGGGGTGCAAGGTACTGTGTTGGTAATGGTCTTCTGAATATCCTAGATGACTAAGTATTCCTATATGACTGCTAAATTTGATATTTTATGTCAGATAAGAGTGTCCCCAAAGCCTTAAAAGTGTAGTTTTAAGCTTAAATGACTTCAGAAGTATAAATGCTACAGACTTGGAAAAAAATGTTTGGAAGTTTAATTATTTAAATTTCTTTTATGCTCATATATTTTTGTGAATTTTGAATAATTAAAAAATTTTTTTTGTTTTGGTCCTTGTGGTTGAAGATGGCAAGCATTGAAGAAAAAGTTAACTGCCCTCTGTTAGCTGAAATCAAGTTCATAATGACAGTAAAAGGAAAATTCACTTTCTATTATAAGAAGGAGGCTCCCCACAGACATTTGATTTACAACTGGATGAAAAAGTTAAGGACACTGGGCTTGGTTTATGACAAGCCTAGATCTGAGAGATGCCAGCAAGGAAGAGATTGTGGGTAAAATGGAGACAGTGTTGGCATAGAGTCCCCAAAATATGCACTGCACATCTGCTGAATAAAATATTCCCCAAACCACAGGCTACAGAATTCTAACAGTGAAACTCCAAAGCATGCCTACCTGTTCAAATGCTATGAAAAGATTACTGTGCTAAGTTAGACTTCTGTCAACTAATGAAGTGAAAAATTGAAAATTCCAATTATATTCTTGACAGGTTGACCTTTTCTGATGAAGCAACTTTTCATTTAAGTGACAGTATTATTATTATTATTATTATTATTATTATTATTATTTTAAACATCTTTATTGAAGTATGACAGTATTATTTATCATGTGTTAGTTGCTGTGTTTAGTGTACAGAAAAGCCTCAGAAAGTTTGGCAACACAAGAATCCTCAAAAGCTAACATTTGGTGTGCCATTAGGAAGTCTTGAATTATTGGCCCTCCCTTTTTATTGAGATATAATCCACATACCATGAAATTCACCCTGTTAAGGTATACAATTCACTGGGTTTTAATATACTTATAAAGTTTGCAACCATCACCACTATCTAATTTAGAACATTTTTATCATCCCCAAAAGAAATCGCATATGCATTAGTAGTCACTCCTCATTTCTCCCTCCCTCCAGCCCCTGGCAACTAATCTCCTTTTCGTTTCCATGGATTTGTCCAGTTTGTACATTTCATATAAATGAAATTATACAATATGTGGCTTTTTGTGTCTTTTGACCCTTTCTTTTTTGAAGACTCTGTACTCAGTAAGATAAATCTCACTTAGTAGTGCTTTAAAATTTTTTCATTTCCACATTGCAGTGATTATTAAATTATACCATTTTTCAAAAGGACAAAGTACCCGTTATTATGCATTATGTGCATGCCATTTATTTATTTATTTTAATTGTATGGAAGTATAGTTTGTTTACAATGTTGTGTTAATTTCTACTGTACAATAAAGTGACTTGCATGACAATTTTTGCATGACACTTTCTCAGACTAGTGGATCAGTAGAGGAGGTCATCTTACTTGCCCTCTTCCATCACCTGTTCTATCTCCAGTGGAGGCTTTTTTGTGAGGTCATGTCAAAACTATTATATATGCATCAAAACCTTTTTCTTTGGATGATTTTAAGACTAGAATTACAAATGCAGTTCTTTTAATCACTGAACCAGCCGTGGGCTATATGTATGGATGTATATGTGTGTATTTGTGTGTATACCGACAAGTGTTTCCTGGCTCTGACCCCTGAGAGGGCCTAGAAACAGTGACGATCTAGTAGCAATGAGCATACTTGTGTCCACATCTTGGTTTCGAAATGTTATTCATCACTAAAAGTAATCAGGTCTCCTTAGGTAAATGGCTTGTGCTGGAAAGCAATGAAGTGTTGAGAGAATGATAAAACCATGTCAAAAGTAAACACAAGCCAACTTGAAGAAGCTCTACCCATCAAATCAGTAACATTTTGAATATCAAAATAATGGTAGATTGAACTCATTGAATAAAGTGAAATCCATGAGTATATACTGATATAAATAAGTGAATAAGTAAATAGATGGGGTTGAAGGGAAGACTCTAACTTACAGTAAAATGCCAGCTAATAAATCTAAATAAATGTTGGAATTAGAAAATCACCTTTGGCAGCCCTCATAGTAATAAACTAATTTAGGCAAAATCATCAGTGGATACTGTAACTAGCAAGTGAAATTTTGATGAGAAGCATGATTTTTGCAGTTTCAAATATCTCCCTATAAATACTTACTAATTACTTTTTAATAATTACAAAATACTAACTTTACTGACGGAAATCATGGCAAGTATCATTTTAACCAGATGATAGAATTTACCAGCCTTAGTAAGAGGACAAGTCAACATTGTATGCCTCTGACATAATGAACCTAGACCAACACAGCATCAAATTTATGGTATTCTTGCCAAAAAAAATGCATAGGCCACATCTCATCACAGAGGAACATCAGAAAAATTCCATTTGAGGGACATTCTATAAAGTAACCAACATGTATGCTTTAGAAATGTCAAGGTCATGAAAGACAAGGAAAGACTGAGGAGGTCTTTCAGATTGAAGGGGGGGACCAAAGAGATGTGACAGTGAAATGCAAAACAATCCTGTATTGGATCCTGGACATTGTTGGAACACTTGGTGAAATTTGAATTGGGTCTCTGGTTTAAATGGTAAAATCGTGTTGATATTAATTTGATTTTGGTGATTGTACTGTGGTTATGTAGGACAGTATCCTTGGTTTTAGGGAGTATATGCTGAAGTATTAAGGGGTAATGGAATATCATGTCTACAAATTAATTTCAAATGTTCAGAAAAAACTTGTGTGTGTATGAGAGAATGTAAGTTGTATGAGGTAAAGCGTTAACCATTGGGAAATCTGGATTGAGGGTGTGTAAGAGTTCTTTGTACTATTCTTCAGCTTTTCTATTAGTTTTGTTTCACAATACAGTTTTCAAAAAAGTCCTAAAGTTGATTACCAGTGACCCAGTTCACGTTGGATCCTGTTTACTGAGAAAACAGTTTTTTTAAAAAATGATCAGATTGATGTACAAATGAATTTGAATACTTATACAAAATAGATGAATGGAAAATTATGCCTTGAATATATGAAGGTTGACATGGGACTTTTGATTTTTTTTAAATCTTAAAATACCCTATATTCCACAGTGCATAAATCATTTCTAAACAAGGATGCATTAAGGAAAAATAGCATCCTCAAGGACAAAACACCCCAGGCATTCATCCCCTGACCTAAAGAAATGACAGACCTTGAAGCAACTTCAAAGCTGCAAAAATAACTGGCCCTGACATGTACCAGATGGGGGAAATACTTCCCGCAACCTTGAAATAAATGCTTAGTCTTCAAAGAGAGCAAAAGAAAAAGCAGTGTCATATTTCATAAATAGAATTTAACCGTTGAAGAGTTCACCTTATTCATTTGTGATTTTGTTGTTAGTTCGGAAAAGCTGGTAAAGTTAAATCAAGCTTATTTTTATATCCATTCTTCCCCTCTTCGGTGTTTAGGGGAACCAGAAGCTTTTAAAATATTCATTGCTTCCCCCAAGTGCCAGTGAAAGTCTGTTGGATGCTTTCATTTCAGTGCCATTAGGTCCAAACAGGTTGAATTTCATGTTATATCCCTTAGTTTGGTATTCATGGTCTTCTATAGTTTAGTGGTAACCTGTCTAACTTTCCTTAACTTTACTACTCTGTAGAAGTCATCTCAAGAGCATACTCTTATTTATTTTATCCTGAAAAAAAATCTTTGGCTCTATTTATATGTGGTTTTCGCACCTCTATTCTTTTCTGAATGTTTGGTGCCCATCTGACAAAATACATTGTGGGTTCCACTTCTTCCTGGAAGCTATTTCTAATCACTGTTGTTCTATGGTGATTTCTATGCTTAAGAAATCTTGTAGCTTGTTTGTTAAAGCCTTTTCTTTGACATTTAATCATATATTTCCTATAAAAATCTTCTGCATTTTTGTTTTACTGTTTGTGTCTGTACTTTTGGTCTTCTCAATTAATTTGGTAAACACCCAAAGAGGACATATTATATTTATACCTCACAATCGTCTTAAGAGCATCTAGCTGTTTCTTTTTTTTGTTGGTGTTGGATTATTTTGTTTTAAATTTATTTATTTTATTTTTGGCTCCGTTGGGTCTTCATTGTTGCGCACGGGCTTTCTCTAGTTGCGGCGAGCGGGGGGAGCTACTCTTAGTTGAGGTGTGCGGGCTTCTCATTGCGGTGGCTTCTCTTGTTGCGGAGCATGGGCTCTAGGCGCGTGGGCTTCAGTAGTTGTGGCACGTAAGCTCAGTAGTTGTGGCTCATGGGCTTTAGAGCGCAGGCTCAGTAGTTGTGGCACACAGGCTTAGTTGCTCCACGGCCTGTGGGATCTTCCCAGACCAGGGATCGAACCCGTGTCCCCTGCATTGGGAGGCGGATTCTTAACCACTGCGCCACGAGGCAAGTCCTGTTGAATTACTTTTTAATGTACACGGTTATCCTTTCAGCCCTTAGTGCCTAATATGGATATAAATCTTTTTAAATTGGCATTTATTATTGTTTCCTGGAATCTGTTGATAATTAAAATGATGTAAAAAAATGATTTGCAGTAGGTGTATTTTTTCCTCTGGGAATAATTGGAAATAACAGCATAAAAGAGAATGGAGAAGATTATCTTTTACAAAGGAAGTTAGCATTTCTTAACATTCTGTTCACTTTAAGAATGCCCAAATACAGATTAAACATATCAGTGGAAGAAATTGTTACAATTTTCTTTAGGTAATATAATATAGCACTTGTCTTTATAATAGAGTACAGAATATAAAATGTTTTAAAGAAAGCAAAGTACTCATGCTTAGGTGTATACTAGGATAACAAGAGTTAAGAAAGAAAGAATACGCTGGGGATAGGTTAAAAAAGGGCAACTAGAAATCTAGACGATTATAAAAAATATTCATTACTTTTTCAAATGGGTGCTGTTTACTTGAACAAATAATTCACACGTGTGTATTTGGTTTTAGGGAACCAAAACATTATGCCATTAAGCGTTTTGCTTTTAAAATATTTTGGGCCTTAATTGCTTTAATGTTACCTAAGATCAGTGTGGCCAATATTCATTGCCATTATAGTAGTTATATTTTTGACCAGATTTTTTAAATATATAAAACTTTTAGCATGAGAAACTTCTTTTTCCTCTTTCTACTGTTAGTTATTTTTGAAAAGTAATAATAGGCATCTGTAAACTCACTGTTGGGGGGCAAAAAAACCCCAATAACTTTGGCAACAACCCACATCTTAATGTTATATTGCTGAGGTTCATTCATATTGTTGCATGTCACTGTGGTTCATTTGTTTCAACTGCTGTATAGTATTCTCTTTGAATATTCCATAATTTATTCCTTTATTCTCCTGTTGACAGACATTTGGGTTGTTTGTTTCCAGGTTTTTGGTATTCTGAAGCAATCAAATGAGTACAATCAAGTATACATTCTTATACATTTCTTCTCTTCTACATGTTTTGTGGAATGCATACCTATAAGTAGAAATGCTGGGCCATATAGGATATGAATGTTCAGTTTTAGGAGATAATCCAACTGTTTTCCAAAATGTTAGTCCCTTCAGATTGGCTCCTGGGTCCTTTTGACACTATCCCACTAGTCTTTGAGAGCTTCTTTGTATTTTTATTATGACAAGGTGTTTGAGGCTCATCTTATACATTTCCTATTCCAGACCTGGAACCCACTTTTTCTCCAAGGAGCCCTGTTCTTTTGGGAAATGTATGTAGAGGCCACAATTTGGGCATTAGGAGTGCCCATTATTGGATTGGTCATTTTTTCTAGGCCTTCTTAGTGGATAGAGATAGTAAATATGTATCTTTTTAGGAGAAAATATATCAGAAGTTCATACTGATAATTGTGATTCAAATTCAGTAATACAGGGTTTTTACTTCGATTTAATTGAAAATTTTGGTTATAAGTGATATCAATCTAATTATTTAATCTTGAACTTAAACAGATAGTTTTAGTATAACAATATCACTACTAACAATATGATTATCAAAAACAGAAATTTCTTGGCATTTCTCCCATTTCTCTCCCTTAGGATATTCCATTAGGAATGAATAGCAGATTGCTGTGTTTTAAAATCACTTGAAGTAATTCTTGGTGTGATTGAACTTCCTTTTGCTTTTGGTTTTGGGGGATGGCTTTTCCCCTTAATTTTTTTTTTTTTTTTTAAATTTTATTTATTGATTTATTTTTGGCTGTGTTGGGTCTTCGTTTCTGTGCAAGGGCTTTCTCTAGTTGCGGCAAGTGGGGGCCACTCTTCATCGCGGTGCACGGGCCTTTCACTGTCGCGGCCTCTCTTGTTGCGGAGAGCAGGCTCCAGACGCGCAGGCTCAGTAATTGTGGCTCACGGGCCCAGCTGCTCCGCGGCATGTGGGATCTTCCCAGACCAGGGCCTGAACCCGTGTCCCCTGCATTGGCAGGCAGACTCTCAACCACTGCGCCACCAGGGAAGCCCCCCCCCCTTCATTTTTATTTAATTTCATTCTATAATTTTAACTGTTGCATGATTCCCGTATCAAATGTATAAAATGAGATCCATTTAGAGAAATCTAGCTTTCATTTCTTTCCACTCCAGCTTGGCCTCTCTCTCTCTGTAACCATTTTTATTACTTTTCGGTTTATCCTTTCACTAGAAAAAATAAACATTCACGTGTTTGTATCTCCTTCTTAGATAAAAATCAGGCTACTATATACTCCGTGCTTTTTTCACTAATCACTCTATCCTGGAAATCTATAGAAGTAACTTATAGAGACACTTTCCATTCTTTTTTATAGCTGCATAGAACTCCATTGTGTAGTTGTCCCATGGTTTATTCAGCCAGTTCCATATTGATGGACATTTGGGTTGTTTCTGTTATTTTGCTGTTATAAAGAGTGCTGCAGTGAATTGTACTGGACATAGATCTTTTTGTATTTTTGACATTCTTAGAAGAAAGATTGCTGCGTCCAGTGGTAAGTGCATATTTGGTACTGTAATTTTTAGGGTGTAGATTGACAAAGCCCCTTGGGTAAATCTGAATCCTTCTCTACCTCCTCAGTTGAGAATCACTCTAGTTATTATAACTCCTTGTGGAAGGCATGGACTCAGGTGCACCCTAGGTAGTTATGAGGCCTGCCACCAAGGGGCATTCCTGTATCTCACTTGATTCCTTGGGTGGGCTGGCTAAGATGCAGATGGGTCTTTATTTGAACAGGGCCCTTCTGAGATGGAAGACAATTAAAATATGAAATCACAGCCTTTAGAACCAGGTAATTCTGAAGTCTAAAGAGACCTCTCAGGGGAAAATATAAAATGTCTGGCAGACTAGGTTTTGAGGGCTCATAGGTGGCAGTCCTGGTGATACTGGTAGTAGGGGTATTTCAAGGAGTCTGATTTCATGTGTTATCCTGAAAAGTTTTGTTCTGTGGCTTAAGCCTCTACATCCCATAGGGACTTGGGTTAAAGTCATGTGGCAGCGTGAATTCTACTTAGCTGTTGCCCTTCTTACTTAAGGCTGTTTTTATTGTGGGATCACATGTTTCCATTTACACTTGCAGTACATTAAGGACACCCTTGATCTGACATCCCAGAGCCCTCTCTTTTGAAGCAATGAGATCTTTTGGATTGACATTTCCTATGCTAAAATTTTTTTAAAAATTAAGGATGTGTGTAGAAATCTGTATAATTATTTAGGACAAACTGCCTTTCATTTCCTAACCCAGTGGCTGGAATACATAGGTGTTCAAGAAATCTTGAATGAATGAATTGAGAGAATGGATGAATTTATTCAATTGGGTGTAGAAGGAAGTAGTTGGGAGTAGAGGGAGAGTCTTTTGTTGTTTTGTTTTCCTTTTTTAAATATGGGAGATAGTTAAACATAGTTAAGTGTGTATAGATTGATGCATAAATTAATGAAAGCTAACCTAATTTTTCTTGTGGAAGTAGGAAAATTTTGTATATAAGAAATAATGAATTTTAGGGTGTTGGTTTTTGAAATCCTAGGATAGATGCTGGTATTTTAGAGAAGAGATTTAGATCATTTTAAAAGACATTTATAAAGTAGAATTTAGTGGATAGTAATTGATTAGATGTGAGCAGCAAGGGAGAAGAAGTAAAGAACAATATGTAAGTTTCTGTCTTGAGCAATTAAGTGAATGGTAGTATCATTCACTAAAACTGGAACCACAAGGAAATGGACAGGTTTGCTTGGTAAAGATGAGGGCTTCAATTGTAGTCCTTAATTGGTAACATTATATGCAGGAATTCTCATTTAAGGAGTTGGAATAGGTGGAGGAGAGACAGCTACCTTCCTATGGGTATGTGCTTGAGATTTAATTTTGTAGGTGGGAAGTGAAGCTATGGAAGAAGGTAAGATTACCTAGGGATCGTATATAAAGTGAGAAGAAAACAGGACCCAGGACAGAATTCTGGTATGAGCAGAAAGAAGTGGTGCTGAAGGAAGAGTGGTCAGAGAGCTAGGAAGTAAACTATTTGGGGAGCATGGGGAAGAGAATCTTTCCAGAAAGAGGGTATGGGTAACAGTGTTGGGTAGTAAGAGAAACCTCAAGGAAGATAAGGTCTGCGAAAGGTCCACTAGCTTTAGGAGCAGGGAGATACTGTGACTCTAGAGAAAGCAGGTTCCATAGAGCAGCGGTTCACAACCTTTTTGGCACCAGGGACCGGTTTCATGGAAGACAATTTTTCCACAGACTGGGGTGGGGGTGATTGTTTTGGGATGATTCAAGCGCATTACATTTATTGTGCACTTTATTTCTATTATTATTACATTGTAATATATAATGAAATAATTATACAACTGACCACATAATGCAGAATCAGTGGGAGCCCTGAGCTTGTTTTCCTGCAACTAGATGGTCCCATCTGGGGGTGATGGGAGACAGTGACACCCGAAGTGTATTGCTTATGTCCAGTCTACTCCGTAATTTCGTTTTGGTTGCTGTCACTGCAGAAAGCCCTGCTTCACAAAGATAGGATTTTGGAAATGGAAGCAGGCTTTTCAGTGCTTTTGTGGCAATCTCAGGCTATTCCATCTTGACTTTAATCCAGAACGTATGGAGATTTGAAGTTGTCTCAAACATACTTTTAAGGCCACCGTCATTTGAGATCTCAAGTAGTTGATCCTCTTCTAGCACGGACAAAGTCGATTTCACCTGGCTTATTCACAAATGGGTCAAGGATCCATTTCTTCCCAGTTCAGGGGTCTTTTGTGGTTGGGAAGTAATGCTCAGACTCTTTGGAAAGCTGAGATAGGTGATCATGCACCATCTGGGAGAAAGAAGGCCCGGGCTCAGCCTCTTTCTAAATCTCTGCTAATTCTTGAAACACGTCAAAAATCCCAGTGTTCACTCGTCCCCCCCCATAAATCCAGTTTGGCTTTGAATGCAGCCACTTTATCTGCCGACTTGAACACAGTTGTTGTTCTCCCCTGAAGTGACAGATTGAGTTTGTTGAGCAGGTTGAATATGTCACACAAGTAAGCAAGTTTTGCGACCCATTCTGTGTCACTAAAATGTGCTGCCAGTGGTGACTCTTTTTCTAAAAGAAATCTCTGGAGCGGCTCTCATAACTCAGAAACTGTGGCCAGTGATCTACCTTTAGAAAGCCATCTCACTTCTGTGTATAAGAGAAGACGTGTGTGCTCTGCATCCATCTCCTCACAGAGCTGCACGAACAGACATGAGTTAAGGGCATGTACTTTAATGTGGTTGATAATTTTAATCACATCCTGCAAAACATTGTTAAGTTCAGGTGACATTTTCCGGCTAGCCAGCATTTCTCTGTGGATGACACAGTGCGTAGACTCACATTCAGAAGTGACCTCTTTGACCTGAGTAGTGAAACCAGAAAGCTGTCCAATCATGGCAGCCGCTCCGTCCGTGCATATACCAGCACAAAATGACCAATCAGTTTTCGTGATATGTAATCATTCAAAGACTTAAATAGTTCTGCAGCTGTGGTGTTGGTTGACAACAAAGGTACACATAACATATCCTCATGCACATCCTCCTGAGAAATACATCGCACACACACACACAAAAAGTATTGTTGCCTTGTTGTCAACATTGGTAGACTTGTCAACCTGGATTGCGTACCACAGTGACTCATTACTCCTCTCTAACAATTGCGCCTCAGTATCCTCTGCTGTTTCATCAATTCGTCTGTTATGGTGCTAGCTGAAAGAGGAACACGTGCCACCTTTTGAACTGCAGCCTCTCCTAAAAGTTCACGACAGATGTCCTTAGCAGTAGGCAGGATCAACTCTTCACCAATAGTAAAGGGCTTCTTAGCTTTAGCAGTGTGGATAGCCACTAAGAATGATGCTCTCAGTGATGATGTGCAGACACATTTGATGAAGTGGTGGCCTTCGATAATTGCATCTGTTCTTCATGTTCACAGTTTTTCCTTGTGAAAGACTCCAAAGCCTTGTCTTTTAATTCAGGGTGCTTGGTCTCCATGTGGTGAAGCGGTTTTGAAGGTTTCATGGCTTCATTGGATAGCCTGTTGCCATGTATTATACAAAGCAGGCTTGGAGAGTGTGAATCACCTGTTGCAATGAACCCGTAATTTAAGTAGGGTGCTTGCTCTTTTCTTTTCTTTTTAATTATTTATTTATTTTTGGTTGCGTTGGGTCTTTGTTGCTGTGTATGGGCTTTCTCTAGTTGCGTTGAGCGGGGGCTACTCTTTGTTGTGGTGCGTGTGCTTCTCATTGCGGTGGCTTCTCGTTGTGAAGTATGGGCTCTAGGCACGTGAGCTTCAGTAGTTGTGGCACGTGGGCTCAGTAGTTGTGGCTCACAGGCTCTAGAGCGCAGGCTTAGTAGTTGTGGCACATGGGCTTAGTTGCTTCTCGGCATGTGGGATCTTCCCGGACCAGGGATCGAGCCTGTGTTCTCTGCATTGGCAGGCGGATTCTTAACCACCGTGCCACCAGGAAATCCTGGTGTTTTCTTGTAAATGCAGCTTTCATTTTGTTGGCAGTCTTAGAGTCTTCTGCTGTCTCATCATTGGGTCTTCCCCCCTTTTCAAAGAAGTTCTCCAGTGACGTTTGGTTTTTACTCATTTTGGCTAGGGTTAACTTGTAGGCTTACCAGAACTGTTTGACAAGACAAGTGTGCAGTGTGGGAAAAAGGCACGGACAGAAGTGGTAAGTAATGGGCTGGCCATGTGTGGACTAAAATAAGTGTCGGATTCTGACATAAAGCCTGCCACCAGACGCAGCTGTACAGTTGAAGTACATCAACTCACTTGCCACTCTAAAGCCTGCTGCCAGATGCAGCTTAATTGTCACTTGCCACTCACTGATAGGGTTTTTGATATGAGTCTGCAAGCAATTGATTATTATGGTCTCTCTGCAGTCAAACCTCTCTGCTAATGATAATCTGTATTTTCAGCCTCTCTGCAGTGCTAGCATCACCACCTCAGCTCCACCTCAGATCATCAGGCATTAGATTCTCAAAAGGAGCGCGCTACCTAGATCCGTCGCGTGCACAATTTGCAGTAGGGTTTGCGCTCCTATGAGAATCTAATGCCACTGCTGATCTGACAGGAGGCAGAGCTCAGGCGGTAATGCGAGCGATGGGGAGCAGCTATAAATACAGATGAAGCTTCGCTTGCTCGCCTGCTGCTCACCTCCTGCTGTGCGGCCAGGTTCCTAACAGGCCACGGACTGGTTGGGGACCCTGACCATAGAGGGTGGAGATAGAAGCCAGAGTGCAGGATCTGAGAGTGAGTATGAAATGGAGGATGTGGAGAAAACTCTTTCAAGAGTTGTTTTTGAAAATGGAGAGTGGTGGTAATTAGGAGTAGAGAAAGGTTTTTTGTTTTGCTTCTTAAAATGGGAGACACTTAAACATAGTTCTGTTTGGATGGTGTAAGGTACAGAGAGAAAGGACCCACACGTGAGAATATAAGAGAAACCAGTTTAATTATGACAGAACCAAGTTTTATAGAAGACAAAGAGGGAGAGAAAGCATTTGTAAATGCGTTGAAGACGTTTAGGACAGAACACAGATTCAGAAGGTGCTGCAGAAAGGTCTGGCATGGAGGGGAGAAGTGGGAGATAGTGCAGGAAGAGAGAGTGCATCTTCACTGCATAATTAACAGCCAGATTTCAGATCTTCCCAGCGTTTGGAACAACAAATCGGAACCTTGGGTATAAGCAGCCTTTAGTGTGGGGTTGTTCTTATGTCTGTCTTTCTAATTCCTAACGATTTATGAGAATATCTAGTTTTTGGGGTTTTTTTTTTTAACATTTTAATTGGAGTATAATTGCTTTACAGTGGTGTGTAGTTTCTGCTTTATAGCAAAGTGAATCAGCTATACATATACATATATCCCCATATCTCCTCCTTCTTGCATCTCCCTCCCACCCTCCCAACCCACCCCACTAGGTGGTCACAAAGCTCTGAGCTGATCTCCCTGTGCAATGCGGCTGCTTCCCACTAGCTATCTATTTTACATTTGGTAGTATACGTAAGTCCATGCCACTCTTTCACTTCGTCCCAGCTTACCCTTCCCCCTCCCCGTGTCCTCAAGTGCATTCTCTACATCTGCGTCTTTATTCCTGTCCTGCCCCTAGGTTCTTCAGAACCTTTTTTTTTTTTAGATTCTATATATATATGTGTTAGCATAAGGTATTTATTTTTCTCTTTCTGACTTTCTTCACTGTATGACAGTCTCTAGGTCCATCCACCTCGCTACAAATAACTCAATTTCATATCTTTTTATGGTTGAGTAATATTCCATTGTATATATGTGCCACATCTACTTTATCCATTCATCTGTTGATGGACACTTAGGTTGCTTCCATGTCCTGGCTATTGTAAATAGAGCTGCAAGGAACATTGTGGTACATGACTCTTTTTGAATTATGGTTTTCTCAGGGTATATGCCCAGTAGTGGGATTGCTGGGTCGTATGGTAGTTCTACTTTTAGTTTTTTAAGGAACTTCCATACTGTTCTCCATAGTGGCTGTATCAATTTACATACCCGCCTACAGTGCAAGAGGGTTCTCTTTTCTCCACACCCTGTCCAGCATTTATTGTTTGTAGATTTTTTGATGATGGCCATTCTGACCGGTGTGAGGTGATACCTTATTGTAGTTTTGACTTGCATTTCTCTAATGATTAGTGAGGTTGAGCATTCTTTCATGTGTTTGTTGGCAATCTGTATATCTTCTTTGGAGAAATGTCTAGTTAGGTCTTCTGCCCATTTTTGTATTGGGTTGTTTGTTTTTTGATATTGATCTGCATGAGCTGCTTGTAAATTTTGGAGATTAATCCTTTGTCAGTTGCTTCATTTGCAAATATTTTCTCCCATTCTGAGGGCTGTCTTTTCATCTTGTTTATGGTTTCCTTTGCTGTGCAAAAGCTTTTGAGTTTCATTAGGTCCCATTTGTTTATTTTTGTTTTTATTTCCATTTCTCTAGGAGGTGGGTCACAAAAGGATCTTGCTGTGATTTATGTCACAGAGTGTTCTGCCTATATTTTTCTCTAAGAGTTTCATAGTGTCTGGAGTTTGATAGTGTCTGGCCTTACATTTAGGTCTTTAATCCATTTTGAGTTTATTTTTGTGTATGGCGTTAGGGAGTGTTCTAATTTCATTCTTTTACATGTACCTGTCCAGTTTTCCAAGCAGCACTTATTGAACAGGCTGTCTTACCTCCATTGTATATTCTTGCCTCCTTTAGCAAAAATAAGGTGACCATATGTGCATGGGTTTATCTCTGGGCTTTCTATCCTATTCCATTGACCTATATTTCTGTTTTTGTGCCAGTACCATACTGTCTTGATTACTGTAGCTTTGTAGTATAGTCTGAAGTCAGGGAGCCTGATTCCTCCAGCTCCGTTTTTCTTTCTCAAGATTGCTTTGGCTATTCGGGGTCTTTTGTGTTTCCATACAAATTGTGAAATTTTCTGTTCTAGTTCTGTGAAAAAGGCCATTGGTAGTTTGTTAGGGATTGCGTTGAATCTGTGGATTGCTTTGGGTAGTATAGTCATTTTCACAACGTTGATTCTTCCAATCCAGGAACATGGTATATCTCTCCATCTGTTTGTATCATCTTTAATTTCTTTCATCAGTGTCTTATAGTTTTTTGCATACAGGTCTTTTGTCTCCTTAGGTAGGTTTATTCCTAGGTATTTTATTCTTTTTGTTGCAGTGGTAAATGGGAGTGTTTCCTTAATTTCTCTGTCAGATTTTTAATCATTAGTGTATAGGAATGCAAAAGATTTCTGTGCATTAATTTTGTATCCTGCAGATTTACCAAATTCATTGATTAGCTCTAGTAGTTTTCTGGTAGCATCTTTAGGATTCTCTATGTATAGTATCATGTCATCTGCAAACAGTGATGGCTTTCCTTCTTCTTTTCCAATTTGGATTCCTTTTATTTCTTTTTCTTCTCTGATTGCTGTGACTAAAACTTCCAAAACTATGTTGAATAATAGTGGTGAGAGTGGGCAACCTTGTCTCGTTCCTGATTTTAGAGGAAATGTTTTCAGTTTTTCACCATTGAGAACGATGTTGGCTGTGGGTTTGTCATACATGGCCTTTATTAGGTTGAGGTAAGTTCCCTCTATGCCTACTTTCTGGAGAGTTTTTATCATAAATGGGTGTTGAATTCTGTCGAAAACTTTTCCTGCATCTATTGAGATTATCATGTGGTTTTTATCTTTCAATTTGTTAATATGGTGTATCACATTGATTGATTTGTGTATATTGAAGAATCCTTGCATTCCTGGGATAAACCCCACTTGAGCATGGTGTAAGATCCTTTTAATGTGCTGTTGGATTCTGTTTGATAGTATTTTGCTGAGGATTTTTGCATCTATGTTCATCAGTGATTATTGGCCTGTAGTTTTGTGTCTTTGTGACATGTTTGTCTGGTTTTGGTATCAGGGTGATGGTGGCCTCGTAGAATGAGTTTGGGAGTGTTCCTCCCTCTGCTATATTTTGGAAGAGTTTGAGAAGGATAGGTGTTAGCTCTTCTCTAAATGTTTGATAGAATTCGCCTGTGATGCCATCTGGTCCTGGGCTTTTGATGTTGGAAGATTTTTAATCACAGTCTCACTTTCAGTGCTTGTGATTGGTCTGTTTATATTTTCTGTTTCTTCCTGGTTCAGTCTCAGAATGTTGTGCTTTTCCAAGAATTTGTCCATTTCTTCCAGGTTGTCTATTTTATTGGCATATAATTGCTTGTAGTAATCTCTCATGATCCTTTCTATTTCTGCAGTGTCAGTTGTTACTTCTCCTTTTTCATTTCTAATTCTGTTGATTTGAGTCTTTACCTTTTGTTCTTGATGAGTCTGGCTAATGGTTTATCAATTTTGTTTATCTTCTCAAAGTACCAGCTTTTAGTTTTATTGATCTTTGCTATCATTTCCTTCATTTCTTTTTCGCTTGTTTCTGATCTGATCTCTATGCTTTCTTTCCTTTTCCTAACTCTGGTGGTTTTTTGTTCTTCTTTCTCTAATTGCTTTAGGTGTAAGGTTAAGTATTTTATTTGAGATGTTTTTTGCCTCTTGAGGTAGGATTATATTGCTATAAACTTCCGTTTTAGAACTGCTTTTGCTCTGTCCCATAGGTTTTGGGTCATTGTGTTTTCATTGTCATTTGTTTCTAGGAATTTTTTGATTTCCTCTTTGATTTCTTCAGTGATGTCTTGGTTATTAAGTAGTGTATTGTTTAGCCTCTGTGTGTTTGTAATTTTTACAGATTTTTTCCTGTAATTGATACGTAGTCTTATAGCGTTGTGGTCAGAAAAGATACCTGATACGATTTCAATTTTCTTAAATTTACCAAGGCTTGATTTGTGACCCAAGATATGATCTATCCTGGAGAATGTTTCAATGGCACTTGAGAAGAAAGTGTATTCTGTTGTTTTTGGATGGAATGTCCTCTAAATATCAATTAAGTCCATCTTGTTTAATGTATCATTTAAAGCTTGTATTTCCTTATTGATTTTCATTTTGGATGATCTGTCCATTGGTGAAAGTGGGGTGTTAAAGTCCCCTACTATGATTGTGTTACTGTCAATATCCCCTTTTATGGCTGTAGGCATATGCCTTATGTATTGAGGTGCTCCTACGTTGGGTACATAAATATTTACAATCATTACATCTTCTTCTTGGATTGATCCCTTGATCATTATGTAGTGTCCTTCTTTGTCTCTTGTAATAGTCTTTATTTTAAAGTCTATTTTGTCTGATATGAGAATTGCTATTCCAGCTTTCTTTTGATTTCCATTTGCATGGAGTATCTTTTTCCATCCCCTCACTTTCAGTCTGTATGTCCCTAGGTCTGAAGTGGGTCTCTTGTAGACAGCATATATACGGGTCTGTTTTGTAGCCATTCAGCCAGTCTGTGTCTTTTGGTGGGAGCATTTAATCCATTTACATTTAAGGTAATTATTGATATGTCTGTTCCTATTACCATTTTCTTAATTGTTTTGGGTTTGTTATTTTAGGTCTTTTCCTTCTCTTGTGTTTCCTGCCTAGAGAAGTTCCTTTGGCATTTGTTGTAAAGCTGGTTTGGTGGTGCTGAATTCTCTTAGGTTTTGCTTGTCTGTAATGGTTTTAATTTCTCCGTCAAATATGAATGAGATCCTTGCTGGGTAGAGTAACCTTGGTTGTAGGTTTTTCCCTTTCATCACTTTAAATATGTCCTGCCACTCCCTTCTGGCTTGAAGAGTTTCTGCTGAAAAATCAGCTGTTAATCTTATGTGGATTCCCTTGTATGTTATTTGTTGTTTTTCCTTTACTGCTTTTAATATTTTTTCTTTGTATTTAATTTTTGATAGTTTGATTAATATGTGTCTTGGTGTGTTTCTCCTTGGATTTATCCTGTATGGGACTCTCTGTGCTTCCTGGACTTGATTAACTATTTCCTTTCCCATATTAGGGAAGTTTTCAACTATAATCTCTTCAAATATTTTCTCAGTCCCTTTCTTTTTCTCTTCTTCTTCTGGGACCCCTATAATTCGGATGTTGGTGTGTTTAATATTGTCCCAGAGGTCTCTAAGGCTGTCCTCAATTCTTTTCATTCTTTTTTCTTTATTTTGCTCTGCAGTAGTTATTTCCACTATTTTATCTTTCAGGTCACTTATCTGTTCTTCTGCATTCCTTCTAGAGAATTTTTAATTTCATTTATTGTGTTGTTCATCATTGTTTGTTTGCTGTTTAGTTCTTCTAGTTCCATATTAAACATTTCTTGTATTTTCTCCATTCTGTTTCCAAGATTTTGGATCATCTTTACTATCATTACCCTGAATTCTTTTTCAGGTAGACTATTTCCTCTTCCTTTGTTTGGTCTGGTGTTTTTTTTACCTTGCTCCTTCATCTCCTGTGTGTTTCTCTGTCTTCTCGTTTTGCTTAACTTACTGTGTTTGGGGTCTCCTTTTCACAGGCTGCAGGTTTGTAGTTCCCGTTGTTTTTGGTGTCTGCCCCCAGTGGCTAAGATTGGTTCAGTGGGTTGTGTAGGCTTCCTGGTGGAGGGGACTAGTGCTGTGTTGTGGTGGATGAGGCTGGATCTTGTCTTTCTGGTGGGCAGGACTGCGTCCAGTGGTGTGTTTTGGGTTGTCTGTGACCTTATTATGATTTTAGGCAGCCTCTCTGCTAATGGGTAGGGTTGTGTTCCTGTTTTGCTAGTTCTTTGGCATAGGGTGTCCAGCACTGTAGCTTGCTGGTCGTTGAGTGGAGATGGGTCTTTGGGTTGAGATGGAGATCTCTGGGAGAGCTTTTGCCATTTGATATTACGTGGAGCTGGGAGGTCTCTAGTGGACCAATGTCCTGAACTCGGCTCTGCCACCTCAGAGGCACAGGCCTGACACCCAGCTGGAGCACCAAGACCCTGTCAGCCACACGGCTCGGAAGAAAAGGGAGAAAAAAAGAAAAAAAGAAAGGAAAAAGTAAAATAAAAAGAAATAAAGTTATTAAAATAAAAAATAAAAAAATTATTAAAAATAAAAAAAATTAAAAAGTAATGTAAAAAAAGACAAAAGAAAGAAAGAATAGAGCAACCAAATCAGAAAACAAGTCCAGCAATGGTAATAAGCATTAAAAACTGTATTAAAAAAAAAACAAAACGGACAGACAGAACCCTAGGACAAATGGTAAAAGCAAAGCTATACAGACAGAATCACACAAAGAAGCATACACTCACAAAAGAGAAAAAGGAAAAAAATGTATATATCATTGCTCTCAAAGTCCACCACCTCAATTTTGGGATAATTTGTTCTCTATTCAGGTATTCCACATATGCAGGGTATATCAAGTTGACTGTGGGGATTTAATCTGCTGCTCCTTAGGTACTGGGAGAGATTTCCCTTTCTCTTCTTTGTTCGCACAGCTCCTGGGCTTCAGCTTTGGATTTGGCCCCTCCTCTGCGTGTAGGTCGCCTGAGGGCATCTGTTCCCAGCCCAGACAAGATGGGGTTAAAATAGCAGCTGATTAGGGGGCTCTGGCTCACTCAGGCTCGGGGGTGGGATGGGTACGGATGTGGGGCGAACCTGCTGGGCGAACCTGCGGCAGCAGAGGCCTGCATGATGTTGCAACAGCCTGAGGCATGCCGTGTGTTCTCCTGGGGAAGTTGTCCCTGGATCACGGGACCCTGGCAGTGGCGGGCTGCACAGGCTCCCGGGAGGGGAGGTGTGGATAGTGACCTGTGCTTGTACACGGGCTTCTTGGTGGCGACAGCAGCAGCCTTAGCATTTCATGCCCATCTCTGGTGTCCGAGCTGATAGCTGCGGCTCGTGCCCGTCTCTGGAGCTCGTTTAGGTGGTGCTCTGAATCCCCTCTCTTCTTGCATTTGGAAACAATGGTCTCTTGCCTCTCCGGCAGGTCCAGCCTTTTTCCCGGACTCCCTCCTGGCTAGCTGTGGCGCACTAGCCCCTTCAGGCTGTATTCACGCAGCCACCCCCAGTCCTCTCCCTGGGATCTGACCTCCGAAGCTGGAGCCTCAGCTCCCAGTCCCCACCCGTCCTGGCGGGTGAGCAGACAAGCTCCTCAGGCTGGTGAGTGCTGGTTGGCACCGATCCTCTGTGCGGGAATCTCTCCGCTTTGCCCTCTGCACACCTGTTGCTGTGCTCTCCTCCGTGGTTCCGAAGCTTCCCCCCCACCCTCCCCCGTCTCCACCAGTGAAGGGGCTTCCTAGTGTGTAGAAACTTTTCCTCCTTCACAGCTCCCTTCCACTGGTGCAGGTCCCATCCCTATTCTTTGTCTCTGTTTTTTCTTTTTTCTTTTGCTCTGCCCAGGTAGGTGGGGAGTTTCTTGCCTTTTGGGAAGTCTGAGTTCTGCCAGCGTTCAGTAGGTGTTCTGTAGGAGTTGTTCCACATGTAGATGTATTTCTGATGTGTTTGTGGGGAGGAAGGTGATCTCCACGTCTTACTCCTCTGCCATCTTGAAGGCTTGTGAATATCTAGTTTTGAAACATCTTTTATGCTAGTGATTTTTTCCGGTTTCTAATGAAATGTACTTTGTTGACTTTCTCTATGGTGGTTTTGCTTCTGAATTCATTAATTTCTGCTGGTTTTGTTTTTTCTTTCTAATTACTTTGAATTTCCTTTGAAGGTCTTTAAATTTTTTATTAATTTATTTTTGACAAAAACTGTATATATTTAAGGTATACAGTATGATGTTTTGTTAAATGTATACCTTGTGAAACGATTACTATAGTCAAACTAATTGATGTATCCATCACCTCCCATAGTTACCTTTTCTTTTTTGTGGTTAAAACACTTGAGCTCTACTGTCTTAGCAGATTTCAAGTATACAATACATTGTTAACTATAGTCACCATGCTGTACATTAGGTCTCTAGAACTTAACTCATCTTATAACTGAAAGTTTGTGTCCTTTGATCAATATCTCTCCTTTCCCCCACCCACTAGTCTCTGGTGGTAACTACCATTTTTACTGTTTGAGAGTTTAAGTTTTTTTTTTTTTAGATTCCACATATATGTGAGATCATGTGATATTTGTTTTCCTGTGTCTGGCTTATTTCACTTAGCATAATGTCTTCCAGGTGTATCCATGTCACAAACGGCACTTTCCTTTTTTAAGGCTGAATAATAATGGTTGTATATGTATACCACATTTTCCTTTTCCATTCACTAAGGACACTTAGGTTGTTTCTTTATTTTGACTACTGTGAATAGTGCTACTTTGCAGCCCTGTCTGCAGAGGCATTTAGGTTGCTTTCATGACCTGGCTGTTGTAAATAGTGCTGCAATGAATATTGGGGTGCATTTGTCTTTTTTCTTTTCTTTTAGACTGCTCCAGGAAATTGTTGGTCTGGGGTGGGCTGGGGAATATCTGGGGGCCCCAGGAGATCACATGCTGAGCTTCCTATTTATTACATGAGGAGTGATGCAAGCAGAATAGTGAAAGCTGTGGATGTGGATTAAAATCCTGGTGCCAACGCTGATCTGCTGAGGGACTCTGGGCTGGCCCAGCAACCTTCCTTGAGCCTCAGTTGCTTCACCTATAAAATAGAATTATGGAAGATGAAGTGACTTAATATGTCACTTAAGGTGAGTAGGGCTGGTGGAGACCAACTTTTCAAGATCTAAGGCTAATAATACCTCTGTTTCCTTTTAGGGCAATATAAGGACCTTAGAACTTTTAAATTATTTTAATTTTTAATACTTTTGCCTACCTACCGGCTTATATGTTACTGCTGATTTGTATTTCGATTCTCTTTTTTTTTTTGAAACCTCAAAAGAAATTACTATCATACATTTAATACAAGGTTTCATACTTGTGTTTCTCACTTTTCTTTTTTCCTTTTTTGTGTCTCGGATGTTTTTCGAGCACATGGTTTCTCTTGTGGCTGTTGAAGTCAGATTTCTAAGTGTTGCTTCTTTGAAACCAGTCTACCTGCTTTTGAGATCTTGGCTTTGTCTTTGGCCTTACTCAGTTTCACCATGATGTGTCTACACATGAATATTTCTTTCTTTTAAAATCCAGCTTTGAATTTGTTGAGCTTCTTGAGTCTGTAGGTTATTTTTTTATATCAGTGTGGGAAATTTCTTAGTATTTCTTCAAATTTTGCCTCTGCCCCAATTTCTTCTCTTCTTATTAAGCAACATCAGACATACCATGGAACTTTTCACTTTGCACTGTAAGTTTCTTAAGCTCCTCTTAAGTATTTTAAACTAACTCTCAAACTAATTCTTTCATGTCTTCCAGTTCTTTAATCTGTTAATTTTTTTCCATTGAGTTTTAATTTCAATTATTGTGTTTTCTTTCTAGGAGTTTTATTTACTTCTGTCTAAAGTCTAAGTCTTTTTCTTTTTTAATAGGTTTACTATTCTCCACAGTATTTTCAACCTTGATTTTTTATTTCTTTAAATATAATGAACATAGTTACTTTATAATGTGTGCTTACTAATTCCAACATGTTAATTCTTTGAGTTTGTTTCTGCTTTCTACCACTTTTACTGGTTCTTGCTCATGATGCCGTGTTTCATTATGTCATTTTTTATTTGAAAAATTAATTTTGGGAAGTCTTTGGGTCTGAAATGAAAGTGTGTATTCATTCCCCCAAGAAGAATTGTATTTGCTTTTGCTACTGAAGTCACTTAACAGTCTGGAACCACTTTGGGCTAAATTCAAAACTTAAAGTGCTTTGGACACCCAGGTCAAGAGAATTTGGATTGCAATTCTGTGTGATGGTTGACTTTGAACTACAATTTCTCAGGAACAGGATCCTTTCCGTGCCCTTCCTCACTTTCACCTTCAGAACCAAGCCAACTTTCTTGGGAGTACTCTAGGATATAAGAGAAGTTGGGTGGGCTTACTTCTTTGCTTTTATTGTTGAGAATGTAGTGCTTAAGGGTTAAAGGTTTACAGTGGGGATGGTTGTCTGTTAGATTCCCTACCTTTGGCAGGCCTAGACTTTTCTACTTTTGTCTTGCATTTAAAAGCTGTATAACTCTTTTGCTCTGAGTTCATGTTCAAGGCTCTGAGTTATCTATCACCACATAGCTTATATATAACAATTTTCTTTTTAACATTCTCCACTTATATTTGATTCTGCAAGAGGAACAGGAACAAATGTCACCCTCATCTCTTCTTTTTGCTGAGCTAATTATAGGCCACAAGCATCCTCTCTTATTTTTCTGCTTCACTGGATATAGTATCCCACAACATTTTAGTAGTTATTGTGCCTTGGAGTTCTAGGATAGGCTTAGGATCCTGAGA
Source organism: Balaenoptera physalus (assembly GCF_965194825.1). NCBI lineage: Eukaryota > Metazoa > Chordata > Mammalia > Artiodactyla > Balaenopteridae > Balaenoptera > Balaenoptera physalus. The sequence continues at coordinate 44,236,350 of NC_138894.1, forward strand.
GCTATGGCTCTCAGAATCTTAGGAGACTTTATTATCAGAGTTGGCCTCTAGGATCATGGGAACTCTGGACCAATATAGCAAAGGGAAAAATTTTAGTAAGTTTTGTTTAAGTTCGAAAAAGTTTTCAAACCATAGCCACATTTCACAGTACTCTTGCACTTGAGCCCCTCATATTACCATAGAGTCCAGTTTTTATGACGAGTAACAGTAATCTTATGAATATGTTAGACGCAACTAGAGGAGCTGGAAGAGCAAATCTTTGCAGACCATCATTTCATTTTTTGCCATGGAGGTGTCATATGCTTGTGTACTTTCAGCCTCTAGGGAATACAAGGTGTTCCATAAACATTTGAATATTTCTAGGTAGATTGGAGCTCTACTTGATATTGTGGGATTGTTTCTATGTTCGGTTTTAGACAAATTATATAAATCATACCTGTCAACTAGGGGGAAGGTAAAAAATGTAATGTCCAAAGATAAAAGAAAGGGTAGATTATCATAGGGTGGACTTGAGATAAGAAAATGCATGGTTGATAGAGGCCTAGTGCTGGAAAACAAATGGAAATAGACGCTATCCAAAGATTTGATTGCATACCTCTGCTGTTAAAGTGGAGAACCTGGACTAGTTTTCAGTTTGGGTTGAAGCCCTCCGTTTTCATATCTCTTTTTCCCTCCTTCCTTCCCTCCACCCCTCGCCTTCCCTCCTCCTACCCCCCTCCCCCCCTGCCCTGAACCCCATACACACTCTCATACACAGACACTAACTACTATTCTAAGCCAAAGTGTATTTGGCTCTGTCCTGGCTTTTGATATTGGAGGTTCACAAGTTGAAGAACTGGTATACTTACCAGCCAGGGAATTCTGCCATCTACGACCATGGCACCTTGCTGCTAGGAAAGGAGTAGGATTGGCTCTCGCAAGTATAGAATATAGATCTAATGTCTTTGGTAGGGACTTAGAGTACCTTTCTCTTCCACCTGGATTTCCCTTTCTCTCCCTCCAGCTCACCTTAGTAACGCTTGATTTTAACTACCTGAAAGCCATGTGGATTATAGTAATTCATGTGAACAGTTTATCACTTATGCTTGATTACCATGTAAGAACAGTAATGATGACTTCTTATCATTATGACATTATTAAATAAATGTCAGGTTAGTATTGTAAATTTAATATAATTATGGTATTTTATCACTAATGGATACACATTTAAAGAAGTTATTGCTCAACACTATAGCAAGAACATCAATTTTTAAAAATCTAATAATTATTTACTGTGGAAACTATAGTAGTATGTCTTCCTTATACATTAGCTAAATAGTATTTAAAATGTGATTCTGGGTGAAGAAAAGGAAACAAGAGCCCCCTGCTGCATCAGGAAGCCAAAGGAGTAGAGAGAAGAGAAGGTACATTGTTGCCTTTGCCCATGAAGAGGCCACTCACCATTCTCATTTTTCTCTGTTAATTTTGGCATTGAAACACATTCTAGATTTTAAAATAAATTTTTTCTTCAAATAATATGTATCAGTTTGAGCACTTTTGAAATACTTATTTTCAGAGTTGAGGGCTAAACTCCGGGCACATTTAGAATACTTAAATAGATCACAATTAAAATGTAATATGTTAATGCATCTCAAACTATTAAACTTTTGTAAGTTAAACAAAGATAAGTTAAAGTTTGGATGGTTAATGTAGTGTGGTACTGTCATGATGGTGATGGCAGCGGTTTTTGTTTTGTTTTAAATACTGAGAAAGCTTTACTAAATTTGTATGATTATTGCCTAGTAAACACTAGGTGGTGCAATTGTGTAAGGACCGTATAATGAATTATGTGGAGGGTTTTTTGTTGTTTTGGGGGGAGGCAGGAGGATGAAATTAAAATTCTGGCTTGAGGAAACTTTGGAAAGGAGAATTCTCAAAATATTAAAATGAATGGATGACTCTTGCTCTTTTATTAATTGTTCCGGACTTCAAATGGGGGCCTGTCTTGTAATTTAGACGACAAAGGTCTCGAAGTATTTGTACTTTCTATATTGCATTTTAAGCTCAACTAACTACAGAAGGAAGAAAACCCCACAAAAAACAGAAAAGAAAACTAATCTAATTTGGTTTTCTACAAACATTTAAATATTGAATTGCTCTGTGACTGCAACTAGACAGGCTTACCCTCTACTATTTCAAGTCATTCTGAAATGCCATAGGAACAATTGAACAATTATCTGTAATATTATGTTTTGTCATATCAAGTGATTGTTGATCAGTTAAAACTAGAAAAGTAGCTTTTCTCTTGGCATGTTTTTTGTCTTCTTTTATCCACTTTATAAAAAACCCTTGCATTCCTGTGTAAGTTCAGGTCATTAAATTATTAAACTGAAGATTTAGTTTCGGAAATGAAATAATTATTGTTGATTTAGTTGTATATTAAGGAGAAGAAAATATTTCTATACAGATAATTATTTAAAGCCTTAAGTCTTAATTCTGAAAGGTATTTTTCCCCCCCCCTTTCAACTTCTTTTCCAATTTGAGATAGTTTTTTTTTTTCTGAAATTAAAAAAAAAGTAATTTATGTCTTCTAGCAATTTAGTGAATAATGTTGCTTCATTTACATTCGTATTTAAATGTCTTTCGATATTTTGGAAGCACAAAGTGAAGCTGTCCTACCGTTTTAAAACATTCACTGATAATCACAGAAAAATCAGAATTAATTTAAGTACTTCAGTAGCCTATCATAACTGATAGAATTACACAAACTATATGTGTAGTTTTACATTTTTCTAACTGTGAATCATATATCCTCTGTCAGACAGAGTTATACAAAACTGATTGTACCTTTCACTAATGTAATGAAACAACATAAGACTTTAAATTTCTTTAAAACTTATCTTCCATATACAACTATACAAAAGTTACATTTTTAGAAATTTAGATTTATATCTTAGGAAATTCTTTCCCTCTAACGTTTATAATAATACTTCTCTTCAAGTCTACCACTTTTAGTATATTTCTTTTGAATTTTTGATATTTCTGTTTTGAGGTAATATTGCTTCATTACTTATGAATAAATTATATATTACACATTTATTTCAGAAGATGTTCAAACTTCTTTATAATGTATAATACCAGGTAGGTTATTATCAGTAATTAGCAGAGGAGGTTTGAAAGGCAGAGTCATTTTCTTTCTGTTTGTGAAACAGGGATGTATGTGTGCACAGACTCACAGGCACACACACATCAGAGATAGTTTGGGAGCATTCTAAGTCCAAGCAGTTGGGCCGTGGCTTATTGGATGATATATATTTTTATTTAAAATTTATTTTCTGTCCCCTTTGTAACTTTTGGAATGTAACGTGATTAATATTTTATTTAAACAATATAGATTTTGTTTTTGAGTAATGTAAAACAGTTTTAGATAAAATGTTATAGAAACAATTTTGTGGAATTGAAAAATCAGTATTTTTGTAGTAGTTGGCAGCTTTTATAAAATGACTTGCTGCTCTTGCAGATATATCCATTATTGCAGTTGTCACTATTTAATGGCACCCATGTTAGCTACATTAGCCAGGGGGCTGAATAGCCATGAAAATGGGAGTAACCTCTGACCTCAGAAATGGTTCTTTTAAAAGAGGATTGAAACATTGGTGATAGGAAATTTGAATTGCTCCTGCAGCTGCAGTGTTTGTTCTGTGACTACTTAATTTAGTTTGGAGCTATACTTTTTCTTGTCAATCTGTCAGTCTTTCAGAAGCATCAAATTCACTTCAGGAAGGAAAAAAAATACTTCCTTCCCAGGCCTGTATTATTGAATGCAGTATTCAGGCTTCAAACAGTTTCATTTAGGTAATACATATAGTCAGTCTTAAGAATGGGAATCCTCACATTTGACATGCTCTGTTAAATATATAGCTCATTCAGACCCTATCCAAGATATTGCTATTCAGCCAGTTATTTTGGATAATCATTTTAATGACTGTAACTCAACTTCGTAGCTATGTAGAAGACTGGTAGAGTGTGGAGATATAATGTGTGTTGTGTGTGTGTAGTATGTATACATATATTATTGATGTGTAAATATGTGTATATGTATATATACATTATATAAATTTGTTAAGGTTTTATAAATAATTTTGATTTTGTATTATATATGTACATATTTATTTAGATATTTGAAAGATAAGCTGTGCAAGCCTTGTGTTTGATACATGGGGAATTACATACGGAATACTCAGAGTAATGGGATCAGTATGGCTGATTCTCACATGCTGACGAAAATTTAGCCCAAAGAGATTTGAAAGTGATGATGTAAAAAAAAAAAAAAAAAACAAAGTTGGTCTTCGGTTTCATTAGCTTGAAGTTATTAAGTAGTATGGCTTTTACTCAACTCTTCTACCCTTACTTTTAAACATTTAATAATACATTTGTCAATCAGAGAATGAGGGGAAAGAAAAGGGCAGAAACCCAGCAATTGCTGCTTTAATACCAACTGAGGCAAAAATAAAACATTTGCTATATATTTTAATATTTTTCCTCTATTTTTGTAATGTTAAATGATTTTGAAAAAACAGAATATTATGGTAAAAAATTATTTATGAAAGTAATCTTTATATGAAAGAGTAAGTTTTCAACATTATACAATTAAGAATATGAAATTAAAAACCATGTATGATTGTAACTTTATTACACACTGTATTGAATTATAAATTCTGACAGTGAGCACTGTTTGCATATAGTTTAAAAAATCAAAGAGTATATATATATTACCAAATGTAAAATAGATAGCTAAGCAGACGCATAGCACAGGGAGATCTTGGCGCTTTGTGACCATCTAGAGAGGTGGGATAGGGAAGGTGGGAGGGAGACGCAAGAGGGAGGAGATACGGGAATATATGTATATCTACATATCCTGATATATATGTATAGCTGATTCACTTTGTTATACAGTAGAAACTAACACACCATTGTAAAGCAATTATACTCCAATAAAGATGTTAAAAAAAAATCAAAGAGTTACTGAAGTCCATCTGAGTTAAAAACTTATTAAATCAAAATGGGATCAATTAAAAACTGAAATACAGAATTTAATCGTGTTTTAATTAGGAAAATATGTAATAGATGTAGTTCTAGCATACTGCTTTTCTGCATTTCATATTTAACATAAGCAATCATGTATAGAGATATGATTATTAGAATATATAATATAAAACACACTCTTACGCATTTTCTGGTTCACTGTTAGCATTTCTTTGTGTGTGACTGGCTATAGGGGTGCCTCTGGCAAGCACCATGTTCATTCCTTAGCCAACCGTAAGAGGGGGCTTCTATACCAACAAGCTGCTGTCTCTACCCTCTTTACTTGAATAGTGTGTATAATGATCTGCTCTGAAAGTGAACATTTTATATAATGAATTTTCTGAATTCCATACCTTCTTTTAATTCATCAGATTAATTTGTTTGCACTAGCTGTTAATACTGACTTTGTAAGAGTTTAAGTAACCTAATTATAAAAGAAAAACAAATACTTTGATGTTTTGGAAGAATGTTAACAGAGGCCAAATAATATTTATGTCTCGTTTATAGAAATAGTTAGTAAATTAAATACTATTTCTTATATAGAAAACTTGTTTCTGTCTTGAATAGAATTGTGCAGACCATCTTTAAGCCATCGTTAAATCAAGATACAGAAAACGATTTCTGTATAGTTTTTAAAGGTCTAGTTGTTTTTTAAAATTTAACTGCTTTTCAAAGTGATACTTGTTACAAAGCTCCTAGAACATAACCTTTTAATAGAATAACTTGCTTCTATTTAGAATACCAATAAAAATGATGTAATTGTTAAACTGTTTAAGAAATTAAGAATACAAAACATGTCCTGAATCACTCAAGAAATAATTTATTAACTATTATCTACCTATCTATCCATTTATCTATAAATTATGATACTTAATAGAATTATTGTTTCAAATTCTCCAATTGCCTACAGATAATATTTCAACTACTAGAAATATATTACTGAAAAATTAATATGATAATACTTGGAGTAATCAGAGTTTTTCTAGAATTTTTTTTTTTAACCATTGTTTATGGAGCAGACCTTATTCAGCATACTCAGTTTATTCTATATGTTACAAAGGCTTTGGCAATGTGAAAGAATTCTATCTGCTTTCACCTTGCAATATCTGTACAGTTTCTACTGCAAATGAAAAGAGTGGCTTTCTGTGTCAAAAAGTTGGCCAGATTGCAGTGAGATAATACAGTTTTCTAGATAGGTGTAAATTGTGGGTTTACTGTCTTAGAAGAAAATACAAATCGATTTTTAAAAATTAATAATTTAATTGTGTATATATTTGGGAAGAGTTTCACTTTTCATCAAATGCTATTTTTGCTAAAATAGGTTTCTTTGAAATACTTTAGCAACAGATGTTGAAACAATATTCTTAATAGTTTATTAAAAGCTCTAGGAGGCTTGGGTTTGAGAATTACAAAGGGAAAAATTGAGAAAAGTCTGTGAAAAGACACCAGCCCATGAATTCTAATGACTGGCACTATATTGCTTTGAAAATATCTACACTAATCGCAGATAGTGGTTGCATCTCACCTCGTGATTTTTCAGATCAAAATAAAAGTAACCGATTTCTGTAAATAATTTTCCTTGAATGTTTCTTCATTAGAAGCGATAGGATTCTGACTCTGAGAACCATTAGACAGTGAAATTCTGTCAGGCTAGTTTCATCTTTTCTGCTAGCTTTATTACATTAAAAAATGTAAACCCTTATGATTGTTGAGTTCTTGTCAATTTGAAAATACATGTCAAAGTAATATATTAAAAATATTTTCCTTGAATGATACATGAATGAATGTTTTTAAAGTAGGTGTTGACACTAGTGATTCTTATTTATATTAAGCTATAAAGAAAATATACAGCATGATGTAGTACATTTAAAGCAGACTTGTGTTAGTAATATATGCTAAAATTTTGGGGATATGGAAATCATCTTCATAGCTGGACAACCTTGCTTGTATGAATTTCTTTCTCTTTGAATACCCGAAGCAATTTGTCAAAAGCAAATTTTTTCTTTTGAAGTGATGGTTTAAAATATTTTAAAATGATAAAAGCTCTAAACTCATATAGATTATAGCATCCTAATTCTGTAAGGTAGTCACATTTGTCTTATTTTTCTACAATAGCATATTAATGAATCGTTTCATATGTAGTAAGTCAGTTTTTATTTTAACGTCTTAGTTGGGATTCTATAGATTCCATTATTTTAAATAATATTGCTAACAATAATTTATAAATACTTGGTCATATATAACTGAGGGATTGATAATATTTTACTTGTTTAAAAGCAGGGTCCTAGACTGTATGACTCTTGAGGTTCCTTTCTAGCATTTTGAGCTGTACTTCTATAATTCAGATTATGTTATTTGAAATTTAAGCCTTATTTTGTCCTATCTGAAATACAAAAAAAAAATCTTGTTTTTCTGAGCATAGCATATGGTGATTGAAAATTTATTAGACTCAGATTTTGCCATTGGGAGACTTCTGTTTTTTTTTTTTAGCAAAGATCAGACATTCCTTCATTCATTCACTTGACAACACATATTTATAAAACATCTGGTATGTTCTATATGAGTAAGTAAGTTATCCTCATTGCTCAAGTTGCTTACATTCTGGGGGGGGGGGACAGATAAATAAATAGGTAATTAAAATTTAAATATATAAGTTGATGAGTGCTATGATTGGGGAAAGTACAAAGTACTCTGAAAGTACCTGTGATGGAATTAGGTTTGCCAACTAACCAAATCTTAGTGAGGCCTGGTGTTGGGGAAAGCTTTCTGGAGAAAGTTTTGGCTTACCTGAGGCCTAGCTTGTGTAAGAGTTAGCCAGACGAAGTGTTGGAAGGGAGAGAGAAGTGGGGATAGCTAAGTGAGTTTCACTTGAAATCACTGTATATGCAAAGGCAAAGAGGAGCTGGAGAACTTGGCATGACTTAATGGGACTCCAAGACTTCAGTGTTCAGAGACGAAGCTCGAGCTGTGAGCAAGGACCATTTCGTGCATGGTCTGTGTATCACTGGAATTTCATTCTTGGTGCAATGGGAAATCATTAAGGCATTTCAGAGAAGTGACATGGTTATTGTTGCTGTTTGGAAATATTGCACTGGCAGCAGTGTGGAGAATGGATTGGAAAGAGTGAGATTAGAGGCAGGGATATAATGTGAGGACTTTCTGAGTAACTGAGATGTACTGGAGTCATAAACTTTTTTGGTAGCAATAGAGTTGGAGAGAATTAGATGAATTTATGAAATATTTAACTAGTAAGAGCAAAAGAGTTGGTGATTGATGGAATGTGAAGGCTTGTGGAAGAAGTAGCAATAACGGTGACACTTAAATTTCTGACAGGTAACTAGGTAGATGGTGCTTCCATTCAATGTGATTGGAACCATGGAAGAAGTCTGAAAGGGAAGAATATGAATTTAGTTAGAGAAATGGTGAACTTAAAGTTAATGTGGAATATTGCATGGAGATGGCCAGTAAAAGTTGAATTTTATATAACCAGATGCTCAGGAGAAGAATGGGAACTAGTGATTAAGAGTCATCAGCATGTAGGTAGTAATTGGAGTAGGTGTGATGTCTTAAAGGGAAGATATAAAGAGAAGAGAGGAGGATCCTGGATAAGACGCTGAAGGACCCAACATTTAAGAGATGGTCAGAGGAAGAAGAACCAGTGAAGAAGTAGCTGGAGAGAGAGAGGAGAAAAATGAAGAGAGTGCAGTGTCACTGATTTAAAAAGGTATTAAGGCAGAGTAAAAATGTAGAGTAGAAAATACACCCTATATGGGAAGTACAGATAAAGTGCTGAGTAATTTCAGATGAAGAAAAGATTTCGTCTGACTAGGGAACAGGAATGCTTCATGGAGGAGGTAGCATCTGAAAAGCACATTTTTCTTTTTACATCTTTATTGGAGTATAGTTGCTTTACAGTGTTTTGTTAGTTTCTGCTGTACAACAAAGTGAATCAGCTATATGTATACCCATATCCCCTCCCTCTTGAGCCTCCCTTCTACCCTCCCCATCCCACCCCTCTATGTGGTCACAAAGCACCGAGCTGATATCCCTGTGCTATGCATCTGCTTCCCACTAGCTGTTTTACACATAGTAGTGTATATATGTCAGTGCTACTCTCTCAATTCGTCCCACCCTCCCCTTCCCCCACTGTGTCCATAAGTCCGTTCTCTACATCTGTGTCTCTATTCCTGCCCTGCCAAGCACGTTAAAGAAGCTACTGAATGATAGGAAATATATTCCAGGTAAAGGAGACAGCATAGTAAAAGATAGGAAAGTATCAATATAAGGCTATAGAGGTAGCAAGTTGTAGGTAAGCTAGCAACAGTTTTAGGGTTTGTGTTAGAGATAGGACTAGAAACGTAGTAGGGGGAAATGAATATGAAGGCCTTGATTGCCATGCTAAAGCTCTGTGCTCTTTTTTTTTTTTTAATAGTTTTTTTTTTTTTAGTTTGTGTGTATTTTTATTCATCTGACAATTTTTATATATTGCAAGTAATTTTGAGAAGCTGGCATCATCACATTTTATCATGATTACTACTACTGCCAGCACCACCAGCACTAAGCTGCCATGCCTTCCTGGGAGAAGCCCTGCTGTCACCAGGTTTGTTTTCTTTTAAAAATTCCCACTGTGGGTCTCTTCTCTGGTCTTTCGCCCCCATAAGTGTCTGGGGCTAGCGGAGGAATGGCCTCACACTCCCCTCCTGGCTGCAGCCTACCTAAAGTTCTGTGCTCTTAGCAATAGGAAGCTATGGGAAGATTTTTAAATACAGGGATGATTTCATTCCCTTTAAGGCTGAATAATATTCCATTGTATAGCTATATCACATCTTGTTTATCTGTTCATCAGCAGTATTCTTTAGGGATGCATATATAGGCAGTAATCTATTTTGAAAAAGAGAAGGGAAGGAATAACCCAAAATTCAAGGTCTAGTCACCTCTGAAGGAGGGAATGGGAGGGATACAATTTGGGAGGAGACATGAGGATCTTAAGGTACTTACATTGTTCTATTTCTTAAGCTGGATGGTAGGTAGATACTCATTTTATTATTCATTAGGTAGTACTTACATGTTTCATACTTTAGTATGTATATTTCACAATCAAAAAATTCAAATGATAATGCATTAGTTTAATTTTCAGTATCTTGCGAATAGAGGAATAATATTGTGAGATTTGGTTTTTCATAAGATTAATCTATCAGTAGGTTGGGTTGGGGCAAAGAGAGGTTCTTTGGAGAGATTATTGAAATAACCCAGGAAAGGAGTGGGGAGCCTAAATCAAATCAAACTATAGTATGGGAGAGGACATAAAATTAATACAAATCAGGCAAAAAAACAAACAAAAAAACAAAAAAAACAGTGTTCGCCAACTGGTGGAAGGGACAGGGTAAAGAGATGCTCATTTCTAGTTTGCTTTTTTCCCTCTTCCTCGGGATGACTATATCCAAAACCACTTGTGTTAAATCCCCCACTATTCTCCCTGCCTCACTCAGCAGAAGACTTCTCTTCAGTTTTTGTTAGAAAAAAAATAGGACACTAAGCTTTAATGTCTCACTTTTTTTCCTTCCTACTTCACATCAAGAACTATGAAGAGTCTGAGATTTTACCCTACTTGCAAATCAAAACAGCCTGCCAGTTTCATGGGTGCTGGTAGAAAATATAAGACTCCTGGGTCAGAGATGAAGGACAGTTTATTCATAGCAATAGAGTAGTTGAAGTATCAGCATTTTTGGACTAGTTCCCTGAGGCCCAGTTCCCTTAGGTGACATGAAGTGGGTCGGATGACACCTGTACATTCAGTGGGTTGAATTACAGGAAAGGAGCCCTGAGCTTAAGGAACCCAAATCTTTTATAATGGGCAGTAAGCATGCCTCCTCTTTGCCCCATGAGAGACATTATCTCTATTTTCCAGGGCTGTTTGCTATGCTTGAAAAGATAGTTTAGAACCAAGGGCATTCAGTGCCTCTTTTAAGGGAACATGAGAGACCTATGGAGAATTTTCTCCTAGCATCTCAAAACATATCTTAATTTTTATCCTTCTTTCATTCCCATGTATCTCAAAAATAAGTTATTTCTTTTCACGGCTAACACTCCAACTTTGATGTTGATGCCATTTCTCTTGCCTTCCTTGAGACCTTGTGTCATTGGCTGTGTCTTCTTGCCCAAATTTTCAATCATCAAATATTTATTGAATACTCATGATACAGTGAGGAATACTACAGAACAGCTTTATGTAGCATTTATGCTAGCCGAGGAGCTCAGACAAGTAAGCAAAGAAGTAATCAAGATAATATTAGAGTAGGATACGTTCAATACGGTTAAAACCAAAATAGAATGATGTGACAGAAACTGAGATGGAGCTATTTTATTAGGTGGTCACTGGAGAAGACATTTAGGAAGAAGTGACATTTGCACAGAGATCTGAATCATGAAAAGCATCAGATTTCCACATTAAAAGAACAGCAGATACAAAGGCTCTGAAGGAATAAGCTTGATATTTTTTGAGGAACGGAAAGAAAGTCTATGTTTCTGGAGTGTATCAAGCTAAGGAGGAAAGTGGTAAATGATGAATTTGGAGAGGTAGATCATGGCAGGCATTTGAATTTTATTGATATCTTTAACTTTTGTTATTCCACTACATCTTTCTTCTTAATTTATAGATATTCTAGGGCCTTTTTCCTTTCTAAATCATTTTCATATAGATGCCACTACTTCCTTTTCTTTTCCAAATTCTTTGAAACAGGGAAATAAAAGATAAGTTCTTAATGTCTGTTGGACAAAAATAGTATCATTAGAAATTGTGAGAATTCCTGAGAGACAAGAAAGCAGAAGACTGGAAAATGAGTACCCAGAATGGCACTGAAAAGAAAATAACTCTTTATGAAGGGAGAGCCTCAAAACTTTCAAGTTCTTGGTGGTAGGAGTAATTATTTAAAGGTCTGTGCCTTGATCATAAACACACACATGCTTTTTCTCCCTCCCTCTCCCTCTCCTGAGTGGCACACACACACAGTGGCAACAGCAGGCAGCAGTGGCATTTGTCAGTTGTTGAAATTCAAAAGCTATATATAAGGTAAACTACCTGTCTCAGAAAGGCTTCCAGTGTGGCCGTAGGGGCATGAGAAAAGAGAAGAACATAGTAACCGAGATGGAAAGAAGTAGAAAGGTTAGGATATGTTTGAGATGAAGCAGAGCCAAAAAGGGAAAAGAAGACATGACAGTGGTGACTGATAGTGAGAAAGACTTGCAAGAGTGGGTTTTTTGTTTTCCTTTTTTTTCTTTCTCTCTCCCTTCCTCTTTCCTCCCCGCACCCCCCCAACACCCCATTTCCTTCTCTCCTTCAGTAAAACCAAGCATTTCTATGTAGCCAGAGTGTATTTCATGTTGTTGGAAAAGGGAAAAGAGTTGGCGATAAGAAGATTGGAAAGGATGCCGTCATTCAAATTTAGTTACTCATATATTTTATAAAAGGCTAGAAGAACTTAAATAAACATTTGTTATCCTTATAGTTTGTACACGTCAGATATTCGAAGGTCACAAAGCTGGGCAGTTCTGGCTCAGGATCTTTCATGAGGTTGCAGTCATCCGAAGGCTGGCCTGAACCTGTTAGATCTAAGTCTCAGGTGGCTCGTATACGTGGTTGGCAAGGGGGTGCTGGTTGTTGGCGAGAGGCTAGCTCTTCCTCTTCCATCGTTGAAGACGATGTCTTCACAGGCTTGCTTTGAGTGTTTTCACAACATGGTGGCCAGTCACACCCTCTCCCTCTGGCCTGGGGCTGACAAGTGTCTTGTGAAGGAAAACTCAAGCTCATGGAGGGCTGTAGCAGCTGGAACACTGGGTAGAGCAGCAACTTAAAAAAAATTGTTTTAAATACCCCACAGTGAAAGAAGCATGTAGTGACAAAATGATGGATTTTGGAATTAGACAAATTTGTGTTAAAAGTATACCTCTATCGTTTTTGTGCTTTGTAAAATAGAGAAATACTTCTTCATATGGTTGTTGTAAAGTCTAAATGAGAAAATGAATATAAAGCATTCAGCATACGGTGGGTGCTCTCTAATTAGCTGAAAAGAGAACTTTCTTCTCTCTTTTTTGATCAAACATAAAATGAACAACACTAAAACCCTGGAGATTTCACAAACTTGGTGAGGTTTAGAAATAAGTAGATGTAATTTCTAAAGGTAAATTGCACATATTTCCTCATTGACATAGTCAGTGATTTAGATGTGGGAGGTTAACAACACCCAACACAAATGTAGTTTTCAGGAATGGACCATTGCACTGTAACAGTATTAAACCTTTTACTGAGTATCTTTAATGGAAAGTACTTTTGAGTGAGCCACATATTGAATAATTTGTAACAAAGTCACACCATAAAACTTACGTTTGAAATAAGTAAATCATGTCCAAACATCAATTTCATAAATTAGGTAACTTACATAAGTGTAAATTGGAATGTTCATGAAAAGAGGATGCATAGTTACCAGTGTTCATATCAAATCCACCATTTACTCGTATTATCTGTATTGTTATAAATAAAAAAATTCTTTGCAATTAAAGTATGTATATCATCCACATTTCCTTTATTAGAAAATAACTGACATATAATATTTACTAACTACTGAAAAAATAGCAAACCCTGCTTTGAATACTTAGATACCTTGTCTTTGGCTGGCACCGTCTGTGACAAATCCTGAACTGTATTGTTTACAGATACACAGCTGCAGCCTGAGATGGCACCAAAACCAATTATTGATGCTGTGCTCTTTGCAGCCCTGGCCCTATTTCCTCTAGAAAGGAGGACGTGGGAAGAGAGGTTGCAAATATAGGAGTGGTAAGAAAAATTGATAGTTTATGTCTCTTCTATCTTTAAAAAAAAAACAAAACCCTCTCCCTCCATGTTGAGACTCCTCTAGCTACCACTCTCTCTCTCCATCCACATCTGTGGCTTCAACTACATCTTTTGCTTCTCAACCTATATTTTCATTCTGGATCTCACTCCTGAGCTCCATATCTCTATTTGGGTGTTTAGTGTCTACCTAAAGCTTTAAGTTAGCCTGACACTCCACAGAATATGCATCTCCTAAATAGTAATTGCTAACTATTAATATTAGCAGCCTAGCCATTTTGCATATATTTTTAAATGTCTGGTGACATAATGGAATGTCACAAAGTCAAAGTGCTAAGTTATCTCAGAAAAATCCTAGTTGTCTTTCTAATAGAAAATATTCTTTCATGGAAAGTGCCTCTCAAAGGAGTTATGATTAGCTCTATCAATGGTATAACTGTGTGGTTCTCCATCAATTTGAAGGAGAATACAGGATGCTTACATTAAAGGCATTAGCACAAGAGTGGGTGAAGCACCTGGAATGAGGCATTTACTCAGTGTTCACTGCTATTTCCATCTGCAAATGTATTCTGAATAAAATTGGTAAGAGGTGGGAAACTTTTTCTTTAAATCAAAATAACACATACACAGTATAAAAAGTTAGAGTTCTACAGACTCATAACTAACAATGACATTTATCTTCCCAGCACTCTCCAGAGGCAACCACTTTCAATTCTTCAGTTATTTCTTCTGGTATTTACCTCCATATTTGTAAACAGAATACGTGTATTTCTTTATTTTGAAAATTTTAGTTTTAACCTATTAACATTTTACTTTGGAAGAAGAGAACTTAACCACCACCTCAGCAGTTATCCCCTCCCATGCATGCTTCCTCTCTCCTTTCTAACATAGTTTACCATAATTTTTGGTTAATCAATATTGTGTGTTTACATTAGTCTAACTATGTAAATAATCAAAGTTTAGCCATGTAGTATACTATGATTACATTTTTGTTCTTTTATAACTTATTTTTTCTCAGCAGTTAATAATTCCCTTTCTTTTTTATTTGGTTATTTTTTACTGACCTATTATTTTTCATTGCCAATTTCACCAACAGAAGTGTAAATTTTCTTTCAGTAAGTTTAAATGATCAGGTAATCTATTACTTTCAATTTTATTTTTTCTTGGTAATATCCTTCCTAGAGTTCTCTGCTCTCCTGCTTCAATCTGCATGAGATACAGTTATCCTTCACTGTTATTCTGGGACTCTTTTTTTCCTTATTCTTATGTTGGATCCTTTATTTTCTGGATTTCATCCTCTTTTCTTGGTTTATTCCATCCTTTGGTGGGACACATCCTCCAGTAACTTTCTGAAAAACAATGCATGCTAATTAAATTTTAAGACATTGCCTCTTATATGTCTTCATTCTAACCTCACACTGAAGTGACAGTTTGGCTACATTTATAGTTATAGGTAGAAAATAATTTTCCTTCAAAAATTGAAAGCATTGGAGATTGGTTCAAGATGGTGGAGTAGAAGACCGTGCTCTTACTCCCTCTTGCGAGAACACTGGAATCACAACTAACTGCTGAACAGTCATCAACAGGAACACACTGGAACTCACCAAAAAAGATACCCTCAACCAAATACAAAGGAGAAGCCACAGTGAGACAGTAGGAGGGGTGCAATCAAAATAAAATCAAATCCCATAACTGCTGGGTAGGTCACTCACAAACTGGAGAACACTTATACCACAGAAGTCCACCCACTGGAGTGAAGGTTCTGAGCCCCACGTCAGGCTTCCGAATCTGGGGTTCCGGCAACGGGAGGAGGAATTCCTAGAGAATCAGACTTTGAAGGCTAGCGGGATTTGATTGCAGGACTTCAACAGGACTGGGGGAAACAGAGACTCCACTCTTGGAGGGCACACACAAAGTACTGTGCACATTGGGACCCAGGGGAAGGAGCAGTGACCCCATAGGAGACTGAACCAGACCTACCTGCTAGTGTTGGAGGGTCTCCTGTAGAGGCAGGGGGTGGCTGTGTCTCACTGTGAGGACAAGGACACTTGCAGCAGAAGTTCTGGGAAGTACTCCTTGGCATGAGCCCTCCCGGAGTCTGCCATTAGCCCCACCAAAGAGCCTGGCTAGGCTCCAGTGTTGGGGTGCCTCAGGCCAAACAAACAGCAGGGAGGGAACCCAGCCCACCCATCAGCAGACAAGTGGATTAAAGTTTTACTGAGCTCTGCCCACCAGAGCAACAGCCAGCCCTACCCACCACCAGTCCCTCCCATCAGGAAACTTGTACAAGCCTCTTAGATAGCCTCATCCACCACAGGGCAGGCAGCGGAAGCAAGAAGAACTACAGTCCTGCAGCCTGTGGAATGAAAACCACATTCACAGAAATATAGACAAGATGAAAAGGCAGAGGGCTATATACCAGATGAAGGAACAAGATAAAACCCCAGAAAAACAACTAAATGAACTGGAAAAAGGCAACCTTCCAGAAAAAGAATTCAGAATAATGATAGTGAAAATGATCCAGGACCTCGGAATAAGAATGGAGGCAAAGATCGAGAAGATGCAAGAAATGTTTAACAAAGACCTAGAAGAATTAAAGAACAAACAAACAGAGATGAACAATACAATAACTGAAATGAAAACTACACTAGAAGGAATCAATAGCAGAATAACTGAGGCAAAAGAACAGATAAGTGACCTGGAAGACAGAATGGTGGAATTCACTGCTGTGGAACAGAATAAAGAAAAGAGAATGAAAAGAAATGAAGACAGCCTAAGAGACCTCTGGGACAACATTAAACGCAACAACATTCGCGTTATAGGAGTCCCAAAAGGAGAAGAGAGAGAGAAAGGACATGAGAAAATATTTGAAGAGATTATAGTTGAAAACTTCCCTAACATGGGAAAGGAAATAGCCACCGAAGTCCAGGAAGCACAGAGAGTCCCATACAGGATAAACCCACCGAGAAACATGCCGAGACACATAGTAATCAAATTGGCAAAAATTAAAGACAAAGAAAAATTATTGAAAGCAGCAAGGGATACATGGCAAATAACATACAAGGGAACTCCCATAAGGTTAACAGCTGATTTCTCAGCAGAAACTCTACAGGCCAGAAGGGAGTGGCATGATATACTTAAAGTGATGAAAGAGAAGAACCTACAACCAAGATTACTCTACCTGGCAAGGATCTCATTCAGATTCGATGGAGAAATCAAAAGTTTTACAGACAAGCAAAAGCTAAGAGAATTCAGCACCACCAAACCAGCTCTACAACAAATGCTAAAGGAACTTCTCTAAGTGGGAAACACAAGAGAAGAAAAGGACCTACAAAAACAAACCCAAAACAATTAAGAAAATGGTCATAGGAACATACATATCGATAATTACCTTAAACGTGAATGGATTCAATGCCCCAACCAAAAGACATAGACTGGCTGAATGGATACAAAAACAAGACCCATCTATATGCTGTCTACAAGAGACCCACTTCAGACCTAGGGCCACATACAGACTGAAAGTGAGGGGATGGAAAAAGATATTCCATGCAAATGGAAATCAAAAGAAAGCTGGAGGAGCAATTCTCATATCAGACAAAATAGACTTTAAAACAAAGACTATTACAAGAGACAAAGAAGGACACTACATAATGATCAAGGGATCAATCCAAGAAAAAGATATAACAATTATAAATATGTAAGAACCCAACATAGGAGCACCTCAATACATAAGGCAACTGCTAACAGTTATAAAAGAGGAAATCGACAGTAACACAATAAGAGTGGGGGACTTGAACACCTCACTTACACCAACGGACAGATCATCCAAACAAAATTAATAAGGAAACACAAACTTTAAATGACACAATAGACCAGATAGGTTTAATTGATATTTATAGGACATTCCATCCAAAAACAGCAGATTACTCTTTCTTCTCAAGCACGGAACATTCTCCAGGATAGATCACATCTTGGGTCACAAATCAAGCCTCAGTAAATTTAAGAAAATTGAAATCATATCAAGCATCTTTTCTGACCACAATGCTATGAGATTAGAAATCAATTACAGGGGAAAAAAACGTAAAAAACACAAACACATGGAGGCTAAACAATACGTTATTAAATAACCAAGAGATCACTGAAGAAATCAAAGAGGAAATCAAAAAATACCTAGAGACAAATGACAATGAAAACACGACGACCCAAAACCTATGCGATGCAGCGAAAACAGTTCTAAGAGGGAAGTTTATAGCTATACAAGCCTACCTAAAGAAACAAGAAACATCTCAAGTAAACAATCTAACCTTACACCTAAAGGAACTAGAGAAAGAAGAACAAACAAAACCCAGTTAGCAGAAGGAAAGAAATCATAAAGATCAGAGCAGAAATAAATGAGATAGAAACAAAGAAAACAATAGCAAAGATCAATAAAACTAAAAGCTGGTTCTCTGAGAAGACAAACAAAGTTGATAATCCATTAGCCAGACTCATCAAGAAAAAGAGGGAGAGGACTCAAATCAATAAAATTAGAAATGAAAAAGGAGAAGTTACAACAGACACCGCAGAAATACAAAGCATCCTAAGAGACTACTATAAGCAACTCTATGCCAATAAAATGGACAACCTGGAAGAAATGGACAAATTCTTAGAAAGGTATGACCTTCCAAGACTGAACCAGGAAGAAACAGAAAATATGAACAGACCAATCGTAAGTAATGAAATTGAAACTGTGATTAAAAATCTTCCAACAAACAAAAGTCCAGGACCAGATGGCTTCACAGGTGAATTCTATCAAAGATTTAGAGAAGAGCTAACACCCATCCTTCTCAAAGTCTTCCAAAAAATTGCAGAGGAAGGAACACTCCCAAACTCATGAGGCCACTGTCACCCTGATAGGAAAACCAGACAAAGATACTACAAAAAAAGAAAATTACAGACCAATATCACTGATGAATATAGATGCAAAAATCCTCAACAAAATACTAGCAAATAGAATCCAACAACACATTAAAAGGATCATACACCACGATCAAGTGGGATTTATCCCAGGGATACAAGGATTCTTTAATATATGCAAATCAATCAACCTGATACACCATATTAACAAATTGAAGAATAAAAACTACATGATCATCTCAATAGATGCAGAAAGAGCTTTTGACAAAATTCAACAATGATTTATGATAAAAACTCTCCAGCAAGTGGGCAAATAGGGAACCTACCTCAGCATAATACAGGCCATATATGACAACCCCACAGCCAACATCATTCTCAATGGTGAAAAACTGAAAGCATTTCCTCTAAGATCAGGAACAAGACAGCGATGTCCACTGTCACCACTATTATTCAACATAGTTTTGGAAGTCCTAGCCATGGCAGTCAGAGAAGAAAAAGAAATAAAATGAATACAAATTGGAAAAGAAGTAAAGCTGTCACTGTTTACAGATGACATGATACTATACATAGAGAATCCTGAAGATGCCACCAGAAAACTACTAGAGCTAATCAATTAATTTGGTAAAATTGGAGGATACAAAATTAATGCCCAGAAATTTCTTTCATTTCTATACAATAATGAAAAATCTGTAAGAGAAATTAAGGAAACACTCGCATTTACCCTTGCAACAAAAAGAATAAAATACCTAAGAATAAACCTACCTAGGGAGACAAATGTCCTGTATGCAGAAAACTAAGACACTGCTGAAAGAAAGTATAGATGATACCAACAGATGGAGAGATACACCGTGTTCTTGGATTGGAGGAATCAATATTGTGAAAATGACTATACTACCCAAAGCAATCTGCAGATTCAATGCAATCCCTATCAAATTACCAATGGCATTTTTTACGGAACTAGAACAAAAAATCTTAAAATTTGTATGGAGACACAAAAGACCCTGAATAGCCAAAGCAGTCTTGAGGGAAAAAAACGGAACTGGAGGAATCAGACTCCCTGACTTCAGACTATACTACAAAGCTACAGTAATGAAGACAATATGGTACTGGCACAAAAACAGAAATATAGATCAATGGAACAAGATAGAAAGCCCAGAGATAAACCCTTGCTTCTATGGTCAACTAATCTATGACAGAGGAGGCAAGGATATACAGTGGAGAAAAGACAGTCTCTTTAATAAGTGGTGCTGGGCAAACTGGACAGCTACATGTAAAAGAATGAAATTAGAACACTCCCTAACACCATACACAAAAATAATCTCAAAATGGATTCGAGACCTAAATGTAAGACCAGACACTATAAAACTCTTAGAGGAAGACATAGGAAGAACACTCTTTGACATAAATCACAGCAAGATCTTTTTTGATCCACCTCCTAGAGTAATGGAAATAAAAACAAAAGTAAACAAATGAGACCTAATGAAACTTCAAAGCTTTTGCAGAGCAAAGGAAACCATAAATAAGATTAAAAGACAACCCTCAGAATGGGAGAAAATATTTGCAAACAAATCAACGGACAAAGGATTAGTCTCCAAAATATATATGCAGCTCAATATTAAAAAAACAAACGACCCAATCCAAAAATGCGCAGAAGACCTAAATAGACATTTCTCCAAAGGAGACATACAGATGGCCAAGAAGCACATGAAAAGCTGCTCAACATCATTAATTATTAGAGAAATGCAAATCAAAACTGCAGTGAGGTATCACCTCACACCAGTTAGAGTGGGCATCATCAGACAATCTACAAACAACAAATGCTGGAGAGGGTGTGGAGAACAACAGGGAACCCTCTTGCACTGTTGGTGGGAATGTAAAGTGATACAGCCACTATGGAGAACAGTATGGAGGTTCCTTAAAAAACTAAAAATAGAATTACCATATGACTCAGCAATCCCACTACTGGCCATATACCCAGAGAAAACCATATTTCCAAAAGACACATGCACCCCAACGTTCATTGCAGCACTATTTACAATACCAAGGTCATGGAAGCAACCTAAATGCCCATGGACAGATGAATGGATAAAGAAGATGTGGTAGATATATACAATGGAATATTAGTCATTAAAAGGAACGCAATTGAGTCATTTGTAGAGACGTGGATGGATCTAGAGACTGTCATATAGAGTGAAGTAAGTCAGAAAGAAAAAAACAAATATGGTATATTAACGCATATATGTGGAACCTAGAAAAATGGTACAGATGAACCAGTTTGCAGGGCAGAAATTGAGACACAGATGCAGAGAACAAACGTATGGACACCAAAGGGGGAAAGCGGCAGGGAGTGGGGGTGGTGATGTGATGAACTGGGAGATTGGGATTGAGATGTATACACTGATGTGTATAAAATAGATGACTATTAAGAACCTGCTGTATAAAAAAATTAAATTTAAAAAAAATTGAAAGCATTACCCTGTTATCTTCTAAAGTGTAATGTCAGTGTTGAGAATTTTGATTCCTTTCATCCTTTTTGAGAGACCTGGTTTTGTTGGGTTTTTTCTTCTCTGGAAACTTTTAGGATTTTTATTTATCCCCTGTGTTTTGAGTTTTCATAATGATGTGCCTGGAGGTTGAGTCTTTTATAAATTCATTGTGTTGGGTACTTGGTGATTTCTTTCAACCTGGAAACTCATGTACTTTAGTTATGGGAAATTTTCTTGTATTATTTCTTCCTTTCCGTTGTCTCTTTTCTCTCTTTTAGTCAGATAATGTGACTGAGGACCAGTCTGACTGATCCTCCAAACTCCGTGTGTGTATGTGTGTGTGTGTAAGTATGCAATTGTTTTTTCCTTCTGGGAGATTTCCTAAACAGTTTCTTTCAAGTCTTCTTTTGAATTACTTACATGACTCTCATATTTTTATTTCCAAGAGTACCTTTTCTCCCTCTATTCAGAATAGCTCTCCTACTCTCAGTTACCTTTTTTCTTAAGAAGTTTCTCTAATACAACCTTTCAATAGAGTCAATTTCCATTTTTCTTCAGTGATGGAGAGGGAAAATTGCCCAGCTAAGCTTAAAGAGCAAAGCACCTAGAAGTCTAAGTATTATTTACATAGAATTCCAAACAATCTCTTGTTATCAATCCTGAGCACAGGCACTCCATCAAAAGTACTTGGTGCCTCCAGTTTCTGAGCCTCTGTAAGGTTCTAATGCATGTGATCTTTGGCTCTCAGTCATCCATCCTCCATAGGTTCTTGGTTTTGCACTTTCTTGAATCTTTTGTCAGTACTTGTGACCATCTGGTTTTTTCTCTCTAAAATTTTGTTAATATCTATTTTTGTTATCTTGCCTCTAATTCCCTTTGCCTTGTGAGTTTGTCTTTTTTATTGCCTTATTGTCATTTTAGTGTGGGTTTGGAAGGAAGTGAAGGTAACTACATGTGCTCAGTCCCCCATCTTTATTGGGATGGTCCTCTATGCTGGATTTTGTGCATGTTGCCAACTCACTTGGAGCTGGTCATGCTACCAAAAGAAACCATTCAAGCATTGGCATATACCATGTTCCCTTGATTCTAATTTACCACTGATTATAAAGTGCTATTGATTTAATATCGAATTCTGATGAAAAAGCAGTACTATATATTTATTGAAGTATAGTTGATTAATAATATTGTATTAGTGATTCAATATTTTTATAGGTTGTACTCCATTTAAAGGTATTACAAAATGATAATAATGGCTGTATTTCCCTATGCTGTAGAACATATCCTTTTTGCTTTATTATTTTATACACAGTAGTTTGTATCTCTTAATTCCCTACCCTATCTTGCCCCTACCCCACACCTCTCCCCACTAGTAACCATTAGTTTGTTCTCTGTATTTGTGAGTCAGCTTCTGTTTTGTTATATTAATTTGTTTTATTTATTAGATTCCACCTATAAGTGTTTATACAGAGTATTTGTCTTTCTCTGACTTATTTCACTAAGTATATTATTCTCTAGGTCCATCCACGTTGTTATAAATGGTTTCATTCTTTTTTATGGCTGAATAATATTCCATTGTGTACACACACACACACACACACACACACACACACACACACACCAGAATCTTCTTTATCCATTCATCTGTTGATGGATGCTTAGATGGCTTCCATATCTTGGCAGTTGTAAATAATGCTACCGTGAACATTGGGGTGCATGTATCTTTCTGTATTAGTGTTTCCAGTTTTCAGATACATAGCTAGGGATGGAATAACTGGATCATATAGTAGTTCTATTTTTAGTTTTTTGAGGCACCTCCATACTGTTTTCCTTAGTGGCTGCACCAACTTACATTCCCAGAAACAGTGTACAGTTGTTCCCTTTTGTTCATATCCTTGCCAGCATTTGTTATTTGTAGACTTTTTGATGATAGCCGTTCTGACAGGTGTGAGATGATAATCTCATTGTGGTTTTAATTTGCATTTCTCTGATGATTAGTGATTTTGAGCATCTTTTCATGTGCTTGTTGGCCATCTGTATGTCTTCTTTGGAAAAATGTCTATTCAGGTCTTCTGCCCATTTTTAACTGTGTTGTTTGTTTATATTGAATTGTATGACCTGTTTATATATTTTGGGTATTAATCCCTTACTGGTCATATCATTTGTGAATATTTTCTCCCATTCCGTGGGTTGTCTTTTTGTTTTGTTAATAGTTTCCTTTGCAAAAGCTTTTAAGTTTAATTAGGTCTCATTTGTTTATTTTTGCTACTGTTTCCTTTGCCTTAGGAGACAGATCCAAAAAACAATTTGTAAGATTTATGTCAGAGTGTTCTGTGTATGTTTTCTTCTAGGCGTTTTATGGTTTCTTGTCTTACATTTAGGTCTTTAATCCATTTTAAGTTTATTTTTGTATGTGATATGAGAAAATGTTCTAATTTCATTTTACATTTAGCTGTCCAGTTTCCCCAGCACCACTCATTGAAGAGCCTGTTTTATCCCTTTTGTATATTCTTGAGTCTTTTGTTATAGATTAACTGACCATAGGTGTGTGGGTTATATTTCTACTCTCTATTCTGTTCCATTGATCTGTGTGTGTGTTTTTTGACAGTACCATACTGTTTTGATTACTGTAGCTTTGTAGTATAGTCTGAAGTCAGAGAGTGTGATACTCTCAGCTTTTTTCTTTTTTTTCAAGATTTCTTTGGTCATTTGGGGTCTTTTGTGATTCCATATACATTATAAAATTATTTGCTCTAGTTTTGTAAAAAATGCCCATGGTATTTTGATAAATATTGCATTAAATCTGTACATTGCTTTGGACAGTATGGTCATTTTAACAATATAAATTCTTCCAATCTGTGAACAAGGGATATCGTTCCATTTTTTTGGTATCAACTTCAGTTTTCTTTTTCAATGTTTTCAGCGTATAGGTCTTTTACCTTCTTGGGTAAGTTTATTCCTGAGTATTTTATTCTTTTTGATGTGATTTTAAACATTATTGTTTTCTTGCTTTCACTTTCTGATGATTCATTATTAGTGCATAGAAATGCATAGATTTCAGTATATTAATCTTGTGTCCTGAAACTTTATTGAATTCATTTATTAGTTGTAATAGATTTTTTTTTTTTTTTTTTTTTTAACTTTTGGGTTTATTTATTTATTTATTTATGGCTGTGTTGGGTCTTCGTTTCTGTGCGAGGGCTTTCTCTAGTTGTGGCAAGCGGGGGCCACTCTTCATCGCGGTGTGCAGGCCTCTCACTATCGCGGCCTCTCTTGTTGCGGAGCACAGGCTCCAGACGCACAGGCTCAGTAGCTGTGGCTCACGGGCCCAGTTGCTCCGCGGCATGTGGGATCTTCCCAGACCAGGGCTCGAACCCGTGTCCCCTGCATTGGCAGGCAGATTCTCAACCACTGCGCCACCAGGGAAGCCCCTGTAATAGATTTTTGGTGGAGACTTTGTGTATATAGTATTATATCATCTGCAAATAGTGACAGTTTTACTTCTTCCCTTCCAGTTTGGATGCTTTTTATTTCTTTTCCTTGTTTGATTTGTGGAGCCAGGACTTCCAATACTGTGTAAAATAGAAGTGGTGAGAGTGGGCATTCTTGTCTTGTTCCTGATTTTAGAGGAAAAGCTTTCAGCTTTTCACCACTGAGTATGATGTTAGCTGTGGGTTTGTCATAAATGGATTGTATTATGTTGATATATGTTCCCTCTATACCAACTTTAATGAGAGTTCTTACCATGAATGGATGTTGAATTTTGTCAAATGCATTTTCTTCACTTATTCAGATGATCGTGCGATTTTCATCCTGCATTTTTGTTAATTTTTGTTAATGTGTTGTCATATGGGTTGATTTTGCAAATCTTAAGCCATCCTTATATCCCTGGAATAAATCTCACTTGATCATGGTGTATGATCTTTTTTATATATTGTCGAATTTGGTTTGCTCATTTTTTGTTGAGATTTTTGCATCTATATTTATCAGAGATGTCAGTCTGTCATTTCTTCTGGAGTGTTCATCTGGTTTTGGTATCAGGGTAATGGTGATCTCGTAGAATGACTTTGGGAATGTTCTCTCCTCTTCAGTTTTTAGAATAGTTTGAGAATGACAGGTATTAGCTCTCCTTTATATGTTTGGTAGAACTCCCCGTGAAGCTGTCCAGTCCTGGAATTTTGTTTGCTGGGAGTTTTTTTTAAATTACAAGTTCGATTTCATTACAGATGGTCCATCTGTTCAGATTGTCTGTTTCTTCCTTTTTCAGTCTTGGAAGGTTGCATGTTTCTAGAAATTTGTCCATTTCTTTTAGGTTGTCCAATCTATTGGCATATAACTGTTCATCGTATTCTCTTACAGTTTTTTTGTATCTCTGTGGTATCAGTTTTTATTTCCCTTCTTTCATTTCTTATTTTGTTTATTTGGGTTCTCTTTCATTTTTTTCTTAATCAACCTGGCTAAAAGTTTATCAATTTTGGGTATCTTTTCAAAAAGCCATCTCTTGGTTTAATTGATTGTTTCTTTTTTTTTTTTTTGGTCTCTATTTTATTTACTTCCTCTCTGACTTTATTATTTCCTTCTTTCTGCTGACTTTGGGCTTCGTTTGTTCTTTTTTCTAATTCCTTTAGAATTATATTGTTAATTTGAGATTTTTCTTGTTTCTTGAGGTAGGCCTATATCTCTACAAACTTCCCTCTTAGAACTGCTTTTGCTTCATCCTATAGATTTTGGAAAGTTGTGTTTCCTTTTTCATTGTCTCAAGGTATTTACTGATTTCCTCTTTGATTTCTTCACTGATGCACTGGTTTTTTAGTAGCATGTTGTTTAGTCACCATGTGTTTGTGTTTTTCCCATTTTTCTTACTGTAATTGATTTCTAGTTTCATACTGTTGTGGTTAGAAAAAGATGCTTGATATAATTTCTATCCTCTTGAATTTGCTGAGACTTGTTTTGTGGCCTAGCATCTGATCTATTGTGGAGAATGTTCCATGTGCACTTGAAAAAATGTGTATTTTGCTGCTTTTGGATGGAATGTCCTGTAGATATCTATTAAGTCCAACTGGTCTATTGTGCAATTTAAGACCATTGTTTCCATATTGGTTTTCTGTCTGGATGACTGTCCATTGATGTCAGTAGAATGTTAAAGTCCCCTGCTATTATTATATTATTGTCAATTTCTCCCTTTACGTCTGTTAATATTTGCTTTATATATTTAGGTGCTCCTGTATTAGGTGCTTATGTTGTCTGATAATGAGCATTGTTGCCCCTGGTTTCTTGTCATTTCCATTTACATGAAATATCTTTTTACAACTCTTAACTTTCAGTCTGTGTGTGTCTTTAGGTCTGATGTGAGTCTCTTGTATGCAGCATACAAATGGGCCTTGTTTTTTTTCTTTTTGTCCAGTCAGCTACCCTGTCTTTTGATTCGAGCATTTAGTCCATTGATATTTAAAGTGATTATTAATAGCTATGTACTTATTACCATTTTGTTACTTTTTTGATTTTTGTAGCTCTTTCTCTGTTCTTTTCTTCTTTTAGTTTCTTCCCTTGTGGTTTGATGATTTTCTTTAGTGGTATGTTTGTGTTCCTTTCTCTCTTGTTTTTGTGTATCTGTTGTAGGTTTTTGATTTGTGGTTACCATGAGTTTCCTGTATGTTTCACTATAACTATATCTATTTGTTTTAAACTGGTAGTCATTTAAGTTCAAACACGTTCTTAAAATCTACCTTTTTAACTTTTCTCCCCCACATCTTGTGTTTTTGATGGCCTAGTTTACATTTTCATATATATCTCTTTACTATTTGTTGTAGTTACAGTTGATTTTACAATTTTTGGTCTTTTACTCTTTATACTAGCTTACTTAAGTGGTTGGTTCTCAGCCTGTACTATATATTTTCTTTTACTAGTGGGTTTTTCCTTTCCTATAGATATTTCTTGTTGTAGCCTTTTCTTTTCTACATAGAGAAGGCACTTTAAAATTTCTTTTAGGATAGGACTAGTATTGATGAAATCTTTTAATTTTTGCTTGTCTGAGAACTTCTTTATCTTTCCTTCAATTGTAAATGATAATATATCTGAGTAGAGTGTCATAGGTTGCAGGTTTTTCCCTTTCAGCCCTCTGAATATATTGTGTCACTCCCTTCTGGCCTGGTTTTTTTTTTTTTTTTTTTTTTGGAGAAATCAACTGATAGCCTGTGGAGGTTCCCATGTATATGACTCTTTGTTTTTCTCTTCCCAGCTTCTCTCTTTAAAGATAAAAAGAATTCTCTTGTTATCTTTAACTTTTGCCATCTTAATTATGGTATGTCTTGGTAGGGTCTGTTTGGGTTCATCTTGTTTGGGATCTTTTGTGCTTCCTGTGTCTGGAAAACTGTTTCCTTCTTTGGATTTGGGAATTCTTAATAATTTCATTAAATACATTTTCAGTTTCTTTATCTCTCCCTTTGCCTTCTGAGACCCCTAAATGTGGATATTTGTACACATGATGTTGTTCCAGAGGTCTCTTAAACTGTTCCAGTTTTTTGTTTTTCTTTTTGCTGTTCTGACTGCATGATTTCTATTATTCTAATTTCCAGATCACTTATGCATTCTTCACCTAGTATCACCTAGTCTGTTGTTCATTCTGTCTAGTGTGGTTTTCATTTCAGCTACTGTTTCAGTTCTATTTTAAAAAAATATTTTCTATTTCCTTCTTTAAATTATCACTGTGTTCATCTATTCTTTTCCCTAATTCAGTTAGCATTCTTATTACTAATGACTTGGATTCTTTTTTTCTTCTTTTTTTAAAAAATTTATTTATTTTATTTATTCATTTTCGGGTACGTTGTGTCTTCGTTGCTGTGTGCGGGATTTCTCTAGTTGCGGCGAGCAGGGGCTACACTTTTATTGCGGTGCACGTGCTTTTCGTTGCAGTGTCTTCTTTTGTTGCATAGCACAGGCTCTAGGCATGTGGGCTCCATAGTTGTGGTTCGTGGGCTCTAGAGTGCAGGCTCCGTATTTGTGGGGCATGGGCTTAGTTGCTCCGCAGCATGTGGGATCTTCCTGGACCTGGACCACTGGCAGACAGATTCTCAACCACTGCGCCACCAGGGAAGCCCGATTTGGATTCTTTATCTGGTAAATTGTTTATTTCTTTCTCATTATTTTTTTTCATGTGTTTTCTCTTGCTCTTTCAAGTAAACCAGTTCCTCTGTCTTCTCATTTTGCTTAATTTTCTTTGTCTCTATGAATTTAGGTGAAACAGTTACTTATTGAGGTCTTGAAGGCATGTCCTTATGTGGGAGCATTGCTATATAATCTGTGTGTGCCCAGTGGCTTTGGCGGGAGAGCTAGATTTGATGTGCGCACAAGTCATGTCTTTCCCCAGGGTGCAGTGGCAGCTATAACCTTGGTAGGAGGTGGGGCTGGAGCCAGGTGTGACCTGGGGCTTCTCCTCTGTTCAGTGGCCAACACCACCCTATTGGGGACAGGGACAGGTGCCAAGTTGCTGGAGTAGAAGCCCTGAGGGTCAGGGAGTGTGTGCTCTCCCCGCTTCCAGCACCAGTACCCTTGCCCAAGTGTGGAGCTGCATCTCAGAGCAAACAGAGCAGTTATGGGTGCTCAGTATAGGTCTGGCCATGGGCTGTGGTGGCCCTGGCTGCAGTCAGAGTCTGGGACCACTTCTGATGTGCTCGTTGCCTCTGAAAGCCAGTCATGGCTGCCCCCACCTGGTTCAGGTGCTAGAGGGGTCTGAGCCGGCACTGCCCCTCACAACTGAGCACTCTCCTTGGTTGTGGCAGCCCTCACTCCTGTGTGGAGCCAAGCAAGCTAGGCGGAGTAGGCACTGGGCTCATGCTGGGGTGTGCACTGGAGTGGTTGTGGGAAACTGGCCAGAATCTCGTGTAGTTTTAATCTGTTTTTTTTTTTTCCCACATTGTTTTGGGAGTAAGCAAAACATACTTTTGTATGCATACTTTTTACAAGCAGATTCTAGGTTTCTTACAGCCTTCCTGTTAGTCCCACCGGCCCTCCAACCTCCAGCCAAGGGGATTCATCTTCCTGGTGTCAGATCCCACAGCTGGGGTACCCAATATGTGGCTCAAACCACTCACTCCTGAGGGAGGATCTCTGCTGTTACATTCCACCCTCTTCTGTGTTCCTTCCCAGGGGCACAGGTCCCAACCTGATCACTCCTCTTCCCTTCCTACCTGATTCTGTGTGGCTCCTTCTTATAGCCTTGGTTGTACAAAAGTCTTTTCTGCATATCTCTAGTTTTCAGTGAGAATTACTCCACACATAGATGTATTTTCGATGTGTGTGTGGTAGGAGGTGAGTTCCATGTCCTCCTACTCTGCCATCTTGATCTCCCTTCCCAGCAAGAATGTTTTGATAGAGAAATATCAAAGCACCACTATATTAAATAGAAACAATGATTACAAGATACATACCATTTCAGAAACCATCAAATGTGAATTATGGTGATGTTGGAATTGAGGAAATACACTATGTTCATGTGACTGCGTTATATGCTAGTCATTCATTTTCTTTGAAGAGGTCTTAGGTTCTGAAATTGGATATATAATTTCTATTTTTGTGATTGAGATTGTATTAGATGCTACAATTAACAATTCCCTTTTCTGTACTTCCTTCCTTTGACAAGTTTCTATTTTATTTGCCATTCTCTGATGTAATCGTATTCATTGTTTTTATCCTCCCACTACCCCCATTCCTCACTAAGTTGTGCCCTCCTCAAGTGCAAGTACTTGTATTTTTTCCTTCATATTCTGAATGCCTAGCATGGTGCCTGGTCCCCTGGTTGGCACTTAGTAGATGCTTCACAAATGTGGGTTGAACCAAACTAAAAATAATCAGAAGATGAAATGATAAATGCTAAAATAATTAAAATATTTTTCCCTAGGTATTATTGAAAACAGAATCTAGGGATACTGAATATTCAGGAAAAGGAAACTGACATTTATTGAATAATTATTGTTTGCCACATATTTTCAAATAATTATCCCATTTACTCTCCGATAACTTAAAATATACAGTATAGTTTTAAAAGCATAGGAAACATTTTTTATTAATCCATGATTTGTTCGGGTTTTAGGGCAAAACATGATCATGATCTAGACTCTTCTGCTTTTTATTTTTATTCTACTGATTTTTAAATATCAGGTAATAATTTCCTACTGCATTAAAAGATTATTAACATTTAAGCCCTGATGATATATGCCTATGTTAAATATGTTAAGGTGAAATTGATCCCCTCTCAGGGGACCTTGGCGGTTATTCACAGGCCTTCGTTTCAATAAGAAAAGGCTGTTCTTTCGTGAATGAACTACTTTGGTTCTCCATTCAACCAGTGAAACAAAATACTAAAAATATTATATAAGTAATAATGCTATGATATACTATTACTAAAGGTGAAAAATAACCAATCAGAGAAGAAAGAATATGAAGGAAGATCCAATCACAATATAAAAAGATTCACCACAAAACTCTTATAAACTGTGAGCATTTAGGGCTTGTTTACATTTTATTAAGAACTTGTCATAGAGAGTGAGGGCCTGACAACTTAGTGAGAGCTGCTACCAAATAAGGGAAGTCAAAATAGAAATAAAGCTTCTCTGATATAGTAACTTAAAAAGAAGATGTTAATTTATTTAGCACTCATCCATAAAGCATTACTATTTCGTGTTGGAGCTTATTTTTATATTATCTATGAAGTTTGCTAAGCAAATAGTGTGAATATTCTTTAGTGCCTAAGAAATACCAATTATATAATCATGTTTTAGGTACATCAGTTTACTTATGAGCTACTGATATACTAATTAAAAATAATCCTTAAATAGTCATTCAAGTAACTTCCCTCAAGGGCTTTCTTAAGAAAAATAAATTAAAGTAAATTTGGCCAGAAAATAGTTTCCATCTATGTATATCTTTCGCCATGGATTAATTATACAAGCCTAAATTGACACCTGTCTCAGGTGCTTAAGCAGAAGCTTAACTAAAAGGCTCTATTTAGCACAGCATTAGCCAAAGGGAGGTAAAGTAGAATGAGCACCACACAGATATCATGGACAGGAATTCTAGTCCTGTTCTAGCAAGCGGACTGAGCTTGTGCAAATTACTTTACCACCCTACACCTCAGTTTCCATATCTGTAAATTAAGAGGTTTAGAGTTCATCAGAGTTGATGGAGGACAGGGGTGTGTAAATGGACTCCTTGGAAAAACTGCTATTCCCTGCTCATAAAAATACTTTTATGTACACAAACACACACACAATTTAGTATGCAATTTCAGGGAGTTACTGTGAGAATTAAATGAAATAGTGAATATAAAGTGCATTTAGTAGGTATTTTAAATCACCATTTAGTTCCCCACATTGGGAGGGTTCTCTAGCTTCTCAGTTTTCATAAAAGCCACAGAAAATGTTTTTCAAGTCTCTTTCGGGAAAAAAAAAGATTTTAAAGTATATAGCTATCAAGTTGCATGAGATAATATTCCACTTTTTATAAGAAGCCATCTCTTTCATCAGTTACTAGGATTTGGTTTTTAGAGGAGCGGGTGGCAATCTGTCATCAAAGTGTTGACAAGTGAAATCTGACAAGGTTAAGGTGATATAGCTGCGGGCCACTTCAGGATTTTTCACTGTCTTTCCTGTTTGAAGAGAAAGGATCTCTTTTTTCATTCTTGCTCACTTTGCAATAGTGTTTGATTTATATGCTTTTTTAAACAGTAACTCTAAACTGACAAATTATTTCAGCAGTTAACATTGGTTTAGATAAGAGCATTTCAGTGTTCTCTTGTCTTTAACTCATCTTTGTAAGAATTATTCTTGAAATTCAGTGTATTTTCTCTTCAAAGTTGCATTTCTTTCTATATATTCAAATGTAGCATAAAACTATATTTATGGAATTACAATCTAGAATTACTTATCATGATCACATTTCTCACATTTCTGTTTTCCCTGTCTCTGTATTGTTGTAGTTGAGATACATCCTTAAAAGAAGAATAAGTCCATATTTTTGCAGATCAGAAAGTGGGTACATATGTTGGAGGTGGTGGTGAGCAAAGATTATTTTATGGTGGTTGTTATTATTTGCTTATGCAAGCATACATTTTTCCCTAAAATGCCTGATATAAGCCATTGTGATTATTTTGCAAATCGTGGAAAAAATGCACTTCAACTAGATACCGGTCTCTTTGGAATAATGGAAAATTGTATGCAGCAAAATATTTGAAATGAGCATCAGCAAACAAGATGTTTGTATTAACAGGAACCTAGAAAATGGCTATGCAAAGGTCAACACTGATCTTTAAATATTAGTGAAATTTAATTTGTTGCATGTAATGAGTAGAAAGAAGAGGAGGAAGCAGGCCACAATGAGGAAGCCATTGATGAACTGTCCAAATGTCAAAACTGCTTGCAGTACAGGAAATGTTAAATTGACATGATCTGTTTACCTAAGTGAATTAAACAGTTTGAACAATGCTCTAGAGAAATATTTTCCAAATTTAAGTATAACAGGAGATTTATAAAGATTTTTGCCATAATTTATTTTGGGAAAATGAGGAGACTCCTACTATTCTTTCTAGGCGTAGAATTTCTTCTAACCTCTTTAAGAAAGTATGATGCACAGTTTCTCTTGAAACAGGAATCTATTGCCATTTGCGTCATCTAGAAATAACATCACCTGACCAATCGTTAGCAGCTATGAAGAATCACCCTGGCCATGACACTCTGCACAGCACTAGCTGAATTGAGTTCAGAGAGTTTTCTGTGGTGTTATGCCCAGTTTTAAAAAAATGTGAATTCTATGTTCTCTTATTTTCTTCATGTATAAAGTTGATGAAAAATTTTTAAAAGAATTAAATATGTCTAATGTATGTAACCAAGGTTTAATATTAACGCACAGAGAATGGGACAGAGAACTCAATAGAAAGATGGGCAAAAGCTAGGAACAGGTAATTTATAGAAGAAACAAGATTGTTAAAAAAAATACATGAAATGATGTTTGATCCCTTTAATGAATGGAAAAATGAAACTTAAAACTACAAGAATCCATTTTTCACCTACCAGATTGGCAAAAATTTAAAACTTTGTTAATGTTCCATGTTACTGAGGACATAGGGAAAAGGGTAGTCATGTTATTGGTGGACATGTAAATTGGTACTGTCATCTTGGTGGCCTGTTTGGCAGTACCTATTAAAATGTAAGGTGTGCACGTATATTTTCATAGCATTATTATTTGTAAGATGAAAAGAAGAAACAATTGTGTTCATTAAGGGAATGGTTAAGTAAATTATGATCAGTATACAATGGAACATCTGGTAGCTATTAAAAACAATGAGGTAAATCTTTATATGCTAACAAGGGTATCCATGCTGTCGTATTCAGTGAAAAAAAAAAGCAAATTGTTGAGTAAAATCCTGTCTTTACTAAAACACAAAACAAGTCAGTGTGGGTGTGGACATACTGTAAGTACCTCAAGAAGTTCTGGAAGGCCACCTGCCATGTTGTGTAGTGGCTCCCTTCAGAGCGGGGAGGGCCTCTGGGAAGGGAACACATTTGTTTTAACATCAAATACTTCAGTATTGTTTGCATTTTTTTAAACAATAAGCATGTATTACTTTTGCATTTTGCTCCTACCATTTCACTGCTTAGTGTTATTTGTTAAATCTAAAGTTTTGTAAGTTGAAGTATTTATTACCTTTTAGCATTTATTGACTAATTACAGTGGGTGCTCATTATCAGATAAATATGTTCTGAATATTTACGTTTAATATTTAGGTTGTAAAGGTGTTCTAGACTTCTGAAGTGATCTAGATCTTTATATACTATGAGATAACATGATATAGCATAGAAAAGATCTAGATATATTTAAAATAATTTAATAACATTTGAAGATAAATGTCACTAAGGAAGCTAGGACATTTATTTGATAACTATTGTTTGAGTAAAATTTAAGGATAACATTTTCAGTGTTATAGGCAATTAGTTATGTAATGCCCACTAATAATTTTCAGCGCTTTTCATCTTCAGAACATTATACAGCATTAATTAATCCTTACAGCAGTCTTAGAAATGTAGGTCAATATCATTATCCCTGTTTTTGTTAGTGGGGAAATTGAGGCAGAGAGGTTGAATGATTCGGGGTAAGTTTGTTACAGCCTGGTTAGAATTAAGGCATTTGGGTTCAGAGCCCAGCATTTAGAGCAATAGAATCACACCTTCTTTAGAAGACTTAATCTTTGTGTCCTTGATAAAACTCTATTTCTCATTAAACCATGATGAGATCATCTCTATATTAAAATTCAGAAACAACAAGTTTGATCACTATATAACCACTTAAAAACACACACCATTTTCTCCTCCATGCCTTTTCTGGCACTATATTGGCTTAATCTGTCTTTTCCATTGTCTCCTTGTTGGAGAATTACCGAAATATCTATCCTTGACTTTATTTTTCTTCTGGGATCTTTTTCAGTAGCTTTAGCTTTACTTTCTATTTAGAAAATTCCAAAATAGTTTTTATAGAGTTCAGACCCCCTTTCTATATTTCTAGCTATCAGCTAGACATTTCTACTCATATCAACCCTTATAACTTGAACTCCCACTGTGTCTGAAATTCAGTTTATTGACAACAAAACTTGCTCCTCTTCTAGACTGACCTGTTTCTATGTATGTTTCAATCCAAGTCCTGCCCTTGAAACTAGGATAGACCAGGTGGGAACAGGTCTGGGTAAGGGGTTCCTGGGAACCAGGTGTGGCCAGAACAGTGGTATTTGAGTCCTTTGCCAGGGTGAAGAAGCTGAATCACAGTCTAAGGAAGATGAAGAGCCAGATTAGACAAGACTAAAGTGTAACAGGAGACCGAGTGGCCAGGTCAGTGGCTAGGAAAATTGAGGTTGTTGGTTGAGTAGTTGAGTCAGTCGTTGTGAACAGAATGCGCTGGTACTCTTTTACTGGCACATGATGATGGAGGCATGTCGGCTCAGTAGAGCCATGTTCAAGGCAAGGGTCATGTCTGTACAGATCCCTATCTCATGGTGGTCACTCCGGATTCTTCCTTCTTCTTCATTTCCACAATTCATCAGTTCCCATATGCCTTTGATACTTTATTCAAATGAATCTGATTCTTTTTTTACATTCCAACTTCCACCATCCCAGTTTAAGTCCTTGTTGCTAAATATTGGTGTTGCCTGTTACTTTATTACCTTTCTAACAGATCACTTGTATAAAAAAATCCCTCCAATATTCCCATGCACAAAGTTAATCTTCCAACAACAATTGTGATCTGTTGATTACCGTTTCTAAAATACCTTACCAGATCAGAAACTATTCATAATTTCTCAGTAGCCACCTAACAAGATATAAAGTCCTAATTCCTAAGTTTGGCATTTAAAGACTTACTTAGTATGGCCCTGATTTATCTCTTCTATTTGTGCACCAAACCAATTGCTTAACTACCTCTTAAATATGCCTTGCATCTTTCTGTCTAACTTATGTTTTTGTATATTGTTCCCTCCTTTTTCTCTCTCTCCCTTTATCAAAATCAGAATTCTTCAATGTCCTCTACTTTATAAGAAAATTTCTTTATTATCAAACTAGAACATCTACTGAACACCCACAGCCCTTTGCTTATGTTGCTAAATTTGCACTTATCACAAACTTCATATTGTTTTTGTGATTATTTTATCTGCTATACTAGATTTTAGCTAGTTGATAGTAGAGACCCTGATTTATAAATCCTGTATCTGTGACTCAGTAAAATGTCAAACACCTAAGGTGCTCAGAGTATTTGTGATATTTAATTAATAATTAGATATCATAGGACTCTGAGGTACAAATGACCCCAGTGTACCTACTAATCTAGTCTTTTGTTAGAGTATGTTCAATCTAAGCTTGAGGTCTCTTTGAGACTCCTCTGCCCTTTTACACAAACTTTATCATTGCATGATTGTTTGATTTAGTGTTGAATATTTCAAAAATCTTTATTTCTGATAATGTGACATTGATTAAATATGTTCATGCATATCTTAACAGGTAATTAATGTAATTTTATGTAGATAGCATTAGACAAGGGATTGTGGGGGAATACACTGTGTTTTAGGTAATTTTGAAATTACCTAATGATGACTAGAACACCTAATACAACTAGTGGTTTATTTTAAATTTGTGCTATTTAGTTGTCTTTAATTTTGTACATTTTAAATTGGTAAATAGATAGATAATCCTCAGAAAGTCTGTTGATAATAAATAGCAAGTATATGTTCTAACTTTATGCCCAAGAAATATTTCCTTAGGCTCTTTGAGGTATTTTGCTAATACACATTTCATTTTAAATGTCTCATTGGCACCATGGTATCATTCATCTTTATTAAACTACAGCAATGTCTTCTTCTCTTAGTTAATTTTTCTATCCCGTCATGTTTTACATTAGGGTTTTACTTGCCCTCAGGCTTCCTCTCCTTTCCAAAGCAGTCAAAATAGCTGACTTCAGAAACCAGGGAAGACAAATATTCTGAAGATTTATTTAGTGGCACGTAATCTTTACCTCTAAAAGTTTTTATTTTCCAAAATAATGTTATCAAAAGTATAAAAAAGTCACAGCATCTTAGTGCAATGGTTTCTATTTTCCGTGATACTTTCTTAAAATTTACCTATATGGTAAATTAATTATGGTAAACAATCTTAAGGCAAATAAATATTTATTATAATGTAATCTGTTTTGGAAGGAAGATTTTAAAGCTTTTGAGGATGTAACTAGAAAGTGAGAAAGGCTAAGATCCTCTCATTTCTCTGTCCTCAAAATTTGGGCTATCATAGATTCTCCCCCCTACACGAGAACAATTAAGATTTAGATCAAGCTCAGTTTAAATCGTGCTCCTTATTCTCTCATGGAGACTGGGCATTTGGATTTAGAATGGCCTTCTGACACATCTGAGACTGTCATCAACTACCTTATAAAATTAAACAGAAAATTGAAAAAGGTAAAAAGGTATTTTAAAATAAATGAAAATTAAATTAAGGGTAATTTTTTGTTTAGGTTTTCCCTTCTGCTGTTCTTTTCATTTGGCTAATTCTTTTTCCTATTCAATATTAAAGTTTGCTGTATTTTTTATTCATGCATTTTTTATTCATTTTTGCCCTATGTAACTAGTTTTGGTCTAGTTCTAAGTCATGTGTATTGGGTTTTATCCCCAGAGAAATGCACAAGGGCACTGAGTGGGGCATATTTCTCCACTTTGGTAGGCACTATTTCACTACCTTTTTAATCCCTGCCCACGCCCCCTCCCAAAATGCAGAATCCAGAATTCTACTGAAGTTCTTTTCTTTCCTCCTTCAAAACAACTATTTATGCATTAATACAATATTTGAATAATACGAGCTCAGTCTTGACTGCTTCCTTCGGGCAGATTTTTCAAACAAGGAAATTACAGCATTCTTTTTAACTGGTGGCATTCTTGAGTAAGATGCAAGGCCTTCAAAGGTCTGTGTCTTTCAAAAACCTGCACGGTGTAAAAGATGGCAAGACATTTTGAGGACTAAAAAGGTTATTGATTTGGTCCCCTCCCACCATGTCCATCTAGTAATTACAGATTTTTACAAATGTTAAAAAATTTACTCCATTAATTCTTTTTAACTTTATATCGTCTTATTAGCAGATACTTGAAGTTCAGAGGAAAAGAAGGATGAATAACCCACATTTGACTATCTTTTGCCTGCCTGCTAATGCATGACCCTGCAAAGCCTCCTCCTTAATCACACATATTTTGGGGAGCCTGCAGGAGTTGTCACATGTGTTCATAAATAAGTCGAATCATTTACTAATGGACACTGGCCATTTCCTTCTCACTTGCCTCACTTGCTAGACCTGCTCCATCAACTCGTTATTGCTGCCGCCGTGTCTACTTTTGCTGGGTGTGGATCCCACTTTGTCTGGATACCACCACTCTGAGTACATTAATGCGAAGGGCTACCAGTCCTGCTTACGTTCTACTGGGCACCAACCCCAATGGCTACTTCACGACCCTTAAACCAAATATTCCAGGGGCTGCAGGAGTCCTTTATAGAGCAGAATGTTTCTCTTCTTTTCCTCCTGTTATTTTTTTATTTAGTGGGAAACTAGAGCAGCGTTGTTTATATACATCAGGGCATTTTTAGAACTAGCACGTGCATTTTTCTCAGTCCCCCCCCCCCCACCGCCCCGCCAATGAAACTACAAATGAGTCCTGTTTTCAAGTCCAGATCATAGACTCTACACTGTACTCTTCTCAGAATTTCCCCTTATGTCCAAGTGCAAAGGGTCAAGGGCTTTGTACTTGACATTTGACACCCTCCACAGACGTCAGTTTGCTTATTCTCCTCCAAACTCCATAATTTCTGAGTAGCTTGGGATTTTCAAACTTAGTAAAGATACACAGTAGACCTATTGGTTTTCAACTTAAAAGCTTCTCTGCCTCTTATAAATAATAGCCAGCATGGATTAAAAAGAAGCTATGATCCACTCTCCATTTCTGTTATCAGGGGAATGTTTTGACACATTCTTTATTATTAATTGACTTAAACTGAAAAATAACATTTCAAGTGCAGTTTTCTTTTGATATGTAAGTAAAAATGTGGCCTTCTGGCTTTGGCTATAAAATTTTTTCTCTAATTTGCGTGATGAAACCTTATTATGTAGCTACTAACAGGTAAACTTCAGCCTTGCCTTTGTCCGAATTGTCTTAAGTTCTAATTATTGGTATCTGAATCAACACTAAATTGAAGAATGTGAGTTTTTATTTTCTAATACTGTCTAGAAGTTGTGACTTTTAATGCTCAGTGTCAGAATAAGTAGGCACCTGTTTTATCACATCCTTTCTTCTCTATTCCTAGTGAAGTATTAATGCATTTGCGTGTCCTAAATCCGTACTTCCTCTGGCGTAGAAATTTCTCCACGTACAGATATTTTTCCTTCATAAAACCACTATTGTAAATACTTAGTCATTCATTCATTTCTCTCTATACAAGGTGAGATCATATTTAATACTTCTTTTGTTTTTTTCATATAAATTTGCGTAGTGCTAGACATTTGAGTAATAGCAGTAGCAAAAACAGCAGCAATAATAAGGTAATTGAATAAAGGTACCCTCAAAATAGTCTTGAGGTAAGTACTTTATTATACCCATTTTATGGCTGGGGGAACTTAGAAAAGTTAAGTAATTTGTGCAAAGTGAGTAAGCTGAGACGTTAGAATAAGAAGCCAGGCAGTTAGAGTCTAGAATCCACACATTAAGCTTAATAAATACAAAATTTATTTAATTTATTAACTGATTCTTTAAACAAACATTACAGAGCTCACCCATCCAAATGACTAGGCCGCCGTTTACATGTTGTAATACAGTAAGTATTTTAATTTAAAAAAAAGTACAACTATAAAGTAATAATTCTGAATAAGTCTCATGAAACTAACTGAAAGCAATTCCAAAGAACACAGCTTTGGAAATATTTTGAGTAATGGTAGCCTCACTAGAGTCACTCGCAAGTGACAACTCTGAAAGATAATACTCAGTTGAATTGAAAAATACAACTTAGCTTAATATCCCTTTTTCTCTACTGCCTACTGGTAAGGAATTGCATCCTTCGTAGTAATGAGCCCACAAGCTCTTCTACCCCATTTCTATATACAGTGACAGCCAGCTTCTGATTAGAGGAGGGCACATATGGAGGTCGAAGAGTCCTTTGTTTCATCTCTAACCTTTTAAGGCACTTTAGTACAAGGAAGAGAGTGAATTCAGATCAGTCCAAAATTTACTGTTTATTATAGCCTGTTTTTTGCTACCCTTTTCAACTTCATTTTTCTATCATTTTCCACCAGGCATCTTGATCTACCACTGACCTTTTACTCAAACTGCTGTGTACACCCTCCCTACACCTCTGTATACCCCAAATCAGTAAGTGTGCTGTGGTTGCCAGCACAGACTGAAACCAGAGATTTCAGATTTGTTCAGATTCAAAGCCTGCCTCCACTACCTGCTGGTTATATGTCTTTTCTATACCTTGGTTTCCTCATTATAGGAGTAATGGTACTACTTCAAAGAGTAGCTATAAGGATTGAGTTAATACATACAAAATTTTAGAAGAATGCGTGTCACAGTGTAGGTGCGTAGTAAGTATTATCTGTTGTTATCATCATCATTTTTATCATCATCATTTAACTGGTGAAGTCTTATGCTTCTTTGAGGTCCTGCTGACATTTTACAACTTGTCTGTAGCTTTCTCAGAGCCCTGCTATTCCAAGCAGGGTTGAGCCCTTCTTTTATGCTGTGAAATTGTTCACTCTGCCATTTCAATAATTAGTACACTGTGTCTCATTAGTTGAACATGCATCTGATTCTTGATGATTGTAAGTGCATTGAGGTCAAATGTAAAGGTGAAGGAAGGACCAACAAAATTTGTATTATGTCTAAAATTATTTTGGATTATCACCCATATGAATAGTATGGGAAGATATTTTTAGTCACTCCGAATGTTAAAGAAGCTGAGCGCTTCTTCCTCCATATGAAAGATGTCTTAAAATATTTTTCAAGCGTTTTTTGTTATTCAGAAGTTTGTTGGAAATAATAAAAGAAAGTGTTAATAATATCCATCACTAGCCCCTGCTGTTAAAGCTGGGAGAAAATATAAGATGTACATTATTGCTCTCTCTTTTTTTTAACGCAGGTAGAGTAGACTCTCTGGATCTATCACGACATGCAGATTAACAAACTAATCTGAATGCTAATGTGGTTTCACACAGTTTACTTCTAAGTAAATATGTTTCCTATAATAATAACTATATATCATTTACCTTTAAAATTCCACTTTAATTAGCCTGTTAGTATGTGGGAGATTGTGAATATTTGCTCTGTATATTAAAGATAGACTACAAAATGTGTTTGTACTTACTAACTACATAACAGATGTTTCTTTTCCTTAAAAATATTTTTTAAAAATGCTTAAATGCTAAATAATTCTAAATATACCCAGAGCCTTAAAAATCAAACGTATATTATTGGAAACCCAAATATATATATTCTTCTTACTACATTTCTCAATGTGATGACATACTAAATCTAGGAAAAGAAGTGCTTTTTTTCCTTTTTCTAGAGTTCATTTCTGGGTAGATAACTAAGGATACATTAAAGTGTGTTTATTCTAATGAACTGTATCTCAAATATCAGTAGCGGCAAGTGATTCTTTTTATTATTTCTAAGGGATCTTGGTTTTATTGGCAATAGAAGATAATTAATTGGCACCTCTTCTTAATTATCTTTTTAAACAGAACAGAGATTCCTTCTGCCATCAGATGTCTTTCTGCTTGACTGAACTGCACCTGTGGTCTTTGAAGAATACCTTACACATTGGGGGTAAATAAGCTCTGGATTAATTTCAATATTTTTCAAATATAAGTTACAACAATATAAATAAGTACTAGCAAAGGTTAGAGCCTAGATTCTCCAGCTGGAATTGCATTTTCTTTATACTTAATGAAAAATTGGCTAGTGTATAGTAATTTCTTTTAGTTAACTCTGCTTATTTTTTTTCAACTTGAGTTACATTTTCTGCTTTGAACATTAATTTTATTGGCCTAATATCTGTTTCCTCTTAAGATACACAAATGTTCCATTTTTTCCTAGGTTTGTTCATAATAACTGATTTATATTCATAAATATTTGCAGGCTTGCTAATGGTAAATGCATTTCTATTTGATATTAAAGTAATATTTCAAACATACAGCTAAGAGGTACAATTCTATTCATTTAAAAAATATATATATATTTATTTATTTATTTTTGGCTGTGTTGGGTCTTCGTTTCTGTGCGAGGGCTTTCTCTAGTTGCGGTGAGTGGGGGCCACTCTTCATCGTGGTGCGTGGACCTCTCACTATCGCGGCTTCTCTTGTTGCAGAGCACAGGCTCCAGACACGCAGGCTCAGTAGTTGTGGCTCACGGGCCCAGTTCCTCCGTGGCATGTGGAATCTTCCCAGACCAGGGCTCGAACCCGTGTCCCCTGCATTGGCAGGCAGATTCTCAACCACTGCGCCACCAGGGAAGCCCTACTCATGTTTTTTGAATATCACATTTTTGGGAGAAGAGAGTAATATAAATGTGTTTTAACAATGTTTATTAGTATTTCAGGATAAAGTATGTATCATTAGGAAACATGTTTTAAAAGAATCTTTTCCTTTCTGAGTATTTAAAGCAACTCTTGTATTTAGGAGGACAGATTTATTTACATGTCTTTAGCATCATTACTAAGAAAATGGTTTACCTTGCAAAGCATTATTTCTTTATATCAAATATATAATTACAGATGATGTCATTATAATTTCATTAAGTTTAGCTTGCTTAAAATGCATAAGGATAGAATTTGAAGTTAAACAGGGTGGACTTAACACCCATTTGCTTCCTTCCCTGATTCTTCTAAAATGAGAGTTAATGAATTACTATTAAAAAGATATAGAGCACTGGAGCCTGCAGGCTTTTTGGTCGGGATAATGGCAGACTTCAGGAGGGCTCATGCCAAGGAGTTCTTCCCAGAACTTCTGCTGACAGTGTCCTCGTCCCCGCAGTGAGCCACAGCTGTGCCCCGCCTCTGCAGGAGACCCTCCAAAACTAGCAGCCGTGTGGCTGACAGGGTCTTGGTGCTCTGGCCTGGTGTCAGGCCTGAGCCTCTGAGGTAGGAGAGCCGAGTTCAGGACATTGGACCACCAGAGACCTCCCGGCCCCATGTAATATCAGTCGGCAAGAGCTCTCCCAGAGATCTCCGTTGCAACACTAAGACCCAGCTCCACCCAACGGCCAGCAAGCTCCAGTGCTGGATGCCCCATGCCAAACAACTAGCAAGACAGGAACACAACCCCACCCATTAGCAGAGAGGCAGCCTAAAATCATAGTAAGTTCACAGACACCCCACAACACACCACCGGATGCAGCCCTGCCCACCAGAAAGACAAGATCCAGCCTCATCCACCAGAAGACAGACACCAGTCCCCTCCACCAGGAAGCCTACACAACCCACTGAACCAACCTCACCCACTGGGAGCACATACCAAAAACGACGGGAACTATGAACCTGCAGCCTGAGAAAAGGAGACCCTAAACAAAGTAAGTTAAACAAAACGAGAAGACAGAGAAATATGCAGCAGATGAAGGAGAAAGGTAGAAACGCACCAGACCAAACAAATGAAGGGGAAATAGGCAGTCTACCTGAAAAAGAATTCAGAGTAATGAAAGTAAAGATGATCCAAAATCTTGGAAATAAAATGGAGAAAATGTAAGAAACGTTTAACAAGGACCTAGAAGAACTAAAGAGCAAACAAACAATGATGAACAACACAATAAATGAAATTAAAAATTCTCTAGAAGGAATCAATAGCAGAATAACTGAGGCAGAAGAACGGATAAGTGACCTGGAAGATAAAATAGTGGAAATAACTGCCACAAAGTAGACTAAAGAAAAAAGAATGAAAAGAATTGAGGACAGTCTCAGAGACCTCTGGGACAACAGACCTCAGAGACAGCATTAAACCCACCAACATTCGAATTATAGGGGTCCCAGAAGAAGAAGAGAAAAAGAAAGGGTCTGAGAAAATATTTGAGGAGATTATGGTTGAAAACTTCCCCAACATGTGAAAGGAAATAGTCAAGTCCAGGAAGCTCAGAGAGTACCATACAGGATAAATCCAAGGAGAAACACATCAAGACATATTAATCAAACTATCAAAAATTAAATACAAAGAAAAAATATTAAAAGCATCAAGGGAAAAACAACAAATAACATACAAGGGAATCCCCATAAGGTTAACAGCTGGTCTTTCAGCAGAAACTCTGCAAGCCAGAAGGCGGTGGCAGGACATATTTAAAGTGATGAAAGGGAAGAATCTTCAACCAAGATTACCCAGCAAGGACCTCATTCAGATTTTCCAGAGAAATCAAAAGCTTTACAGACAAGCAAAAGTAAAGAGAATTCAGCACCACCAAACCAGCTTTACAACAAATGCTAAAGAAACTTCTCTAGGCAGGAAACACAGGAGAAGGAAAAGACCTACAAAAACAAACCCAAAAGAATTAAGAAAATGGTAATAGGAACATACATATTGATAACTACCTTAAATGTAAATGGATTAAATGCTCCAACCAAAAGACAGAGACTGGCTGAATGGGTATAAAAACAACACCCGTATATATGCTGTCTACAAGAGACCCACTTCAGACCCAGGGCCACATACAGACTGAAAGTGAGGGGATGGAAAAAGATACTCCATGCAAATGGAAATCAAAAGAAAGCTGGAGGAGCAATTCTTGTATCAGACAAAATAG
This sequence comes from Balaenoptera physalus, assembly GCF_965194825.1. Classification (NCBI taxonomy): domain Eukaryota; kingdom Metazoa; phylum Chordata; class Mammalia; order Artiodactyla; family Balaenopteridae; genus Balaenoptera; species Balaenoptera physalus. The sequence continues at coordinate 44,280,973 of NC_138894.1, forward strand.
ACTTTAAAATAAAGACTATTACAAGCGACAAAGAAGGACACTACATAATGATCAAAGGATCAATCCAAGAAGAAGATATAACAGTTGTAAATATTTATGCACCCAATATAGGAGCACCTCAGTACATAAGGCAAATGCTAACATCCATAAAAGGGGAAAACAACAGTAACACAATCATAGTAGGGGACTTTAACACCCCACTTTCACCAATGGACAGATCATCCAGAATTAAAATAAATAAGGAAACACAAGCTTTAAATGACATTTTAGACAACATAGACTTCATTGATATTTATAGGACATTACCTCCAAAAACAACAGAGTACAGTTTATTCTCAAGTGCTCATGGAACATTCTCTAGGATAGATCATATCTTGGGTCACAAATCAAGCCTTGGTAAATTTAAGAAAAGTGAAATCGTATCAAGTATCTTTTCCGACCACAGTGCTATGAGACTAGATATCGATTACAGAGAGGAAACTGTAAGAAATACAAACACATGGAGGATAAACAATACGCTACTAAATAACCAAGAGATCACTGAAAGAATCAAAGAGGAAATCAAAAAATACCTAGAAACAAATGACAATGAAAACACAACGACCCAAAACCTATGGGACACAGCAAAAGCAGTTCTAAGAGGGAAGTTTATAGCAATACAATTCTACTGCAAGAAACAAGAAAAATCTCAAATAAACAACCTAACCTTATACCTAAAGCAATTACAGAAAGAAGAAAAAAAGACCCAAAGATAGTAGAAGGAAAGAAATCATAAAGATCAGATCAGAAATAAATTAAAAAGAAATGAAAGAAATGATAGCAAAGATCAGTAAAGGTAAAAGCTGTTTCTTTGAGAAGATAAACAAAATTGATAAACCATTAGCCAGACTCATCAAGAAAAAAAGGGAGAAGACTCAAATCAACAGAATTAGAAATGAAAAAGGAGAAGTAATAGCTGACACTGCAGAAATACAAAGGATCATGAGAGATTACTACAAGCAACTATATGCCAGTAAAATGGACAACCTGGAAGAAATGGACAAATTCTTAGAAAAGCACAACCTTCCAAGACTGAACCAGGAAGAAACAGAAAATATAAACAGACCAATCACAAGCAGTGAAATTGAAACTGTGATTAAAAATCTTCCAACAAACAAAAGCCCAGGACCAGATGGCTTCACAGGCGTATTCTATCAAACATTTAGAGAAGAGCTAACACCTATCCTTCTCAAACTCTTCCAAAACATAGCAGAGGGAGGAATACTTCCAAACTCATTCTACGAGGCCACCATCACCCTGGTACCAAAACCAGACAAAGATGTCACAAAAAAAGAAAACTACAGGCCAGTATCACCGATGAATATAGATGCAAACATCCTCAACAAAATACTAGCAAACAGAATGCAGCACCACACTAAAAGGATCATATACCATGCTCAAGTGGGGTTTATCCCAGGAATGCAAGGATTCTCAATATACGCAAATCAATCAATGTGATACACCATATTAACAAATTGAAAGAAAAAAACCACATGATAATCTCAATAGATGCAGAAAAAGTTTTCGACAGAATTCAACACCCATTTATGATAAAAACTCTCCAGAAAGTAGGCATAGAGGGAACCTACCTCAACATAATAAAGACCATATATGACAAACCCACAGCCGACATTGTTCTCAATGCTGAAAAACTGAAACCATTTCCTTTAAGATCAGGAAAAAGACAAGACTGCCCACTGTCGCCACTGTTATTCAACGTAGTTCTGGAAGTTTTAGCCACAGCAGTCGGAGAAGAAAAAGAAATAAAAGGAAATGAAATCGGAAGAGAAATAAAACTGTCACTGTTTGCAAATGATGTGATAGTATACATAGAAAATCCTAAAGATGGCACCAGAAAACTGCTAGAGCTAGTCAATGAATTTGGGAAAATAGTAGGATACAAAATTAATGCACAGAAATGTCTTGCATTTCTATACACTAATGATGAAAAATCTGAAAGAGAAATTAAAGAAACACACCCATTTACCATTGCAACAAAAAGAATAAAATACCTAGGAGTAAACCTACCTAAGGAGACAAAAGATCTGTATTGAGAGAACTATAAGACACTGGTGAAAGAAATTAAAGATGATACAAACAGATGGAGAGATATACCATGTTCTTGGATTGGAAGAATCAACATTGTGAAAATGACTATATTACCCAAAGCAATCTGCAGATTCAATGCAATCCCTATCAAACTACCAATGGCATTTTCCACAGAAATAGAAGAAATTTCACAATTTGTATGGAAACACAAAAGACCCCGAATAGCCAAAGCAATCTTGAGAAAGAAAAATGGAGCAATCAGGCTCCCTGACTTCAGGCTTCCTGACTTCAGACTATACTACAAAGCTACAGTAATCAAGACAGTATGGCACTGACACAAAAACAGAAATGATAGATCATAGGAGCAGGATAGAAAACCTAGAGATAAACCCATGCACATATGGTCACCTTATCTTTGATAAAAGAGGCAAGAATATACAATGGAGAAACGACAGCCTCCTCAATAAGTGCTGCTGGGAAAACTGGACAGCTACATCTAAAAGAATGAAATTAGAACACTTCCTAACATCATACACAAAAATAAACTCAAAATGGATTAAAGACCTAAATGTAAGGCCAGACACTATCAAACTCTTAGAGGAATACATAGGCAGAACACTTTATGACATAAATCACAGCAAGATCCTTTTTGACCCACCTCCTAGAGAAATGGAAATAAAAACAAAAATAATCAAATGGGACCTAGTGAAACTCAAAGCTTTTGCACAGCAAAGGAAACCATAAACAAGACGAAAAAACAACCCTCAGAATAGGAGAAAATATTTGCAAACGAAGCAGCTGGCAAAGGCTTAATCTCCAAAATATGCAAGCAGCTCATGCAGCTCAATATCAAAAATACAAACAACCCAGTGCAAAAATGGGCAGAAGATCTAAGTAGACATTTCTCCAAAGAAGGTATACTGATTGCTAACAAACACATGAAAGGTTGCTCAACATCGGTAATCATTAGAGGAATGCAAATCAAAACTACAGTGTGGTATCACCTCATACCGTTCAGTATGGCCATCATCAAAAAATCTACAAACAATAAATGCTGGACAGGGTGTGGAAAAAAGGGAACCCTCTTGCACTGGTGGTGGGAATGTAAATTGATACAGCCACAATGGAAAACAGTATGCAAGTTCCTTAAACAACTAAAAATAGAACTACCATACGACCCAGCAATCCCACTACTGGCCATATACCCTGAGAAAACCATAATTAAAAAAATCATGTACCACAATGTTCATTGCAACACTATTTACAATAGCCAGGACATGGAAGCAACCTAAGTGTCCATCTACAGATCAATGGATAAAGAAGATGTGGTACATATATAGAACGGAATATTACTCAGCTATGAAAAGAAACGAAATTGAGCTATTTGTAGTGAGGTGGATGGACCTAGAGTCTGTCATACAGAGTGAAGTAAGTCAGAAAGGAAAAATAAATACCGTATGCTAACAAATGTAGATGGAATCTAAAAAAGAAAAAGGTTCTGATGAACCTAGGGGCAGGACAGGAATAAAGGCGCAGACGTAGAGAATGGGCTTTTGGACACAGGGAGGGAGAATGGTAAGCTGGGACGAAGTGAGAGAGTAGCATCTACATATATACACTACAAAATGTAAATAGATTGCTAGTTGGAAACAGCTGCATAGCACAGGGAGAGCAGCTCGGTGCTTTGTGACCACCTAGAGGGGTGCGGTAGGGATGGTGGGAGGGAGACGCAAGAGGGAGGGGATATGGGGATATATGTATACATAAAGCTGATTCACTTTGTTATACAGCAGAAACTAACACAACATTGTAAAACAATTATACTCCAATAAAGATGTTTTTTTTTTTTAAAAAAAAGGGTATAAACCCACAAGGACTGAGAGACTAGGAGAGGAGACAATTTCTGTTGAATAGTTTTTGGAAGGGACGGAGAAGTTACCAAAGGTTAAAAATCTGAATATCAATTGTCTATGGAGAATTCCACTGACAACCAATTTGGGTCTCAAAACTCTAGAGAGGTACAGATATTTGAGGAGTCAGGTACTGTGGAAGGGTAGGGTTGTGGCATGGGGTGATAAGAAAGGGAGTTGAAAATCTATGTACAAAGCAGTGAGATACTTCTCATACTGTGGAAATACTTAATTTAGGGAGGTTCAAAACTAGCTGTAGTGCAAGAAGATGGGAGAGGTGCTGAACTGAAAACTGGAATGAAGTGAAAGCCTACATACTAATGGGTGAGGGCCTCTTAATCCTTTTAGAATCAGATTAATCTTAATTTGAGAATGTCACAGGCAGCTGTACACTTTCCAAGAAAGAAGAAGCTTAGGGGCTCCTCTCTGGAGAGACTGCATGGCCCCAGAGAGAAGCCCTATCTACCTTGATTTCTGAGGTGGTCCTCTAGTGAAATACGCTGGTCCCTGAGTGGTCAGTGAAGCCCAACAGTTGGCAAGCATTGTTCATGTTGAGCTCTCTAGTGCCTCACGTTAAAATATGAACAGCAAGAAAGCAAATATAGATGTTTCGGAAACATTTGAAAACTATATTAATCTTGCGGAAATTAAAAATAAGTAGCAGAAAAAAACTTTTTTAACTCAAAAGAGTAAAAGAAATTGTGTCGGAAAATAGAAAAAAAAACAAGAAAATGAACTTATTTCACTGCTGGCAAAAGTATGAATTGGTCCTGCCTCTTAGGGAACAATTTGGCCTCATCTGGTATAGTTGATGATGTATGTTGCCTACTGACCAGTAATTCCACTCCTAGATATGTGAAAGCCTTGATAACTTTTGCACCAGGAGACGTACAAAAATGTTCGTAATAGTACTGTTTGTAATGCAGGAAACTAGAAACCATTCAAATGTCAATCAGCTGGAGAATGGATAAATGTATGCAACAGTGAAAGTGAATGAATTACAGCTGCATGCAGCAACATAGATGAATGTCAGGAATATGATATAGGGCAAAAAGTTTAAAAAGTAAGTGCAGAAGAGTACATACAGTATGATTGCGTGCAGAGGAAGTTCAAAAACAGCAGGCTAAATTAAATAATGTATTGTTTCAGGAGACAAATATATGTGGTAATACTATAAAGAAAATTAGATTACATAATTTAGTATAGCTCTGAGAAAGAAGGGAGTGGAAGTAAAATAGTAAAGGGCACAGAGGAAGTAAAAGATAATGTTCTTGGGGGAGGGTTCAAGATGGCAACATAGGAAGATCCTGAACTCACCTCTTCCCACGAACACAGTAAATTTAACTACATATGGAAAATGGATGAATAGAGCCTCTACAACAAAAGGTAAAAGGACAGCATTGAGATAGGTAGGAGAGAGAGAGAGACAGTCTTGCCAAGGGAAAAATCCACATCCCAGCCACAGTAATCCACAATTGGGAGGGATAAAAAGGTACAGATCTTTTCTCTGAGCTGTGAGGGATTCAGGTTCCACGTCAGGCATCCCAACCCCTAGATCCTGCACAGGAAAGACAAGCGCCCAAAATACCTGGCTTTGAAAACCAATGGGGAATATGTCTGGGAAAATTATAGAACAGTAGGGAACAGAAAACCCACTCCTAAAGGGTGTGCATGCAAACTCACTTGACCTGAAAACCAGCACAAAAACACCATACTGAGAAGCACATGGACCATAGCTGAAGGGGACCCACTTACTAATCTTGAAGCATCTGCCAGAGAGGCAGGAACCAACTGAGACACTCCCTGGGAACTGAGACACTGGCCAAAGCATTTTTGCAATTTCAGGCTACCTTCATAGTTCTAGTGCAGGTGAGCACCATTTTGAAATATTCCCTCTAACCTTTTAGAAAGGAGAGGGAGAAATAGAAAGGACTTTAGAAAGGACTGGGAAAAATAACTGATTTACTTAATACATAGAAATAAACACAGAGACTTAGGCAAACGAGACAGAAATATATTCCAATCAGAAAAATATGACAAAACCTCAGAAAAAGAGCTAAGCAAAATGGAGATAAGCAATCTAGTGTATAAAGAACTCACAGTAATGATTATAAAAATGCTCACTGAGCTCTGGAGAAGAATGGATGAACACTGTGAAAACTTCAACAAAGATATAGGAAATATAAGAAAGTAATAAACAGAAGTTATAACTGAACTAAAGAATATGCTAGAGGGGTTCAACAGCAGACTGCATGAGGTAGAAGAATGAATCAGTGGGCTAGAAAACAGAACAATGGAACTCACCCACACAGAGCAACAAAATGAAAAACATTTTAAAAAGTGAAGATACTTTAAGAGACCTTTGGTACAACATCAAGCAGAATAATATTTGGACTATAGGGGTCTCAGAAGGAGGAGAGAGAGAGCAAGGGCTAGAAAAATTATTTGAAGAAATAGTGGTTGAAAACTCCCCTATTTGGGGAAAGGAAACAGACAGGTCCAGGAAGCCCAGAGAATCTGAAGAAGGTGAACCCAAAGAGATGCACACCAAGACACATTATAATTAAAATGGGAGAGGTTAAGGGTAAAGGAAGAATCCAGAAAGCAGCAAGAAAAAAACAACTAATTATGTACAACGGAAACCCCATAAAGGCTATGAGCAGAAATTTTCAGCAGAAACTTGACAGGCCAGAAGGGAGTGGCATGTCATGTTCAAAGTGCTGAAGGAAAAAAACTTCCAACCAAGGATTCTCTACCTAATGAGGTTATCATTCATAATTGAAGGAGAGATGAAGAGTTTCCCAGATAAGCAAAAACTAAAGAAATCTGTTACTGGCCCTACAGGAAATGTTGAAAGGACTTCTTTAATTTTAAAGGAAAAGAAATGGTACTAATTAATAATAAGAAAATATACAAAAGTAAAAATCTCACTAGAAAAGGTAACTATATAATAAAGGTAGTGGATCAATCACTTTTATAAGGCAAGCATGCAGGTTAAAAGACGAAGTAAAACTAACTAAAATTACAATAATTAGTTAAGGGATGCATAAAATAAAAGATGTAAAATGTGTCAATGAAAGTATAAAATGTTGGGGGGATAAAAAGATAAAACTTTGGAATGTGTTCAAATTTAAGTTGTTACCAACTTAAAACGGGCCACTATTTAAATAGGATGTTACATGTGAACTTCACTGTAACTACAAGGAAAAAATTATAGTAACTACACTAAAGAAAATGAGAAAGGAATCTAAATGTAATGTTAGAGAAAACTACTAAAGCACAAGGGAAGAGAGAAAGAGAAGAAAAAAGGAACAGAGAACTTCAAAAATAGCCAGAAAACATTCAACAAAATGGAACAATTACGTACTTACCAATTATTACTTTAAATGCAAATGGACTAAATTTGCCAATCAAAAGTGGCTGAATGGATAAAAAAAGAAGACCCATCTGTTGGTTACCTACAAGAGAACTACTTCTCTTGTAATTCTTGAAACACACAGACCTAAAGTGAAGAGATGGAAAAAGATATTCCACGCAAATGGATGTGAAAAGAAAGCTGGATTAGCTATACTCATATCAGACAAAATAGACTTTAAAACAGAGACAGTAATAAAAGACAAAGAAGGGCATTACATAATGATAAAGGGGTCTATCCAGCAAGAAAATATTAACATTTATAAATGTATTTGCACCCAACAGCAGAGTACCAATATATATTAAGCAAATAATAACAGACTTACAGAGAAAAATTGAAAGCAATACAATAATACTAGGGGACTTTAACACCCCATTTACATCAACAAATAAATCATCCAGACAGAAAATCAATACAGAAACATTGGACTTAAATGACCCATTAGTCCAGATTGACTTAATTGATAAATATAGAACATTCCATTCAAAATCAGCAGAATACACATTTTTCTTAAGTACACATAGAAATATTCTCCAGGATAGATCACTATTAGGTCATAACACAAGTCTCAGTAAATTGAAGAAGACTGAAATCACATTAAACATCTTCTTTGGCCACAGTGGTATGAAACTAGATATCAATCACAAGGAAAAGGCCAGGAAAAAACATAAAAAGGTGGATATTAAATAGCATGCTACTGAGCAACCAGTGGGTCATCAAAGAAATCAAACAATACCTAGATACAAATGAAAACAGAAATATGTCATATCAAAATCTATGTGATGCAGCAAAAGGAGTTCTAAGAGGGAAAGTCATAGCAATATAGGCCTACTTCAAAAAGCAAGAGAAATCCCAAATAAACAATCTAACTTTACACCTAAAGGAACTAGAAAGAGAAGAACAAATGAAGCCCCAATTAGTAGAAGGAAGGAATAATGAAGATCAGAGTAGGAATAAATGAAATAGAGACTAAAAAAAAAAAAAAAAATGTAAAGATAAGTGAAACTAAGAGCCGGTTCTTTGAAAAGATAAACAAAACCGACAAACCTTTAGCTAGAATAACCAAGGAGAAAAGAGAGAGGACTCAAATAAAATCAGAAATGAAAGAAAAGTTACAGCTGATACCACAGAAATGCAAAGGATCATAAGAGACTACTGTGAACAATTATACACCAACAAATTGGACAGCATAGAAGATAAATTCCTAGAAAGATACAATCCTTACAGACTGAATCATGAAGAAATAGAAAATCTGTATAGACTGATTACTAGTAAGGACATTGAAACAGTAATCAAAAGCCTCCCAACAAACAAAAATAGAGGACCAGACAGCTTTTCTGGTGAATTTTACAAAACAGAGATTTAATACCTGTTCTTCTCAAACTCTTCCAAAAAGTTGAAGAGGAGGGAAACATTCCAAACATTTTATACTACCAAAACCAGGCAAGGACACCATACAAAAAAGAAAATTACAGGCCAATTCTTGATGAAAATACATGTAAAAATCCTCAACAGAATATTGGTAAACCAAATCCAACAGTACATTAAAAGGACTGTGCACCATGATCAAGTGGGATTCAGGGATACAAAAATGTTTTATCACCCACAAAGCAATCAACATGATATATCATATTAACAAAATGAAGGATAAAAATCATACAATTATCTCAATAGATGCAGAAAAAAATCTTGGACAAAATTCAACATCCATCTATGCTAAAAACTTACAGCAAAGTTGGTATAGGCAGAATTTACCTCAACATAATAAAGGCCATATATGACAAACCCAAGCTGACATCAGTGGTGAAAAGCTGAAATCTTTTCCCTTAAGATCAGGAATAAGACAAAGATGTCTATTCTCACCACTTTTATTCAACATAATATTGGAAATCCTAGCCATAGCAGTTAGGTGAGGAGAAAAAAAGGTATCCAGATCAGAAAGGAAGAAATAAAACTGTCACTATTTGCAGATGACATGATACTATATAGAGATAACTCTAAAGACTCTGCCAAAAAAATGGTATAACTACTAAATGAATTTAGTAAAGTGAAGTGCAGTAAAAGAGTTATGCCTATATAGATTCAGTGTAATCCTTACCAAAATTCCAATGGCACATTTCGCAAAACTAGAACAAATAATTCTGAATTTTGTATGGAACCACAGAAGATCCCGAGTAGTCAAAACAATTTTAAGAAACAGTAACAAAGCTGGAGGTACTACACTTCCTGATTTCAAACTATACTACAAAGCTGTGGTAATCAAAACGGTATGGTACTGGCACAAAAACAGGCACACAAATCAATGGAACAAAATTGAGAGACCAGAAATAAACCCACTCATAAATGGACATTTAACTTATGACAAAGGAGCAAAGAACATAGTGTGGAGAAAGGATGGTCTCTTCAATGAATTGTGTTGGGAAAAGTGGATAGCCACATGGAAAAGAATGAAACTAGACCACTGTCTTATACCATACAGAAAAATTAAGTGAAGATGGATTAAAGAGCTGAATGTAAGACCTGATATCTTAAATTCCTAGAGAAAAACATAAGTAGTAGGCTCCTTGACGTCGATCTTAGAGATGATTTTTGACATCAAAAGCAAAGGCAACAAAAGTAAAAATAAACAAGTGGGACTACCAAACTAGAAAGCTTCTGCACAGCAAGGGAATCCACCAACAAAATGGAGAAGACATTTGCCAATCATATATCTGATAAGTCCAAAATATAAACTCAATAACAACAACAACAACAACAAAAACTGATTAAAAATGGGCAGAGGATCAGAATAGACATTTTTCCAAAGAAGAAATACAGATGGCCAACAGGCACATGAAAAGGTGTTCAACATCACTAATAATAGGGAAATGCAAATCAAAACCGCAATGAGATACCACCTCACACCTGTTAAAATGGCTGTTATCAAAAAAACAAGAAATAACATTTATTGGAGAGGCTGTAGAGGAAAGGAAACCCTTACACACTGTTGTTGGAACTATAAATTTGTATAGCCACTATGGAAAAAAATACGGAGATTCCTCAAATAATTAAGAGTAGAGCTACCATATGACCCAGCTATTCCACTTCTGGGTATTTATTCAAAGAACATGAGAACAGTAATTTGAAAAGATATATGCACCCCCATGTTCATTGCAGCATTATTTACCATAGCCAAGACATGGAAACAACCTGAGTGTCCATCGATGTATGAATGCATATAGATGATGTGTTATATTTATACAATGGAATAATACCCTAAAAAAGAATGAAATCTTGCCCTGTGCAGCAACATGGATGGACCTTGAAGGTACTTTGTTCAATGAAATAAATCAGATGGAAAAAGACAAATACCCTATAATTTTTACTCCTATGTGGAACCTAAAAAACATAACAAAGGAATAAACAAAATAAAACAATAACAAACTCATAGATACAGAGATCAGATTAGTGGTTACCAGAGAGGAAGGGGATTAGGGGTTGGGTGAAATGGCTGAAAGGGGCAACTGTATGGTGATGTATGGTAACTAGACTTGTGGTGGTGATCACTTTGTAGTGTGTAAGATGTCGAATTTTAATGCTGTACACCTGAAACATATCTCTTTTTTAGATTTGTTGTTTATGTTTTTAATTTTACATATATTCTTGTGTTTTGTTTTTAAACATTACATATAATCTTTTATATTTATCCAATAATTAAAACAATTTAAAACCAAAAATGTTAAACATCATTTTCAGCATAAGACTTTTATTTAATAATAAATATACATTCAGAGAAAAACTCTGAGAGACAACAAAATGTTATTAATAGCTGTCTCCGAAGAATGGAAATACAGGAAATTAAACTTTTTTGTTCTTTCCTTATTTTCTCAATTTTATACAGTGAACACATTACTTTTATAATCAAGAAACCAAATTATATTGAAATATGTATAAATATGATAGAAAAAAGGAAATGAATGCTGTGACCAAAGACAGTAGTGCACAAAGGCCCCAGGGGGCAGTAAGATCTTCTGCCCCAACTGGATCTCCAGCAGGGCCTATCTATTCTCCCTGCTGGGGGCATTCTTCTCTTTGAACCCGCATGCAGTCATACTTCTTCTTTAGGGGACAGCTTTAGTAAGTCACCTAGAGAAGCCTTCCCTGCCATTTAGACTAAGTTAGTAACCCTCTTACATGCTCTCATTATGCTTGACATTTAAAGTATTTTTTGAATTGAGGTATAATTGACTTATTATATTAGTTTCTGGTGTACAGCATAATGATTTGATAAGTCTAGTTAACATCCACCACCATGCATGGTTACAGAATTTTTTCTTGCGATAAGAACTTTTAATATTTACTGTCTTAGCAACTTTCAAATATGCAATACTTTATTATTAACTATAGTCTCCATGCTGTACATGATATCCCCATGACTTGTTTATTTTATAACTGGAAGTTTGTACCTTTTGACCCCCTTCACCCATTTCACCCACCTTCCCCTTCACCCTCCTGACTCTGGCAACCAGTCTGTTCCCTGTATCTGTGAGCTTGTGTTTTGTTTGTTTTTAAGATTCTGCATATAAGTGAAGTCATATGGCATTTGTCTTTCTCTGACTTATTTCACTTAGCATAATGCCCTCAAGGTCCATTCAAGATGTCACAAATGGTAGGATTTCATTCTTCTGATGGCTTAGTAGTATTACATTGTGTATACATACCATGTCTTCTTTATCCATTCATCCATCGATGGACACTTAGATCTTGGCTATTGTAGATGATTCTGCAATGAACATGATATAATGGTACCTATATCTTTTTGAATTAGTGTTTTCATGTTCTTTGGATAAGTACCCAGAGGTGAAGTTGCTGCATCACATGATAGTTCTATTTTTAATTTTTTGAGAAGCCTCCATACTGTTTTCCATAGTGAGTGCACTGATTTGCATTCCCACCAACAGTGCTGAAGAGTTCCCTCCCCACATCCTCGACAACACTTGTTATTTCTTGTCTTTTTGATAAATGCTATTCTAATTTGAAGTAATCACAAACTTTTACAGAAAACTTGTTAGTACAGAGAATTTTTTTTCTTGAACCATTTTAGAGTAAGTTTCAGACCTGATGCCTCACCACCCCCAAATACTTTAGTGTGTATCTCCTATAGAAAATGTGTTGTCCCACATCATCTACATAACCATCAAAATCAAGAAATTAACAATGATAATAGTACTACCATCTAATACTCAGAGTTTCACCAATTGTCCCTCCAATGTCATTTTTTTATAGCAGATGGTTCTCGTTCAGAATTACATGTTTTTTTTTTAGTAAAAGAAGGTGTGAAGAATGAAAAATACTGAAAAGAGTTATGCATGATCAGGATTTTCTAAGACTGGATTGAATTTAGTTGGGTAAATGGATTTTATTAGGAACGGGCTAGAACAAGACTGGGTTTGGTTTCTCCCTCCAAAGTATTCTTGAAATTCTGCTTTTGACAACAGATTGTGTTAGTTTCTTTGCCTTTAAGTGACTTGTATTTGCTTTTGAGATCTTTTGTAACTTTGGTTAAGGAATAAGTATTGTCTCACAGTGACCTATGATCTTATTTGACCAAGTGTTTTAAAACTTTTTGACAAACTTCCCAAATATCAAATTTTAATTGTTTCTTTTGATTTCCAGCTAACTTTGGGGTACTTTAGAGGTCCCCTGAGGTATCTTAAAGAGAAATATTTAACTAGGATTATTTGGTATGTTAAGTTAAATGTAATCATTTGGAATTCTGGTTATTGTAACCAAGTTTCTTTATTGATTACACTATAATCAGATGTTTAACCATGGCTTTTAAGTCTTTTGTCATTTATAGATATTTTTGTACTCTGATGCTGTTACAAAAAGTGCTTCATCATCAAGGAGATTCATAGAAAGGCTATGGAAGCAGTTACAGCAGTTACACACCAAGATGATGGCTATGCGAGGATTACAGCCCATACTGACTTAAAACAAGGAGCTGTCCTGCCTCTGGGGCCCCTAGATCAGGCATCCAGAGATTTTTACTCCCTGACAGGCAGGGTCGACACCCCCCACTCAGCCCTGAAGCAGTTACAGAAGACGGACCATTGCCCTTCTGCTTCTCATAAGAATATGGGAGTAAAATATCTGAGGGGGGAATGAAACAGGAGGGAAGAAGGCAGGGCACAACCTTTGAAAGAATGACATAGCCCGAGGACATGACATAAACTGATTAGAACCAAATGGGTCCAAGATGGTGGACAAGTCAACTTCCACTAGACCTTGAGCCTCAGTATACGCTCACTGTAACACATCAGCATGCTAAATGACATGCCCACAGGCGCCATGACAGTTCCAAGACCAACCATAAGGATCAAAAAGTGGGTGGTGGCCCAATTCCTGGAAATCCCCGCCCCTTCCTGAAATAGCTGGAATAAGCCTCCCACTCATTAGCCTATGAGATTACCCACTCCTATAAAAACTGACAACCCAATACCCTGGTGCCTTTCTCACCTTCTGAGATCGCCCACACTCTGTCTGTGGAGTGTGTTTCTCTCTAAATAAATCCGCTTCTTACCTAAAAAAAAAAAAAAAAAAAAAAAAAAAAAAAGAATTACATGTTACATTTAGTTATTCTGTCTCTTTATTCTCTTTAATTCTGGAACAAATCTTTCATCTTTTAACTTTTTAAAATTTATTTTTTAACTTTTGTGACTTTAACACTTTTGAAGATTTTTTTACCACTTATTTTGTAGTATGTCTCTAAATTTAGACCATTGAAGTTTCCTCATAAGTAGGTTCAAATTATGCATATCTGGTGGGAATATACCAGAAGTGATGCTGTATTCTCAATGCATCCTAACAGGCGGTGCACAATTTCAATTCGTGTCTTTATTGATGATGTTCATGATCACTTGGTTAAGGTGATGTCTGCTAGGCTTCTCCACTGCAAAGTTACTTTCTTCTTTGGAATTAATTAGTATTTTGTAAGGGAGGTACCTTGAAAATATGTGAATATCTTATTTCTCATTAAACTTTAAATATATTTTTAATTTATTTTATCCCTATGGGCTCAGGTACTGTTTCAGTCAATGATTTTAATCCATTAGTACCATTATTTATTTTGACGTTTAAGTTGTCCCTGATGTGGCCAGTGGGACCCCTTGCAAGCTGGCTTCTCTGTCTTTGTGCCATGTCCCTGTCAACATTTGAGCATTTCCATTCTTTCTGGCACAACAGATCTTTCAGGCTCTTATTATACTTTCCCTTCCTCAGTGCTGGAATCAGCCAGTTCTCTAAGGAGCTTGGTTCCTTTTAGAGGAGAACAGTATCTAGAAGCCAAGGTGTGCTTTAGGTGTACTCATTGCTCTCGGAGTATCACTGCTCCCAAGTACTCTCAGTGGCCAGAGCTTAGGGAATGTATGTATGTATGCATACACACATACTTGCATCCGCATTCACTTCTGTATCTCAATATATCGAAAACCATGAGTTCATACCAGTACCTCAAATTCTAATCTATCACCACAGGGTTCATTCTAATGTTCTCTTTTTATATTTGTACTTCTCTCTTACTGGGAAAGCTGACGCTTCCATATCTTGATTTTATTTACTTAAAATCACCCTGTATGCAGACAGTCTTCTGTCTCTGTGGCAGTTCCCTTCCCTGCATGGATGTCCTTCTCACCCCATGTAGGTTCTGACACACTATGTTGGGCTACCCCTGTATGTGGATGTCCTCCTCACTTTATTCAGCCTCTAACACCCAACACGAGGCCATTGCTCCTATGAATGTGCTTCTCACCCTGCTAGGGTTCTGACATACTATGTCAGGCTGACTCTCCCAATGGACACCTTCCTCATCCAGCTTAGGCTCTGGCACTCCATGTGAGGTGGGTCTTCTTATGCGGATGCCTTTTTATTCCTGCTTCGGTTTTAAGAGCCCCACTCTGGGACAGATGCAGTAGGTCAGACTTGTGCATAGAATTCAGGACCCCTTATTATCCTCATAGTTCTATTCTAGAGTTGTAATACTTGGATGCATGGAATGATGGAATATTCATTATGTACACATATTCATTATGTACACAGGATATGGCCTGTGTACATAATGCATGTGGTTCTTGGATTTTTTAAGAATCTGTTTATTTAAAGTATTACATATGTATTGAAAAGTGTAAAGATTATAAAGATATGTTTTGAACTATCAAAAAGTGAACACAACCATAAAATCTTCACCCAGGTCAGGAAATAAAATATTATCAGTACCCTAGGAGCCCTACTCATGACCTTTCCCTGGCACGCCTTATTAGGTATCTTCAATATAACCAACAGAAATAAACTGCATTCTTTAAATTATATGTCCCAGTTAGTGGCATGATGAATAAAATAGAGCTTCAGTAAGTACGCATGATTGACTATTTTGAAAAACTATATTTGAAAAGTTAATTATAGCTTTTTTGAGGAAGTTTTATCGTTCAGTTTGAGAAAGTTTGCAGCAGTCAGTCACTAGGGGGCAGCCTGTACTGCTTCCATTTCTTTAGAAATAGTTGTATCCTTTTGTTAGTAACTAGAATTATTTTGCATGGAAGGAAACAAATGTTACTTCAAAGAAAGAAATATTTCACTATTCACAGATAGGAAGAAAGTGGATGCAATTATTTTGTTCTCCTGTAATTCAACTGCAGGAACGGATTCCATGGTTAAATCACTCTCAGCATCTTGGAAGCCTAGCTTTGCTTTTGTAACCCCAGCAGAGCATCTGAATTTGAAATAGTTTGGAAGGTTTTTTGAATCTAAACAAGCTTCAGATAATTTATCCACACCTTCCTCTAAACCTTTCTTTCTTTTCTGCAGATTTCCCCCAAATACCCTACTAGACTCGAGTTAAATTAGAGAAGAGAAAGCCACGGCTCAGAATTCTATCCACTGATTTCATTTGGCCTTGCTTAGTGGTAGTTTCTTTTGGTAGCACCCTGTGAAAAATATCAGAGGAAGCGTGAGAGAAAAAAGTTGGTCTTCCTTGATGTCAGTTCTTTACCACTTCTTTCCTCATGCCATTCTAGTTTTCTAACTGGACTGATAAACTATCCAGTTCCTGAATATCCCTAGAATAGATAAACCCATGTCCAGATACTTCTGAAGTATTTTATTTCCAGTAACATAAAGAGATTGTTTCTGCCCTCCTCCCTGCCCTACCGACCCTGCCGTACAGTATGGGTTGGCTTCTTATTCTCCATAACTTTTTACCATAATCTAATGTCATTTCTTCCTTTCTACAGATAGAGACATCGGGATCTACCAGTATTATGACAAGAAAGAGCCACCAGGTAAAGTATCTGTTCTACTAAAGTGATTTTTATAAGCTTTGTATTCTAAATTATAAAATACTGACTTGAAAACTCTGTTTTTATGAGTCTTAGATGAATTCTAGAATTTCAAGAAAGGTTACTCCAGTTCTTCAGAAAAATGCTGAGGTTGATATCTATTCTATATAAAATGAAGCAATATTGAGAAAATGCTATAGCAGAACCTGAAAATTTTCATTTTACTGCTGATTAGACTGATAACTGGACAGTCTATTCTCGTTTAGTTATCAGTGTCCCAGTAGAGGGCATTGTTAATGCATGGGTCCCACTAATGCTGGCCTCCCGGATCCTCACCTGATATCTGAAATAGGCATTTCTGAGTGAGTGATCAATTTTCTTTATCTGATTAATCCTGTTAATCCCAGAAGTTTCATGATGGGCCAAAAGGTCTTTCTAGCTAGAGTTACTTCCTGTTTTGGTCTCTGTTGAAGTGGGGCTTGTGTGGGCATCCTGTGTGCTTAGCTTGGTGGCTAATAGGCTGACTTCATGGTTCTGATGACAGACTGAAGCAGCTTCTGTTCTGGGCTCAGTTGCAGTTCTGTTCCCTATCTGATGAGATTGCAAACTCAGGATATTGGCCCACCTGTTGTGCTTTGTAAGCCTTTTCACTACAAATTTAGGAAATCTTCTATGAAATGAAAACATCCAAATTATGGCATTTTTCAACTGCCTTTTTTAAAGTTTAGCATAATTTATTAATCTCAGTAGCGTGTATAAATACATTATTTATGCACATATAAAAATATAAAGTATTATAATAAAATAATTTCCACTTTTTTTTTTTCCCATCTCTCCTCTGCCACAATATCAGCAACAGAGCATGGTAACTTAGAAGAAAAGCAGAAGCTGGCAGAATGTAAGTTTACTTTATATTCTTTTGGAATTATTATAAAACTGGAATTTTAATATCCCTGAAAAGTCAGTCTTAAAACATATTTTAAGCTTTCTGCACAAATAGAAAATGTTATTCCTTACAAATTTCTTATAAATTCCCATTGTTTAGGTACATAAACATGTGAATAAGAATTATATTGTTAGGAATATTTCATTTAGACCATTGAAATCTCTCTCCATTGTTTGGTGAGATATATGTTTCTGTAAACACAAATTTTCTTAATGAACCATATTTATATTATTTAATATATTTAAAATAAGTGTACCATGCTTAAATTCTGATAACATTTTACTATCCATATTATGCCTAAATTATTAATATGTTTTACCCATTGTAAGAAAATAAGATTTGTAATTATCAGTATTAGCATTTTATTCTCTTTAGTCTTTCCTGTTTTCAAATATATAAACGTGTTATATATGTAATATGGCTACAGTATAATGTGGTTGAAATATGACTGTTTTATTTGGAATATAGGTGGAGCTGAATATCCTACTTGTTCTCATTTTAAATGATCAAGCTAACATTTAATTTTTAAAAATACTGTATTAGTACCTGCAACAGAGATTTAAAACTTTTTACATATGCTCTGCACATCATAAATTATGTTTATAGAATGTCATTAATTTGCTTTAATAAGATATATAACAATTCTATAAAAATTTAAATGCCTATATATACTGTATATTATATGCACATACACACAAAACACATGTACACACGCATTTAGAATTATTTAGGAGAATTCAGAGATGAATTCGTTTTTGTGATGAAATAGATATCATTATAATGAATTTAACATTCTGTTAATTCTTTTAAACAGAACTATTTTTAGTTTGTCTTAGGCTAACATTGAGACTCTACTAAATAATTTTATCTTTTAATTTAAAACAAAACAAAGGCTTATCATTATTGAATTGTGGTGTAGATTTTAAAGAGAATTATTTTAAATAGAAAAGAGCACTGTTAGTGTCTAATCTGTTAAAACTTGGATTTCCCTCAAATTTGTCCTTAGTTTAAATGTGTGATGCTTAATTTTAAATTCATTTTCTCTGTGTTATTTTTTAAATTTTATTTCTTTACTCACTATATTCATTTACTCATAGGAATTTTCAGATCTGATAAGGCTACTTGCATAGTTTGGAATTTATTTTGGATTGAATCTTTAATTATTTATATGAAAATGTTACTTCTGTGGTAAAGAGTGGGTCATTTACTGTTAAGTGCTAGAGTCACAGGCCTAGGAAACTTTCCCAGGGATTCTCTGAGCCTTGTTAGTTGTCATCATAAAATTTTGATCAGGGAGATTGTTTTGTGGTAAAAATCCTGTTTTTATGACAGAGCCTTTCAAAAACTGTCATTTGATGATGGAAATGAAGCCTACTTCCTTTCAGTTAAGGAGGTGTTTTATTTTAATCTCCTAAGGCACATTGCTAAGCAGAGTTTCCTTTTTAAACCATGTTTAACTAACTGTAGTACACGTTTTGTTTGCCAGCACGAGATTTTCCATGGACGCTCAAAAACAGACGCCCAGAAAAACTTCGAGACTCACTCAAGGAGTTGGAGGTATCTTTCCAGAAGTTTCAAAAATGGCAACAAACAAATCTGTTTTAAAACATCTTTCAACAGCTTTAATTTTCATAAAGGATCAACTCTCCTGGTGATGATAGCTTTGCTTTTGTCCAGTGAGGAGTTCCAAAACAGTTGCATCTTTGTGAGGCATGCTGATCTTTTTTTTTGCTTGCAAATCAGAAGCACTTTAACTGGTAACGACAATGTGTATAGCCAACTGCACTCTCTCTTTTTCTGTTTCCTTCAGGAGCTGATGCAAAATAGTCAGTGTGTGCTGAGCAAATGGAAGAACAAATATGTCTGTCAGGTAAAAAGGTTTGACATGCTTTCGCAGTGTTTAACCATTGGAGCTGAAAACTATGCAGTAATTGGTATTCTTGTGTTATGATAGGTAATGGACAAAAACTTTTTAGGAACAGGTATTTCATAGTTTGAATTCTAGTCATTCTAGAACTAACATTAGACAGATTGACTCAGGCTACCTCATTAATCAGTATAGTTGTACTGACACTATAAGCACTAGTAACAGTCTTTTCAGATGGTATTTTTTGTTTGTCATAGATTAATCATATTTTTGAATGAAGGTAAAACCATAGGACAAAAGGTATTTTGACCACTCCTGTAAGCACTTGTGAACACCATGCTTATGGAAATCAACAAGCAGTCTAGAGTTAGACCTAACAAAACAAGACATTTGCTCTTACTTTTTGAATCCTCTAAGCTTTACTGTTTAATATGGTAGCTGGTAGTCACCTGTGGCTATTTAAATATAAATTTAAACTAATTAAAATTAAAAATTCAGTTCCTCAGTTGCACTACCCACATTTTAAGTGTTCAGTAGCGACATGTTATCATATGGACAATATATATACAGAGCATTTCCATCACAGAAAGTTCTTCTGGACAGCACTATTAGAGCCTGGACAAGGTGAGCTACATGTTGAATGGGTCTAGATTCAGGACATAATAATCACTTGTCCGTTGATCATAAAATAATGGACAAATATCTCAGCTGTGTCAATAGGCTTAAAAAATGCTATTTGCCTAGAAAAATTTTACTTGCTTATGATGAAAAGAATCATTAGTCATATTCTACTCCTACGTGTAGTTGAAGTTACGTCAGTACTACTAATAATTATAACTGTTTTATGGAATTAAATATCCTGTATCAATTCAAATTCTTACTTGTTTACAATGTGATTCAAGATTTTCAGGTCTAACTACTCTTGTTTGAAGTTTAGACCCATGGCTCTATCCATAAATCTACAACATTGAATTTGTAGTAATTATAAACTTGTCTTAATCTACTATTTGAATATAGATCTCATTTTAGTGGACTCTAGTTTGTCCTCATTTTTTGTTTAAACTAGTCTACCTTTATTCATGAAAGTGACTTTAGTTACCTCCTCAACTGTCATAATTATTACTTTCCAGAGACTGTTTACAAGGTTGAATTAATATTTTTAGAACCATAATACTTTTTTTTTTAACATTTTTATTGGAGTATAATTGCTTTACAATGGTGTGTTAGTTTCTGCTTTATAACAAAGTGCATCAGTTATACATATACATATAGCCCCATATCTCCTCCCCCTTTCATCTCCCTCCCACCCTCCCTATCCCACCCTTCTAGCTGGTCACAAAGCACCGAGCTGATCTCCCTGTGCTATGCTACTGCTTCCCACTAGCTATCTATTTTATATTTGGTAGTGTATATATGTCCATATATACACTACCACTCTCTCACTTTGTCCCAGCTTACCCTTCCCCCTCCCCATGTCCTCAAGTCCATTCTCTAGTAGGTCTGCGTCTTTATTCCCATCTTGCCCCTAGGTTCTTCATGACCATGTTTTTTTTTTTTTTTTTTTTTTTTTAGATTCCATATATATGTATTAGCATACTGCATTTGTTTTTCTCTTTCTGACTTACTTCAGTCTGTATGACAGACTCTATCTAGGTCCATCCACCTCACTACAAATAACTCAATTTCGGTTCTTTTTTAGAACCATAATACTTCTTGAATTAGACTTAGGATACTATTGAAAAGGATGGAATTATTTAAAACTTCATAATTTGTTTTCATAAAAATTTTAATCAGACTTTAAAACTTGAATACAAAATATACTCCAGAAAGTTTTAAACTTAGTACAACTCAAATTGTACTTCTCAATGCCATTACTCACTTTAAAAGCTGGTTCAAAATTATTTGACTGCAGGGGAAGCCTACCACCTATAGTAAGAGGTGTGTCTCATGGCCTCACCCTTACTGTTGCACAGGTAAGTTGGAACATGTCAGGCATCTGAAAATATGCAGTGGAGCATCTCAGTAGGCAATCCTTTTTAAATAGACTTTATTGCATTTTAATTTAATAAGCAGATTTGTGTGCATGTGTGTATGGGAGAGTATGAAGAGGGATATGCCTCACTATTGAATTAGTTCAACTCAGAAAAGGAATTTGCGTGATAGAATATATACAAAATTACTTCCGTAATTTATAGCAACCTGATAATACTGATTTCATAGGCTGTTGTACCAATGAGTCTGCTTTTAACATTTCCAATGGAACTTATCATTATGTTCTGTCATATTTTGTGCTTTATTTCTATGATTGATAAGATATTCCTTAAATAGACCTTTTACTACCAGCACATTCTTGATGTGATATATTTCAACAAGATAACTTGACCTTCACCGTGTCCACAGGTCCATCCACTACCACAGTTTCTAGACAGGACTATTAGCTAGGTCTTCTAAAAATATGAATAAGTGTGTTATTCTTAAAGATCTCTAATATGACAGAAAATTAAAAATTTGGTGCTCAAGCTAAATTTTCAGAAGGATCCCCTTAATCTTTTGTTAGCTGCAAAATCAGTAAATCATCTCTACAGGCTCCCCTAGGGTCCCCCTTTTGTACATCATCCAGTGTGGTAACTCTAAAGATAACATGTGCTTACATTTCTATTAGTAATTTTCCCCATATATTTAACCCTAAAATGGCAGCAGTTGATCACAACATAATGTGCTCTAATTCTTAGAAAAGAAGTGAAAAAAGTTCCTCAGTATCTTGGTGCTAACATAGTTGGACTCTTCAGTTTTTGACTGTGCCACTCCTTAACTAATGTAAATCTTTTATCCCCACCTCAAAAAGGGGCAACTTTAGGCTATATGGAATTTATCTTGGTTGTCTTCTTTTTAAGGGATCCTTATTTCTTCAAAAGGTTCAATTGTTCAGGAATTAGCGATGCAACTACAACAACATAAAGAATTTCAGAGGATGCAATCTGAGCCTGGATTTTTCCCTCTGTTGAATAACAAGGGTTTTTTTTTGATAGGTTATCATCAGTATCAAAGCTTAGTTCATGTTGTTGACTCAGTGATTCAATGACCTATAAATTGTACCATTTAAAAAATAATTCCTTCCATTTGTGAATTCAGAACAGTTTATAAATCGAGACTTAACTATACATATGTTCTATATGAAAATTTTCTTTTGAAGTTGGTTTTTCAGACTGTACCTGTTACTAGTTTGAAATGAATTAAAAGTGTATCACATATATTTCTCACTGTTTTTTTGATCTACTAATATTATTTTATTATGAGAAAGTGTTTAATAATTTTTTGCTTTGAATTTCTTAAACCATTTTCCGAACTGTTCTTAGGGAATAATAGTTTCGGCATTAAGATACTATTAAATTGTACACTGCTGCGGTGGAATATTTTAATTCCTTAAATTGTGCTTCAAGTCACATTCACATTTGCAGATTACTGCATAATTAGTTAAAAGTAGTATTATCATTAAGATAGATGTAACTTCATATATATTGATTTTAGATTAAATTATTTGAATCATATATGTACATTTGAGCATAAAAGTATGATATAGTCATCTTTACCCTGATTTCTTTCTATACTTATTCGACATTTCCAGATACAATTTTAAAATGCCAAGAAAAGATAGTTTTCTTTTTAAATTCTTGTAATGAATTACTTGACAGGCTATGTAAAAGTAGAGATTATTTTCCAAGCATATCACAGATAAACTGTGACCTTAAGGAACTTATTTTATTATAACTTCCTCAGTTGTAGAATGAATAGCATCGTTACCTGATCTTTCATCAAACTGTGTGAAAATCAGTTTTGATTTCCTCATAAAATAATAATTGACAAACCATGGTTTTAAGTTACAACTATTAGTAATAGCATATTATTTATACAAAACCCACCACACAGTATTTACTGACTGCCACCATTGCAGGAGGCACTAAAGATGTGTAAAGTGTGGGCTGAGTTGCCAGCATAACCTAGTCAAGGAAAACAGACACGTAAAATCACTAGGACACTAGTGAGTGCTAAGTTGTATGACACCAAGTTAAAAAGATAATAAGAATTTAGAGAAAGCACAGAGATTAGCCTGGCAGTGGGATGTAGGCTAAAACATGAAAACCAGAGGTGGTTTCTACAAAGAACAAATGAAATGGGATAATTATTTTCTGGAAACACCAAACTAGGGGGTTTCTGGACTTGAAGATTCTAAGCACAGAGTAGAAGTAAAGTGGCTAGACTGAAAATAAGGGGATTAAGTAAGAGTCTGTATCTGGAATGGTGAGATCTTCCCCAACTCCTTACCCCCTCCAGCACCGAGGCTTATATCTCAATGTAACTTATTTAGAAGACCCTTCTCTGACAAAATAGATTATTACTCCCAGAGCAAAGCCTATAGATACTGATATTTGGTAGTTCCCTTTGAAAATGTAGATGTGCCAACAAATGTCCTTACAGTGAAGCCCAAGTTAACAAGCCTCCTGATACACACCAAGCTTCCAATCAATTTTTTGGAGACTCACTTTTAAATATAACCAGGGATGGGAATGTAAATTTGTACAACCACTATGGAGAGCAGTATGGAGGTTCCTTAGAAAACTAAAAATAGAACTACCATATGACCCAGCACTCCCACTACTGGGCATATACCCTGAGAAAAGCATAATTCAAAAAGAGACATGTACCACAGTGTTCATTGCAGCACTGTTTACAATAGCCAGGACATGGAAGCAACCTAAATGTCCATTGACAGATGAATGGATAAAGAAGATGTGGCACATGTATACAATGGAATATTACTCAGCCATAAAAAGAAACGAAACTGAGTTATTTGTAGTGAGGTGGATGGACCTAGAGTCTGTCATACAGAGTGAAGTAAGTCAGAAAGAGAAAAACAAATAACATATGCTAACACATATATGTGGAATCTAAAAAAAAAAATGGTACTCATGAACCTAGTGGCCAGGCAGGAATAAAGACATAGACATAGAGAATGGACTTGAGGACACTGTGGGGGAGAGGGGGAAGCTGGGGCGAAGTGAGAGTAGCATCGACGTATATACACTACCAAATGTAAAATAGATAGCTAGTGGGAAGCAGCTGCGTAGCACAGGGAGATCAGCTCGATGCTTTGCGACGACCTAGAGGGGTGGGATAGGGAGGGTGGGAGGGGGCTCAAGAGGGAGGGGATATGGGGATATATGTATGCATATGGCTGATTGACTTTGTTGTACAACAGAAACTAACACAGTATTGTGAAGCAATTATACTCCAATAAAGATCTATTTAAAAAATAAATAAATATAACCAGGGAGCCAGAGATCCACAGTAGTTTCAAGGAAATCTCCATCTGTAAATCTAAGATCTATGAGTCTGAGGCTAAAACAAACAGAAAAGAAAAAGAATCAGGGACAGTACAATAAACAGAACTAAATTCAGGGAATTAAAATTAATCCCCACAGAGAAATAAGAGAAGTTCTTGCATCTTTGAAACAAGAATAGGATGCTATTTTTGAAAAAGGAATACTCAGGAAAAAGGAAAGGAGCTCTTGAGAATTAAAAATATGACAGCATAGGGCTTCCCTGGTGGCACAGTGGTTAAGAATCCACCTGCCAATGCAGGGGACACGGGTTTGAGCCCTAGTCCAGGAAGATCTCACATGCCGCGGAGCAACTAAGTCCATGCGCCACAACTACTGAGCCTGTGCTCTAGAGCCCATGAGCCACAACTACTGAGCCCATGTGCCACAACTACTGAAGCCCGCATGCCTAGAGCCTGTGCTCCATAACAAGAGAAGCCACTGCAGTGGGAAGCCTGTGCACCGCAACGAAGAGTAGCCCCTGCTCGCCGCAACTAGAGAAGGCCCACGCACAGCAACAAGGACCCAACGCAGCCAAAAATAAAAATAAAAATAAAAATAAATTTAAAAAATATGACAGCATAGATAGAAGAATTAATAGAAGAATTGAACGATAAAGTTAAAATATCCCTATAATGCAGAACAGAGTATACTAAAGGACATAGTGAACAATAGGCAATAGAAGATAAGAAGATTAGAGCATCAGGCCAGAAGGTCCAATATCTTACTAATGATAGAAAACAGGAGGGAAGAAACAAACAAACAAAATATAATAGAAGAAAATTTTCCAGAACTGGAGGATGTTTGTTTCCAGTTTGAAAGGACCCAGTGGTTGAAAAAAGACTAATACCACGACATACTTTGTGAATTTTAGAAAACCAAAGATAAAGAGAAGATCCAGAAAGCTTTTGCAGTAAAAAAAGAAAAACAAGATACGTAGAAAGGAATGGGAATCAGACTTCTCAACAGCAATACAAGGAGTTAGAAGACTGTGGAATCACGCCTTCAAAATTCTGAAGGGAAGAGCTTTTAGCCTAGAATTCTGTGCCTAGAATTCTAAATTGCCATTCAAGCAAGGACATTTTCAGGCTAGTTAGCTCTCGAAAAATCTTACCTACCTGCCATGGACGTTTTCTCAGGAAGTTAATGGAAGATGTGCTGCCCTAAAGCAGTAGAGTGAACCAAGAAGCAAGATTTCTTAGGATCCAGGAAACAGAGGATCTTACACAGGAAAGAAATGAAGAGAAATCTTAGGATGACTGTGCCTTAGGCCTAGGTAGCAGCTGGTCCAAATTGGGGCAGGGGACAGAAGGTTCTCCTAGGGATATTGGAGGGAGGGAAGAAAAGGAACTGATAGATCTGATATCTAATCTGATCTAGGAGAATTAATAATAATAATATTGAATAAGAGATAATAAGAGATATAGGATAATTAAATTTTACTGAAAAAAAAACAGTAAGTAATGACTAAATCAAGAAATGACATATATGGAGCTTCCCTGGTGGCACAGTCGTTGAGAGTCTGCCTGCCCATGCAGGGGACACAGGTTCGAGCCCTGGTCTGGGAAGATCCCACATGCCGCGGAGCAACTAGGCCCGTGAGCCACACCTACGGAGCCTGCACGTCTGGAGCCTGTGCTCCCAACAAGAGAGGCCGAGATAGAGGCCCGTGCACCGCGATGAAGAGTGGCCCCCGCTCACCGCAACTAGAGAAAGCCCTCGCACAGAAACGAAGACCCAACACAGCCAAAAAAATATAAATAAATAAATAAATTTAAAAAAAAGAAATAACATATATGGAAGACATTGCTAGTTGCTTGTCCAGTATCCATTTTTCTTTATGAACAGACCCTATTGTTCAGAGTGGCAAAATGAGGCAGTTCTGGCCAAAGTAAGCAGAGGTTCCTGGTAGGACTTACAAGGAAGCTTACTTTTTTTAAGTCATATTTTTGTACAACATTTAAAAATCAGAATTAATGCCCCTCAAAAGACCTATAATGAGCAAAATATCAGAATTTTAAATAAATATTGCACTGTTTTACTGACTCTTCCTTTTGCCTCGGGCTTCCAGTGGCTCCACAAAGCACTGCCATTCACTGCCTGCTATGAGGGCAGAGTAGGTTGTTCAAACTAGTGGTATTATTTTCCATAGACCACTGCCCCTATCCAAAAATATGTCTTCCCCAGGCTGAGGCATTTGAAATTCCTCTATTGCTCATTTTTCTGTATGAGAAATTCTCATGTGTGCTATGGAGCATGCCCAGAGATTAGTGTTCATTTAAGAAGTTTACAGTAAAATTTCCACCCACTGACCCAGTAACAGCTTACACAAAACAAAATATTGTAGGAATATTGCATACTTTAAATGTATTTTTACATATAAAATATATGTACTTATTTTATAAATATATAATGTCACACCAGACTCAACTGGGATGTGGCTTTTCAGCTTCTGCTCTTCCAGTCTGGATCTGAAATATTCCTGAAGGGACAGGGCCCTGCTTTTGACCATTCTTTCACTCAAGGGACATATATATTTAGTGCCTACTATATGCCAAATAGAATTCTCATTGCTAGGGATGCCAGTGAATAAAACAGACAAAAATGACCATTATCCCTGTTCCCATGTAGCTTAAGTTCTATTAGGGCAGACAATCAAGAAGGGATTGATAAGTAAAATTTAGAGTATGTAAGAAAGTAATAAAAACTGTTAAGAGAAAAATAAAGCAAGAAAAATAGGAAGTATATGTGGGGGATGGTAGGGCAGGATGGGCCTGATATCTGGTGACCAGGAAAGACCTCGTGTGATTAAGACATAAAGGAGCAAACCATGGAAGGTATCTGGAGAAGAGGGTTCCAGGCAGAGGGAAAGGCAGGTACAGAGGCCCTGAGATGGAAGTATACGTGGCATGTTTGAAAAACGGCAAAGAGTTGATCTGATTGGAGTGGGATGAGCAAGGAGAAGAGTAGTAGGAATTGAGATCAGAGAGAAGCTGAGGCACTAGTTATATAAGGGCCTTCCAGGCCTTTGAAAGGACTTGACTTTTACTCTAAGTGAGATGGGAAACCCTTGGGGGCTTTTGAGCAGAGGAGGAGCTTGATCTGATTTACTTTTTAATTGGATAACTCTGGCAATTGTTGTGATGGGAACGCATTGAAGGAAGCGAAGATCAAATCAGGGCAATCAGAAGGCTGTTACCACAGTCCAGGTGAACAGCCATAATGGTGGTTTTGACCGCATGGAGCGGTTAAGTGGTGAGAAGTGGCCAGATTCTGCTGATTGATCAGATACGGAATATAGGAGAAATTTCTGAGCAACTGGAAGAATGGCCATTTACTGAGATGGCAAAGACTGAGAAGAGACATTTTTGAGGGAAATATCAGGAGCTCAGTTTTTGACGTCAGTGTTTGAAATGCCTGTTAGATACTCAAGTAGAGAAGTCAGTAGACAATTGGTTATAGGAATGTGTAGTTTAGAGAAGGGCCTGGGCTGGAGAGAGAAATTTGGGAGGCAGCAACAGAGATGGTATTAAAGCCAAGAAATCAGTGAAGATCACCAAGGGAGTGCGTGTAGATAGAGAACTAGAGGAGGCAGAAGGGCAGAGCTCTGGGGTGCTCCAGCGTTGGGGATTGGAGAGAGAGAACGGGAGAGATGGAGAAAGGAGACGAATAAGGAGTAGCCAGAGAGGTAGAGCACACTGAAGGGAATGTGGTGCCCTGGAAACTAGGTTTCAGGAAGAAAGTTGAGTGTTGCTGGTATGTAGCATACCAGTAACAAGTTGCCTGAGATTGACTATCGGATGGAGTAGCATGGAGGTCATTGGTGACCTAGATTAGAGCAGGGTCAATAGATGGTATGGGCAGAAGCCTGACTGGAATGTATTTAAGGGAAAATGGGAGGAAAGAAATTAGGGCTTTAAAACATCAGAAAGGATTACGTTATAAAGGAAAATGGAGAAATAAGTCAGGAGCTTGAGAGAGAGGTGGGGTTAAAAGAGGTTTTTGTTTCTTTTTTTAGATGCAAGAAATAACATCTATTCCTGTTGGTAAGCTAATGGGAGTAGTACAGTCGATGCAGAAAAGGGAAGAATTAGTTGCTGGAGGAATGTTAACCAAAAACCACTTAATAAAGGGAAAGGGGATGAAAAGTAGGTTCCTGGTACCTATTGATGTCATGGAGCTGTCTTTTCAGCCATGGACTGCTTAAGGCCATATTTCTTGTTCTGTGAGGAAGAACAAACTTCCATTCGGTTAAGTAATGACTTTTTTTTTAAGGTTTCTATTACGTGCACCTGAATGCAGTTCTAAGTGACACAACGTATTTAGAAACATGATGGTAGAACCAGGAGAAATTACCAAGAGTTGAAATGGTTATATTTGACAGTGGGATGAGAGGCTGTGGTGGGATAAGACAGTAAACAGCTGCTTTAATTTTAAGTATTCTTTGACATTTTAACAATTTATATGTGTATTTCTTTAATTGAAATACTTTTTAAACGTGGCCAGAGTGCTTCTGAGAAGCAGATGTCAAGATAGTACTAGAACAGCAAGTGATTTATGGGGAGATGTGAAAGATAAAGGGGAAGGAAGCAGGTAGAAGAGCCTTTTGACTGTGATGCTGGTCTGAGCCCTGAGCGATGAGGAGAAAGGACTGGGTATAAGGAGCCTCAGGCTGCAGCATGGTGCTCAGAAAATTTCAGCCACAGGAGAGTCCCTGAGTCACAGCTGCTTATTAGAGGAGTCCCCTGTTGGACGAGTGCCACACCAGGCTCAGCCATTGGCTACTAGCCACCTAGGGAATATTTGGTCTTGGTCAGTCAACTGTGTTCCCAGCATTCGTTCCTCCTGAAGGAGCTCTGAGTGATGCATGCCCATGGCCGTCACACCCACAAAGGTTTATATTAAGAATAAGAATGCGTATCTGTATGTTTGCATACACACAGTACTATACCTGAGTAATCTTAATGTTCAGCTAGCCAGTTTAATATCATGCCCTAATAATTACTCTTTTAGGGAAAAAAATCATTCCTTTCCAGGAAAAATAGAAAGAAAATTTACATTGTATCTTGACTAATTCAATCCAAAGTTTGATGATCTATGATAATTCATCAGTACGTTAGCTATTTACTCTTAAATATACAGTAATATATGGACCCAGTTTTAGAACACGGTTATGACACAAAGAAAATTTTTATCTTCTTCATAATAATGTATCTTTGTGTCATCAATCAGCATTTCCTTCCTGTTCTTTTCATAAATGGTC
This sequence comes from Balaenoptera physalus, assembly GCF_965194825.1. Taxonomy (NCBI): domain Eukaryota; kingdom Metazoa; phylum Chordata; class Mammalia; order Artiodactyla; family Balaenopteridae; genus Balaenoptera; species Balaenoptera physalus. Next base: position 44,311,151 of record NC_138894.1, read on the forward strand.
CTTTCTTTTCTTTTATTAATTGTTTTCATTTAAAAACATTTCTTTGAAGAAACTCATAATTCCCTGCCTCTGCCCTTGGCATTTGGGTCTAATAATGTTTTGGAAGCTTCAAGGTATTTTGCCACAAAGGAAGCCAGTTCCGGACTATGAATTTCCTCCATATATCCAGTTATAGTTAATAGTAAATATGTTTAAAGCTAAATGAGTTCAAAATCTGTGAGTAATCTAATGACTCTCATTGATTTTCATGTGTATTTTACAAAATGGAAACAAACACATGCCAGACATGTATGTACTTTATAAAGGGAGAGTAAAGTTTTACATCGATAGCTAGCTAATGAGAAGACTTTTAGTGCATTATATTTGAGTCCTTGTACTTAATTTTTATATAAAAACTTAAAATATGACCTACTTCAAATTTAGAAGTTTGTATTAGATGCACAGTTTGGAATGTGCCAATTAGAAATGTACATATAAACTCAGTATATATGGTTGGGTGTGAGAACCCAGCAACTTTACATTCATGATATTTGAGAATATTATGTTATAGATATGCCAAAATAGCTGATAGAGAAAACACATCAAGTGCTTTTGCCAAATTGTGATTTATACCCCTTATTTTTAAAAATAAAGTTAAAAAATAAAACTATTAGGTTAGCATTTATACTACTTAAGTGACTATGAAATTAAAGGCAGCTGCAACTATGCTTCTTATAAAATAGTGTTGAATGTAAAATATTCACAGTGGCTTTCCACAGTGAAGTACCTATCATTTGGTAGTCCCCTTGGTCTAAGTAGAATCCTAGGTTGAATTGTGAGATCTCAGTTGCCACTGTGTGCCAAACATATAAATCTCTATCTGTATCCATCCTTCTGCCATAATAGAGGAACAATCTCTACTCCTGTTTAAAGCCAAGCATTCCACCTAGACCCACAGTCCTCAAACTGTGCACTGATGCACCCTGGGAATTGCAGTGAATTCACAGGAGTCCTGCAGGATATTTTAAAATTTCAAGAAAAACACAAGACTGCTGCTGGATTCTACACAAACAAGTAGCTCCAGGTAGAGCAGATTTTCAACATTAGAACACACTAAATTCCTTTTGAGGAGGTCATATCTATATGAAGCTGGTTTTTTAGAGCTTGCTGTGATAAAAAGCAAGTACCACACAAGAATTAACATAGAACACAATGAGGGTTAGGGTTTCCAGTCTGATTCCAAGGTTTGAGAAGTTGTGTAGTGCCCAACTTCTAATAGTGCACACATCCCATTAGTAAGTAATGTGGTTATTTAGGAATTAAATAAAAATATTTTTCTTTCAATCTCTGTGTGTTATGTTTTCAAATGGCTACCAAGTTTTTGGGATATAAATACTTAAATTGTTTGAATTCTGTTATTTCTTTTGGACTAGGAACCATAAAAATTTCTGAGACACAAAGGGTGCCATGAACTGAGAAAGTTTGGGAGCCTCTGGCATAGAGTTGGATCCCATTCCCTCTGGCCTTCTCAGAACCCCACATGATTGTCCCTTCTCTTACTGGTGGAAAGTGCAAACTGCTCCATTCTTCTTGGTTTCAAATCTTGGCTTATTAGCCGTGTGACTTTGGGGAAGTTACTTCACCTGCTTGTGCCAGAGTTCACTTAACTATAAAATGAATATAAAAATACCTAACTCATAGGTTTATTATAAGAATTAAGTAAGTTAATATATTTAAAATGCTTAGAAACAGTTTTTGCCACAGATACCTGCTTTTTAAAAATAATCCTTTCTGTCAACTGGACCTTTCCAGTTACCTTAAAAATTTTTTTAAATGTTTGTTTATTTATTTGGCTGTGTTGGGTCTTAGTTGCGGCACGTGGGATCTAGTTTCCTGACCAGGGATCAAACCTGGGCCCCTTACATTGGGAGCGCAGTCTTAACCGCCAGACCACCAGGGAAGTCCCAAACTTGAAATTTTTTAATTAAACAAAATTTTTATTGTAAAAAACACATAAAATTTACCATCTTAACACATCTTTAACTGTACAGTTTGGTAGTGTTAAGTATATTCACATTGTTGTGAAACATGTCCAGAACTTTTTCATTTTGCAAAACTGAAACTCAACCCTTTAAATGACAACTCCGTTCACCCCTACCCCCAGCCCCTGGCAACCATCATTCTACTCTCTGCTTCCATGAGTTTGACTATTTTAGCTACCTCATGTAAGTGGAACCATGCAGTATTTGTCCTTCTGTGACTAGCTTATTTCACTTAGCATAATGTCCTCATGGTTCATCCATGTTGTAGCATGTGACAGAATTGTCTTCCTTTTTAACGCTGAATAATATTCCACTGGATGTATGTACCATGTTATGTTTATCCATTCATCTGTTGCTGGACATGTGGATTGTTTCCTTCTCTTGGCTATTGTGAATAATGCTGCTGTGAATATGGGTGTACAAATAGCTCTTGAAGACCCTGCTTTCATTTCTTTTGCTTATATACCCACAAATGGGATTGCTGAATCAGATGATAGTTTTATTTTTAATTTTTTTGAGGAACCTCCTGTTTTTCATAGCTGCACCATTTTACAACCCCTCCAACAGTACAGAAGGGTTCCAGTTTCCCCATATCTTCACCAACACTTGTTATTTTTCTGTTTTTTGTTTTTTTGTGTGTTCTTTTTTTTTTTGATAGTTGCTATTTTGTGGGTATGAGGTGATATCTCATTGTGGTTTTGATAGGCATTTTTCTAAAGATTAGTGATGTTGAGCATCTTTTCATATGCTTGTTGGCCATTTGTATATCATCTTTGGAGAAATGTCCATTCAAGTCCTTTGCCCATTTGTTAATTGGGTTTTTTGGTTTTTTTTGTTGTTGTTATAGGAGTTTTAAAAAGTATATTTTGGATATTAATCTCTTGTCAGATATATGATTTGCAAATACTTTCTCCCACTCTGTAGGTTGCCTTTTCACTCTGTTAATTGTGTCCTCTGATGCACAAAAGTTTTAAAGTTTTATGTAGTCACATTTGTCTATTTTTGCTTTTAGTGTCATATCTAAGAAATCATTTTCAAATCCAACGTTATGAAGCTTTTCCCCTATGGTTTCTTCAAGGAGTTTTATGGTTTTGGGTCTGAGTCCAGGTCTTTAATTCATTTTGAGTTAATTTTTGTGTATGGTGTAAGGTAAGGGTCCATCTTCACTCTTTTGCATGTGGATATCCAGTTTTCCCAGCACCATTTGTTGAAGAGACTGTTCTTTCCCTATTGAGTGGTCTTGGCTCTTGTTGAAGATCATTTGAAGATCATATTTGTGAGGGTATATTTCTGGGCTCTCTATTCTGTTCCATTGGCTTGTAGATCTGTCTTTTGATAGTACCGTACTATTTTGATTATTGTGGCTTTATAATATGTCTTGAAATCAGGAAGTGTGAGAACTTTCTTCTTTTTCACAATTGTTTTTGCTATTTGGAATTCCTTGAGAGTCCTGGTCAACTTAAATAGGCTCTACTCTTTTCTATTTAAACAAATAAACACAATTAGTATTCATCTCAGGTACCACCATGTCTTATCCATTTCCTTCAGAATCAAATTTCTCAAAAGAATTTCTGTTTGGAGTCTCCATTTCTCTATTGCTCACTCAGCATTTAACCAACTTCAGCTATACTTTTCTCATGATTACACGGAAAACCTTTTACACTGAGATTACAAAAAACCCTCTGTATCACTAAATCCAATAGACTTTTTTTTTAAAGCATCATCTTAAATACACAGGAGGATTCAACACTACTGACCACTCCAGTGTTCTTGAAATACTTTTTTCTTTTAGTTCTTGATGACACTTTGCTCTTCTAATATTCTTCCTACCTCTCCAGCATTCTTCTCTGTGTCCTTTTCAGGCCTATGCTTCTTTCCCCTGTCCTTGAATGTTAGGGTTCCTCAAGGCCTAATTCTAAGCCCTCTCCTCTTTACTCTGAACTCCTGGGTTATCAAATATATATTCATAGCTTCAGTGCCCCCCACCTGATGGATGAATTACTCAAGGGATTAAATTATAGATAAGAAGGCTGATTGGTGAGCCGAGAATTAGAACAAAAGCAAGGAGGTGTTCTTACAGGATATTTCTATCAGGCTATGGTTAGGGCTCTGACTTGCCCTTGGGCTTTTTCTTTCTTGACAACTGGCATTAGTTATCAGAGTCATATCCCTGAACAGAGTTACAGACATTTGGTACAGGCTTCCTCCAGGCTCTGATCTGAACTGTGCACTGCCCACCACTCCATTTAAAATATCTGACCTGGTCCTCATTTGTTACCTTTTCTTTATGAGAAAAGTGTTGATTAGATTTTGAGAAGCTTCCAAATCATCTGCTTGTTGGAGACATGGAAAACACCTTTGCTTCCACAGCAACTCGTTTACAGGTGCTTTGTTCAGGTGAGCCTCCATGGAACTGGCTAACATATACAGGTGCAACAACCACAGTGTCTCCAGACATTGCCAAATGTCACCTGCTGGCCAGAATCATCCCCACACTTGAGAACCACTGGTTTAGAGGGAAGCTGGTTTAGGTTGAAGAAGGAGCTGGAGAGAAGAAAACCCGATGGGCTACTGCATGGAAATCAACTGAGTGAGAGTTAAAGGATATTAGTTCCTAAGCGGGCCGGTTGCGGGGGACATAGGATTTGTCCTATGTCTTGGTCTCTACTTCTCCACTAATTATGAGACGTTTGGTTAGTTGCTTTACCCCTCTGATTGTGAATTAGTATGAGGATTAACCTTGTTACTATTATTTTTTGACTTATGTACTTACTATGTACCAGAGTTGTACTGGCATTTCATATGAATTATAGAGATGGTGTGTATTAAAGTCCTCTGTAAATTGTAAGATTTTGTACAAAAGTAATGTGCTGTCCTGTTCATTTCTTACCACAGTTTTTATCCTTTAGATCCTTAAAACTACTGGCAAGTACAAGATTTACCTTTGTACCATGTTCTTTTGTGAATTTCATAAAATATTGTATTTTCTAAGAACAATCACTTTTATTTTATGTAATTATTTTATATATATACATATATATAAAAGAGCTGGATTTAAAATTACATTAGGGATTAAAATGTAGCATCACTCATTTTATACTGAGAATAACTGAGAAGATGAGATTTTGTAATTTGAAATAGATTTAGCAGGCAAATTTCCAGGAATGTATCTGTTCCATATGTTGAATAACATCACAGAAATCTTTGGGAAACCCCATTGTTAGCACTTCTCTATCTAGAAAAAAATATCTGTTTGTTTCTTGTCCTTTTGTTTCTTTTCCTTAGTCAATTCCCTATAGTGAGTCAATTAAATTTTTTTTCTTATTCTTGTCTTAACTACATTCACTTTTGTCTCTCTACTTTAATGGATTAGTCAGGCATGATTTCCCTGTATACTCAATAATGTTTGCTGAATGAAGGAATAAATTACAGAAAACATGTTATCTCTCTTCCAGCAGGTTATCTGTTAAAATAATCAGTGACCCTACCTTTCATTATAGATTTCCTCAATGTAAAATTGTTTGTCTGTCTATAGTTCTGAGTTTCTCCAGAATTTATCCCATGGATTGGATTGGGGGGCAGGGTTGAGGGAGGTATTGGGTCTCAGCCTGATGCAAATTCACTGGGCCTCCAGAGGAATGGTTTATAATATTGATACTTTAAATATTTGCTTCAACCCTAGAATTCACTCCAAGGGTCATAATACTTTGTTGCCTCTCTGGATTGTAGTGTTTAGCACCTGCTGTCTCCCACGTCTCCTGATGATTTCATGGGATCAGTCTTGGCTGCCTGTCCATGACTTACCTCTTAAATGATGGATTGAACCTATCACCCAGTGTTGATTTCTAGTACTGATCCTGCATGCCTTTACTTTTCACTTCTCCCCAGATGTGATAATAATCACATGATCTGGGGGGGAGTTTCCTTAGCCAGTGAGAATACTGAATTCAATTAAATTGCTGTGATCACCATTATAAAATAGCTCATTCACAGTTATTTACTGCACCAGTTCTTCAATACTTGAGACCATGATGTATCGGTCAATACATGATGTATGATGTAATATTTCTCTTCTTTATGGCTACTAAACTGCCTCTTCTAGGAAGCAGTCATCTGTCTTAACCAAAATCTCCACTTCTCTGAGATGAGATTTTCCGCCGTATTCTACGCATAGTCTACCAATACATGCCTGCATCATTCACCAATGTATCCCCGTCTGTATACTTGGCATATATAGGAGGCACTCGCATATTTTTGATCTACTGAGTGAATGAAACTCGGATTCTTGTGGATTCTTGTGGTTGCTTAAGTTTTGTTTTGCTTAGTGATGTCATCTGGTAAAATTTTCTCTTTCTTTTCCCAGTTCCATTTCACTTCTAATTAAGTACTCAACATAAGGTTAAGAGAAACCAATTTGAAGAACCATCTGAATATCATGGGAATCATTTCTTAGTTTCTTAAAGAGAAAGCACACCTCTCTGGTTATGAGCTTATTGAAGAAAATGAGAAGGAAAAAATTATAAAAGCAATAGGAAGAAACATGGTCAGAGCAGAACTAGCAAGGAAGATACTTCCTGTCTGACAGGGTATCAGAGAAAAGGAAAAGTTTCAGTTCCTATTTTGCCTTAGTCATCTTCTGCACAAGGAATGACATTAAAATTGGAACAATGTTGGGAAATCCCATGGGCTCTCTCATTTATTCATCCTGTGGATCTCTTCTCAAACTCAGATGTGCTCTGGAGGTGTCTCCCTTTGCTTCTTTGTCTGCTCTTTTTCATTTTCTGAGCTGTTGAATTCTCCAGTTCCTTGTAGTGGAGTAGGACAGCATCTTGGTGCCCTTTTTCCTTCTTGTCCTGCCAAATCTTACATAGGCTTTTTCCATTTTGGAGAGCTTAAGAACTAACTTTTTGGGGAAACAGGTGGAGATACTTTCCTGTCTGGGCTAGAATATTCTTTTCCTGAGATTCAGACTTTTTTTCCCCCCCTAATTCTGGTTATCGCCATTACTATATCCAGGAATATCTTTGGCACCAGTACTTGGAAACCTTATGCTTCCCCACAGGTTGTTTTATAAAAATGCATTAATTAATTTATTAATTTGTTTATACCTTCTTACTCCAAAATCTGGTGTTAGGGATACTGCTAGGACACAAGACATTTGGAAATCTGAAATGATGGACATACCTTGATCCTAATGAGTACCCACACTAGGTGTCAATAGAGGACTAACCTGATCTTTTAACACCTCTAAAGATTGGAATGTCCCAGAGCTCAGACCTTGGACCTCTTTCTCTCTTTCCACTTCTTTTTTTCTTCTTAAGCAACAGAAATTTATTTTCTCACAGTTCTAGAAGCTAGAAGTCTAAGGCCAAGGTGTTGTGAGGGTTGGTTTCTGATGAGGCCTCTCTGCCTTACTTGTAAACAGCCATCTTCTTACTTCGTTGCCATATGGCCTTTTCTCTGTGTGTGCACATGGAAAGAGAGAGCCCTCTTGTGTCTCTTCCTCTTATAAGGACACCAGTCAAATTAGATTAGGGCCCCACCCTTATGATCTCTCCACTCATTTTTTAAGGAGAGCTTATTCAGTTCCATAACTTTAAACACTACCTTTACATTGTTGATGACTCCCAAATATAATCTCCAGCCACCACTTCACCCTGAACTTCAGACTACTTGATGTCTCTACTTATATGTCCATAGACACCTTAAACTTAACATGTCCACACCAAACCCTCGATTCCCCCAAGCTAAATTTACTTCTCCTCAAGTGTTTCCTATCTCGGTAAACGTAGTTGCTCAGCCCAAAAACCTTTGAGTTTTTCTCTTGTATGCCACATCCAATTCTTCAGCAAGTCCCCTTTAAAATGTCTCAAATCTATCGACATACTGTTTCCTCTAGCATTGCCATTCTAGTTCAAGCCGTCATCTTCTCTCACCCGGACCACTGCAATAGCCTCCTAATGGTCTCCCTGCTTTTACTCTTGCCCTGATCCCTCTTTAAAACATAAATTATAATTCTCTGCTGCTTAAAACCCTATGGCTTCTCATCAGAAACGTGCAGTGTAACCTGGCCCCTGACTACCTCGCTAATTTCATCCTCTGACTATCCCTCTCACTCACTCCCCACAAGCCACTCTGGCCTACCTTTCCTCAGTTGTCCCAGGCACATTCTAACCTCAGAGTTTTTGCATTTGCTGTTCTCTGCCTCAAACTCCCTTTCTCCAAATAATCATATCACTTGTTCTTTCACTTCATTAGGATCTGTACTCAAATGTCATCTCCTCAGAGAGGCCTTTTTACTTCTTTATTAGTCATTTACTTAAAACAGCATCCTCCTAAAGCCTCCATCCGTATTGTGCTTTATTTTTCTCTGTAGTTCTTATTGCTTTCTGACATTATTTTAAAACTATTTTTTGTTCTCTGTGTCCACACTCAAATGCAAGCTTCCTGAAGGGAGGTAGGGCAAGGGCATTGTCTGTTTTGTTCAATGCTGTATCTTCAGCACCTAGAACAGGGCCTGGCTCATACAAAATACTAAATATTCATTTGTGGAATGAATGAGTGAATGCATTAGTGGCTGCACCCATCCTTTGAGAAAGATTCTGAAGGAATGCCCAAGCTCAGTGGGCAGGATCCACAGTCCCCAAATCACTGCTCCTATCTCCATGTGTATATCAGTTATTTACTGACGTATGTATGCTTTCCTGCTACGCCTTGACACTTCCCCTTCAAATCCTTTCCAGCTTAAGTTCCCTCTTTTACGTACTATCACAGGTGCACTTTCCATCGCCATCCGACAAAGGTGGTCTTTTAGAAGTAATTTTATAACATAACAAGTGCTCATACATAGAAAAAGCAATTTCTATTAGGAGATGAGGGTTAGTTCATGATAATTGTGGTGAGAGCACAAAATAACAACAAATTTGGGACTTGGACAAATTAAATTCCATAGTCCTGAAGGAACTTGCACATATCTTGGAGACAGTATCCTTGTTAAGTCAGAGCAAATAGGAAAGGTGACAAAAGATTGTAGTGGTTATAACTCACCTGGAGTCTAGTGTTCCATATCTAACATTGAGCCCAGTCTGGGCACAAGATTTTAAAAAAGAGGAATGTGTTCAGAGATGGTAAATGGTATAGTGAAAACATATGAGTAATGTTTGAATAATAACAATAATTATAATTACAGACATTTACTATGTGCCAGACATTACTCTAAATACTGTTTGTAAATAGTAATTTAATCCTCATCGTATGAAGTAGATATTATTATATCTCATCTCAGAGGAGGAAATGAAGTTACAGAAGTTAAGTAACTCCCTCAAGGTCACACAGCTAGTAAGAGGTAGAGCCAGTGCTGATTTCATTTTGATTTGAGTCCATGTTCTTAACCACTATGTTATTATCTTTTAATATTTAAAAAGAGCACTATTGAAGAGAAACTGGGGCTACTGTAGAAGTTCTTAGAAGGCGGTGTTAGCCTTCACCTCAAGCTCAAGCATCGCCACCTCTTCTCAGTCCCCCAAGTCTACCCAGTATGTATTCTTATGATCGGACCAGTAACACTTTATTACACTTACTTGCTTATATCCCTACCTCTCTCTACTAACCTATATTTAACCTATTTTAAGGGTTATATTTGATTCACTTTTGAGCCACTAAATTTAGTTTAGTGTTTGGCGTATAATCAACATTCAGTTTCTGTTGAATGAAAAAAATGAAAGAATGATCTTTAAATTGATTAGAACTTTCCAGTGGTAGAACAGATTTCCTGTAAGGTAATAAGCTTCTGGTCACTGGCAGTTTTCAAGAGTGGGCTGGATGCTTGAAGGATGCTTGTAGGGATGCTGCAGAGGAACTTCCATGTCATGTGGGAGTGGAAGATTAGACCAGGTTTCCTTCTAACTATGAACTATTTGATCCTATGATGTTAATTATGATTCTTTCTCTAAACATTTAGTTAGCACCTCCTATGTGCCTGGCATTGTTCTAGGCACTGAAGATACAAAGATAAAAGTGGCCTTGCTAGTATCCATAAGGAGCTAGTAATCAGTGGATAATGAGGAAAGAGGTGCTTAAGAGTATAGGTATAAAGTTTTAGTAGATAAAAATAAATAGAAAAGGACAGATATTTGAGGTGCTTTGAATAAATGAGGAAGGGAGAAAAAAGCTATTACAAGGGGGAGAACTAGATATGAAAGATGACCCTAAAATTCCCTGAGAAGGGAGAATGTAGGGAGTAAAGACCACATTATATTATTATATATTATGTTATATAATATAATACAATATAATATGTTATATTGTTATGGGGGAATTCCCTAAAAGGGAACTATCAGTGTTTGTCATCAAGGTATATGGCAGGGCTGGATGTAATTCATAATTCAGTAGAGATTAATTAATTTGTGAAGTATTTTGAAATTCTTGGAACAAATGTGCCTTCTTTTATTAGTCTCCCAGACCAATAAAGTTGATTAAATTCTCCTTTCCCCTGCCCTCCGACCCCTTTGGGGGCATTAACATGAAATGGACAATTCATTAAGTCATGTGGGACCCTTCAGTTTCTTTTCTGATTCATGTGCCTGGAATCTGTTAGACCATAGGGGAGTAATGGTCTTCTTTTTTTTATTAACCTGGTCCCTGATGCTGCTCATCTCTCACACATGTCACAATATGTCTTGTCACAGAATCATCCTCTCTAGCTGGGACATGATGCTTAGGTAGGTGGGGAAGTCCCCTGTTTTGTTTAAAGTCATAGTTGTCTTTGGGTTTGGCTGGCATGTTCATGATTAGTTTACTGACAATTGGTTTTTTTCTTTCTATACCATATGCTATTCCATGATTCATCTGCTTTGAGTCTGCTGCCCTGAAGGTGAAACAATTTCTTCCAATGTTGATATTTCATAATCTCATAGATAACAAGCATACACATATGCATAGTCCTTTCAGAAGTTTTAAACATTTGGAGATGAATGAATTATGCTGCCACAAATGGAAAGGAGCAGTATAAAACCATAATGGTGATATCCAGACATCTTCTGTTGGGTGGTTGGGTGAATGCTAATATTAATAAAGCCTGCATACTTTACTGTATCTCTCCTTGAGAAGCTATTTCTGGTATGTGGTATTTATTTATGAATTTTAACATTTAACATTTTACTTTAATTGCTTTGATTTACATGTATTTTAATATTTTAGACAAGATCTTTATTTGTAGAAGTGCGGTTTAAATTCCAAATAAATTGTAATACTTGCTGTTAATATTGTAATGATGGCATCTTTTCTCTATTTAATGTGTAGCATTGATTATTCAAAGCTTAAGAAATCTTTTAATTTCTGATATAAATAGTAATCTTTGAAAACATTTCAGTTTAAGACACATCACATTTCTGAATGCAGTGCAAAGCAGTTTTTTCCACACGGTTATTTTCTAAGTATTTAGAAGATTACACTTCTAATAAACATGGACTAAATTCAGTTTCTGCATATAGCACTAATCAGTGCCCTTATTGTGTTGCATCATTTAACCACCTGTATCTTTTTACTCAGAATGTCTGTGATTGTTTTTCGAAGAAGAAAAGCTCTTTATAATTCCATGGTGTAGATGCACATGTAAATATCTGTATAAGTTGTGCATTTGGGGAGAGATTTTTAAAAGATTCTAATTCTCAGTATATCTCCCTCCCCCTCTCCCCCTTTCCCTGGTTTTAGCTTCTCTTTGGTTCAGGTGTGCTGGTGTCCTTAAGCCTTTCCGGGCCGCAGCTGGAGAAAGTGGTGATTGACAGAAGCCTGGTGGGGAAGCTCATCTCAGACACCATCAGTGATGGTAATTACCCCCATGTGCAAATCAATTGCCTACATTAACAGTGGGGCAGGAGAAATAATGTGTCAACAGGTAGACTAATTATTACCACTGGGGACTTGAAAACACAAGTAATTGCTTGTAATAGCACAGTTACAACCCCTGGGACCCATACAAGTTTTGACTAATATTTAATATCAAAGTTTTTGTCAAGTGTTAGGCTCATATCCTTGAGTATTTTTCACTCTTTGCTTAAAAAAATGTGAACGTATTTTCAAAAGAGGTTTTTTTTTTTTGGTGTGTTGACATTTCAAATATTTTTCATTTTCACATGAATTTTGAATAATAAATAACCCAAATTTGTCAACACAGCCACCAGTAAAAAAACAAAAGCAAAAACAAAACCTGTGCTTTGGCTGTTAGGAAGAGTCTCTGTTACCAAAGTCTGTGAATACTAACTTTTGAGAGAGTTGGGCAGTATTTATTTATTTATTCATTTATTAATTATTATTATTTTTTAACTTTTTTTAAAAAAATTATTTATTTATTTATTTATTTTTGGCTCTGTTGGGTCTTCGTTTCTGTGAGAGGGCTTTCTCTAGTTGCGGCAAGCGTCAAGCGGGGGCCACTCTTCATCGCGGTGCGCGGGCCTCTCACTATCGCGGCCTCTCTTGTTGCGGAGCACAGGCTCCAGACGCGCGGGCTCAGTAGTTGTGGCTCACGGGCCTAGTTGCTCCGTGGCATGTGGGATCTTCCCAGACCAGGGCTCGAACCCGTGTCCCCTGCATTAGCAGGCAGATTCTCAACCACTGCACCACCACGGAAGCCCTGGGCAGTATTTATAAATATCAAAAATCAATGCCAAATATACTAGATAAATCTGAATCCCATTAAGTGATACCACAATCAGTACATAATTGCTACAAAGCACATAAAAAAAGACTTTAAAGCCAGTAAGTGAAAAAGTAGGGTACTGACATTTATTAATCCCTAAAAGACTCTATGCTGTGCTAACCTACGTATGTCATTTAATTAAAAAAACTATTCCTTCTAAGGTATAGTTATTTCCATTTTATGGATAAGGAAATTGAAGCTGTAATACTAAGGAACATGACCACCAATGAGATATTAAGGACTAGCCCCAAAATGACTGGGTTGAGATTTGAACCCAGGTTCTGGCTGCAAAGCCCATTTTCTTTGCACTACAGTGTGCTGACTCCTAAAGTTTTAAGATTATGTTCTTTAATTCAAGGTAAAAAAATGGTCTAAGAAACAGATTGCATTATCATTAGAGATTGAAAATTGTCAGTATCTTAAATTGAATAATCAAAGGAAAGTGTGATCTAATGGAAAGGACAGAGGTTAGATTACAGAAACCTTCCTTCTGCTGTGTGTGCTCACTAGCTATCTCTGAATAAATCAGACACAATTTCATAGAGAAAAGCACTCTGCAGGATGGCTGTCATTAGTCATATACCTGATAATGAAAGCTGGGGTTAGGGTTATAAGTGTGCCATTTCCTTTTCCTTATAGGATCGTGGTGCTAAGGAAGCTTCCCTATGGAAGAGGTTCCATTTTCATATGTCTAATAATTGACCCCTTCATTGACACTGCAAATAAAATAGTGGCTGTGATGATTTTGTCATATTGATTCTCCTCCATAAGAATTAAAAGGAGACTTCCAACACTATTCATGTCGCTGAGATATCTTTTTTCACTTGTTTCTTTTATTTATACCACAAGTGATACACTCTCATGAGACCATGATAACAATGTGATTTCTTGGCAGTTCTCCAGATTCTCCTGTAATTGTGTAGATATACTGTTGGTTACTGCTTGCACAGTCAGGATATGGAAGTAAAGAAAAATATATAAAACATTCAATAATTTCTTTATGCTGGGAACAATATTAAACATTTCTCAAATTCCTACTGTATGTTTTTATCAACAATTTTTATAACATTAACGGCCCTTTATGTAACCTATGAATATTAATTATCTACCTGTGTGCTTTAAAAATAAAGCTGTAGAAATATTTTTGCTACTCTTCATTATCAAATATTATTTTATATAATGTGCATATTGGATATAATATGCTTTATTTCATTCAACTAGTATACCCTCAGAAAGAAGATTCATTGATGAAAAATTTTTTAAAAAATTGGTGGAGACAATTACTGAGCCTGCGCGTCTGGAGCCTGTGCTCCGCAACAAGAGAGGCTGCGACAGTGAGAGGACTGCGCACCGCGATGAAGAGTGGCCCCCGCTTGCCACAACTGGAGAAAGCCTTCGCACAGAAACGAAAGACCCAACACAGCCATAAATAGATAAATTAAAAAAAAATAAAAAAAATAAAAAAAAAAGAAATGCCACAATGAAAATACTTGTATATACATTTAAAAAAAAAAATTGGTGGAGAACACTGATCTGTATCCCTTAATAAATCCAATTTATTCTCAGATGGTTTACATCATATAAACACAGGATTAAAGGCTAAGCACAAATAAAAGTAAATGTTTTTATCTTTACATTCAGATGTGAAACGGTCTTTATTTTATGCTTTTCTTAGCCCTATTCCAAATACATCTCATTTGGAGGTTGTCCCCAGACATCAGTGTATATTGAAATGGTCTCAGGAAAAAAGAAAAAGTATCAAATCCATGCATGATTAGATTGATGATTGTTGTTTATTCCCAGTATCTTTACTATCTTTGTAAAATGTCATAATGGTATTTAGGAGACTTTAGTTATTTCAATTAATATTCATTTATCTTCTGAAAATAGTTTTTTGTAACATTTCAGTGGAAGAAACTGTTAATTCTTTATTATTTTATTCTAACTCAGTATTTGATAGTATTATCAAATCTTTTTTTTTAAGCTCTTCTCACAGACAGCTTTATCATCTTATCATTTTTGGCACAAAACAAACTATGTTTTATTCAGTTTACCAAGAAGATGGGTTCTCCTGATATAAACAAAAGACTGGAAAAACTCTCAGCCTTGGATTATAAGGTAGAGATTTCATTTTATATAGTCATATTGTTAATTATTAAGGTATGCTAGAGTATCACATGAGTTGATGTTATGCTTGTTTTTATTGAATGATTCCGGATTTCAGAAAAACCAGAGTTATTATAGGATTAAGCTTGATCAACTAGAAACAGTGGCCATCCAGAGTTTTCTTTTTTTACTCTCATTATGGGGGTCTAACAGTGGCATGCTTGGAGTAATTTATATAGTACTTACGGAAGTCAGAGACAGATAATAGAGGCAAGTTACACATTCGAAAATGGTTTTCTTGCTAGTGGTAGTATATACACCATTCTCATTTTCCCCAAAGACCCCGTATCATCCTTCTAGGCAAGGATAGCTGCTCTGGCTTCCATTTCACAAGAAAAGAAAGAGAGAAGAAGGCACTTTCAAAGGTTAATAGAAATGTGTAATAAACGAAGAGTGGGAAGACTCCCCCACCCCCCACACCCAACTCTAACTGTGGAGAAAAATGCAAAAAGAAATCTCCTTCCTGTGTTAGTATCTCTCCCTTCAGTAACTCCAGGTAATTTGTTTCCTTGTATCAGGGACCTTACATCTGTTAAGGCAGGATTTTTATTTTAAATGATGTATTTAATTTAAGTTTTGCCACATTACATTTTAACTGCTTGGAAGGCATACTCTCTGGTAGGATGAGTATCTAATACATTTTCCAGGCTGTTTCAGTTCAAGGCCTCTTTTCAGCAATGACTTGTGTTTGCAAGATTGATCCAGCCTCTGTGATGTGGATTTGAGACAGTTCACTGGGAACGGGGCTGATATGCAGCTTCCTTAAACAAGATGCACACTTACACCATACCTAGAGTATCTGTAACAAGGGCAAAGATTCTTAAAAGTCAACTTTGTGTGTGTGTTTGAAAAGTAGTATTTAACCTAACCTTTTGCCCTTTTGCATTATTTCTTATTGTGACTGAGGTGGTGGTGGTATGGGAGGATTTAATTTTATTTAGTGGAAAAATCTACTCTTATAAAAAAGATTTTTAACATGGGATAAAATACATTAAATAAGTGTTTCATTGTGGTAATAAACTAAAATTTGGTTTTGTCTGCCGACTTTGTGGAGCTTCTATAACACTTTGTATATATTGATTCTTTTAAACTGAAAATCAGTGGTATTCATATATTATATTTTGTTTAGTAAAAAAAAATTGGTTTAGCATTCTTAATGGGATATTATTTTCCAGAATGGCTAACTGTAGATTTACTTAAAATGTTGTTTATTTACTAATACTGGTCTTTAAAATGCACCAGTATGCATTACCTCAAACTGTTAAAGTAACTGTTTTTAATGCATTTATATAAAATTTTGTATGACTAGTTTCTCCATCTTAGGTGTGGTGGATAATTTGGCAAAGTCTTCTCAGCTGAAGGATATTAGCTCCCGTTAATGAGAGCAGAGAAAACTGTCAGGATGTCATCTTTTCTGATGAAAAGATGTGAAAAATAGACCGAGTATATGGGCCCTATACCTTGAGTAAGGGAGTTACTTATTTGTTTATTCATTCTGCCTTTAGCTTTGAGAAATTAAGCACTCCATGAGCACTCCATGTCATTTCTTTACATTAGAGAAGTAGCCTGCTTCTCTTTGGAAAACCCATGGATTTCATTTTCTGGTTCAGTATTTTAAATATAGTTATTTAAATACTTAGTAAAAACTGTCATTTGTCCATTGGAAGGATGTTTTAAGAAACTTACTCATTTCACTTGCCCTCTTGACCATCGTGATAGAACACTGATGCCATTAATACTCATAGCAAACATGAAATTTCAGATAACATGTATGATTTGCATTATGTGAGGGTTGAAAGTGCCAGCTCTCATCTAGAAATTCTTAAGTCACATGTTTACATGGCAGGTAGGACATCAAAATAATGTAGGTATATTTTTAAGGACTTAGCAATTCCATTGTGGTATTTCTCTTAAGAAGATAGCTAGTTAAAATAGTGATATTGAGAGCTTAAATATAAGAATTTGCACTTCAAAGCATAAAGTACATCTGTGTTGTCTGTCATTGCACATTTGGATTTTAAAACAAGGAAATAGTGTAGAGTACTATAATTCTGCTTTTCTTTACAGCTGTACCATAATTTAATTCTTTTAGATTGAAACAGTCTTGGCAAAGAAAAATGTAGGGGAAATATCCTGAAAGTGTTGACCTTTAACAAGTTTTCCTGTCTACATTTTAAAAATCCAATTCAATTTATTTAACAGTGAAGGGACAGGGACAGTGCAAGGAGTTAAATGTTTACCATGAGAGAACAACATTGGTAATTACTTTGATTTCAGTTCCTTTTGATGTGCATTCAGAGGATGAAGAGGTCAATAATATTATGGGCATGCAAATAGAAAAGGGTTCCTTTTGACCATATTAAAAAAAAATGGCAGAGGATTATTAAAGCATTAACCTTGATTTAATGGCCTTGGTTGAGTGGTGAGATCACAATTTGGATGAGCCTGATTATTTACTAAATACAATACATAAATGCAACGGGTTCTTAACACCCATTGCACTCTGGCATTATCGCATTACTGCCATCCTTTGTTGCCTTGCAGACAGGAATATGAAAGCAATCTGTCATGTAGTGAGACTGGCTCCAGAAGCATTTCTCTGATAAGAAGACCCCCTGCCCTTTGCTAGTGTCTGGTCCAGTAGGCTTAGCCATGCGCTTAATCCCCAGAAAGTGGTTCGATTATTGCTGACCAGCAATGGCAAGATAGTTTTTTTTTTTTTTTTTGGCTTCCAAGCTATCAACCTTCCATTAATTCCTTAAGCAGAAATACGGTGCAATCTATATTTCCTTGGCATGTGTCACCCAGATGGTGCCGTGCTTATGTTTTCAAATAACCATGTTCCAAAATAACATAGTTTGAATAATAAATTCTACAAATCCGTCCTAAGAAAGAAAAGCATAATTCTCAGAAGCTGCATAAACTTTTATGCAGCATGATGCTGTGACTTATCCCTTTATGCAGAATTTTTGTGTATATGTCTCATATATTCTTTAAAGTGATATTTGCCTCAAGTTGTTTTTCCTTTTATTGTTGTCAGTCATTCAGTCATTGTTAACATGTTATGTCTTAAACAGTAGTCAGACACTCTTGGTCAGCAGTACTGAACTTGTCATTTAATACAGCCGGTCTTAAATCCTGTGTGTAGGTCGATGCTGTCAAGCAACCATGACTGTACATTTTGGTATTGATTGGGATTGCTACGGCCAATTCCTCCCTAACTCACATTTCTCCTTTTCCCTTCCTCTGCTAAAAATGGGGAGAATTTTGAACATATGTCTTTTTTATATATGTGTCAAAAGAATTTGGTAAATTCTGACACCTCCTTAAGCACATGTTTAACATGCATATTTACTTGCATTTATCTACATTTACAGATGCTTTAATTTTTGCAATACTTTGAGGATTTTGCATTTTAAAAATGATCCTTGTCTGCTTTTTTTTTTTTTTTTTTTAACCATTAGATTTCCTATTATGAAATCCCTGGCCCAGTAAACAGGACAACACAGCGTCGTCTAGCTATCAATTGTGTTCAAGATATAGTTGTTTGCTGGTGGCCACTGGTCAGTGATGATGCTTGGCCTTGGGCCCCCATTTCTTCTGAGAAAGACAGAGCCAATCTGCTGCTCCTGGGTTATGCTCAAGGAAGACTGGAGGTAAATCTAAAGCAAATATATACATTTTATTGAAGAGAAAATAAAATAGGATTATTAGTTTTCTATTCTGAAATAAGTGTGAATACTTTTTAAAACATATAATTTATTTTCCAAATATTCAACAAAGGAAATTACATATGAAATGGGATCCTTTAAAGTATCACATCTGGAGGATACACAGTTTCAGGACTTGTCTGAATAGCATAGTGATTAATATCACAAGCTTCTGGGTTCAAATCCTAGCTTTGCCACTACCTAGCTCTCTGTCCTTGAGCAGATTACTAACCTGTATGGTTTCATTATTTGAAAAATAAAGTTAACGAAGATAAATGAGTTAATACATGCATTTAGAGCAATAACTACATATATTAAACTCTCAATTACTATTGTGATTCTTGTCATTATCATTATTAGTACTGTCATTACTGTTTGCTCATGATTTCATGCCTATCGAAGCTATGTTATCAACCACCTTCTTTAAACTTCAGTTAGGTAGCAAACATTAGTCAAATGCCTATTTTCTGCAAGACTCTGTGGTGCCAAACCATGTCTGGGGCAAGGATTTGTAAGAAGGGCTTTAGAAGAGTGCCTTCTCAGTCTAGTTTCCTGCCTGGGACAGGAGCACCAAAAGGGTTAATCTAAGAGGTGCAGACAAGATCTTGCCCTATCTATTCCTGACAGTGGTTCCATCATCACTCATTATCACGAACCTATGGCTATTTTCACCTTGTATCAGTACTTTGAGTATGAAATTCTGTTTCTTTTTTAATGTAACTTAAAAAAAAGCAACCTCCTCCAACCTGTTTTTTTTAATGTCTTGGCTTGGGTAAAATAGTATGTTCCTATATTTTCTCTAAATCCATTATCTTTTAGGCTTTAATTTTTTTAATTTTTCAGAATTAGTATTCTGAGATATAATGAACAAGTACAAGTTTTCTCTATCCCTACCTACCTCTTCTGGTTTTATAAATTTACAGGCTATCTTTTAAGACCAAAGAGTCCTTTTTAACTAATTATTTTACCTTTTTCTGGAACTTTTCCAATTTGTTGTAGTAACTAATACCACTTGTAATGCTTCAGGTATGGATTTTGTGAGGATAAAGAAGTGCTTTATTCCTATTCAATTCCTGTTCATGCCCACCATTTTATTGATCTTGGGTCCAGAAGCTAACTGAATAAAAGACTTAATCAAAATGACTTAATATAATAAAGCCAACTAGAATTCTTTTAAATGCTCTGTTTTATAATAAAAGTAATAATAATATAAATCAGCCTTTAGTTTTACATTACACAAATTACCTTTATTTGAAATGAGTTTATTACCTGAAATTAGGACTGTTCAGAAAGGGTTTACGTATGGTCTATGTACTTCATCTCCTGGTGTCATCTAGTTTATGGACTTCAGAGTTGGATAAACCTCGGTTTGCCTGTTGGTTGGACCATATACTGTGTGACTTTAATCAAATTTACTTCCTGTCAGCTTCTGCCTGCTTTTAACTAATACTATGTTCTTTGGCCTTGGGTAGATCACCTACCCTCTCTGACTGTAGTTTTCTAATTTTTAAAATGATGGATTTAAACCAGATAGGTCCTGGGCAGCTCAAAAAAGTGCACATCTGGATTCTGAAGCACAGATCTGATTTAGCCATTGCATGTTCAAACGCCTTCAGTAGATTTTGAAACTAAACTTAGCCTCGGCACTGAAAAGGTGCCCCTGACTGGCCCTGACTTACCTTTCCAGTGTTATTTCTTTATACAAATCTATGTTCTAGCCAAATGGTTTACTCACTGCTTCTTTATTTCCCACCTCCTGTCTGTACAAATTACTGGTATTTCTACCTGAAAGGCCCTTCCCTCTCTCTTTTCACATCATTCATCAACTACTGAGCATGACCATGGAGTAAGCACTGTATTTCATGCCAGGGGATATAAACACAAAACAATCCCTGCCCGCAAGGATCTTAGTGTCTACCAATGAGAGACAAATATGAAAACGTGTGAGTGCACTAAAGTGTTAAATAATGCTGTGGATAGAGTATGTGTAAGCTGTAGAGGAGCCAGTGGGGACTGTTTCTACCTAGAGAGATAATAAGGGGGGAACTTTAAAGAGGATTTACAATTTGCTCAAGGTTGGTACACAATTTTACTTTTTTTACTATCCTTTATAAGTTTCATATCAAAGTTGTACTACCCCTATGGAGTGATTTGACTAGCTTTTCTCTTTTCTCCTCTCTGAACCAGTGCCAAAAGGAATTATATGATACTTGAATGTTTGGTAAAACTCATATAAAACTGCCTGGGTGTGCTGTCTTTCAAGGAAGGTAGATTTTTTATAATTGATTCCATTTTTCGAGGGTTGTTTGTTTTTCGGGAATTCTGTCTTTTCCTTGAGTCATTTTCCTTAATTTGTATTTTTGGAAAATTATCCATCTTATTTAAGTATTTGGATAGATTTTCATGAAGTTGTATATGATACTTGCACCTGATTTTTAATTGTTCACCACTGACTGCATAGCTAATTTTTTGATCATAATATATTAAGATATATAATTCATTTTTTTTGTCAAGTAGCTTTTGTCTTGGATTTGGCTCTTTCAATCAGTCTATCAAAATTAAACTGTTAGAAAAATTTGTAAAGATTTCTTTTTCAAAACCTCACGTGAACTTCTATATGCAAAAGGTGAATGGCTTTTGGAAGAACTGTCTGGGGAAATAATTGTTTCTTTGTGTGTGTGTGAAGACATAATCTTTAATTGTGAATTGTAGCACATTTTTTAGGGTAACATTAACTAAAACCACTAGTCTATAAAAGTAATATTCAGGCATATGGCTTTAAGTATTTTTTCACTAGCGACCAATAGACTTCTTGAGCTAATCCTCGGAATAAGAGATACGATATACTCTTAAACCCTAAAATTCAGACTAAAAAAGTAGCAGCCTCATAGAGAAGAAATTTAATCTTTGCATCTATTAAATGATAGAACTTAAAAAAATAATTTCCCACCCAATTTCAATCAGAAAAGATAGTAAGCTTTTATTTGGACAGTAGCAAGATCCTAGAGTAGTGGTTCTTAGCCTTGGCAACACATTACAGTCACCTGCAGAGCTTTTACAAAGGAGCCCACCCAGACCAGTTATATCAGAATCTCCAGAGGGGGAGGAGGCATCAGTATTCTTTTACAGGTTCCCTAGGTGATTCTCATGTGCATCCAAGTTGAGAACCACTGCTTAACAGCAGACTGGGAAAAAATTTTTAAGCCATCTTTTTTGCATAACAGACCATGGAAAGGATAAAGCCCACATACTGAACCAAATGAGAGTGTTAACAGTAAATTCCAAGTAGAAAATTGGCTTACCAAGCAGCAAAAAAAAAAAGAAAACAAAGGAAACATAGAAGTAAGCTCTCTGTGACTGAATTATCTGTCTTTCAGAGGAGGAACATTTCTTAATTTATTTTATGGATATTAGAAAACTGCTGGTCTAATTTCACACTGCAGAGCTCTAAACAACAGTACATATCTTAATTAGAAGCACAGAACAGAGAGATTTATGTAGTCTAGGGGAAAAAAATTTGTTTTGAAAAATATACAATAGTATGAAGAAAAAGAAATTTTTTATCAGTAAAATTCATTTAAAAATAGTTTTTAATGGTGTTTGGATTATTGTACATAGTATGGTAGTCATTTATACTTAAATTCCTCACACTCTTTATACTTACATTTGGAAAAGGTGATTACCGTCATCATAGAACTATTTAATTCATTAGCTTTGTCAAAAATGTGGTGACAACACAACTTACTCTTTCCTGACCTTTGTATTCAAGCAGATGTTTTAGCTTTTCAGCTGTATGGATTTGATAATGCTTTCTGAGTATGGCAGTAATTTCAAGATATCTTACTCAGAAAAGGTCACTTGAATTTGTTTAACCAAATTAATCAAAAACACATAAGCAGAGCTATTAAACCTTAAACCCTGTTGTCAGGGCTAGGGAAATATAACCTCACAAAGGTAACTTTTTTCCCATAAAAATTAAAAACTAATTTTGCAGTGATTTAGAGGAACAGCCAACTGATGGGAAAGTCAAAATGTGACCAACTTTTAATACAGTATAATTTGATAAAAGAAGTATTCAGAAAGCATTATAAATGCATTCAACTGAAAAGCCAAAATATTTAAGAGACATCTCTTCCAAAGAAATGTATGAACTGTGTTAGCTTTCAACCAGATAACCAAGGTTTTCTATTTTAGGGATGATGTTTTTTTTTTTTTAAATCTCTTTATTATAAAGACACTAAGGAAAACCACAGAGACTAAATATATAGTTTAATGAGCTTTTACTAAGGAAACACCCCTGAACCACACTCAGGTCAAGAAATAGAACTTTGCCAGGCACCAGAAATAGCGCCACGTACTCTGTTTTGATCTCAACCCTTTCCTGGTGCCCCAAAGTAACCTCTATTGTGACTTTTACACATTTTCTCATATAGTTTTTATCACCTAAATGTGCATCCTGCAAAACTGTAGTTTAATATTATCTATTTAAAACATGTTAATGTGTCTTTTAACTCTCTTTTAATCTGCAAGTTCCCGCTCCATCCCTTTTTTTTTTCATTAAAATTTATCTGTTGAAACTGCAGTGTCCCACAGTCTGGATTTTGCTGTCCCATCGTCATGGTGTGGTCCAACAAGTTTCTTTGTCTTTTGAAAATTCTGCAAGTTAGTAGTCAGTTTTGTCAAGACTGTGTGCAAAGGAGTGCTTTTTAATCAGAAGGCACATAATGTCAGGTTCTCTTTCTCTCTTTTGGTTGTCTCTCTTTTTTGATTTTAGCAGCTCTTGATGCTTAATGCCTAGATCCAGTAATTCATGACGGTTGCAAAATGGTGATATCTAATGATTTTTTTTTTTTTATTAATTGCTATACTTTTATAATGAGACACTTCTACTCATCTCCTACTTATTTTCCCAGTGGCTGGATTCATATAGTATAATCAGGATAAGCATCTGTTTCTTTTATTTACTAGTTTTCAAGATTGAATTGGTTCCCTACCACTCCCTGAAGGTAACCAATTAGTTTTTGTTTTTTTAATAGCATTATTAATTCATGGATTTAAACATTCTTGACTTAATGGGTTTCATAAATTGTAATTTTTGTCCTTTTGAAAGCTCAGATTCTTAACTTTGGGCAGTGGGAGTCTCCTCAAGTTGGCTCCTCTTCTTGTCATGACCTCAGTAGTCTCGGGTAGCTTCCCTCTGTCTGATGTAACAATATGTCCATGCTTTCTTATACATTTCCTGCTGCAAACCTGGAATTATCCGTTTCTTCAATAAGGTCTGGTTTCTGGATCACTGAAGAAATCAAAGAGCAAATCAAAAAATGAATGAGACATTTTTTGAGACAAATGAAAAAGAAAACACGATGATCTAAAACCTATGGGATGCAGCAAAAGCAGTTCTAAGAGGGAAATTTATAGCGATACAAGCTTACCGCAGGAAACCAGAAAGATCTCAAGTAAACAACCAAACTCTACTCCTAAAGCAAGTAGAGAAAGAACAAACAAAACCCAAAGTTAGTAGAAGGAAAGAAATCATAAAGGTCAGGGCAAAAATAAATGAAATAGAGACTAAAAAAAAAAAAAATAGAAAAGATCAATGACACTAAAAGCTAGTTCTTTGAAATGATATGCAAAACTGATAAACCTTTAGACAGACTCATCAAGAAAAAAAGGGAGAGGGTCCAAATCAATGAAATCAGAAACGAAAAAGGAGAAGTTACGATAGACACCACAGAAACACAAAGGATCATAAAAGACTACTATGAAGAACTACATGCCAATAAACTGGTACAGCCTAGAAGAAATGGACAAATTCTTAGAAAGGTACAATCTCTCAAGACTAAACCAGGAAGAAATAGAAAATATGAACAGACCAATTACCAGTACTGAAATTGAATCAGTAATTTAAAAACTCCCAACAAATAAAAGTATAGGACCAGATGGCTTCATAGGTGAAGTCTACCAAACATTTAGAGAAGAGTTAACATCTATCGTTCTGAAACTATTCTAAAATATTGCAGAGGACAGAACACTTCCGAACCTTTTCTATGAGGCCACCATCACCCTGTTACCGAAACCAAAGATATCATGAAAAAAATTACAGGCCAGTATCACTGATGAACATAGATGCAAAAATCCTCAACAAAATACTAACGAACTGACTCCAACAATACATTAAAAGGATCATACACCTTGATCAAGTGGGATTTATCCCAAGGATGCAAGGATTTTTCAATATTCACAAATCAATCAGTGTGATACACCACATTACCAAATTGAAGAATAAAAACAATATGATCATCTCAATAGATGCAGAAAAAGCTTTTGATAAAATTCAACATCTATTTATGATCTATTTATGATAAAAACTCTTCAGAAAATGGGTATGGAGGGAACATACCTTAGCGTAATAAGAGCTATATATGACAAACGCACAGCTAACATCCTACTCAATGGTGAAATTCTGAAAGCATTCCTTCTAAGATCAGGAACAAGACAAGGATGCCCACTCTGTCCACTTTTATTCAACATAGTTTTGGAAGTCCTAGCCACAGCAATCAGAAGAAAAAGAAATAAAAGGGATCCAAATTGGAAAAGAAGAAGTAAAACTGTCACTGTTTGCAGATGATACGATACTATACATAGAAAAATACTAAAGATGCTACCAGAAAACTAGTAGAGCTCACCAATGAATTCGGTAAACTTGCAGGATACAAAATTAATACACAGAAATCTCTTGCATTCCTATACACTAACAACAAAATATCAGAAGGAGAAATTAAGGAAGCAATACCATTTATCATCACATCAAAAAAATAAAATACCTAGGAATAAACCTATCTAAGGAGGCAAAAAACCTGTATTCAGAAAACTTTAAGATACTGACGAAAGAAATCAAAGATGACACAAACAGATGGAGAGATGTACCATGTTCTTGGATTGGAAGAATCAACATTGTCAAAATGACTGTAGTACCCAAAGTAATCTACAGTTTCAACACAATCCCTGTCAAATTACCAATAGCATTTTTCACAGAATTAGAACAAAAAATTTTTACAATTTGTATGGAAACACAAAAAAATATGAATAGCCAAAGCAATCTTGAGAAAGAAAAGCAGAGCTGGAGGAATCAGGCTCCCTGACTTCAGACTATACTACAAAGCTGCAGTAATCAAAACAGTATGGTGCTGGCACAAAAACAGACATATAGATCAATGGAACAGGATAGAACGTTCAGAGATAAGCCCACCCACCTATGGCCACCTAATCTATGACAAAGCAGGTAAGAATATACAATAGAGAAAAGAAAGTCTCTTCAGTAAGTGGTGCTAGGAAAACTGGACAGCTGCATTGAAAAGAATGAAATTAGAACACTTTCTAACACCACACACACACACACACACACACACACACCCCTCAAAATGGACTAAAGTCCTAAATGTAAGACTGGACACTATAAAACTCTTAGAGAAAAACATAGGCAGAACGCTCTTTGACATAAATCGCAGCAATATCCTTTTGGATCCACCTCCTACAGCAATGAATGTAAAAACAAAAATAAACAAGTGGCACCTAATTAAACTTAAAAGCTTTTGCACAGCAAAGGAAACCATTAAAAAAATGAAAAGACAACCAGCATACTGGGAGAAAATATTTGCACACAATGCTACCGGCAAGGGATTCATTTCCAAATTATACAAACAGCTCATTCATACAGTTTAATATCAAGAAAACAACCCAATCAAAAAATGAGCAGAAGACCTAAATAGATATTTCTCCAAAGAAGACATACAGATGGCCAATAGACACATGAAAAGGTACTCAACATCACTAATTATTAGAGAAATGCACATCAAAACTACAATGAGCTATGACCTTACACCAGTCAGAATGGCCATCATCAAAAAATCTACAAACAATAAATGCTGGAGAGGGAGTGGAGAAAAGGGAACTCTCCTGCACTGTTGGTGGGAATATAAATTGATACAGCCACTATGGAGAACAGTATGGAGGTTCCTTAAAAAACTAGAGTTACCATATGATTTTGTAATCCTACTACTACTGAGTACATCCAGAGAAAACTAATTTGAAAAGGTACATGTACCCCAATGTTCACAACAGCACTGTGTTTACAATCGCTAAGACATGGAAGCTACCTAAGTGTCCATCGACAGATGAATGGATAAACAAGTTGTGGTATATATATATATTTGTGTTTATATATATATATAATGGAATATTATTCAGCCATAAAAAAGAATGAAACCATTTGCAACAATGTGGATAGACTCGGATAGACCTAGAGAATAGTGTGCTTAGTGGAATAAGTCAGACAGAGAAAGACAATACTCTATATTAACACTTATATGTGGAATCTAATAAATAAAACAGATTAATATTACAAAACAGAAGCAGACTCACAGATACAGAGAACAAACTAGTGGTTACCAGTGAGGAGAGGGATGGGGGAGGGGCAAAATAGGAGTAGGGTATTAAGAGATAGGGAAATGCAGCTATTATTTTGTAATAACTTTAAATGGAGTCTAATCTATAAAAATATTGAATCACAAATATAATATTGTTAATCAACTATACTTCAATAAATATATAGTGTTACCTTTCTTTTTTTAATCAGAATTTGGTATTAAATCTGACCTTTGCTAGCTTTTTAGAGATATCAGGGATTGGCAGTGGAGGAGAAGGCGTATAAGGGGTCCATGGTCTTACTTCCCTTTTAACCCCTTTCTCTTGGTGAAACTACAGAGCCTATTGGGAAGAGTCTTACAGACGTTTGGAACTGAGGAAGCCTGGGACCCTTCTCCCTGCACCTTGGGGCTAACCTGTTCTATGCCAAGACTGCTGTCTTGCTTGGCCCCTCCTTTTAGGCTGTCCCTGTGTGAGTTCAGGTCCTATTCAGTGTCACCTGGCCTCCCAGTTTTCTGCCCTATGGCTTCCTTTACAAATCCCTAAGCTTTCTGAAAGTATGATAATTCAACCACCATTATAGTGTGAGGTTTTTTTTTAAATTTATATATTTTTTAAAAAAGCTCTTACCAGCATAGTTTTTGGCTAGCTGCCTACACAGCATACACAAAAAAGTGTAAAATAGATGAGACAGTTTATTTTTTTAAGCTTATAGTCAAAATGATGACATATGATCAAAAATTAGAAGTAAATAAAAGGCCAAACGAATGTCACACATTGGCCAAGTTGGAGTGGGGAAGGGGGTATGGAAGTGAGATCAAAGGAAGGAAGGATGCTGCCCAACTGGAAGAAATTCAGAAACTGAAATAGCATTTGGTCTAATTCTTCAAGAGTGAGTATTGTTGGTAGGAAATACTGAGTCTGTGTGGGTGAAGAGTGTGGATTTCAAGTAAATCAGCGATCTGCAACCTTTTTGGCACAAGGGACTGGTTTCATGGAAGACAATATTTCCATGGACCAGATGGGACGGTGGGTGGTGGGATGGTTTCAGGATGATTCAAGCGCATTACATTTATTGTGCACTTAATTTCTATTATTGTAGTATATAATGAAATAATTATACAACTCACCATAATGCAGAATCAGTGGAGCCCTGAGCTTGTTTTCCTGCAACTAGATGGTCCCATCTGGGGGTGATGGGAGACAGTGACACCCGAAGTGTATTGCTTATGTCCAGTCTACTCCGTAATCTCGTTTTGGTTGCTGTCACTGCAGAAAACCCTGCTTCACAAAGACAGGATGTTAGAAATGGAAGCAGGCTTTTCAGTGCTTTTGTGGCAATCTCAGGATATTCCGCCTTGGCTTTAATCCAGAACGTATGGAGATTTGAAGTTGTCTCAAACATACTTTTAAGGCCGCCATCATTTGCGATCTCAAGTAGTTGATCCTCTTCTAGCACGGACAAGGTCAGTTCACCTGGCTTATTCACAGATGGGTCAAGGATCCATTGCTTCCCAGTTCGGGGGTTTTGTGTGGTTGGGAACTAATGCTCAACTCTTTTGAAAGCTGAGATAGGTGATCATGCACCAGCTGGGAGAAAGAAGGCCCTGGGCTCCGTCTCTATCCAAATCTCTGCTAATGCTTGAAACATGTCAAAAATCCCAATGTTCACTCGTCCCCCCCCCCCCCATAAATCCAGTTTGGCTTTGAATGCAGCCACTTTATCTGCCGACTTGAACACAGTTGTCGTTCTCCCCTGAAGTGACAGATTGAGTTTGTTGAGCAGGTTGAATATGTCACACAAGTAAGCAAGTTTTGCGACCCATTCTGTGTCACTAAAATGTGCTGCCAGTGGTGACTGTTTTTCTAAAAGAAATCTCTGGAGCGGCTCTCATAACTCAGAAACTGTGGCCAGTGATCTACCTTTAGAAAGCCATCTCACTTCTGTGTATAAGAGAAGACGTGTGTGCTCTGCATCCATCTCCTCACAGAGCTGCATGAACAGACGTGGGTTAAGGGCATGTACTTTAATGTGGTTGATAATTTTAATCACATCCTGCAAAACGTTATTAAATTCGGATGACATTTTCCGGCTAGCCAGCATTTCTCTGTGGATGACACAGTGCGTAGACTCACATTCAGAAGCGACCTCTTTGACCCGAGTAGTGAAACCAGAAAGCTGTCCAGTCATGGCAGCCACTCCATCCTTGCATATACCAACACAAAATGACCAATTCAGTTTTCCTGATATGGAATCATTCAAAGACTTGAATAGTTCTGCCGCTGTGGTGTTGGTTGACAACAAAAGTGCACATAACATATCCTCATGCACATCCTCCTGAAAAATATATTGCACAAAAACAAGCATTGTTGCCTTGTTGTCAACATCGGTAGACTCGTCAACCTGGATTGCGTACCACGGTGACTCATTACTCCTCTCTAACAATTGCGCCTCGATATGCTCTGCTGTTTCATCAATTCACCTAGTTATGGTGCTAGCCAAAAGAGGAACACGTGCCACCTTTTGAACTGCAGCCTCTCCTAAAAGTTCACGACAGATGTCCTTAGCAGCAGGCAGGATCAACTCTTTACCAATAGTAAAGGGCTTCTTAGCTTTAGCAATGCAGTTAGCCACTAAGAATGATGCTCTCAGTGCAGACACATTTGATGAAGTGGTGGCCTTCAATAATTGCTTCTGTCCTTTGTGTTTACGTTTTTTCTTTTGAAAAGCTCCAAAGGCTTGTCTTTTAATGCAGGGTGCTTGGTCTCCATGTGGCGAAGCAGTTTTGAAGGTTTCATGGCTTTGTTGGATAGCCGGTTGCCACATATTATACAAAGCAGGCTTGGAGAATGTGAATCACCTGTTGCAATGAACCCATTAATTTAAGTAGGACTCTTGGTATTTTCTTTTAAATGCAGCTTTCTTTTTGTTGGCAGTCTTAGAGTCTTCTGCTGTCTCATCATTGGTCTTTCTTCCTTTTCAAAGAAGCTCTCCAGCGACATTTGTTTTTTTACTCATTTTGGCTAAGGTTAGCTTGTGGGCTTACCAAAACTGTGACTGAGACAAGTGCTCAGTACGGGAAAGAGGCGCAGACAGAAGTGGTAAATAAAATAATGGGCAGGCCATGCGTAGACTAAAATAAGTGTCGGATTCTGATTTAAAGCCTACCACCAGATGCAGCTGTACAATTGAAGTATATCAACTCACTTGCCACTATAAAGCCTGCCACCAGATGCAGCTTAATTATCACTTGCCACTCACTGATAGGGTTTTGATATGTGTCTGCAAGCAATTGATTTATTATGGTCTCTGCTAATGATAATCTGTATTTGCAACCTCTCCCCAGCGCTAGCATCACTGCCTCAGCTCTACCTCAGATCATCAGGCATTAGATTCTCATAAGGAGTGCGCTACCAAGATCCCTCACATGCGCAGTTCACAGTAGGGTTCACGCTCCTATGAGCATCTAATGCCTCTGCTGATCTGACAGGAGGCGGAGCTCAGGTGGTAATGCGAGCGTTGGGGAGTGGATGTAAATACAGATGAAGCTTCACTTGCTCGCCTGCTGCTCACCTCCTGCTGTGCGGCCTGGATCCCTCACAGGCCACGGACTGGTACGGGCCTGTGGCCTGGGGGTTGGGGACCCCTGAGGTAAAGGACATGAGTGAAGTTGTTGAAAGATGAGCTGAGGCATAGTAAAAGTTTTCAGAGTTTGAGTAAATCGATTCTGGTGGGGCAGTGCCAAACTGGAAGTGGTTAGGAACATCCTACTGATATGAGGCAGGGAAAAGACTGACAGTGAAAGTGCAGAAGCAAAGAAAGGAAATTATTTGATTGGCTATAGTTTAAAGCCAAATTGGCTGTTGTAATGGTTGTCCTTAGTGTTTTGATTTTGTAACTTTGAGGCATTTACAGGTTTAGGTTTTGGTTTGCTTACAGAGGTTGCCATGGTATTAGGGCCTCATCAGTTGAACAGCCTCCTTGTTTAATTTAACAAGTTACAGAGCTGGGAAAATTCAGCTTTAGTTTGACCTCAGAGTAGAGTAATGAAGGGAGACTGTCGGAGATAACACTAGAATTTGCGAGTCAGATCTTGTCCCTCCTTATGGCTTCTCATCTTGTTTAGAGGAAAAGCCAAAGTCCCTATAATGGCCTACAAGCCACTTCACAGTCTTCTCCCTCCCCCAATTCCCACTGTTTTCTTCCTTGCTCCCTTTTATCTAGCCATGTTGGTCTCCCGTTTTTCCTTCATCAGGCCAAGAGTGCTACCTTAGGATGTTTGCTTCCTCTGCCTGGAGCCTTCTTCTCCCGGGTGGCTGCATGGCTTACCTTTCACTTTTAGGTCAACTTTATCAGAGAGGCCTGTCCTGACTTCTATTACCTCCCCTTCCCATTCCTGTTACCTTGCTTTATTTTTCTTCCTAGTACTTAGGAAGTACATATATAGGATCACTAACATCCTGTGTATGTTTGTTTGTGAATTGTTACTTTGTCTTCAGCCATTAGCGTGTATGTTCTCTGAGGGTGAGGACTTACTATTGTATCCCCAGCAGTGCCAGGACCAGTTCCTGGCATGTAGCTCATACTCAAGCATTTTTTAGACAAAAAAGGAAAACAAGAGCAGGAAAGTGAGTGTGAGGGAGGGAAGGGGTTGGATATGGATCCTATATTGTTTTGCATACCAGGCAGGGGAATAAAAATTTAATTTATTCGTTAGTGGTAGCTATTAAAGGGTTTGAACAGGGGAATGGCAGCAAAAACATTTAGTTTAGGAAGGTCAGTTTGGTAATGATGTGTAGGATGGATTTTTTAAAAAATTCACATCAACCCCCTTTCTCTCCCCAAGTCAGTACCATGTAACATAGCTGTATGTGCTTTAAAAAAAGAAATTTTTTTTGTTGAAATAGTTTGACTCTCAAGAAACTGCTAATATAATTGCCAGAATAGGCTAAAAGCAAATTCCCTTCCGGTACTTCTTCCCCTTGTTTGCCCCAATGATAGTATCTTCCATTACTGCAGTACATTGTCAAATCCTGGAACAAGACCTTGGTATAATACTATTAACTCAGGTACTGGCCTTAGTTGGATTTCATCGGATTTTACATGCACTTGTGTATGTATGTGTGTGTGCGTGCGCGCATGCATAGTTCTGTGAAATTTTATCTCGTGTAGAAATGTGCTTTTTAATGTTTCTAAATCTAATTTTGAAGTTTTCAACAAAGTGTTAGAAAATATCTTTGATACCACTCTCCAGGTTCTTGGCCTCCCACATTTACATATGAATAAAGTGAATGGCCTGTTGTTTTATTTCTTTATTCTTCTGGTGAGGTGTTTCTTTGTAGCCTTTCCTTTCTGCACCAGAAATGCTTTTTAAATTTTGCCTCACCAGTATTGCAAATCATATTACCTACCAGGTCTTTTTTTTTTTTTTTAATTTTAAAACTAGTGCATTACCTTCTTATTTCTTTCTATTGGTCATTTATCTACTTAACAACCCTTCATATCTTTTCTGCCAGTAAGATATTTCTACAGGACTGTTAACAGGGTTCTAAAGTTTTTTCCTTTGCCTACCCTGCCCAACTAATTAGAAATATATTTCTGGTAAGTAATTTACCAATAATTTCAGAATTGGGAGGGGTAGTGGGTTGGAAGGAGATTGACTAAATTGTTTAAGTCCTTTATTCATCCTTTTAAAAATTAAGCTTCTAATGTCTTTAGATATTCTGCTAGCCATATTATTTTACTAAAAGCCCACTTCATTAGTTTTTATATATCATGGGAAATATTTGTCTTTATGTTGTTTACAGACTTCCTAAAACAAAGTGTTTAAGTTAAAATTTTATGGCTTAATTTCTGCAGCTGTGCTAAATATGTGCTATATATATTTATATGTGTTCCATATGAGATGTACACATACCTGCTTATATGTTGCTGATATTTAAGGTGATAGTTGATGGTATTCAATAGGATTCTAGATTAATATGCAGGGCTATGCGTGACAGCTGAAGAAAAACCAAGGTCTATATGAACATACTTGATACATTTCTTACAGGTTCTGAGTTCTGTACGCACCGAATGGGATCCACTGGATGTTCGCTTTGGCACCAAACAGCCTTATCAGGTGTTGACAGTGGAGTGCTCCATCAGTGTAGACAAAGAGCCCATGGCTGACAGTTGCATCTATGAATGTGTTCGGCACAAAATCCAGTGTGTATCAGTCACCAGAATACCACTAAGATCGAAGGCCATTAGCTGTTGCAGGAATGTTACTGAAGACAAACTGATTCTGGGCTGTGAAGATTCTTCAGTAATTCTTTATGAAACTCACCGTAGAATGACTGTCTTAGCTCAGGCTGAACTTCTGCCTTCATTAATAAGCTGCCACCCAAGTGGTGCCATTCTGCTAGTTGGCAGTAACCAAGGGGAGCTGCAGATTTTTGATATGGCTCTTTCTCCTATTAACATCCAGCTTTTGGCTGAAGACCGCTCACCTAGGGAGACTCTACAATTCAAAAAATTCTTTGATGTTTCTAGCAGTCTTGTTCAAATGCAGTGGATAGCTCCGCAGGTTGTTTCTAAGAAGCCTGAAAGTGGGGACATCTATGATCTCCTCTTCCTCAAGTTTGACAGAGGACCTTTGGGTGTACTTCTGTTTAAACTTGGTAAGTCAAGGAAGTTGGTGAGTAAATAAATTAAATTTTTTATGATGGTGACAATATAAGACAATAAAACTATTCTTGGAATATAGATTTTCTGTTTGTCATTCCATCAATGTGCTTGCCTTTCAAACATTTCATATAGTTTCCTTAAGAAAGCTTTGTGGATGATTTTCTAAATGTCAAGGTACATTATATATTGAAGAATTTTGAAATTGCATTAATTTTCCATTGTGATGAATAAAAAGACTGAACTAGCCACATTTGATGCTTTCCAAAATAAACTGTCTATTAAAAAAATTCCTTAAGAAATAGTACACATGAGAATATATTAAAAGTATGTCCATTACAAAATTCTGTAATACTTTTCTATTAAAATTCTTTTAGATTATAAGTGTCCATTTCTTCCCAGATTGGAAATGTGTAAAGCAAGTGTTTTAAAAAAGAGAAAGGAAATATTTAGTTAGAATTTGCTAAAGATTTTAGATAAAAATATTCAAAAGGATTTATCAATATTTGGAAAAATGTGTATTAATGTATCCCATTTCAACCAGGAAGCTTTAAAGCAGAATTTTATTATTGTGATTTTTTTGCCTTTTGTAGTTTTGCATTACTGGCTATGTCCTGAAATACATGATATCCTTTAGGCAGTTTTTTTTTTTTTTTTTTTGGAGTTGGGTATTTATTTTTATTTTTTTGTCTGTACGTGGGCTTTCTCTAGTTGTGGAGAGCGGGGGGCTGCTCTTTGTTGCAGTGTGCAGGCTTCTCACTGCGGTGGCTTCTCTTATTGTGGAGCATGGGCTCGGTAGTTGTGGCTCGCAGGCTCTAGAGTGCAGGCTCAGTAGTTGTGGCACACGGGCTTAGTTGCTCCACGGCATGTGGATCTTCCTGGACCAGGGGTCGAACCCGTGTCCCCTGCATTGGCAGGTGGATTCTTACCACTGCACCACCAGGGAAGTCCCTTTAGGCAGTTTTGTATAATTTAACATTCTTGAAAGAACCTCACTTAGGTTTTAAAAAACAGATTTCAATTAATGCACATCACCGCAACTTGAAAACATAGAAAAGTAAATACATTTTAAAACCCCTTACAAGATTTGGCTCTGTGGTACAAAGTTAAGTTTTTAAAGACATTGTAGTGTTTGTTAAATAGCTGTCAGTTTACTTTGTTTTTTTATGGATCTACTTGCCTCTGAAATTGAACACATGAAATAAATCTAATGAAAATGACTTGACTAACTTGAAAGATATCAGGGATATAATGTGAGGGCTATGTTCTTTCCACATATTAAAAATGCAACTAAATCCATTCATAATGTCAGTATTGTCCAAGAAAAATATGTTTGGAATCTCATTTATTATGAGATAATCCAGTTCTACTTTGCCCAACTACACGTTTAACAGTGGTATGTCTCTATACTCATCACTTATTAAAGTGGATGTTAGATGTTTTGCATATCTGTTAAAACTCCCTCCCCCCCCCCACCTTTCTCTCTCTCTCTCTCAATAACCCAAGTTACCTGTCAAACAGAAGGCTGTCTTCTGACGTATACCTAGCCTTTCTTCAGCCCTGCCTTGTGGGCCTACTCACAACAGCTTTGCAAAAAGCACAGCTTTCTCTTCCTATCTCTAGCACATTTGCCTTCTTACTAAAGTAAACAGGCTCTCAGTGTAGGGATTTAGAGGGCTTCCTGCTAATTGCCAGCTTGTAAACTTAATTGGACTATCTCCCTGGGCACTGTTCCTAAATCAATTAGGCAATGAGTTGGCTGTCACCTCTTTTTCCCAAGTAGGTCTCTTGGAAGAGAATTATCCAATAGAAGTCAAGCATTCAAATGAAAAGGTGATAACTTCTGCAACTGACATTTATCATTTAAATTTTATTTTCAATATGACTGAAGTTTTATAGAATAGGGACATTTTACAGTTTTACAGGCTCTTTAAAGGATCTAAAGATGGAGTTTCCCAGGATTTTTGAAAATGTATTATAAGATTAATGTTTATTACAGATTATTTTTCCTAGGAAGAGTAGATTCCTTGAAACAGTAGATTCCAGCTAACAGATCTTTTTTTTTTTTTTTTTTTTTAAAGAAAACCCTGTTTAAAGAACAGATTTTTCTTAGGATCTGCTACTAAATACATCCAGAAATTTTAATATACTTCTTGAATTAACACAGTGCTGATTCTGGGCATCCATGTGGAATTTTCATGTATAATTCAAGTTACTGCATATATAAACAGGTAGTTGCCTGTGCAGTTTCCCCACTAGGGAGCATTTATGAGATGTTTTTCATATGCTTGTTATGCAAGCCTTTGGAAATTTTGACATGAAAGGTGTAGCTTACAATGTAAGAAGCTGAGATAGATCATAGTTTAAAATAGAATGCTGTCATATGTAAACGTGTCAGTGGCTACTGCCAAGATGCTAAGATTTTTGGAATTTGACTCTTAGAATAGGTCAGTTAGTGTCATGTTGAAAGAAAACTCTGTTGCAAGGCTAGGGCTTCCATTCTAAATCCTTATAATTATTGCACAAATGCACTGTGGTTAAAAGGCCATCACCACTGTTGTAAGAATGCAAAAAACATGTCTTCCTCAGGAGGGAGCTAGAAGTGTCGTCCTCCTTTGTGGAAGCAATGTGTAAAAAGAATTTCTTTACCTGACAGTCATTATTCATATTTCCATATACATATACTGGGATTAAGAGGAGTCCCTAATTATATTACTGAGATATTAAAGCTTTTCCATTCTCATCAGTACCTTTTCCAGCCTTCACTGCTGTCTTTAAACTCACATGATCAGCTCCTTGCCCTCTCAACAGAGAATCTCACCTTTTAATTGGCACTTCATTAACTTTATCTGCTCCTCACCACCCACCCAACGACTTACCTACATGTACATAAATCTTTTCAGTTTCAATTCAGTGGAAAAGGAGCCTTCCTCTTGTCTAAGACTAGTTCCACCACTGGTTCCACTCTGGATCCCATAACATTCCCTTTGATACCTTTACTCTGTCACCTTCCCCACTCTCCCCATGAATTTTGCTACATCATCAGGTACAGGCCCAAGCCACACCATGAAACAAAGAAACATACATACATCTCTTCTTTAAAATTGTTTCCCCTCTGTTATTAATCAAATGTTCACCTTCCTTTCATAGTCAAACTCATTGAAATAGTAGTGAACACTGAATTTCTCTGCTTCTTTACCTCCCATTCACCCCTCGCAGCACCACCTTCTGGCTCTTTTCTTCAGTGTTCTCCTGGAACTGCTCTTGGAAAGGTCACTAGTGACGTCCTACTTGATACACATATTTCTCTTATGTTACTTGATGACTTTTCAGCATTTGATGGTTGCTGACCACTTTCACCATCATAGAACTCTCATCATACTTGCTTCTATGACTCCGGATGCAACTTTTCGTCACTTTTTTATGCTCTTCTTCTGCCTCCTCATGAAAATATTGAGGCTCTCTAAGGTTCCATTTTTAGCTCTCCTCCCATTTTATACAGATTGAGAGTTTATTTTTGATTTTGGTATCCTATCTCTAACTTCAGCCCAGACCACTCCTCACTCCACATCCACATATTAACCTGGCTTGCTGGATACCTCCCCCTGAATGTACGCAGGTATACAGATTTATTATGTGCAGATATGAAGTCATAATCTTTTTCCCTGCTTCTCCTCCTATATTCTCCAATTTGAGGGACGGTACAGTTATTTAGACAGACAGAATCCCAAGTCAGAAGTTATCCTAGAATCCTCCCTCACCCCTGATGCCATATCCAGTCAGCGACCAAATCCCATCAATTCTGCCTTTCTAAATACGTACTGTCAAAAACATCTCATTCTATTTATCCTTGCTGTCATTACCTTAATCTAGATCTTTGCTATTTTACCATGATCAAGCAGTGGCCCTCTATCTGTAATCTTCTGTCTTCCAATCTTCCCAACCCACCGCTCAATTAATCCCCTGAACTGCCACCAGAGTGCAGATTTGGTCATGGATTCTACAGCCTGAAATCCTTCAGTGGTTAATAAGCCTGTCTGCCTCTCTGGCTTCATCTCCCCAGCTGTGCTTCCCTAGTAGCTCCCCAATCACAGCATGTGCTCTCACACTCCTCCTTTCCATAGTGGTGTTGAGTATTCCATCTACCTGGAGTGCTCCCACAGTGCTTCATAACACCTACAAAGTTAGGAAAAGGTTAAAAGTTCAAATGATGATATTAAACAAATAATTAAAGCTAACTTCTTCCCTCTCATAGGATTTTGAAAATCACAGGCAATGTGTGTGCTTGTGTGTGTTTGTCACTCTATCTAAAAAACAAGTAGTCTGATTTTTCTCATAGAACTTTTGTAAGAAGTATGTGTTCTTTAAAAGAGTTATTTTTAATGAGTTATTTAAATTTTACTTTACCCAAGTGGTAATTGGTGGTAATTTATTGCTGGAAGGATATGTCAAATACTTTACTAGATGCCTAGTCATCTTAAAACTAGATCTTATATCATTTTAGATGGATTGCTGTTCCAGACAGCATTCTGCTTTCTAGAGTGATGATGGATTTTTAGATCAAGTTTATTGAGGTATAATTTACATAAAATTAATTGTACCTGTTTTAAAAATACATAGGTCAATGAGTTTTGGCAAATATGTATATCCTCATGATTACCACCACAATCAAGATGTAAAACATTTCCCTCACCCTCAAAATTCTCTCAACCCCTTTGCAGTCAATCCCTGCCTCCCTCAAAGCTAAAGTGCATTGATCTGCTGTCTGTTATTACAGATTAGATCTGCTTTTTCTAGAATTTCATAGAAATATACTCAAAAAATAGGTCCTCTTTTGTGTCTTGCTACTTTCACTCAGTAAGTATGGAAGAGTCTGTGAGACTCTTCCATGTATATCTGTAAATTTTCACTTACATTACTGAGTAGTATTCTACTGGGATGTATGTATACATACTGTATGTATATCTGTAAATTTTGTATGTATTATCTGTAAATTTTCACTTACATGTATATATGTATATCTGTAGGTATATCTGTAAATTTTCACTTACATTACTGAGTAGTATTCTATTATATAGATAAATTACAATTTGTGTATCTTTTCACATGCGGATGGACATTTGGGTTGTTTCCAAATTTAAGCCAATATCGTTGAAA
The DNA here is from genome assembly GCF_965194825.1 of Balaenoptera physalus. Lineage (NCBI taxonomy): Eukaryota > Metazoa > Chordata > Mammalia > Artiodactyla > Balaenopteridae > Balaenoptera > Balaenoptera physalus. The sequence goes on from NC_138894.1 coordinate 44,349,992, forward strand.
ATGCTATGTACTTTCTTGTACTAGTCTTTGTGTGGAGATCTATTTTAATTTCTCTTGGGAAAAACCTAGGAGTAGAATGGCTGGGCCATATGCTAAGTTTACGATTAACTTAAGAAGAAACTATTTTGGAGTTCCAGTTACTCCACATCCTCACCAAAACTTGGCATTAATGGTCTTTTTAATTTTAGCCATTGTAGTAGGTGTATAGTGGTGTTAGTTGGCATTTCCCTGATGAGCCTTTGGAGCTGGGCATCTTTTATGTGCTTATTTGCCATATATCTTCTCTGATGAAGTATATCTTCAAATCTTTTGCCCAAGTTTAATTGGATTGTTTATTTATTATTGAGTTGTAAGAGTTTTTATATATTCTGAACAAAAGTAGGATGCTAGTATTGTGAATATTTTCTTCCATCCTGTAATTTATCTTTTCATTTTCTTAACAGTTTTTTAGGTAGCAGAAGTTTTAGTTTTGATGAAAGCCAATTCTTGGATTTTTTAATTTTATGGCTTATGCTTTTTATGTCCTATCAAAGAAGTTTTTGTCGGACCCTTTTTTCTTCTAGAAATTTTATGGTTTTAGCTCTTACAATTAGGTTTATTGTCTAATACAAGTAATTTTTTGTGTATGGTGTGAGGTATGAGTTGAAATTAATTTTTTAATATGAATATTCAGTTGTTCCAGCAGCAACTGTTGGAAAGACTATCCTTCCTCCATTGAATTCCCTTGATCATATGTGTGTGTGTATCTATGAAGACTCTCTTCTCGTCCACTGATCTATATGTATATACTTTAGCGAGTACTACACTGTCTTAATTACTGTGGCTTTACAGTAAGTCTTGAAGCCAGGACTATTAGTCCTCCAACTTTGTTCTTTTTTTTTTTTTTTTTTTTTTTTTATGTGGACCATTTTTAAAGTCTTTATTGCATTTGTTACAATATTGCTTCTGTTTTATGTTTTGGTTTTTTGGCCACGAGGCATGTGGGATCTTAGCTCCCCGACCAGGGATTGAACCTGCACCCCCTGCACTGGAAGGTGAAGTCTCAACCACTGGACCACCAGGGAAGTCTCTGTTCTTCTTTTCAAAATTGTTTTGGCTACTCTAGATGTTTTGAATTTCTGTGTAAGTTTTAAAACTGACTTGTCAATTTCTACAAAAACACCTGGTGAGATTTTGATTGAGATTACATTGAATCTATAGATCAATATGGGATGGAATGACAATTTAACAATATTGAGTCTCCCAATTTATGAACACAACATCTCTATTTATTCAGGTCTTCTTTAATTTCTCTCAGCAGTGTTTTATAGTTTAAAGTGTAAAGATCTTGTACATAGTTTGTTCATGTTTTTGGATGCTATCGTAATTAGTATTTTTAATTACAACTTTTAATTGTTCATTGGGGTTATGTAAAAATAAAAATTTAAAATATTGACCATGTATCCTGCAACCCTGGTAAACTCATTTCTTAGTTGTAGTAACATTTTATTGTAGATTACTTAGGATTTTCTACATAGATGACTATGACAACTTCAGTTAAAAACAAGTTTTATATATTCTTATCCAATGTGTATGCCTTTTATTTTGTTTTCTTCCCTATTTTACTAGCTAGGACGGTACAATATTAAATAGAAGTGGCAAGGGAAGATATCCTTGCTTTGTTTCCAATCTTAGGTGGATAGCATTTAATCTTTCACTGTATGTATGATGTTATCGAGGTTGAGGAAGTCCCCTTCCATTCCTAGTCTGCTGATATATATTAGCGTGGGTGGATGTTCAATTTTTTCAAGTGCTTTTCTGCATGTATTGAAATGATTATATGTTTTTTCTGGTCATATAGTGAATTATGTTGATCAGTTTTCAGATGTTTCAGCAACCTTGCATTTGTGGGATAAATTTCTCTTGTTCATGATGTATTACCTTTTTAATATGTTGCTGGATTTGCTAATATTTTTTAAGGATTTTTGTATCTGTTTATGGGAGATACTGGTTTGCAATTTTCTTTTTCTTTTCCTGTAATGTTTTGTCATTTTTGGTATCAGTGTAATGCTGATATCATTAAATGAATTAGGAAATACTCCCTCCTCTTATATTTTGAGTTGTGTAGAGGTGATATTATTTCTTCTCTTACTGTTTGAGAGAATTTACCAGTGAAGGCATCTGGTTTTGTGTGTGTGTGTGTGTTTGTGTATGTGTAAAGGTTTTTAAACTGCAAGTTCAAATTTAAATAATATAGGATCATTCAGGTTGTCTATTCATTTCTTCTTGAATGAGCTTTGATAATTTGTATCTTTCAAGGAATCTATTTCATTTAAGCTACATTTATTTCTATAAAGTTAGCATATTATTCACTTATTTTTTAATGTCTGTAGTGCTGTAATGATTATTCTTGATATTGATAAATGTATCTTCTCTTTTTTTCTCAATTTGGCAGAAGTTGGTCAATTTTACAAATTGTTTCAAAGAACCAGCTTTTGTGTTCACTGACTTTCTCTATTATTTATTTTCATATTTTTATTATCTCCTATTTTATTTTAGGTCTAATTTGCTCTTTTTTCTCTAGGTTCTTAATGTGGAAGCTTGTATTGTTGATTTTAGACCCTTTTTCTTTTGTAATTGAATATTTAATGCTGGTAATTTCCCTCTAAGTAATACTATAACCACAGCTACATCTCACAAATTTTGATGTTATATTTTTATTTTTATTCATTTCAAAATATTTTCTAATTCGTGTTTTCTTCTTTGACCCATAGGTTATTTAGAACAGTGTTGATTAATTTCTAAATATTTAAAGATTTTCCAGATATATTTCTTTTTTCCCCACTTCCTAGTTATTTTACTACATTTTGCTGTTACCTATACCCTGGAGGTTATTTACACTTATTTAATCTGTATGGTAGAAATATTACATAACAGTGTGCAGTGGTGCATCACTTGTTCCATGACATCACATTAGTGCTTGAAATCAGCCATGGTGGGAGTATTTACATCACTTAGACTTACCAGCACACTGAGGATATAAGGGGAATATTTTCTCCCTTGAAAATCTTGGTGTATAAATCCTTAGACACTAAAAATCATCTAGATATCTTTCTGTTTTGATATCTAATTTAGTTATATTGTGGTCTGGGAACCTATTCTGTATACTTACAAAGCATTTAAATTTATTGAGGCTTGTTTTATCTCCCAGAATATGCTCCATCTTGGTTGGTGTTATATGTGCACTTAAAAAGAATGTGTATTCTGCCGTTGTTGGGTGAAGCATTGTATAAATGTCAATTAGGTCAAATTTACTGATGTTTTTCAAGTGTTTTCGATATTTACAGATTTTCTGTTTATACATTTTTTTCAGCTAATCAGAGAGAAATGCTGAAATCTCCAATGATAATTGTAGATTTGACTTTCTCTCCTTTTAGTTTGATAGTTTTTGCTTTATTGTTTTAGAGCTCTGTCATTAAGAATGTTTTTTCTTCATGAATTTTCAATGCTTTGTTATAAAGTTAGAATTCTAGGCTAATTCATTTTTATCTCTCAGCATTTTAAAAGCCCTACTGTTGTCTCTAGCTTGCATAATTTCAGAAGCGAAGTTTGCAATATTTTATCTTTGTTTCCCTGTTTTTATTTTATATACTTCACAGATTCCAAATAATTTCACATATGTTTTCTCATTTAGCTTTATGATTATTTGTACTGAGAAGTTTTTGTAGTTTCACTCAAATCAGTAAACATTTGTGGAAGGAAAAAGATTTTACAGATAGCTACTTTTTAAAGATTAAAAAAAAAACCAAACTCCTTAAAAGCACTAATACTTATTGTCACTTAATTACACAGAAATTGTTAGTTTCAAATGAGATCAGCCATATTTAAAAGATGATAAGATAAAACTAGAACAGAGTCCACCCCCCTTTGTTTTGTGCTCTTGCTTCTCTAAGCTTAGAAGTGGATTTTCTTTCATTTTAAAAGGGTAAGCAAATGTGTTTATGTTGTTCTAAGATATTTTATAGTAGATCTTAGTTGTGAAAGTGGATCAATAACAAGATTAATCCTGATAATTTCTTACTAATAATTACTAATAATAGAAGAGAATAATCTCAATGCCAATTTAAAATAAATTGGTATGTGGTATCTGTGAAGAAGCTATCAATTTAGAGCACCCATTAATAAAAACAGTCCTAAAAATGTTTATATAGTCACATTATATTTGTCATGGATATTTGTACTTTTTGACCCCCAAGTACATGGGGCTGAAGACCAGATGCAACTTAGAACTAATTAAGCTGGTCAATAAGAATTATGTTACATCAAAATTATCTCTAAATATATACAACAGAGGCCTAAATGACAGATGGGAAAAATTAAATTAGCTATTGTGATTTACCTAAAAGTCCTCAACGTTTTTTCATTTTTAGTCTGAACAGTTTGATTATAAATTAGTTAATATGTGCTGAATGGTAAGCATAAGCTAGATGGAGTTGGTAGGTGGTATTTAAAGATTTAACCACAGTGCCATATTACTCTTGGCCCCCCCAAATCCCACATTTCTAGTACTTTATGCAAGAAATGATCACTGTTTTTTTCCTTTGTAGAAAAGTTAAATCTATTTTTGTTATTCTACTTTTTATTTTTATTTATTTATTTATTTATCTATTTTGCTGTACTGGGTCTTAGCTGCCGCTTGTGGGATCTTCATTGTGGCATGCAGGATCTTGAGTTGTGGCATCTGGGATCTTTAGTTGCGGCATGTGGGATCTTTAGTTGTGGCATATGGGGTCCCTAGTTGTGGCATGTGGGATCTTTAGTTGTGACATGTGGGGTCTTTAGTTGCGGCATGTGGGATCTAGTTCCCTGACCAGGGATTGAACCTGGCCCCCCTGCATTGGGAGCATGGAGTCCTAGCCACTGGACAACCAGGGAAGTCCTACTTCTTATTTTTAAAAGATTCACTTGATTTTATATTTTTCTGTGACAGGTATCTTCACACAAGGACAGCTGGGCCTGGTAGACATCATCTTCCAGTACATTCACTGTGATGAGATCTATGAGGCAATAAACATCCTGAGTAGTATGAACTGGGACACTCTGGGCTACCAGTGCTTTATCAGCATGACTGCCATCGTAAACCATCTTCTTAGACAAAAGCTCACTCCAGAGAGAGAAGGTCAGACTTAAAATATATTTCATAAATGGGTTTTGTATATACATGAAGTACATTTTATTATCAGTTATTTTTTGAGGATGTTTTGAAGTCATGTTACTGGAGATGAGAAGATAAAAATGTTAATGCCCTATTAAACTGACAAAATGAGATATCAAATAATTACTTCCATATGGTACTTACTGTATAGTATTTGTCAACGTAATAACTTTTCTGTATACACCTATGTTGGAACTCACAATGAAGTCACTGTATATTTCAGACTAAGGTCATGTGTAGAATATGCTCAGATTTCAAACTTCGATGAGAAATTTCATGTACTCTCTAGGGTTTGGAAGACAAAGGGCCCTAAACAAAGTCCTTATTTCTCCTTTACTTTAGACATCAGTATTTTTCTTTCACATCCCAAGTTCTTTGTCCAGACAGTAGACCTTACTACTGATTTTGTGTGTGTGTGTGTGTGTGTGTGAGAATTGCAGCCCAGGCTGTTCCTTCTTGTTTTCATTCTAACTGAGAGTTCTGATACCCGTCTCCCTTCTGCGTGCTTGGATTTCCCAACCTTCTCTTAATAAGTTATTTTGCCCATAGGATCTCAGATGTTTATTGTCAAAGAGAGACAAGGCACTGTTAACAAAGAAAAAAGAAAACAATATATGTGCCACATACAATAATGAAATCAATTTTTATATTTGCCAGTTATCCAGTGTATGTTATTTTTATTATGAGTAATTTATTTACTTAATGTAAAATGCATCTAAACATTCTTGCATTCATATCTTTATTTCAAATGTTTGTAATAAGCATTGATATTAACAGTGGGAAATCATGGCCAATGAGAAACTTTCTGTATGTGATTTACAAGGTAAGGAAAACAGGGAATATGTCAAAAGGCCTTTACTGGAGAGCTTTTCTTCCCCACTATTTTCTTTCCATGTTTATAGATTTTCTTATTCCATTTTATTACGTTTCCAAAGTAAACAAATTGTTTAGATAGTATTCTGTACATAACCTTCATTTTACTAATTTTAGAGAAGAATAATCAGCAAGAACATGTTTTTTCAAGAAGTCTGCATCATGAGCCTTGGCCCCAACTCATAGGAGGCCCACAATAAATATTTATTTAATGTTAATTGAATGTGCTTTTTGGAGGTAGTCCAACACATCTACGGAGATTCCAGTACTTCTGCAATGAGAAAATGCATAGCACAGTGCTTGGCCCACAGTAGGTACTCAATGAATATTAGTTAAAAATAAAAAGAAGATTATAACTTCAAAATTTTAGGGTTCTAGGATTACTGTAATATTTCTACCTGCAGAGTTATCTCAAGTAATTATTTATTAGTATTGGTACACTCTTCAGGTTGGGTAGATAGCAGAGGGAAAAAAAAGTAGCGGGGTCCCTAAAGAAAGCCTGTTATGGTACACATAATCCATGCAAGATACTCTAAATTTACAGTTGAAGAAATATGAAGAAGATAAAATATTGACTCTTACTCAGGACACTGAGAAATTGCTAGCACCTTAGTGAATTTGTGTTGTAAGATCCCTGTGTAGTAAGAAAGATTATTAGGGAATTCACAAATGGGTATTATCAGAGTCCCGCCTTAATAAAGGATATTATCAAGGAACCATACTGGGTGGATAGGGAAATAAAAAGCTTGTATGATATACTAGGCTATTAAAATAAAATGCTTGCATGATGCTGGGTTATCAGAATATGTACATTTTAAGTAGGTATATGCATTTTCCCCCAAGTAACTGCAAAACACATTTCTAAAACATTTACAATTCTTCTCTATTGATATTTATTCTATCTGAATCTAACAAATTTGACATGGTAATTTGTTTTCCTCTTATTAGTGGAACCCAGTGAGCTCTTTTATTTGTAGCTGTGCTGTGGTTGTCTTTGAGATCTTCATTTCTGCCTTAAACATCAAGCTGGGCTATCTAATGAATCTATAACTGTGCTGGGAGCTACGAGTATTCCATGTAGGCTCAAACATTTCAGATGTACGGAACATGCTGTCAAGAAAACAAGCAATGGCAAGAGAATCTGGCTTGCTTTCACAATGGCATTGCTGTATTCAATTTTAATCTAAATTGACTGCTGCTTTGAAAGAAAATGCCACTAAGGTTCATCTTACTTTACTGTCTAGATCTGAGATTAAAAAAAGAAATAACTAACAGCTTAGCCAAGTCCATAGCAATTACTCTGACGAGGTATGTAATACTTTCAAACCCAAATATGCTTAAAACTAAAGAGTTTTGCTAAATAAGGAATTGTTCATTCAACCTAGTGCTAGTAGCATAAAAATCAGTGGAGTCTTACTGTGAACTGTATTCTCATACAAGTCTCACCATTATGGTAATTATATATTTTCCAGGTATTTCTTGGAAGAAGCACAACCCCATTGGCATGTCTTGGTAAAAGTGTAAATTAGGCAAAATGTGCTTTTTTCTCCCAGTCACTAGCCCTTTGGCTTATCAAAACCTGCTCTCCAATCCTTCCTTCCTAGGAGGGTGTCAGTTGACCAAAGCAGATTAACATACCTCCCAGGGGTGTTAACTTTCACACTTGGACAAAACCAACAATCTTGTTGTTTAGGACAGGATTTAAGGAAGGTATAGGGAATTGCAATCTTTCTCTAAAGTTGTAATAGAGAGATATTATTACTCCAATCAGGATATTTTTATTTGTATTATTTTTTTAAACATTTCTAATACTGATTTCAATGCCTAATGCAGAAAGGCTAGTTTGTTCCTTTCAGCTAAAGAGAGTAAATGTTGAGCACACTGTGAGTTGATTTTACTGGAAATACTAGTTCAAACTGTGTTACTCTGATGAGTCACTGTTTTAATTACCCATTTGTGGTGAGAGGTTGATTCATTATGGATTTCTTCAGTTTTGACAGCTTTTTGTTGCTCAGAGTCATTGTCAGCTTTGCTTCAAGTGAAAGTTTATACACAGGTTTGTTTTTGTATCAGCTGTCATATTTTAATTTCATCTTTCCTGCAACAAGCTCACATTTCATCCAAGTTTGCAAAACCTGACTGACTGCAAACATGAGTATTCTGTTGTAATTGAAGGAGTTTCACTTGTTTTAGTGCTGCTATGTTTGAATTCCACAGCACAGCTTGAGGCAAGCCTTGGAACCTTCTATGCTCCAACAAGACCACTCCTGGATACAACTATATTGGAATACAGAGACCAAATCAGCAAATATGCAAGGAGATTCTTCCACCACTTACTCAGGTGAATGATATCTTTGGATTAATTAGTGTCAGACTAATTACCTATTCAAGGAGCCATCTTCTTTAATTAGAATATTCCATAATATGGCTATCTCTTTTCTAATAGTCTGTCCCCTAAGAGAAAAACAAATTGGCTCTTGATATTCTTTATTTAATTCGTTCTTGTTTTCCTATTAAGGACTGTATTGGAATATTGTTGAGGGCTTTTACATCATTACTACCGTTTAATATAATTGCCCCTTTAATACGAAAGCAAAAAATACCAGCTATGTAAAGTGAATTTAAAAATATTAATTGTACTCTTAACAATAGAGAAATGTTTATTTTAATTGCAGCTAAAATGAATGTGCTATAATGTTCTAAGACAGTCACGGGTCTGCTTTACTTTCAGAATTACTGTAGAGAAATTTGCTCATTGTCTTCCTATACAAGGTGGCAAGTTGCTAGCTTCACTGTGCCTCATTTTCTCTGCTTTAATTTCCTTTAATTGTTTTAATCTTACGGATTATATGAAAAATTAGATAATGTCAAGAAATTACTCTGAGACAGATACTGCAGAAGTTGAAGGACAAGTACATATAGCATTTCTCTCTATATAAAGTTCAAAAAATAGATGGATGGAAGATGAATGGATGGATAGAGATGGATGGATGGATGGATAGATAGATAGGTAACTAGCTAGTTAGTTACTTTAGGGATACATCTGAATATGTCAATGCTAGAAGTAAAAGCAAAGAAGTGAGTATAACAAAATTTAGGATATTGTGGAGTGGGTTAAGAGAAATATGAGAGGAACAAGCCCATGGAGCCACCAAGGTATTAGTAATGTTCCATTTCTTAAGATGAGTGGGGTATATATCAGGGTCCAATAAAAATTATTATTCTTTTAGCTGAAAGTATACATTTTGTGTACTTTTATATATATTTTATAACAGAAAGTAATAGAATTTTCAGTTTCATGTACCATAAATTACATTGAGTTGAATTTAGAGTTTTAATTTTACTTACAGTATAACCTAGCTGTTGTAGTTCTTTTTAACTCAAGCAATTTCATGTATAGTCTCCCCTTTTTTTCTCAGAACAACCCTGCTAAGGAGGTATTATCAATTGACAAATGAGTAAACTATTTATAAAGTGGCACTTTGATCTCTACCCAACAGTGAAACCTTTGGAAAAGAGTCTTTTTAGAAGCTGAGAGATGTTAATATATTGCATGAGTTATGACCTACAATTGAATATTGCCTTTTTATCTGAACGATTTTAGTATATTCTAAGAGATTCTTCACCCTAAATGAGGCAGTGTTCTATGTATAATCATATGCATAGACATGACAAAAATACTGGGACTGATGTAGTACTGATGTAACCACACAGACTCTAACTTTTCTGTGTGGTTACATGTGGAATTGAATGTTGTCTCTTAGGGTATACTAGGTTTTTCATATTTCCTTTTTTGCATGCTTTCTACTATTTGAATTATAATGAGTGTTTAGTAGTTCTTTTGACAGTAGGCTATACACGGCATTATGAAAAAAGGAACGTTAAGTGTAGAAGAAATTGAATGAGATAGCTTAAGTTGGAACCATCCTTTTGTTTAATCTGCTGCCAAGAAGTTCTCCTGCTTAAGGGAAGAGAAAAAGGGCAAATACTTTTTTGTATTTGTGAAGTACTAGAATTGCATTACCCTCTGTACTAGGCTAGCCAGTATTTTAATACTCTAAAAAAAGTTATTAGATAATGGAATAAGTCCTAAACAGTAAAGATCATCATAAAGAATTTTAAATTAAAGATGAAGAAAAGAAGCATCATGCAGAGTAGGGATATACCTAAGATCACCCACTGGTTAAGCTGAGGACTCAGATTGCTTGAGTCCAGATTAGAAAAAAAAAAATATTATATTGATTTTAATATCAAAAAGTATATGGTGGGGCTTCCCTGGTGGGGCTACTCTTCATTGCGGTGCACGGGCTTCTCATTGCAGTATCTTGTTGCGGAGCAGGGGCTCTAGGCGCACGGGCTTCCGTAGTTGTGGCTCACGGGCTTCAGTAGTTGTGGCTCATGAGCTCTAGAGCACAGGCTCAGTGGTTGTGGCATGCAGGCTCGTAGTTGTGGCTTGCGGGCTCTAGAACTCAGGCTCAGTAGTTGTGGCACACAGGCTCAGTAGTTGTGGCTCACAGGCTCAGTAGTTGTGGCACACTGGCTTCGTTGCTCCGCGGCATGTGGGATCTTCCCAGACCAGGGCTCGAACCCCTGTCCCATGCATTGGCAGGCGGATTCTTAGCCACTGTGCCACCAGGGAAGCCCCTATTGCTGATATTTTAAAGGATACAAATAAACAGCCAGATGAAGAGATGCATAGGGCAAGTTATGTGGGAAAGGACTTGAAGCCTCTGTGCCCTCTCCAAGTGCACCACCTTCCCAGCACCTCCATATATTCACCAATCCAGAAGCTCTCTGAATCTCCTCCTTTTTAGTATGTATGGAGGCTCCATTACATAGGCATGATTGATTAAATTACTGGCCATTGGTGATTAATTCAACCTCCGGCTCCCCATTCCTCCCTCCTCCCCAGAAGTCTAGGAGTGAGACTGAAGTTCTAACCCTCTAATCATGTGGTTGGTTTCCCTGACAACCAACCCCCATCTGTAGAGGCTTTCAGAAAGTCACCTCATTAACCTAAACTCAGGTATGGTTGAAAGGGGATTGTTATGAATTACAAAAGACTTTCCTTTCACCTTTTTGGCTCCTTATCGCTTAGGAAGTTCCAGGGAGCTCCTTTGTCACAAACAGTACAAAGATCTAACATATATATTTCTTATTATAAATCACAATATCATAGAAGGAAGATGCAGGTTTGCCTAAACTAAGTTCAGAAGGTGATTGTTCACCTCTCTGCTTCCATAAAATTGAATAGTCCTCCAGAACTACTGAATAGGGAAGTATTAATGGAATATTACTCAGCCATAAAAAGAAATGGAGTTATTTGTAGTGAGGTGCATGGATCTACAGTCTGTCATACAGAGTGAAGTAAGTCAGAAGGAGAAAAACAAATACCGTATGCTAACACATATATATGGAATCTAAAAAAAAAAATGGTTCTGAAGAACCTAGGGGCAGCACAGGAATAAAGACGCAGACGTAGAGAATGGACTTGAGGACACAGGGAGGGGGAAGGGTAAGCTGGGACGAAGTGAGAGAGTGGCATTGACATATATACACTACCAAATGTAAAATAGACAGCTAGTGGGAAGCAGCCGCATAGCACAGAGAGACCAGCTCGGTGCTTTGTGTCCACCTAGATGGGTGAGATAGGGAAGGGTGGGAGGGAGACGCAAGAGGGAGGGGATATGGGGATATATGTATACGTATAGCTGATTCACTTTATTATACAGCAGAAACTAACACAACATTGTAAAGCAATTATACTCCAATAAAGATGTTAAAAAAAAATAGGGAAATATTAACAAGTAGGAGCTTTTCATTATAAATAAATAGAAACTATAAGAGGAACTCCTAAATATTGATGAAATAAAAGGACAAACATTTCAGTGAATGTGCCACATATGAAGCTTATTTTACTAACATGGAAATATGTTATAAAGGATTAATACTTAATTTTACTTGTTTATTTCCCCTCTTAACTATAAGACTGTTGTTTTCTGACTCAAATGGTATTATGTGATTGTGGCACAGAGAGTCATATTTTTAAAATGCTTATAAAATAGTAAGCAAAATCTTGGGATAGGGAGCTTTATTGCCTAGAAATAAAAATATCATGTTTATAAAATATTTGTGGGGAAATGTACTGATGTCTGCATTCTTCTTGGCACTGCAACAAAAAAGTAAGATGAACTGATGGATAGAAAGGGAGATGAATAGATATGTGATAAAACAATGTTGTAAAATGATGATAGAATCTAGGTGGTAAAAATATAAATATATTATTTCAACTTTCCTGGATGTTTGAAAATTTGTATAATATGTTGGAGGATAATATGTATTATGTTGGAGTCAATATTTACACTTAGAATTCAGAAAAAAAGGTAGTCTTTTAGAAATGGCTCTTGGCTTATGAAAAATATATATGTTAGGCAAAAAAATTGTTAACCACTTTGACTTTTAAATGGCTTTTAAAATTTTACTTTTTACTAATGGAGCATACACAGTAAATAAAATAATTATATGAAACCAATTCAAAAACAAAAATACTAAAACTGCTACCTAAGAATATTTAGAGAATAAGACAGAATGATCTACAGAGAAAAACTTCCTGGTCAGATCATCTATTTAATGGATAATATATTTAAAATATTTGTTTAAAGCATGGTAGAGCTGGCAGGAAACTAAGGGAAACACTCAGAGGTTGAAATGACAAGGGTGCTTGATTCCACAAGAATAAGCAAAGTCAAAGTTTGCCTTGAGGGCATCTGCTGGCACCTGGCAGTGAGGTGCTTGATTTATAAAGGCTGTGTACTCAGAGGGTTGGAGACAAAGCGTAGGGCTCAAGCAGAGTGGGAGACTGGATCAGAGATCTCCACATCAACCTAGGACCCTTGAAGGGCAACATCTTCCTTGAGAGAACTAAAAGGAAGGAAGGTATGAGATGCAAGAAGGAATGGTGGACAAAAATAATGTTAAACTTGTGGGAACTTAAACAAAAATGGATCATGTAAAACATAACCACTAATGTCTAATTCAGGTGGTTAAATAAAGATAAAATCCTGGACAATGACAACATATGAATCAGAAGAGAAGTGAAGAAGTTAAAGCATTCTAAGGTCCCTGACTTTTTAAGAGGAAGGTAGAGATACTTATTAATACCAGATTTTATTCAGTAAAAGATACATGGTAGAATTTCTAGGGTAATCACTGAAAGAATAGAAATAGAGTGTATACTTGTCAAACAAATAGAGTGAAAATGTTGGATAAGGAAAAAAAAATTCAACCCCAAAGAAGGCAAGAATTGGGGGAGGGTACAGCATGCAGGGGGAAGAAACAGAAAAAAAGATGAAAAACAGAAAACACAATGAGGTAGTAGAAATGAATTTTAAAAATCAATAATCATTGTCCATTTAAGGAGGTTAAAATTTTCATTCGCAGAGATTGTTGAAACAGAGTTTTTTCTACATTTTTACAAGAGACACCTAACACATAGAAAGTTTAAAAGCTGGAGAATGGAAAAAAATTATACTAAGTCAATACCAAAAGAGACTTAATAATGTTATATAAATAGTCTTTAAAGCAAAATCAGTAGTACAGATTACTAGAGATCAATATCAACAGAAAAATCAATTCACCAGTAAGATATAACAATTCTAAACGTGTATAATATAGCTTGAGTACACATAAAATAAAAATTGACAAATCCTCTTTCATAGTTAGAAATTTTAATTCCCTTGGTGTGGTAATTGATAGATTAAGTGAACAAAGTATAATTAAGGAAATAGAGAATATGAACAGGCACTATTGTTAGAGCTAGAATATAGCAATGAACAAAACAGACACACACACACAAATCTATGGCATCATAAAGTTTACAGTTGGTGAAGGAAACATTATGTAAATAAGTAGGTAAAATATATAGAATGTTAAGTAATGATACATACCATGAAGAAGAACAAAGCAGGGACAGGAACTAGGGAGCACTGGGTGGTGAGGCCTCCCTAAGAAGGTGAAATATGAGTTAAATCCCAGCACTTTGGCTGGAGCAGTGAATGAGAGGCAGAATAATAAGAGCTTGGGTCAGAGGTCTAGCAGGTGGTAATATAGGACTTTTGTTGGCTGTTGTAAGGAACCGGGATTTTTCTCTTGAATAATAGGGCAAGTCAGTAGATGATCTGGACCAACTAATGAATGAATCACTCAGATGCTATGTTGAAAATAGACCTTTGAAGGCCAAGAGCAAGGAGACCATTTGGGAGGCTGCTGCAATAATTGAGTGAGAAATGGTGACCATTTAGAGCAGATTGGTAGCAAGAGGGATGAGGATAGAGTGCTTGGATTTTGGACATATTGAAGGTTTGGCTAATAGCATTTGCTCACAGACTGGATGAAGCATATGATAGAAGGAGAAGGTAAGGATGACTTTAAGTGTTTGGATCTCAGCAACTGGAAAAATGGAGTTGCCATTGACAAGACTGGTAAGACTGTAGAAAGAATAGGTAGTGGGAAAAGGTCAAGAGATTGGTTTTGAACATGTTGAGTTTGAATGAGGAATTCAGAGGTAAGTTCTGAGGCAGAGTTATAAGGGAAATATACAGCTTTAAATGTTTGTATTGGAAAAGAAGAAAGGCTCAAAATTAAAGAACCATGCAATTTAAAACATTATTTATAATGGCCAAGATATGGAAGCAAACTAAGTGTCCACTGAAAGATGAATGGATTAAAAAGATGTGGTCTATATTAATACAATGGACTATTACTCAGTCATAAAAAAGAATGAAATCTTGCCATTTGAAACAACATGGATGGACCTAGAGGGTATTATGGTAAGTGAAATAAGTCAGACAGAGAAAGACAAATACTGTATGATTTCACTTCTATGTGGAATATAAAAACAAAACAAATGAACAAACAACAAAACAGAAACAGACTCATTGATTCAGAGAACAAACATGTGGTGGCCAGAGGGGAGATGAGTGGGGGGGATGAGTAAAATAGGTGAGGGAGAGTAAGAGGTACAGACTTCCAGTTACGAAATAAATGAGTCACAGTGATGAAATACACAGCATGAGGAATATAGTCAATAATATTATAATAACTTTATATGGTGACAGATTGTAACTAGACTTATTGCAGTGATCATTTTGTAATGTATAGAGATATCAAATCACTATAGCAATTATACTTCAATTTTTTTTAAAAAGCACCATGCAATTTAAGAAATTCAAAAAATATTAGCAAAATAAACCTAAAAAGAGTAGAAGGAAGGAAATAATATATGCTCAGAAATTAATGTAACAAAAAATTATAAAAGAGGATTAATAAAGCTAAGCATTTGTTCTTTGACAAGATTGGTAAAATAGAAAATAATGAACAATATTAGGGATATACTAAAAGTGACCTAATGATAGACATGTCAGGGAACACTATGAACAACTTCATTACAACAAACTTGAAAAATTAGGTGAAATGGAGGATTTCTTAGAAAAATAAAAATAACCAAAACTGAGTGAAAAAGAAATAGATCTGAATAGCTCTATAACCATTAATGAAATTAAATTAGTAATTAACATTTTTCCCACAAAGTAAGCCACAGTCCCAAGATGTTTTTAACAAATGAGGATCCATCACTATACTCACACAACTTTTTCTTCATTGTTTTTCTTTCAGCTGTTTTTTTCAAATGCGTATTTATTTACATAGTTGTAATCATTGAGTACATGAAATTTTAAAGAAAAACATCCTAAGAGTTGATTCACTATGATGGCCTTCTAAGAGACTTTTACTTTCTTTGATATGGTACTTAGATTTAAAGATTGTTTAACTCTAGAAAGTGACTCACACATATCTGAACAGACCTTTGTTTAGGAAAAGGATCAAAGATCAAAAAGGGAAAATAAGCAGAAGGGAACAAGGACAAAACCTTAAGGCCTTAAACTGAAAGCAACTAGATAAATGTGCTTTTATAGACGACGGAGCTTGTTTTCATGTGGGACCAGTTAGGGCTGGTTGGGTATAGGGGCACTTGAGATTCCTGCCAGGGGGTGAGGGGCCTTCTACCATAATGATGATTTGAAAAAAAAGTTGTGATACTAATCAGTAAATTGGTAAACCAAACAAAATTTGTTGAGGATAGGTGCAAATAACTTGAAGGCTGTTTCATGAACAAATTTGACACACTTGGCTCTTCTTCCTCAAGGTTCCCCTTTTGTAGTTAATCAGGGGTATGAGCCAGGGATGTGGCCCAAAGCATCCAAACTGTGTTGCATTTGGCAGTATGACTTTCCTTTTCAGTATCCCTTCCCTATATATGACTACACCAGTGAAATAAGTCCTTAGATTTTACTTATATTGCTCACATTCTCTCTCAGATTTTTATGTCTAAAAATCAAAATGGGCAAAAACTGCATTGTTAAAAGGAAAATCATGATTATTTGAAAAGCCACCATAATAACCATTCTGTTCCATTGGAATTACTGTAATGGCCTTAAGAACTCTCTTTTGTCCAGTGTGAGAGAAATAGACTAGATTCATTATAGAGGTGGAGTTAAGAATAGGGATAGTCTGCTTGTTAGGCATCATATTGAATGGATGAATCTTAAGACTTTTTTCACTCTAGTCATTACTGTTTTCATTTGTGATGTACAAAATTTGTTTTCTGCCTAAATTCTAGTTCAGTTGTCTATTTAGAACTGCTTGTCATTCTCATTTTCTCTTGGATGTAACTTCCCACTGTCTTCTCTGTTACTCTTATTCAATGAGTGATTTACTGGGCCGGGGTAAAAGGCCACATTTATAAGTGAGTGAACTGTGTCTGCAGGCCTGACACTTCTGATCAAGACAGTTGTTGACCTCAAACCCCAGACTGGCCCCAAATGATGGCCTCCTCATGCTTCTCGTCAGGAAGTCTTACTCTCTTTAGTTTGGCAGATGAAAGGGATTAAAAGACACTAGGATTTATTCACATTCACTGTATTAAATAAATGGCACCTAGCTGCAATTGGTATGTACTAGAGACGAATATGGACATGTAACATGGACCATGTAACAAAGTTATAGCTACTTTTAAAAAAGCTGTGGCGTGAGGACAGCCTTTACCAACATGGCAAAAATCAAAGATGTCTTCTCAGATAGTGAAGGACATACATGGTATGCAACTTGTGGCTATTAAGAGAGTGATGATGATTCTTGGCTGTTGACACTCATGAAGACTTAAGTCTAGGAGAAATTCGGCTTTGTTAGAGATTCTAACCTGTTGAGGTCTGAAAAGAGACATGCAGAGAAGATACAGTCAACAATTTATTAGGCAGATTGTTTACATCTGCAGATCTCATAGCTCAAGGAAAGACCATGATGGAGTATAAAAAATGAACCTCAGTAAATAAGTTTCAGAATATGCCTACTTTTATGTGAAATGTTTCCTTTGTGTTTGATAAAGTGTAGACATAATGTTAATAATTCTTTTCTCTTTTATTGTATATTTAAACTTAACTCAAAAAACTATGAACAGATGTTATAACCTTATTTCTAATTATAGTAAGTATTCGCCCCCATCTGTCATCTTCTAGAGTAGACAGGGTAAGTACCATTCACTTCCTATTTTTTTAATTCCCCCCACTTACCTTTCCTTCCCCAGTGATAACCATGTTCAAATAATAAAATATTCAGCTTGCTGTAGATTCTGATTCTTATTAACTATCTCATAAAATTTTACAGAAAGAGGTGCTTGGGTTTTGTCAGTACCTGGAGAACTAAGGAGCATCTATCTAAATTTTAGGGAGGTAACAAATACTAGCTTTCCTTAGAAAGCTAGCATGTGGGCCTCAGCAGTGTTGAAATGGCTGGAAAAAAGACATTACTTTGGTGAAATCTTTAGTGAACACACTGATCACATGTGGTTGCTGCTCTGAGAGGATACGTATTTGTCTTTTAGTTCATAGGTTTTATAAATAAATGTTGTTTAAACCTAAAGCCCCCCATGAATTCAAGTCTTCCTTATCCACAGGACTGTACATTGTCATTATAGTTTAGAACACTCAGCTACATTTTTTCCAAAATAAACTTCCTGATTGTATAAGTAATACATGATTTTCTTTCACAATATAATATCATTGCCTTCTTTTCATGTCAGTAAACATAGATCCACATCATGCATTATAGAGATGTACCACTATAATTTATTCAGCCATCCTCCTATGTATGGACATGGACTATTTCCAAATTGTTGCTACTATCAGCAATGCTGTAATAGATGTCATATTCACATATAGTCTCACACACACATACACACACACTTTTGTGCATTTATCTGATTATTTCCTGAGAATGAATTCCTATAAGTGAAATTTCCTAGTCAGAGTTATTCACATTTATAAGATTCTTGATATATTTTTGTCAAATGTTCCTGTCACCATTTTGTCAAATTAGTCATCATATCCACAGTTGAAATAATCAATATCTTAAAGCGTTGAAAATTAAATAGGTGAAATTTGGCACCTTGCTGCTTTAATTTTTGTTGTAGTAAATTCTTCTTATTTAAAATTTTTAAATAATAAACTTTATTGTTTAGAGCAATTAAGTTCATGGCAAAATCGAGAGGAAAGTGTAGAGATTTTCCATATACCCTGTCTCTCCAACCTGCTTTAATATTAATATCTTTTTTTACTAATGGTTATTGCATACATTTTCCTATACACACACACACACACACACACACACACACATAGGCTATTTGTATTTTGTGAAAGGTTACTATTTAATGTGTGACGGTTAAAGCTAGGGGCTTTATAAATATGATCACATTTAATCCTCACATCATAGTATGTAAACATATTATTCTTATTTTATGGCTGAGGATATTCAGAGTGATTAAGTAACTTGTATAACAATTATATATAATATATGGCAGACCAGAATCCTAACTTGAGTCCATCTGACCTCAAAGTCCACGCCCTTCACCATTATACTAGAAACTGAATCACCTCAAGAGGTAAGGAGTTCCAGTTTTCTAGAGGTATTTGATAAAAGAGGAGATGTATACTGGTATGGAGGGACAGTGCAGTATAGAGGGAAGCAACTGAGAATTTTGAATATGGGCATTCTTACCATTCCTTAGCTTCAGTTTCTTGATTTGTATCAATAAATAAGGATAATCATGGTACCTACCACACTGGGATGTTATTAGAATTAATATAATAATCCCTATAATAGGAGCATGTGGTACAATCTGGTATATAATAAGGACCCATAAATGCTATTATTGATTATGGTGTTGTAGAGGTTTAATAAGATGAAGGTGGACTAAATGAACTTTTACAACACTATTTCCCAACCTTTCCTCATTACTGCCACCTCAAGGAGAAAAAATACATTTTAACTAAATAAATTTAATTTCTTCCTAAAAAGATAGGTTAAAGTCTAAGTAATAAGATTTCTTAGGTAGAGTTAAACTTTGGAGGCCCACAAACTGTTGTAATACCTAAGATTTTTTAATCCCTAAGAAGTAAATTTTTGCCCTTGAAGGTGATATTGGTCTCATTGAGAATGCTGTTTTAGAAGGAAATACCTCCATTTAAAATCAAACAAAATTCAAAATTGTCAAACTCATAGGGGAGTTATCCTAGGTTTGAGGGAGGAAATGGGACTAAATGAGGTTTCCTTGTAGTTTTTTTGGTAGTTGTTTAAAATTAATTTATTGCTGTATAGTTGATTTACAATTTATGTTAATTTCATGTGTACAGTGTTATGATTCAATATTTTTATAGATTATACTCCATTTTAAAGATATTACAAAATAATGGCTATACTTCCCCATGCTGTATAATCTTTTTGCTTATCTATTTTGTATATAGCAGTTTGTATCTCTTAATCCCATTTACCTATTTTGCCCCCCCCACCTTCCCTTTCCCCACTGGTAACTACTAGTTTATTTTCTATATCTGTGAGTCTGTTTCTGTTTTGTTATATATATTCATTTCTTTTATTTTTTAGATTCTATATATAAGTGATAACATACAGTATTTGCCTTTCTCTGTCTGACTTCTTTCACTAAGCACACACTCTCTAGGTCCATCACATTGTTGCAAATTACAGAATTTCATTCTTTTTTATGGCTGAGTAATATTCCTCTGTGTGTGTGTGTGTGTGTGTGTGTGTGTGTGTGTGTGTGTGTGTGTGTGTGTACCACATCTTTATCCATTCTTCTGTTGACAGACAGTTGGGATGCTTCCATATCTTGGCTATTGTAAATCACACCGCTATGAACATTGGGGTAGATGTATCTCTTCTAATTAGTATTTGGGGTTGTTTTCCAGATATATACCTGGGAGTGGAATCACTGGATCATGTGGTAGTTCTCTTTTTAGTTTTCTGAGGAACCTCCATACTGTTTTCCATAGTGGCAGCAACAATTTACATTCCCACCAAAAGTGTACTAGGGTTACCTTTCCTCCACATCCTTGCCAACTTGTTACTTTTCGATGATAGCCATTCTGACAGGTGTGAGGTTATATATCATTGTGGTTTTGATTTTCATTTCTCTAATGATTAGCGACGTTGAGCATCTTTTCATGTGCTTGTTAGCCATCTGTATGTATTCAGTTCAGTTTCTTTCATCAATGTCTTACAGTAAAAGTACAGGTCTTTTACCTCCTTAAGTAGACTTATTCCTAGATATTTTATTCTTTTTCATGCAGTGGTAAATGGAATTGTTTTCTTAATTTCTCTTTCTGATAGTTCATTGTTAGTGTATAGGAATGCAACACATTTCTGTATATTAATTTTGTATCCAGCAACTTTACCAAATTCATTGTTTGGCTCTACTAGTTGTCTGGTGGAGACTTTAGGGTTTTCTATATTATAGTTTCATGTCAGCTGCAAATAGTGAGTTTTACTTCTTCCCTTCCAAATCTGAATGCCTTTTCTTTTTTTTTTTCTTCTCTGATTGCTGTGGCTAGGACTTCCAATCCTATGTTAAATAGAAGTGGTGAGAGTGGGCATCCCCTGTCCTGATTTTAGAGGAAAGGCTCTCACCTTTTCATCACAGCGTATGATGTTAGCTGTGGGTATATCATATACTGTCTTTGTTGAGATTTGTTCCCTCAGTGTTGATGAGAGTTTTTATCATATATGAATGTTGAATTTTATCAAATGCTTTTTCCACATCTATTGAGATGATCATTTGATTTTTATTCTTCCTTTTGTTAATGTAGTATCAATCACATTGATTTGTGAATATTGAACCATCCTTGCATATCTGGAATAAATCCTACTTGATCATGGTGTGTGATCCTTCTAATATATAGTTGGATTCAGTTTGCTGATATTTTGTTGAGAATTTTTGCATCTATCTTCATCAGCAATATTGGCCTGTAATTTACTTTTTTTGCTGTGTCTTTGTCTGGTTTAGGGATCAGGGTAATGCTGGCCTTGTAGAATGGATTTGGGACTGTTTGCTCCTCTTCAGTTTTTTGGAATAGTTTGAGAAGGATAGGTAGTAGCTCTTCTTTACATGTTCAGTAGAATTCCCCTGTGAAGTTGTCTTGTCTTGGATTTTTGTTTGATGGAAGTTTTTATTTTAATTACAAATTCACTTTCTCTACTAGTTATCATTTTGTTCTGTTCAGATTGTTTGCTTCTTCCTGATTCAGGCTTGGCAGGTTGTATGTTTCCAGAAATTTGTCCCTTTTTTCTAAGTTGTCCAATTTGTTGGCATGTAACTGCTCATCGTATTCTCTTATGGTTTTTTTTGTATCTTTGTTGTGTTGGTTATTATTTCTCCTCATTGATTTCTTATTTTGTTTATTTGGGTTTTATCTCTTTTCTTCTTGATGAGCCTGGCTAATGGTTTATCAATTTTGTTTATCTTTTGAAAAAAACAGCTCTTTGTTTCATTGATCTTTTCCATTGTTTTTTTCCCCTCCATTTTATTTATTTCCTCTCTGATCTTTATTATTTCCTTCCTTCTGCTGACTTCTGGCTTCATTTGTTCTTCTTTTTCTAATTCTTTTAGATGGTAGGTTAGGTTGTTGGTTTGAGATTTTTCTTGTTTCTTGAGGTGGGCTTATATCACTATAAACTTCCCTCTTATAACTCCTTTTGCTGCATCCCATAGATTTTGGAAAGTTATATTTCCATTTTCATTTGTCTTGCATTTTCTGATTTCCTGTTTCATTTCTTCATTGACCTATTGGCTTTTTAGTAGCATGATGTTTAGTCTCCATGTGTTTGTGCTTTTCCCATTTGTCTTTCTGTAACTGAGTTCTAGTTTAATACCTTTGTTGTCAGAAAAAAATGCATGATAAAATTTCTGTCTTAAATTTATTGAGACTTATTTTTTGGCCTAGCATGTGATCTATTGTGGAGAACGTTCCATGTGCACTTGAAAAGAATGTGTATTCCACTGATTTTGGATGGAATGTCTTATAAATATCTATTAAGTTCAACTGGTCTAAGATGTCATTTAAGACCACTTTTGCCTTATTAATTATCTCTCTGGGTGATCTGTCCATTGATGTATGTGGGGTGGTAAAATCCCCTACTATTATTGTACTATTGTCAATTTCTCCCTTTATGTGTACTAATATTTGCTGTATATATTTATGTGCTCCTGTATTGGGTACATATATGTTGAGTGTCATATACTGTTCTTATATTGATACCTTTATCATTATATAATGCCCTATTTTGTCTTTTGTTACAGACATTGTTTTAAAGTCTATTTTGTCTGATATGAGTATTTCTACCCCGCTTTCTTCTTTTTTTCACGTGCATGAAATATCTTTTCCCATCCTCTCACTTTGTCTATGTGTGTCTTTAGCTCTAACGT
Source organism: Balaenoptera physalus (assembly GCF_965194825.1). NCBI lineage: Eukaryota > Metazoa > Chordata > Mammalia > Artiodactyla > Balaenopteridae > Balaenoptera > Balaenoptera physalus. Next base: position 44,372,887 of record NC_138894.1, read on the forward strand.
GAGTCTCTTGTAAGCAGCATATAGATGGGTCTTGGGTTATTTTTAAATCCGATCAGTCACCCTTGTCTTTTGATTGGAGCATTTAGTCCATTGACATTTAAAGTAATTATTGATAGGTATGTATTTATTGCCACTTTACTATTGTGTTGGCCAAAAAGTTCATTTGGGTTTTTCTGTAATACCTTAGGTAAAAATCCGAACGAACTTTTTGGCCAACCCAATGCTTGTGCTCTGGTTGTTTTTTGTAGTTCTCCTCTGTTCATTTCTACTTATTTTTGTTTCTTCCCTTGTGGTTTGATGATTTTCTTTCTTGGTATAGTTCTTTTCCTTTCAAGTACTTTGTGTATCTTTTGTAGGTTTTTGACTTGTGGTTACATGAGTTTCATATATGTTCACCAAAAATTCTATCTACTTGTTTTAAACTGGTAGCCATTTAAGTTCAAACACATTCTAGAAGATTTACATTTTTTTCTCCACTCCCCTACATTTTACATCTTATCCCGTAACTGTTTATTATAGTTATAGTTGCTTTCATAATTTTTTGTCTTTTAATCTACTTACTGGCTTATTTAAGTGATCTTCAATCCTTACTATATATCTGCCTTTCATAGTGGGATTCCTTTTCCTATATATTCTTACTTCCTTTCCATTTAGAAAAGACCCTGCAACATTTCTTTTAGGGTAGGTTTAGTATTGATGGATTCTTTTAGTTTTTGCTTGTCTGAATATTTCTTTCTCTCTCCTAAGATTCTAAATGATAATCTTGCTGGGTAGTGTATCCTAGGTTGCAGGTTTTTCTCTTTCAGCACTTTAAATATATCAAGCCATGCCCTTCTGTCCTCCAAAGTTTCTGCAGAAAAATCAGCTGATAACCTTATGGGGCTTCCCTTGTGTATGACTCTTTGTTTTAGTCTTGCTACCTTTTGAGTCATCTCTTTATCTTTAACTTTTGCCATTTTAATTATGATATGTCTTAGTGTAGATCAGTTTGAGTTCATCTTGTTTGCAACTCTGTTCTTCTTGTACCTGGATGTCTGTTTTCTTCTTCAGGCTTGGGAAGTTTTCACTCATTATTTCATTAAATACATTTTCAACCCCCTTTCTGTCTCTTCTCTTCTGGGACTCCTATAATGCAAAAGTTGGTATGCTTGATGTTATCCCAAAGGTCCTTTGAACTGTTTTTATTTTTAAAAATACGTTTTTCTTTTTGCTGTTATGATGGGATGGTTTCCATTATTCTTTCTTCCAGATCACTTCTGTGTTCTTCTGTATCACTTAGGCTGCTTTTCATTTCTTCCAGTGTTTTTTGTTTTGTTTTTGTTTTTTTGTTTCAGCTGTTGAAATCTTCATTTTTGATTGGATCTTTTTATATTTTCTTGTTCCTTTGTAAAATTCTGTGTTCATCTATTCTTTTCCCTAATTCAGTTAGAATTCTTATTACTAATTTTTTGAATTCTTTATCTGGTCAGTTGTTTACTTCTGTTTTATTATTTAATTTTTTCAGGGGTTTTCTTTTGCTCTTTCAATTGAGACCATTTCTTCTGTCTTCTCATTTTGCTTAACTTTCTCTGTCTTTATGAATTTAGGTGAAACAGGTACCTACTGTGGTCTCGAAGGGCTGTCCTTATGTGGAAGTGTACCTATACAGTCTGTGTGTGCCCAGTGGCTTTGGTGGGAGAACTGGATTTTATGTGAACACAAGTTATGTCTTTCCTTAGGGTGTGCTGGCAGATGTCACCCACCTTGGTAGGAGGTGGGGATGGAGATGGAGGGGCTAGAGCCTGAGCCAGATGTCAGGTGGGACTTCCCCTCTGCTCAGTGCCTGTCACTGCTCTATCGAGGGTGGGGTCAGATCCCAAGTTGCTGGAGTATAATCCCTGAGGGTCGAGTCCAAACTGGCTCTGTTCCCTTTAAATCTGTGCTCTAACTTCTCCCAGCATTGGCACCCTTGCCCCAGAGGGGAGCGGTGCTGGAACAAGAGGGGCCTGTGCAGGCTCTCGGCCTGTGATGAGACATGGGCTGCTTCTGATGCACTGCCTTTGCAAGTGCCAGTAATGGCCTCCCGCTCCCTGCTCAGATGCTTCTTTGGGTCTAAGGCGTCTTCATCCCTCAGAGCCATTCACTCCCCTCAGCTTCTGCCACCCCTGCCATTGTGTGGAGCTGCACCATAGGGAAGGTGGGGCCCTGGAGGCACTTGGTGTGTGTTGGTGCGCAGGCTGTGGTAGTCGGTCCTCAGTAAGAGATGGGTACTACTACTACTGATGTGCTGCCTATGTAAGTGCCAGTGATTGCTGCCCTGCCCTACTCAGATGCTGCTTAGGGTCTGAGTTGCCTCTGCATCTCACAATCATGCTCTCTCCTTAGTCGTGGCAGCCTCACTTCAGTGTAGAGCTGTGATGTGAAGTTAGCAGGGCTGGATCATTCACTTGGCTCAGGCTAGGGTGTGCACTAGGGTGGTTGTGTAAAACTGGGCAGCCACTTGAGCACTTTTTAGTCTGCCCTTTCTGTCCTGCTTCAGGACACAGGCAACACACATGCTTCTCACAAGTGGAGTCCAGGCTTCCCACAGCCCTCCTTATTAGTACCACTGGCACTCCAACCAGCCAAGGGGGCTTTCTTCCCTGTGTTGGACATCAGGGCTGGGGTGCCCAATATGTGGCTCAAACTGCTCACTCCCTAGGGTAGGTGTCCACCTGTGTAATCTCTCTTTTCCTCTGAGTCCCCCGCCAGGGTCAGGTCCCGACCTGATTGCTTCTTTTCCCTTCTTACCCGATTCCATGTGTATCTTTTTTTTTACAGATTTCGTTGTACAGGAGACTCTTTGCCAGTTTTTAGTTAGTTTTCAATGAAAATTGTTCCACATGTGGATGTATTTTTGATGCATTCATGGGGGTAGGTGGGCTCCATATCCTCCTATTCTGCCATCTTGATCCTAACCTGATTTCCTCATACTTTTAAGGTTCTTTTCAACCCTGAGATTTTATGATCCTATGTTTCTCAGGCTCCTTTGAGTAGAAAAATAAAATCTCTGTTCCTAAGGTAACCTTTTCCTAGTTAAGGTTTTAAGTTTTCCAAGTTCTAAGTGAACAGTTATGGTATATCAGTGTAAGTCCTGAATAGTGGCACACATAAATAGTTCAGTGTAGATTCAAATAACATTGACAACAATGTTTACCTGACATATTTAATAATATTCATAATTATAATCTTGTTATGTAATAGCCAGATTCTTGCATGTATCCATTTCTTTTTATTACTGCATAGTATTCCATGGTATGGTTCTACCACAGTTTGTTTTACCATTCATCCTTTGAAGATTGAAGGAGATCTGTGTTGTGTCTAGTTTTGGGCTATTATGAATAATGCTGCTATAAACATTCATGTACAGGTTTTTATATGAACATGTCTTCATTTCTCTGAGATAAATGCCCAGGAGTGCAGTTGCTGGGTTACATGGTAGTTATAGGTTTAGTTTTTTTAGAAAAGCCAAACTGTTTTTCAGAGTGGCTATATTTTATGTTTCAACATGCACTAAATGAATGATTCACTTTCTCCACACTCCTGTCAGCATTTGGTGTTGCCACTATTTTGTATTTTAGCCATTCTGAGAGATGTGTAGTGATATCTCATTGTGGCTTTAATTTCCATTACCCTAATGGATTATGAAAATATTTTTCATACAATTATTTGACATTAGTAGATCCTCTTTGATGAAATGTCTCTTAATACCTTTCACCATTTTCTAACCTTTTTTTTTTTCATTGTTAAGTTTTGAGAGTTCTTTATTTTAATACTTAGCCTTTGTCAGATAGGTAGTTTGCAGATATTTTCTTCATCTGTAACTTGTCTTTCTATACTCTTAACAGGGTGTTTGGCAGAGTGAAAATGATTAATTGTGATGACATCCAGTAGCTCAGTTTTCCTTTTATTAATACTGCTTTAGGTGTCAAGTCTAAGTCTTTGACTAGCCTTATATACCAAAGACTTTCTCTTATATTTTTCTTCTAAAAATTTTATAGTTTCATATTTTACATTCATAAGACCATAATCCATTTTGAATAAATTTTTGCATAAGTGAGAGATTTGGGTTTAGGTTCTTTTTTTCCTCCGACATCCAGTTGTTCCTGCACCATTTGTTGAAAAGGTTATCCTTCCTCCATTGCATTGCTTTTGTACCTTTGTCAAAAATCACTTGGGCATATTCATGTGGGTTTATATCTGGTTTCTCTATTTTACTCCATTGATCTTTGTATCTGCCCTTTTGTCAATACCACACAGTTTGACTACTGCAGCTATATGAGTCTTGAAATCAGGTAGACTGAGTCTTCTCATTTTTTTTCTGCTATTCTCATTCGTTTATCTTTCCATATAAATTGTAGAATGATCTTGTCTAAATCTAAAAGATATCCTGCTTTGATTTTGATAAGAATTGTGCTCAACTTGTTTATATCAACTTGGGCATAATTGACACCTTTACTATATTGAATTTCCAATCCATACATGGTATGTCTCTCCATTTATTTAGATATTTGATTTTTTCACCAGCATTTTGTAGTTTTCAGCATACAAATCCCATACAAGTTTTCCTTAGATTTATGTCTAAGTATCTTTTTTGACTAATTGTAAATGGTATTGAATTTTTAATTTCAGTGTCCACATGTTCATTGTTACTGTATAGAAATACAATTGATATTTGTATGCTAATTGATCCTGTGGCCTTGATGAATTCAATTACTGATTTTAGGAGCTTTTCACAAATTTCCTTTCATTTCCATTTCTTCTCTTATTGTGCTGGCTAGAACTTCTGGCACTTTGTTGAAAAAGAGTGGTTAGATTGGACATCCCTTTCTTGTTCCAGTGTTAGGGGAGAACATTCATCTTTCACCTTTAAGAACAATGTAGGCAGAATCTGCTCCAAATATTTCTTTAGTTTTTGAAAAAACTATTCATTCAATCAACAAATATTTATTTACTTTGTGCCACCCACTATGCTAGGAGTGCAGAATAGAGCTCAAAGCTCTCTCACGTTGTGTCTGCTGAGGCTGTAACCCCATGCTTAGTATAATTTAGGGTCAATGGTCATGATCAGTTTCAGGATACTCCAGTTTATACATGTATTATCTCATTTAGCTATTTTAACCATGTATTATGTTTTTTAGTCTTTATTACTTTATATGAGCCACTATGTAAATCTGACATATTCTGCTTCCCCATCTTATCACTTTAATACAGTTTATTTCTTTTTCAGTGACTTGCCTGTAGTTACTTCTGAAGAATTTTAACCTTTTCTGACTACATGTAGTTAAGGTCACTATGAATTCTGATCTGGTCTTTCTCAGTGCTACATATATCCCCTTCCTTTCTTCCGTCTTGTCCTACCATGAAAACACTCTCATGAGATCTGCAAGGAAGAGGGACATACTTTTCATTGATTTACCAAGTTCCTGTTCCCAGAGTTAAAATTGTTAATATCACATATATACAATTGACATTTATCATTAGAATATAGTTCATTCTTAATCCGAGCTGTGACAGTGGGTTCTCTGAGCTGACTGTGTGTGTAGTCATCCTGATAGGTTGGCTGAGTAAAACATGGCTTTCCTGTTAAGTTTAAATGATCACTACAGTGAAAGACCTACAGCTGGAATGGAAGAAAGGCTGCAGAGAATTACAAAAATAAAGAATGGGATTTGGCAGACTTGGGCTTGAGCAAAAGAAGTGTGAAACAACAGGTGCCATGGGTTGTTATCAGCATTTTAAATTAACATGTTTTCAGCCTGAAGCACTTTGCTGAGAATGCTTCACTGTGTCTGTAAACAGAGATAAACACAGACAGTTGAGAAGCAGCTAAATAGTAAGATGTTAGTAAAACATAAAGGTTTTCCTTGAGAGGAAAAAATATTGGAGGTTACTAACTGGATATAGATGTCTAAGGGAAACCCCTATAAAAACTGTGTTTTTAAACCATTTATTTTGAGATTTAATATGTATAGACAGGAACACTAAAAGGTGTGAAAAGACATAATCCATAATAATAAAAGTGTTTACCTCTGCTTATAACTTGGCTTGGGACTTGGAGGTGATTCTGAGGGGGTTTATGCTTTATCTGCATTGCTTGAGTTTTGAAAAGGAGAAGATATTTGTGTATTAAGTTCATAATTAAAAAAATAAAAGACAAAATCCCAAATCTGTAAGTTTGGCAGTAGGTATTATGGAATTTCAGAAGTTTTCATGTTGAAAATATGGAAAGAATTAAGAAAATTTAAAACATCAATAAGGGTTTAGGCAAGGGAGTAAAATTACTGTTCTTGATTGGCTTTTGTTGGATAGAAAAATGTTCACTAATGTCATCTAACCATATGATATCAAGTGCTTAAATTTCTTCAACAACCATTCACTAAGACACAGACTTCTATTATTTGGCCTTTAGTCTAATGAAAAGCTGAAGTTTGGTTTGTTTTGCATTATTTGGGGAAAAATTTTTTTGGAAATGTTTAAATAGATACTACTTTTTAACATATATATAAAGCTACCAATCTGACTCTCCTAAGAAATGTTATTCTGTAAGGTACAATTTTAAAAATCATGGAATTTACCTATCGGGGGCATTTTGGTTATTTCAAGCTGGGGCTATTACAAATAAAGCTTCTATGAACATTCATATACAGTTTTTGTGTAGATGTGAATTTTCACTTCTTTGTGATAAATGCCTAGGAGTGCTTGCTAAGTCATATGCTAGGTTGTGTGTGTTTAGTTCTATAGGAAGCTGCCATACTGTTTTTATTTTTTATTTTTAAAATTATTTATTTTATTCATTCATTTCTGGCTATGTTGGGTTTTTTTTTTGCTACGCGCAGGCCCCCCACCGCGGTGGCCTCTCCCGCCGTGGAGCATGGACTCCAGGTGTGCAGGCCTCAGCAGTCACGGCACACAGGCCCAGCAGCCGCGGCTCGCGGGCTCCAGAGCACAGGCCCAGTCGCCCCGCAGCACGCGGGATCCTCCCAGACCAGGGTTCGAACCCGTATCCCCTGCACCGGCAGGCGGACCCCCAACAGCCACGCCACCAGGGAAGCCCCATACTGATTTTAGAGTGGCTATGTCATTTTGCATTTCTACTAGAAATGTGTCAAAAATCCAGTTTCTTGTCACCCTTGCCAACACTGTCAAAATTTTTTATTTTATATGTGTAATGATGTTTCATTGTGGTTTTTATTTGTATTTTCCTGATGGCTAATGATGTTGAGGATCTTTTCATATGTTTATTTCCCATCTGTATATCCTCTGGTGAAATATCTCTTGATGTCCTTTGTCTATTTTCTAATTAGATTGTTTGAAAATATACTTTTTATAAGTTTATAGATATGCTTTGGGAATGAAAGTTTATATTCTGTAAGCATCAGAGAAATAGTGCAAGACCATTTGATGGGAGATTGGTTCAAGATGGTGGAGTAGAAGGACGTGCGCTCACTCTCTCTTGCGAGAGCACCGGAATCACAACTAACTGCTGAGCAATCATTGACAGGAAGACACTGTAACTCACCAAAATAGATACCCCACATCCAAAGACAAAGTAGAAGCCGCAATGAGATGGTAGGAGGGGCGCAATCACAATAAAATCAAATCCCACAACTGATGGGTGGGTGACTCACAAACTGGAGAACAGTTATACCACAGGAGTCCACCCACTGGAGTGAGTGTTCTGAGCCCCATATCAGGCTTCCCAACCTGGGGGTCCGGCAACAGGAGGAGGAATTCCCAGAGTATCAGACTTTGAAGGCTAGCGGGGTTTCATTGCAGGACTTAGACAGGATTGGGGGAAACAGAGACTCCACTCTTGGAGGGCACACACAAAGTAGTGTGCGCATCAGGACCCAGGGGGAAGGGGCAGTGACCCCATAGGAGAGTGAACCAGACCTACCTGCTAGTGTTGGAGGGTCTCCTGCAGAGGTGGGGGATGGCTGTGGCTCACTGCGGGGACAAGGACACTGGCAGCAGAAGTTCTGGGAAGTACTCCTTGGCATGAGCCCTCCTGGAGTCCGCCATTAGCCCCACCAAAGAGCCTGTAGCCTCCAGTGCTGGGTCGCCGCAGGCCAAACGTCGAACAGGAGGGGGGGACTCAGCCCCACCCATCAGCAGACAAGCAGATTAAAGTTTTATTGACCTCTGCCCACTAGAGCAACACCCAGCTCTACACACCACCAGTCCCTCCCATCAGGAAACTTGCATAAGCCTCTTAGATAGCCTCATCCACCAGAGGGCAGACAGCAGAAGCAAGAAAAACTACAATCCTGCAGCCTGTGGAATGAAAACCACATTCACAGAAACATAGACAAAATGAAAAGACAGAGGACTATGTATCAGATGAAGGAACAAGATAAAACCCCAGAAAAACAACTAAATGAAGTGGAGATAGGCAAGCTTCCAGAAAAAGAACTCAGAATAATGATACTCAGGATGATCCAGGAACTCAGAAAAAGAATGGAGGCAAAGATCTAGAAGATGCAAGAAGTGTTTAACAAAAACCTAGAAGAATTAAAGAACAAACACCTAGAAGAATTAAAGAACAAACAAACAGAGATGAAGAAACAATAACTGAAATGAAAAATACACTAGAAGGAATCAATAGCAGAATAACTGAGGCAGAAGAACAGATAAGTGACCTGGAAAACAATATGGTGGAATTCACTGCTGCAGAACAGAATAAAGAAAAACGAATGAAACTAAATGAAGACAGCCTTAGAGACCTCTGGGACAGCATTAAACTCACCAACATTCGCATTATAGTGGTCCCAGAAGGAGAAGAGAGAGAAAAGACCCGAGAAAATATTTGAAGAGATTATAGTCGAAAGCTTCCCTAACATGGGAAAGGAAATAGCCACCCAAGTTCAGGAAGCGGAGAGAATCCCAGGCAGGATATACCCAAGGAGAAACACGCCGAGACCCATAGTAATCAAATTGACAAAAATTAAGGACAAAGAAAAATTATTAAAAGCAACAAGGGAAAAACAACAAATAACATACAAGGGAATCCCCATAAGGTTAACAGCTGATTTCTCAGCAGAAATTCTACAAACCAGAAGGGAGTGGCATGATATATTTAAAGTGATGAAAGGGAAGAACCTACAACCAAGATTACTCTACCCGGCAAGGATCTCTTTCAGATTCGACAGAGAAATCAACAGTTTTACAGGCAAGCAAAAGCTAAGAGAATTCAGCACCACCAAACCAGCTCTACAACAAATGCTAGAGGAACTTCTCTAAGTGGGAAACACAAGAGAAGAAAAGGACCTACAAAAACAAACCCAAAACACTTAAGAAAATGGTAATAGGAACATACATATCGATAATTACCTTAAACGTGAATGGATTAAATGCTCCAACCAAAAGATACAGGCTCACTGAACGGATAGAAAACAAGACCCATATATATGCTGTCTACAAGAGACCCACTTCAGACCTAGGGACACATACGGACTGAAAGTGAGGGGATGGAAAAAAATATTCCCTGCAAATGGAAATTGAAAGGAAGCTGGAGTAGCAATCCTCATATCAGACAAAATAGACTTTAAAATAATGTTACAAGGGACAAGGAAGGACACTATATAATGATCAAGGGATCAATCCAAGAAGAAGATATAACAATTACAAATATATATGCACCCAACATAAGAGCATATGCAAACAGCTATAAAAGAGAAAATTGACAGTAACACAATAATACTGGGGACTTTAACACCTCACTTACACCAATGGACAGATCATCCAAACAGAAAATTACTAAGGAAACACAAGCTTTAAATGACATAGCAGACCAGATAGATTTCATTGATATTTGTAGGACATTCCATCCAAAAGCAGCAGATTACACTTTCTTCTCAAGTGCACACAGAACATTCTCCAGGATAGATCACATCTTGGGTCACAAATCAAGCCTCAGTAAATTTAAGAAAGTTGAAGTCATGTCAAGCATCTTTTCTGACCACAATGCTATGAGATTAGAAATAAATTACAGGGAAAAAAACATAAAAAACACAAACACATGGAGGCTAAACAATATGTTACTAAATAACCAAGAGATCACTGAAGAAATCAAAAAATACCTAGAGACAATGACAAAGAAAACATGATGATCCAATACGTATGGGATGCAGCAAAAGCAGTTCTAAGAGGGAAGTTTATAGCAATACAATCCTACCTCAAGAAACAAGAAAAATCTCAAATAAACAATCTAACCTTACATGTAAAGGAACTAGAGAAAGAAGAACAAACAAAACCCAAATTTAGCAGAAGGAAAGAAATCATAAAGATCAGAGCAGAAATAAATGAAATAGAAACAAAGAACACAATAGCAAAGATCAATAAAACTAAAAGCTGGTTCTTTGAGAAGATAAACAAAATTGATAAACCTTTAGCCAGACTCATCAAGAAAAAGAGGGAGAAGACTAAAATCCATAAAATTAGAAATGAAAAAGGAGAAGGTACAACAGACACCGCAGAAATACAAAGGATCATAAGAGACTACTACAGCAACTCTGGTAACAATACGGACAACCTAGAATAAAAGGACATATTCATAGAAAGGCATAACCTTCCAAGACTGAACCGGGAAGAAATAGAAAATATGAACAGACGAGTCGCAAGTAATGAAATTAAAACTGATTAAAAATCTTCCAACAAAACAAAATCCAGGACCAGATGGCTTCACAGGTGAATTCTATCAAACATTTACAGAAGAGCTAACACCCATCCTTCTCAAAGTCTTCCAAAAAATTGCAGAGGAAGGAACACTCCAAAACTCGTGTTAGGCCACCATCACCCTGATACCAAAACCAGACAAAGAAACTCCAAAAAAAGAAAATTACAGACCAATATCACTGATGAATATAGATGCAAAAATCCTCAACAAAATACTAGCAAACAGAATCCAACAGCACATTAAAAGGATCATACACAATGACCAAGTGGGATTTATCCCAGGGATGCAAGGATTCTTCAATATACGCAAATCAATCAATATGGTACATCATATTAACAAACTAAAGAATAAATACCATATGATCATCTCAATAGATGCAGAAAAAGCTTTTGACAAAATTCAACACCCATTTATGACAAAAATTCTCCAGAAAGTGGGCATAGAGGGACCTACTTCAACATAATAAAGGCCATATACGACAACCCCACAGACAACATCATTTTCAATGGTGAAAAACTGAAAGCATTTCCTCTAAGATCCGGAACAAGACGAGGATGTCCGCTCTCGCCAGTATTATTCAACATAGTTTTGGAAGTCCTAGCCATGGCAGTCAGAGACGAAAAGAAATAAAAGGAATACAAAATGGAAAAGAAGAAGTAAAACTGTCACTGTTTGTAGATGACATTATACTGTACATAGATAATCCTAAAGACGCCACCAGAAAACTACTAGAGCTAATCAACAAATTTGATAATGCTGTAGGATACAAAATTAATGCACAGAAATCTCTTGCATTCCTATACACTAACAACGAAAGGTCAGAAAGAGAAATTAAAGAAACAATCCCATTCACCATTGCAACAAAAAGAATAAAACACCTAGGAATAAACCTACCTAAGGAGGTAAAAGACCTGTACTCAGAATACTATACGACACTGATGAAACAAATAAAAGATGACACAAACAGATGGAGAGATAAACCATGTTCTTGGATTGGAAGAATCAACATTATGAAAATGACTATACTGTCCAAAGCAATCTACAGATTCATTGCAATTGCTATTAAATTACCAACGGCATTTTTTACAGAACTAGAACAAAAAAGTGTTAAGATTTGTATGGAGACACAAAAGACCCTGAATAGCCATAGGAATCTTGAAGGAAAAAAACGGAGCTGGAGGAATCAGACTCCCTGACTTCAGACTATACTTCAAAGCTACAGTAATCAAGACAATATGGTACTGGCACAAAAACAGAAATATAGATCAATGGAATAGTATAGAAAGCCCAGAGATAAACCCACGCACCTATGGTCAACTAATCTATGACAAAGGAGGCAAGGATAGTCAGTGGAGAAAAGACAGTCTCTTCAATAAGTGGTGCTGGGAAAACTGGACAGCTACATGTAAAAGAATGAAATTAGAGTACTCCCTAACACCATACACAAAAATAAACTCAAAATGGATTAAAGACGTAAACGTAAGACTGGACACTATAAAACTCTTAGAGGAAAACATAGGAAGAACACTTTTTAACATAAATCACAGCAAGATCTTTTTTGACCCACCTCCTAGATTAATGGAAATAAAAACAAAAATAACCAAATGGGACCTAATGAAACTTAAAGGCTTTTGCACAGCAAAGGAAACTGTAAACAAGACGAAAAGACAGCCCTCAGAATGGGCGACAATATTTGCAAATGAATCAACAAAGAAAGGATTAATTTCCAAAAGATATAAACAGCTCCTACAGCTCAATATTAAAAAAACAAACAACCCTGTTAAAAAATGGGCTGAAGACCAAAACAGACATTTCTCCAAAGAAGACATACAGATGGCCAAGAGGCACATGAAAAGCTGCTCAACATCACTAATTATTAATGAAATGCAAATCAAAACTACAGTGAGGTATCACCTCACAGCGGTTAGAATGGGCATCGTCAGAAAATCTACACACAACAAACCTGGAGAGGGTGTGGAGGAAAGGGAACCCTCTTGCACTGTTGGTGGGAATATAAATTGATACAGCCACTATGGAAAACATTATGGAAGTTCCTTAAAAAACTAAAAATAGAATTACCGTATGACCCAGCAATCCCACTACTGGGCATATACCCTGAGAAAACCATAATTCAAAAAGACACATGCACCCCAATGGTCATTGCAGCACTATTTACAATCACCAGGTCGTGGAAGCAACCTAAATGCCCATCGACAGATGAATGGATAAAGAAGTTGTGGTACATATATACAATGAAATATTACTCAGCCATAAAAAGGAATGAAATTGGGTCATTTGTAGAGACGTGGATAGAGCTAGAGACTGTCATACAGAGTCAAGTAAGTCAGAAAGAGAAAAACAAATATTGTATATTAACGCATGTATGTGGAATCTAGAAAAATGGTAAGGATGAACCGGTTTACAAGGCAGAAATAGAGACACAGATGTAGAGAACAAACGTATGGACACCAAGGGGGGAAAGTGGGGGTGGAGGGGGTTGGTGGGTTGAACTGGGAGATTTGGATTGACATATATGCACCAATATGTATAAAATAGATAACTAATAAGAACCTGCTGTATTAAAAAAAATTAAAATTCAAAAAACCACTTGATGACATTTTGGATGCTTAAATGCAGATATACGTTCCAGAATGATGTGGTTGGATTATGCTAAGATCCAAACATTGGGATGATAGTATTGAGATATGAACAGAAGAGGGAGAGAGGAGAAAAAATGGAGGGGAGGGAGAGAGGAGAGAAAATGGGAGGGAGGGAGACAGCATATAGAAAAAATAGGGGCAGTAAGGAAGAGATTCAGATAGAGATAATAGGAAGAATGAAGAAAGAGGATAAGTAAGAGACATAATGGCTCCAAGGAGAAAGATGTAATATGTCAAAACTAAGTACACCCTAGGAACAAGGGCTTTTCTCAGGGGCCAGAAAGTGTCTCCAGGATTAATGGAAAGTGGGGACTGAGGCAGACCATATAGAAGACTGGGGGATTTTTTAAATGCGTTGTAATCTGCAAAATAGAGAAGAGTTTGACTTCCTGTGAAATGTATCTAAGCATCTAATTGGTGGAGTTGAAAGAGAATTGGAGTCATCCCAGTTCTGTCAAAGAGTTAAGAAAATAGGTGACCAGTTCTTTATCTATAAAATGGAAAATCAAATCACCTGCCTCTCCTATCTCTTGGGAGTATAGTATCCAATAAAGCAATTATTAGAAAACGCCTTTACATCTGTAAGGTACTCTACAAATTAGAATTGTGATTGCTAATTTTCAAAACCATGGAAAATAGGAGCAGGACTGAAATAGTAAATGAATGCAAATACAACCATGATTTTTAAAAAGTATTCTGCAAACTTTTATTAAAAAGAGCTAGTGCAGTTTTTCATTAGTATAACTATCATTATATACCAACTAGGACACAGCAGGAGTCTACATTCATGTCAGATTCACCTTATTTGTAAGAAATGAACACAAGCTTCCAAGGTACAGAGCTAGTGCCCTCAAGCTGGAGAATGTCATCCCTGTATGTGTGTCCCTGGTCTTACTAGAGGCAAGGAAAAGGGTCTGGCACACAGATTGTCTTAGTCCATTTGGGCTTCTGTAACAAAATACCCCAGACTGGGTGGCTTATAAATAACAGAAATTTATTTCTCGTAGTTCTAGAAGTTCAAGATCGAGGCACTAGAATGGTCACGTTCTGGTGAGAGCCCTCTTCCTGGTTCATAGCCAGCACCTTCCCACTGTGTCCTCACATGGTGGAAGAGGTGGAGGATCTCTCTTAGGCCTCTTTTATTAGGGCATTAATTCCATTCATGAGGACTCTGCTCTCATGACCTAATCACCATCCAAAGGGCCCACCTAATGGTCCTGATACCATAATTAGGTTTTCAGCATAGAAATTTGCAGGGGACACAAGCATTCAGAACATAGCAGACATCATGTGCTTTCTGCTGTAGGAGATACTGCTTCCAGGCTCCTCTCCTCCTTGCTAGTAACTCAGATTAAATTAGAACACTGAATGGTGTTCAAGCTTTTAGCTGCTGTATTTTCGAGTATAACTTTATATGATCCCCAAATTTATTCACCTCATGATAAGTTAAACATCTGCTCAGTTTGTATGCTGTCTACTATCAGGTTATCATATTGTTAAAAGGTATTGGCACTAAACATTGAAAATGGCTTCTTATTTCTTCTTTATTTTTTTTGCTGCATTGGGTCTTAGTTGCAGCATGTGGGATCTTTGTTGAGGTATGCGGGATCTTTCATCGTGGTGTGCAGTCTCTTCATTGCGGTACTCGGGCTTCTCTCTAGTTGTGGCATGTGGGCTCCAGAGCGTGTGGGCTCTGTAGTTTGCAGCACACGGGCTCTCTCTTTGAGGCGCGTGAGCTCAATAGTTGTGGCGTGCGGGCTTAGTTGCCCTTCAGCATGTGGGATCTTAGTTTTCCCTGACCAGGGATCAAACCCACGTCCGCTGCACTGGAAGCTGGATTCTTTACCACTGGACCACCAGAGAAGTCCCTTCTTATTAATTTCTGAAGCACATTTATTGCTGCATATTAATTTATCACATAATTTCATAACATTGGTTGGGAGAGGAGATTATATTTAAGATAAGAAATGGGAAGGATAGGAAAGTGTTAAATATTTAACACTGTTCCAACATCTCTTTAAACTAAGTAGATAAAGATATTTAGCATTTTTCATTGTTTCAAAACAGTATTTTATTGTGTAACCAAATTTTGGGCTAGAAAGCAGGGGAGGAAGGAAAGGTCTAAAGTATACAAAATGACTATTTGCATTTTTGTAGGTAAAAAAAGTGTGATAGAAGCTTATAACTTGCCTTATTGTGCCTCAGAAATGCCTGTGAATTGCCAGGAGACTTCCAAAGCCTTATATAAATCCAAAAAGCAAGAATCCAATTCAGAGCCCAAATGGAGCAGGCAGGCAGAGCTTTACCTATTCCACTACAACCCCTCCTCTTCAAAATACTTTATACTATGCTCTGCAGAAAAAGAGGCTTAGACCCCCAGAAGAGATGCAGAGTAGCACTCACCTACTCACAATGTAAGCCTTAAACCCACACCTACCAGAAACTGATGATGGGGCGGCTCAGCTACAGCTGTTAGAGAAGGAGCATGTGCAAAAGAGAAGTACACAATGTTACGGGGAGGAAATTCTTTACCCCATAAACTCCCTAGTTTGGGCCTTTTGGAAAATAATGGCTGGGATCTAGTCTGTTTTCTCAATGTGATCTGGGAGAGCCTACAACTTTAACCGAGTGACTCTGGTATTGTTATTTATTTTTTTTAATTGACATATAAGTTGATTTACAATGTTGTATTAGTTTCTGGTGTACAGCAAAGTGATTCAGTTATATATATATATATATATATATATATATATATATATATATATATATATATATACACACACACATACATACACATATGTGTGTGTGTGTGTGTATACACTTTTTCATATTCTTTTCCATTATAGTTCATTATATGATATATTGAATATAATTCCCTGTGCTATACAATAGGACCTTGTTGTTTATCTATTTTATATATAGTAGTTTGTATCTACTAATCCCAAACTCCTAATTTATTCCTCCCCCACCCCCTTTCCCCTTTGATAACCATAAGTTTGTTTTCTATGTCTGTGAGTCTGTTTCTCTTGTGTAAACATGTTCATTTGAATCATATTTTAGATTCCACATATAAATGATATCATATGATATTTTTCTTTCCTGTCTGACTTCACTTAGTATGATAATCCCTAGGTTCATCCATGTTGTGGCAAATGGCGTTATTTCATTCTTTCTTATGGTTGAGTAATATTCCACTGTATATATGTACCATATCTTCTTTATCCATTCATCTGTTGACGGACATTTAGTTTGCTTCCATGTCTTGGCTATTATAAAAAGTGCCACTATGAACATTGGGGTGTATGTAGCTTTTTGAATTAAAGTTTTGTCTGGGTATTTGCCCAGGAGTGGGATTACAGGATCATATAGTAGCTCTATTTTAGTTTTTTTGAGGAACCTCCACACTGTTCTCCATAGTGGCTGCACCAATTTACATTTCCACCAACAGTGTAGGAGGGTTCCCCATTCACACCCTGTCTGGCATTTATTATTTGTAGACTTTTTAAATTGAATTTTTATTTCATATTGGAGTGTAGTTGATTTACCATGTTGTATTACTTTCAGGTGTACAGCAAAATGATTCAGTTATACGTATACATATATCCATTCTTTCTCAGATTCTTTTCCAATATAGGTTATTACAGAATATTGAGTAGAATTCTCTGTGCTGTCCAGTAGGTCCTTGTTGATTATGTTTTATATATAGTAGTGTATATACATTAATCCCAAACTCCTATTTTATCCCCCCACACACACATTTCACCTTTGGTAACCATAAGTTTGTTTACTAAGTCTGTTAGTCTGTTTCTGTTTAGTAAATAAGTTCATTTGTATCATTTTTTTTAGATTCCACATATAAGTGATATCATGATATTTGTCTTTCTCTCTCTGACTTTCCTCACTTAGTATGATAATCTCTAGGTCCATCCATGTTGCTGCAAATGGCATTTCATTCTTCTTTATGGCTGAGTAATATTCCATTGTATATATGTACCACATCTTCTTTATCCATTCCTCTTTTGATGGACATTTAGGTTCCTTCCATGTCTTGGCTATTGTAAATAGTGCTGCAGTGAACATTGGGGT
This sequence comes from Balaenoptera physalus, assembly GCF_965194825.1. NCBI lineage: Eukaryota > Metazoa > Chordata > Mammalia > Artiodactyla > Balaenopteridae > Balaenoptera > Balaenoptera physalus. The sequence goes on from NC_138894.1 coordinate 44,390,329, forward strand.
GTGTGTATCTTTTCAAATTATGGTTTTCTCCGGATATATGCCCAGGAGTAGAATTGCTGTATCATATGATAGTTCTATATTTAGTTTTTTAAGGAACCTCCATACTGTTCTCCATCCTGGTTGTACCAATTTAAATTCCCATCAACAGTGTAGGAGGGCTCCCTTTTCTCCGCATCCTCTCCAGCATTACCTGTTTATAGACTTTTTGATGATGGCCATTCTGATTGGTGTGAGGTGACACCGCATTGTAGTTTTGAATTGCATTTCTCTAATAATTAGCACGTTGAGCATCTTTTCATGTGCTTTTTAAAGGCCATCTGTGTGTCTTCTTTGGAGAAATGTCTGTTTAGATCTTCTGCTCATTTTATGATTGAGTTGTTTGTTTTTTTGATATTGAGCTACATGAGCTGTTTGTATATTTTGGAGATTAATCCCTTGTTGGTCGCTGCATTTGCAAATATTTTCTCCCATTCTTTGGGTTGTCTTTTTGTTTTGTTTACGGTTCCCTTTGCTATGCAAAAGCTTTTAAGATTAATTAGGTCCCATTTGTTTATTTTTGTTTTTATTTTCATTACTCTAGGAAGTGGATTGAAAAAGATATTGCTGCGATTTATGTCAGAGAGTGTTATGCCTATGTTTTCCTCTAAGAGTTTTATAGTGTCTATTCTTACATTTAGGTCTTTAGTCCATTTTGAGTTTATTTTTGTGTATGGTGTTAAAGAATGTTCTAATTTCATTCTTTTACATGTAGCTGTCCAGTTTTCCTAGCACCACTTATTGAAGAGACTGTCTTTTCTCCATTGTAGAATCTTGCCTCCTTTGTTGTAGATTAATTGGCCATAGGTGCATGGGTTTATTTCTGGGCTTCCTATCCTGTTTCATTGATCTATATTTTTGTTTTTGTGCCAGGACCAAAGTGTTTTGATTACTGTAGCTTTGTAGTATAGGTTGATGTCAGGGAGCCTGTTTCCTCCAGCTCTGTTTCTCTTTCTCAACATTGCATTGGCTACTTGGGTCTTTTGTGTAGCCATACAAATTTTAAGATTTTTTGTTCTAGTTCTGTGAAAAATGCTATTGGTAATTTGACAGGGATTGCATTGAATCTGTAGATTGTCTTGGGTAGTATAGTCATTTTGACAATATTGATTCTTCCAATCCCAGAACATGGTGTATCTCTCCATCTGTGTCATCTTCAATTTCTTTGATCAGCAGCTTATAGTTTTCAGAGTACAGGTCTTCTGCCTCCTCAGGTAGGTTTATTCCTAGGTATTTTATTGTTGTTGATGCAATGGTAAATGGAATTGCTTCCTTAATTTCTCTTTCTGATCTTTCATTGAATGCACGAGATATCTGTGTATTAATTTTGTATCCTGCAACTTTACGAAATTCATGGATGAGCTCTAGTAGTTTTCTGGTAGTGTCTTTAGGATTTTCTATGTATAGTATCATGTCATCTGCAAACAGTGGTAGTTTTACTTCTTTTTTCCCAATTTGTATTCCTTTTATTTCTTTTTCTTCTTTGATAGCCATGGCTAGGACTTCCAAAACTATGTTGAATAAAAGTGGAAAGAGTGGACATCCTTGTCTTGCTCCTGATTTTAAAGGAAATGCTTTCAGCTTTTTACTGTTGAGAATGATGTTAGCTGTGGGTTTGTCATACATGGCCTTTATTATGTTGAGGAAGTTTCCCTCTATGCCCACTTTCTGGAGAGTTTTTTTTTTTTTAATCATAAATGGGTGTTGAGTTTTGTCAAAAGCTTTTTCTGCATCTATTGAGATGATCATATTGTTTTTATTCTTCAATTTGTTAATGTGGTTTATCATACTGATTGATTTGTGGATACTGAAGAATCCTTGCATTCCTGGGATAAATCCCACTTGATCATGGTGTATGATCCTTTTAATGTGTTCCTGGATTAAGTTTGCTAATATTTTGTTGAGGATTTTTGCATCTATATTCATCAATAATAGTGGCCTGTAGTTTTCTCTTTTTGTGGTATCTTTTTCTGGTTTTGGTATCAGGGTGATGGTGGCCTCAAAGAATGAGTTTGATGGTGGCCTCATAGAGTGAGTTTGGGAGCATTGCTTCCTGTGCAATTTTTTGGATGAGTTTCAGAAGGATAGAGGTTAACTCTTCTTTAAATGTTTGATAGAATTCACCTATGAAGCCATCTGGTCCTGGGCTTTTGTTTGTTGAAAGTTCTTAAATCACAGTTTCAATTTCATTACTTGTGACTGGTCTGTTCATATCTTATATTTCTTTCTGGTTAAGTCCTGGGAGATTGTACTTTTCTAACAATTTGTCCATTCCTTCTAGGTTGTCCATTTTATTGGCATGTAGTTGCTTACAGTAGTCTCTCATGATCCTTTGTATATCTGTGGTGTCAGTTGTAATTTGTAATTTTATTGATTTGAGCCCTCTCCCTTTTTTTTTCCTGATGAGTCTGGCTAAAGCTTTACCAATTTTGTTTATCTTTTCAAAGAACCACCTTTTAGTTTCATTGATCTTTTCTATTGCCTTCTTCATCTCTATTTCACTTATTTCTGCTCCAGTCTTTATGAATTCTTTCCTTCTACAACCTTTGGGTTTTGTTTGTTTTTCTTACTCTAGTTGTTTTAGGTGTAAGGTTGTTTTCTTACTCTAGTTGTTTTAGGTGTAAGGTTATGTTGTTTGTTTGAGATATTTCTTGCTTCCTGAGGTAAGATGGTATTGCTAAACACTTTCCAAGAGTGGAGCCTTTGTTTCCCCCAGTCTTGTGGAGCTCCTGCATTCAAGCCCCACTGGCCTTCAAAGACATATGCTCCGGGGGCTCCTCCTCTCGATGCCAGACACCCAGGCTGGGGAGCCTGATGTGGGGCTCAGAACTCTCACTCCTGTGGGAGAACCTTTGTGATATGATTACTTTCCAGTTTGTGGGTCACCCACCCAGCGAGTCTAGCATTTGATTATATCACGAATGTGGCCCCCCTACCTTCTCACTGTGGCTTCTTCTTTGTCTTTGGGTGTAGAATATCTTTTTTGGTAGGTTCCAATCTTTTTTATTGATGGTTGTTCAGCATTTAGTTGTGATTATGTGCGAGGAGGTGAGCTCAAGTCCTTCTGCTCCACCATCTGGTGTCAGACTCAGGGCTTTGGCTTTGACTGGGAGAAATTTCTATCCATGGTGGCACCTGATTGAAGCTGCACACCAGTGAGAAAGACCCAGTCCACTCCCTTTGTAGACTTTTTAACAATGGCCATTCTGACTGGTATGAGGTGATACCTCATTGTATCTTATATTTGCATTTCTCTAATAATTAGTGATGTTGAGGATCTTTTCATGTGCCTATTGGCCATCTGTATGTCTTCTTTGGAGGAATGTCTATTTAGCACTTCTGGCAATTTTTTGAGTGGGTTGTCTGTTTTTCTGTTGTTATTGAGTTGTATGCACTGTTTGTATATTTTGGAAATTAAGGCCTTGTCTGTTGCATCATTTGCAAATATTTTCTACCAGTCCATAGGTTGTCTTTTCATTTTGTTTATGGTTTTCTTTTCTGTGCCAAAAGCTTATAAGTTTGATTAGGTCCCATTTGTTTATTTCTGCTTTTATTTCTATTGCCTTGGGAGACTGACCTAAGTAAACATTGGTATGATTTATATCAGAGAACATTTTGCCTACGTTCTCTTCTAGGAGTTTTATGGTGTTATGTCTTGTTTAAATCTTTAAGCCATTTTGAGTTTATTTTGGTGTACGGTGTGAGGGAATGTTCTAACTTCATTAATTTACATGTGGCTGTCCAACTTTCCTAACATGACTTGCTGAAGAGACTGATTTTTTCTCCATTGTATATTCTTGCCTCCTTTGTCAAAGATTAATTGAACATAGGTGTGTGGATGTATTTCTGGGCTCCCTGTTCTGTTCCTTTGATCCAGGTGTCTGTTTTTGTGCTGATATCACACTGTTTTGATTACTGTAGCTTTGTAGTATTATCTGAAGTCTGGGAGGGTTACGCCTCCTGTTTTGTTCTTTTACCTCAGGATTGCTTTGGCAATTCTGGGTCTTTTGTTGCTCCATATAAATTTTGGGATTATTTGTTCTAGTTCTGTGAAAAATGTCATGGGTATTTTGATAGGTATTGCATTAAATCTCTAGACTTCTTTGGGTAGTGTGGCCATTTTAACAATATTAATTCTTCCAATCAAGGAGCATGGGGTATCTTTTCATTTCTTTAAATCAGCTTCAATTTTCTTTATCAATGTTTTATAGTTCTCCATAGTGTACAAGTCTTTTACCCCCTTGGTTAGGTTTGTTCCTAAGTATTTTTTGATGCAATTTTGAAAGGGATTTTTTATTGTTTTTACTTTGATATTTCATTGTTAGTGTAAAGAAATGCTACATATTTCTGTATGTTATTCTTGTATCCTGCTACCAAGGTGGATTCATTTATCAGTTCTAGTAGTTTTTGTGTGGAGTCTTTTGGGTTTTCTATATGTAGTATCATGTCAACTGCATATAATGATAATTTTACCTCTTCCCTTCCAATTTGGACACCTTTTGTTTCTTTTCCTTGTCTGACTGCTGTTGCTAGGACTTCCGATACTATCTTGAGTAAAGTGGTGAGAGTGGGCATCCTTGTCTTGTTCCAGATTTTAGCAGAAAGGCTTTCAGCTTTTCGCCGTTGAGTATTATGTTGGCTGTGAGTTTGTCATAAATAGCTTTTATTATGTGAAGTTATGTTCCCTCTATGCCCACTTTGGTAAGAGGTTTTATCATGAATGGATGTTGGATTTTATCAAATGCTTTTTCTGCATCTATTGAGATGATCATGTAGACCATTCTCTAGGACACACTACATCCTAGGACACAAAACAAGCCTCAGAAAGTTTAAGAGGATAGAAGTTTTTTCAAGTATCTTTTCTGACTACAATGTCATGAAACTAGAAATCAACCACAGGAAGAGAAAAAAAAACGAAACGATTACATGGGGACTAAACAACATGCTACTAAAGAAAACCAATGGGTCAGTGATGAAATCAGAGAAAATTAAAAAATATCTTGAGACAAATGACAGTGAAAACACAAGCATCCAAAATCTATGGGATTCAGCAAAAGCAGTCCTCGGAGGGAAGTTCATAGCGATACAGGCCTTCTATGACGCCACCATCACCCAGGTACCAAAACCAGATGAAGGCACTGCAAAAAAAGAAAATTATAGGCCAATATCTTTGATGAATATAGATGCAAAAATTCTCAACAAAATACTAGAAAACCAAATCCAATAATACATAAAAAAGATCATATGCCACGATCAAGTAGGATTCATCCCAGGGTCACAAGGATGGTTCACCATATGCAAATCAATCAATGTGAAATAGCACACCAACAAAAGAAAAGTCAAAAATCCTGCTATTGTTAAGTAAAGAGGAGTACCATTCTGAGTGAGCAACCACAGGGTACACAGGTGGTCTAGTCAATCAGTTTTTATGAGCCCCCTTCATTCCAAATGTACTTTTTTCCTTCAAATGATGAAAATCAGACTGTTTATTCCTAAGACAAATGACTTCAAATGTTTCATTTTAATATAGATTTGTATACTTTTTTATGGGGGATAAAAGGAAAGAAACCACCTTAGAGTTTTCTTTCCAGGGGCTTCCAACTACCATTCAGTATTTATTGATTAATAAAAATGCTAAGAAACTTTAATTTTTTGCATATCTTATTTTGTACCAGAAATAGTTTATCTTTGAAAATAATCTGTATATATATAGAGAGAGATAGGGGTAGTAGAAAATACTCAAATCCAGTGGTTACTTTGACACAATACAGAATAGCTGGAAATTTTAGCTGGGTTTCAAATATACTAAAATAATAAAATTATTATAGGAAAATAAAATTTTAGTGCTTTATGACTTAAAAGTAGTATATATATATTTAAACTGAGATCTAAATTATTTTACTTTTTAAATTGACATCCTATACAAAAACCGTAAGTTATAGTTTTAGTAAAGCACCAGGGACTTCTGACAAACTCATGGTTCTAGAATAAGTCAGAAACTTTGAGCTATATCGTTACTTCTATCCATACTTCACAGACAAAATTTAACATGCGCAGATTTATTAATCACAAGTTTTCATTCCTATTCTCAACATACACGTATCGAAGACAGGAGAAACTGGAGGCAAGCTCAGTTTAAGTTTCCATGAAGTAACTCTGAAAAACATTTCCCAATACTTTTTATAAACATGTCCTTCTCCCAGCATGTTTTACAGGCTGATACTGGTATTTCATCAACTCAGATGTTATGGGAAGTCTTGATGTCCTTAGAACCAGAATATGTTGACACACATGTTGTCAGAAATCCTAACCAAACAGTTCTCTTGAGGGGAATATCCTTGGTTAAGCAGTAGTGCTGAAACTCTCCTTTGTCAGGCCTTATCGTTTCACTTATGTCCTTACTTTTAACATATACTTGCTGCCATTAATTTAGAGGTTTGTATTTTAATTTTTTTGTACTGATTTACTAGCACAGAATTATTCTTCAACTTAGCATTTTTTTAAAAATTTATTTATTTTTGGCTGTGTTGGGTCTTTGTTGCTGCGCACGGGCTTTTCTCTAGTTGTGGTGAGCGGGGGCTACTCTTCATTGCAGTGCACAGGCTTCTCATAGTGGTGGCTTCTCTTGTTGCAGAGCATGGGTTCTAGGTGCGTGGGCTTCAATAGTTGTGGCATGAGGGCTCAATAGTTGTGGCTTGCGGGCTCTAGAACTCAGGCTCAGTCGTTGTGGCGCACGGGCTTAATTGCTCCACGGCATGTGGAATCTTCCCGGACCAGGGCTCAAATCCGTGTCGCCCGCATTGGCAGGCGGATTCTTAACCACTGCACCACCAGGGAAGTCCAAGCATTTTTTATATATTATAATGTCAGTAGTCATATCACAACATACTGTTATCCTCAATGTCCCTGTGAGAGCAGTGAATAACTTCTACCATTATGTTAATGACAATAAAGTCAGTCTCTTACAGTTTACTTATCATAGCTGGCAGAAGAAGGTCTCAGAAATAATATCTTTAATAAATATTATAATACCAGAAATCTAATTACTATATGCCATCTCAGTAATCATCAAAAGCAATTATGAATAGCCTCTCCAAAGTATTGAGGAGGATGTACTAGTTACGAATGCTCACTGAAGTCCTAATTTACAGCTCTAGTATAGCACTTACAGACTAAGGTTTAGTCAGTTGTGTAGATAGCATGCAATAATTTTTGAAAAGCCCAAGCTTTGGAGTCAAACAGGAAAGTCAGGAGAGAAAGAGCCCCAGAAATCTGCACAAGGATCACCTTGAATCTTTGGCTGAACACTAACCTGTGCATGCATAGAGTGAGATTTCACACTGTGGGCAAAGGACAATGACAGGACAGGTCCATTTCTCCCAGGAATCCCTGCTGTATCATTTATTGGCTGGGAGCAGCCTGTGGGGAATGTAGCCTCAGTGTAGATGCAGTGATGAATCTGACATCATGGCAGCTGGAGCTATTGGCTTATTTGTTTTCCTGAAGTTAGAGATCTGAGAAATGCATTCTTGTGATACCACTATCCACCATTTGTCTGTATAGATCTTTTTATCCACAGCAACTACTCCATGGAAACTGACTGGAGACAAAATGGGAGGTTAGTGAGTTAAACTGCATCCACTGTTGCTGCAGTTCATCTCAGAGTTGCAAGGTACTCATCCTCTCCCTCATCTGCTATCCATTTTATTTCTCCTTGCACAGTTTGCCATAGCACTCAGGCATTTCCACTTCATTGAGTATTGGCCTTTTTTTTTTTTTTCAGGCTACTAAGAGCCATTCTAGCAGCAATTTATACCATCCTTTGGGGTCCTTGATAGGATATTAAATTCAGTATCCTGAAAAAGTGCCACCCACGTTAATGAATTATTTATCCAGTCTTCCATTCCAACTCCCCTGATTCTGCTGGCACATGCTAGCTAATTCTTTCAACTCTTTAACTGTGTGGTCTCCTAGCTTATCAAGTCCAGCATATTCTCAGCTAAATTGTGCTGAGATTTAACCCTCGTTATCAGCCTGGCAACCAGGAGAGTAGTAGAGGCATTTCCTGAGGGGAGGGAGTATCTTTTGCATTGTGGGGAGAGGTCTGTATAGAATGTTTTAGCACAGTGGAAGTGCTCTCTCAGATTCAGGGGGTCTGCACTGTGAACATCCTCAAGGGCATCCATGCAGCTGTACCTAACCTAGATATCAGTACCTTCAGTGTTCTTTTTTTTTTCTTTTTAAATGTGGCTGTATTTGGAGATGAGGCCTTTTAAATTTATTTATTTATGGCTGCGTTGGGTCTTCGTTTCTGTGCGAGGGCTTTCTCCAGTTGCGGCGAGTGGGGGCCACTCTTCATCGCAGTGCGCGGACCTCTCACTGTCGCGGCCTCTCCCGTTGCAGAGCACAGGCTCCAGACGTGCAGGCTCAGTAGTTGTGGCTCACGGGCCTAGTTGCTCCATGGCATGTGGGATCTTCCCAGACCAGGGCTTGAACCCGTGTCCCCTGCATTGACAGGCAGATTCTCAACCACTGCGCCACCAGGGAAGCCCCCTTCAGTGTTCTTAAACAGGGCCTTGACTTTAGCAAAGCAGACCTTCCTTGATGATTCATCCAAATGTCCCTAGAGCTCTGTGACTGTTAACAGTTAGGTCTTCCACCTGTCAATTGTACCTTCCATTCAAATGCAGTAGATAAGGACCTCTATAAGCTACCAGAGTGGCTTTCTGGCTGTCACACTTAGCCATTAACTGTAAAGAGCACTCAGTCGCTTATTATGATTCCTTGGGGCATAAGTACAACTTAGTAGTCATCGGCCTATTCCACTGTCTACTTACTAAACACTGCCCATCCACAGCCTCCACCCCCACTCCAGTACGCCACAGAACAGTTCAAAGGAAGGTTTGGTTTGGCTCTCTGGAGCCCTCAAGCCAGTATTGCCACTCGAAGAATCCGATGTCAGTCAGGAACAGGACTGCCTTAGTATCCCTTACTGCCCTCATTTATTTCCTAGGAGCAGCTTGTGGAAAGTGTAGCCTTAACACAAAAATACAATGACACATTTCAAAATGGAACAGCTGGGGCTGTCAGTTACACTCCCTTCAGTAGGAGATCTCAGAGCGATATTTTCATGAATGCCACATTGGGGTCTATAAATAGAAGTGGGAGAGACATCATGAAAACAGCAGAGTAGGGAGCTCCAAGAATCAGTCCCTCCAGTGAAGCAAACAAAAACTGACAAAATTAACTTTTTAAAAACTCTAGAATCTAATTTTTAAAACTTGTAATAATCAGGGGAGTGCTTACTAAAGACAGAGACTGCTAACTTTTGGTAAGAAAGCATTGTTGCATTTTTGTTTACCTGTCTGCCATCCCCCATTCCCCAGTGTAACAGTAGCCAGCATTTCTGGTGTCAGCTAGCTGGTGCCAGAGGGCAACAATGGATCTTTTTCTCAAAAACTGGTCACGAATTTTGACCAGACTTGTGGTTTCCAGAGGGACCAGTGCAGAAGCTTGGCTTTGTCTCACCTCCCTCAGGCTGGAACAGCATCTTTGGCAAAAGCACTTGTGTATGTCAAAAGCACTTCAAGACATATTATGCATAGCTGTCTCTCAGGCAAGGTATGGAGAGTGGGGAAAGCAGCAGACAGATGGAAAGACCTGAGAAAGAGAAGGCTTAAGGTGAAGATTTTGGGGGAATAAAGTTCTTGAAGGACTACCTCATATACCAGGGAATCAGGGGTACAACACACATGCCCACAGCAGGATGCATGCTCATAAAAGACCTGAGAGAACCCCAGACTTAAAACTCTGGAGGACCTTTGGGCTGTGCACAGCAAGAATGGAATTCTGAGGCTGAATTGTACATAGGTAGCCTGGCTAAGTAGTGAAAGCATGCCTTAGCTCAGAGGCAATCTACAAAGACTGAGACAATTGTTTGTTTGTTGCTTTAGAATTTTTTAAAAAATCTGTCACATCAGTCTGTCAGGATGTTAAAAATATCTGGCTGACTGCTGAGATAATGAAACAGAGATTTCAGTGATCACACATGACAAAGAATATAGGCTTTGCAAAAATAGTTTGAGAATGTCACAAAACAAATAGATGACTACCCTCAAAAGCAACAACAGTAAAACCTGGAAGAATCTGATTTCCAGAGTTATCACATTATTATATTCAAAATATCTTATTTCCAGCAAAAATTAAAAGGCATACAAAGAAACAAGGAAGTATGGCCCATTCACAAGGAAAAAAAAATAGCATCCCTGGGTAAGCACAAACATTGGGCTTTACTAGACTAAAACTTTATTTTATTTTTATTGGAGTATAATTGCTTTACAATGTTGTATTAGTTTCTCCTGTACAGTGAAGTGAATCAGCTATATGTATACATATATCCCCTCTCTCGTGGACCTCCCTCCCCCACCATCCTACTTCTTGGTCTTCACAGAGCACTGAGCTGAGCTCCCTGTGCTATACAGCAGGTTCCCACTAGCTATCTGTTTTACACATGGTAGTGTATTTATGTCAAATCTAATCTCCCAATTCATCCCACCCTCCCCTTCTCCCCGCTGTGCCCACACGTCCATTCTCTATGTCTGCCTTTCTATTTAGACTAAGACTTTAAATCAGCTGTCTTACATAAGCTTAGAGAGGTAAAGGAAATGATAGACAATGATGTAAAGGAGATCAGAATGATTTCATACCACATAGAGAATATCAGTAAAGAGATTGAAATAATTAAAAGGAACCAAATAGAAAATTCGGAGCTGAAAAGAAAAATTCACCAGATGGGCTCAACAGCAGATTTGAGCAGGCAGAAGAAAGAATCAGTGAATGTTAAAATAGGACAATTAAAATTATCACATGAGAGGAAAAAGAATGAAAAAAAAAATGAACAGAACCTGAGGGACATGTGGGATGCCATCAAGCGTATGCATTATGGGAGTCTTAGAAGGAGAAGAAAATTTAGACTAACTGCAGGAATCTACATATCCAAGAAACATGAAGAAATTCAAGTAGAATCAATCCAAAGAAATCCACACCATTCAAAATGTCAAAAACCAAAGACAGAATCTTGAAAGCAGCAAGCAAAAAGCAACTGGTTTTGTAGAAGAGATCCTCAATAAGATTAACAGCTGATTTTTTTATTAGAAACCATGGAAGGCAGAAGGTAGCAGGATCACATTTGAAGTATATAAAGAAAAAAAATCAATCAAGAATCTACACCTGGCAAAATTATCCCTTAAAAATGAAGGAAAATTAAGATATTCCCAGATGAAAGCTGAGGAAGTTTACTGCTAGTTGACCTGCCTTATAAGAAATACTAAAAAGTGTCCTTCAGCCTGAAATGAAAGGACGGTATTTCAAAGCAGTACAAAGAAATAAACAATACAAGGAAAGAAAACTATGTAAGTAAATATAACAGCCAGTATTATTATATTTTTGGTTTGTAACTCTTCTTTTTTCCCCATTTGATTTTAAAAACAGTGAGTGCAACAAAAATTGTAAATCTGTTAATGGGCACACAGTATTTAAACAGATAACTTTGTGACAATAATAACATAAAGGAGAGGACAGAGCTATATAGAAGTAAAGTTTTGTATGCTATTAAAGTTAAGTTGATATAATTTAAACTTAGATTGTTATAAATTTAAGATATTGTAATCCTTAGGGTAATTACTAATGAAATAACTAAAATAAATATAAAAGAGGAAAAGAGAAGGATCAAAATGGTACACTAGAAAAAAATAAATTATATGGAAAAGAAGGCAGTATTGCAAGAATTATGGGACAAAAAGACAGATGTAGAAAATAAATAGTAAAATGGCAGAACTAAGAGCTTCTTTATCAGTAATCACACTAAATGAAAATGGATTAATCCCATCAATTAAAGTACAGAGATTGAAAGAGTGGGAAAAAATGTGATCCAACTGTATGTTTTCTAGAAGGGGCTCACTGTAGACTCAAAGACACATATAGGTTGAAAATGAAAGGATGGAAAAATATATTCCAAGCAAAAGCAAGATAGGGTGGCTTTACTAACATCAGACAAAATAGACATTAGTAAAAAAGTTTTAGAAGAGGTAAAGAACAACATTATCCTTAAAGGGACAATGCATCAAGAAGATATAATAAATTAAAACATATGTGCCCCAAAATAACAGAGATCCGAAACATATGAAGCAAACAGTGATGGAATGGAAGGGAGTAAAAAGCTGTACAATGATAGTTGGAAACTTCATCACCCGTTTCAATACTGGATAACACATCTACATAGAAGATCAATAGGGAAATACAGGGCTTGAACAGCAGTATACACTGACTAGATCTAACAGACACATACAGAGGACTCTACACGCAGCAGCAGAATAACATTCTTCTAAAGTGAGCATGGAAGATGCACCAGCATAGACCACTATTAGAACATAAAACAAGTCTTAATGAATTTAAGAAGACAGAAATCACCCAAAGCATACTTTTTTTTACCATAGTAAAATTATGCTAGAAATCAATAATGGAAGGAAAACTGAAAATTCTCAAACATATGGAAATTAAACAGTACGGTCCGTGGGAGATCAGCTAAGATGGCAGAGTAGAAAAACCCTGGGCTCGGGACTTCCCTGGTGGTGCAGTGGTTAAGAATCTGCCTGCCAATGCAGGGGACAAACGTTCAGAGCCCTGGTCTGGGAAGATCCCACATGCCATGGAGCAACTAAGCCCATGCGCCACAACTACTGAGCCTGTGCTCTAGAGCCCACAAGCCACAATTACTGAGCCCACATGCCACAACTACTGAGCCCACGCACCTAGAGCCCATGCTCTGCAATGAGAAGCCACTGCAGTGAGAAGCCCGAGCACCGAAGAGTAGCCCCCACTTGCCGCAACTAGAGAAAGCCCGTGGGCAGCAACAAAGACCCAACGCCCATAGATAGATAGATAGATAGACAGATAGATAGATAGATAAATGTTCCTTTAAAAATAAAACAAAAAAACCTGGGCTCACCTCCTCTTACAAGCAAACCAAGTCACACCTATTTGCAGAACAACCATTGATGAAAAAGACCAGAACCTAACAGAAAAGATCTAATACAACTAAAGATATAAAGAAGGAGCCACAATAAGAAAGGTAGTAGGGGTGGAGTCATGCTATAGTCAAGTCCCACACCCGTGGGTGGATAACCCACAAAAAGGAGAATAATTACTACTGCAGAGGTTCTCCAAAGGAGTGAGAAGTCCAAACCCTGTATCAGGCTTCCCAGCCCAAGGGTCCTGTACTGGGAAGATGAGACCCCAGAGCATTTGGCTTTGAAGGCGAGAAGGGCTTACTTTTGGGAATCCTAGAGGGCTGGGGGAAATAGCAACTTCACTCTTAAAGGGCACACACAAAATTTCACATGCTCCAGGACCCAAGACAGAAGCAGTAATCTGCTAGGAGCCTGGGTCAGACCTACCTGCTGATCTTGGAGATTCTCCTGAAGAGGCAGGAGGCAACTGCAGCTCACCCTGGAGACATTATGATTGTTGTGTGTTCCCGTTATTCCTTCCTGTCTTTGACACTACTCTTTGTTTTGAAGTCTATTTTATCTGATAATTTTAGCCATTCTAGCATTCCTATACTCACTGTTTTCCATCCATTTACTTTCACACTGTGTCTGTATATTTACAGTGGATTTCTTATAAACAGCATATAGTTGAGTTTTGCTTTTTTTAATCCTTTCTAACAATCTTTATCTTTTAATTGGAGTGTTCAACCCGTTAATATTTATGTAATTATTGATGTGGTTGAAAGTCAATCTACCATTTTATTTGTTTTCTGTTTATCTCTTCTAATATTTGTTCCTCTGTTCCTTCTTTCCTTCTTTTTGATTATTTGAATATTTTTCAGAATTTTGTTTTATCTGTTTGCTTTTTTAGCTATACCTCTTTTACATTATACTTTTTAGCTGCTCTAAGGGTTGCATTATATATCCGTAATGTTCCACAGTCTACTTAGAGTTAATATAGTACTATTTCATGTAAAATGTAGAAATCTTACATCTCAATTGGTTCATTTACCCACCACACTTCATCCTTTATGCCAGGGGTCCCCAATCCCCAGACCATGGACTGCTACCAATCTGTGGCCTGTTAGGAACCAGGCCACACAGCAGGAAGTGAACAGCGGGTGAACAAGCGAAGCTTCATTTGTATTTACAGCCGCTCCCCATCACTTGCATTACCACCTGAGCTCCGCAGATCAGTGGTGGCATTAGATTCTCATAGGAGTGCGAACCCTACTGTGAACTGCGCATGTGAGGGATCTAGGTTGTATGCTCCTTATGAGAATCTAATGCCTGATGATCTGAGGTAGAGCTGAGGCAGTGATGCTAGTGCTGGGGAGCAGCTGCAGATACAGATTATCATTAACAGAGAGGTCTGACTGCACCACAGACCATAATAAATCAATTGCTTGCAGACTCATGTCAAAACCCTCTCAGTGAGTGGCAAGTGACAATTAAGCTGCATCTTACGGAGTAGACTGGACATAAGCAACACACTTCAGGTGTCACTGTCTCCCATCACCCCTAGATGGGACCATCTAGTTGCAGGAAAATAAGCTCAGGGCTCCCACTGATTCTGCATTATGGTAAGTTGTATAATTATTTCATTATATATTACAATGTAATAATAATAGAAATAAAATGCACAATAAATGTAATGTGCTTGCATCCTCCCCAAACCATCCCTCCCCCCAACCCGGTCCATGGAAAAATTGTCTTCCATGAAACTGGTCTCTGGTGACAAAAAGGTTGGGGACTCCTGCTTTATGCTATAGTTGCCACATGTATTACCTACATATGTTATAACCCCCACAAAACAATTTTATAATTTTTGCTTAAAACAGACATATGTATGTTAAAGAAATAAAGGAAATGATCTTCTTTACATTGATCACTTGTAGTACTTCGCATTATTTATTGAAGAACTGAAGTTTCCATCTGATATCATTTATTTTAGCCTAAAGAACTTCCTTTCGCCCTTCTTATACTGCAGTTCTACTAGAGATACATATCTTAGAGGTGTTTTTTCCTTGAAAATGTCTTTATGTCACCTTCATTCTTGAAAGATACTTTTTGCTGAATATAGAATCTGTGTGACAGTCTTATTTCCTTTGAGTACTTCAGACATTTATTCCACTGTCTTTTTGAGATTATTCTATTTTTGTCTAAATTATTAAATGGGATATTTAGCTCATCAATTTTTAACCTTTCTTCTTTTCTTAATACAAACACTTAAGGCTACGAATTTCCCTTCAAGTGTCTCATTTGCTCGTTTTTCATTTACTTCTAAGTATTTTTAAATTCTATTATAATTTTTTCTTTGACTAATGACTTCTTAGTTTCTAAATGCATATGGATTTATTGCTTATCTTTCTATCAAAAACTGCATTGTTGACAGACTCATTATATATATTATTCCTTAAAATTTATTGAGACATGCTCTTTTATTTACTAACATAATTTTGTAAGGATTCAATGTGTGTTTGAGGAAGATGTGTATCCACTAATTTATGAGTGACAAGTTCTAGTATCCATTAAATCCAGCTGTGTAATTATGTTGTTTAAGACTTCTATTTCTTTACGAATTTTTTTACTGCTTGGCCTAGCAAAAATTCAGATAGAACTTTTGAACTTTCCCCTTTGTTGGTGGGCTCATTATTTATTTTAATTCTATCAGAGATTTGATCTGTATATTGTTAGTCTATTTTATTAAATGCATCCAGTCTAGAATTTTTCTATCTTCCTGGAGACATGAAACCTTTATTATTTTGTTCTTACTCTTTCTATCTCTAATAATTTTTTTTCAATTAACCATTTATCTGATTATATAGCTACCTTAGCTTTTTTACAAGAAAACTTTATTGAGGTTTAATTTAACTACCATAGAATTTATTCACTTAATTCTACAATTCAGTGATTTTTAGTAAATTTTCAGATTTGTAAACCATTATCTTGATCTAATTTTAAACATTTCCTTTATCCCAAGAAGATCCCTCATGCCCATTTGTAGTCACTCCCTTTTCCCAACCCTAGCCAACCACAAATCTACTTTCTGTTTCTATAGATTTATCTTTTTTGGACATTTCATATAGATAGACTCATACAATATTGCTTCTTTAACTGTTAACGTAATTTTTTTAGTTCATCTATTTTGTAGTATGTATCAGTGCTTCATTCCTTTTTATTGCTGAAACCTGCTTCATTGTTTAGATATACCGTATTTTAATTCGTTCATTCATCAGTTGATTGACATTAGGGTTGTTTCTACTTTTAAGCTATTATGAATAATGTCACTGTGTATACGTGAGTGTAAGTCTCTCTGGGGTATGTTTCATTTCTCTTGAGTAGATACCTAGGAATTGCCATGAAATTGAGTGTAATTATATGTCAAATTTATGTGTAATATTTTCAGAAACTGCCAAACTTTTTCCCAAAGTGGCTGCATTACTTTACATTCTTATCAATAATTGTCTTCTATTTTCTTCTATCCTTTTACTTTTAACCTTCTTTGTATGATTTAGATGTGGCTTTTATAAATAATATAAAACCGGATTTTACGTTTCCAGTTTGATACTCTGTCTTTAAACTGGTGAGTTTAGTCCATGTATATGATTATTTTTATATTGAGCTGTTTCTATCTTCCTTTGTGCTTTCTGTTTTCCTGTGCTTCCTTTTATTCCTTTCTTGTTTTTCATTTTTATTTGTTTAAATTTTTATTGGAGTATAGTTGATTTACAGTGTTGTGTTAGTTTCAGGTGTACACTAAAGTGAATCAGTTATACATATAAATATATCCACTCTTTTTTACATTCTTTTCCCATATAGGACATTAGAGAGTATTGAGTAGGGTTCCCTGTGCTCTACAGTAGGGTCCTTATTAGTTATCTGTTTTATGTATAGTATTATGTATATGTCAGTCTCAGTCTCCCAGTTTATCCCTGCCCCCCTTTTCACCCCTGGTAATCATAAGTTTGTTTTCTGTATCTGTGACTCTATTTCTGTTTTCTAAATAAGTTCATTTGTACCATTTTCTTTTAGATTCCACATATAAGTTATATTGTATGATATTTGTCTTTGTCTGACTTACTTCACTCAGTATGATAATCTCTAGGTCCATCCATGTTGCTGCAAATGGCATTATTTTGTTCTTTTTATTTATTTATTTGGCTGCATTCGGTCTTCGTTGCTGCGCGCAGGCTTTCTCTAGTTGCGGCGAGTAGGGGGCTACTCTTCGTTGCAGTGCACGGGCTTCTCATTGCGGTGGCTTCTCTTGTTGCAGAGCACAGGCTCTAGGCACAGGGGCTTCAGTAGTTGCAGGATGTGGGCTCAGTAGTTGTGGCTCATGGGCTCTAGAGTGCAGGCTCAGTAGTTGTGGTGCACAGGCTTAGTTGCTCCGCGGCATGTGGGATGTTTCCAGACCAGGGATTGAACCCATGTCCCCTGCATTGGCAGGCAGATTCTCAACCACTGCGCCACCAGGGAAGTCCTATTTTGTTCCTTTTTATGGCTCAGTAATATTCTATCGTATATATGTACCACACCTTCTGTATCCATTCCTATGCCAATAGGCATTTAAGTTGCTTCCATGTCTTGGCTATTGTAAACAGTGCTGCAGTGAACATTGGGGTGCATGTATCTTTTCGAATTATGGTTTTCTCTGGATATATGCCCAGGAGTGGGATTGCTGGGCCATATGGTATTTCCATTTTTAGTTTTTTAAGGAACCTCCATACTTCTTTCCATAATGGTTGTACCAATTTACATTCCCACCAGCAGGGTAGGAGCATTCCCTTTTCTCCACACCCTCTGCTGCATTTACTGTTTTTAGATTTTTTGATGATGGCCATTCTGACTAGTATGAGGTGATACCTCATTATAGTTTTGATTTGTAATTCTCTAGTAATTTGTGACATTGAGCATCTTTTCATCCGCTTTTTGCCATCTGTATGTCTTCTTTGGAGAAATGTCTATTTAGATCTTCCACCCAGTTTTTGATTGGGTTGTTTTTTTTATATTGAGGTGCATGAGCTATTTGTATATTTTGGAGATTAATCCCTTGTTGGTCGCTTTGTTTGCAAATATTTTCTCCCATTCTGTGGGTTGTCTTTTCGTTTTGTTGATGGTTTCCTTCACTGTGCAAAAGCTTTTAAGTTTAATTAGGTCCCATTTGTTCAGTTTTGTTTTTCTTTTCATTGCTCTAGGAGGTGGATTCAAAAACATGTTGCTGCGATTTATGTCAAAGCATGTTCTGCCTACGTTTTCCTCTAAGAGTGTTAGAGTGACCGGCCTTACATTTAGGTCTTTGATCCATTTTGAGTTTATTTTTGTGTACGGTGCTAGAGAATGTTCTAATTTCATTCTTTTACATGTAGCTGTCCAGTTTTCCCAGCACCATTTATTGAAAAGACTGTCTTTCTTCACTTGTGTAGTCTTGCCTCCTTTGTCATAGGTTAATTGACCATAGGTTTGTGGGTTTATCTCTGGGCTTTCTATCCTGTTCCATTGATCTATATTTCTGGTTTTGTGCCAGTATCATACTGTTCTGATGACTGTAGCTTTGTAGCATAGCCTGATGTCAAGGAGCCTGATTCCTCAAGCTCTGCTTTTCTTTCTCAAGATTACTTTGGCTATTCAGGTCTTTTGTGTAGCCATACAAATTTTAAGATTTTTTGTTCTAGTTCTGTGAAAAATGCCATTGGTAATTTGAATCTGGGATTGCATTGAATCTGTAGATTGCCTTGGGTAGTATTGTCACTTTGACAATATTGATTCTTCCAATCAAAGAACATGGTATATCTCTCCATCTGTTTGTGTCATCTTTCATTTCTTTCATCAGCACCTTGTAGTTTTCTGAGTACAGGTCTTTTGCCTCCTTAGGTAGGATTATTACTAAGTATTTTATTCTTTTTGATGTGATGGTAAGTGGTATTGTCTCCTTAGTTTATCTTTCTGATCTTTCGTTGTTAGCATATAGGAATGCAAGAGACTTCTGTGTATTAATCTTGTATCCTGTGACTGTACTAAATTCATTGATGAGCTCTAGTAGTTTTCTGGTAGCATCTTTAGGATTTTCCTTTTTGTTTTAACTTTGTGTTTTATATTGGAGTATCGCTGACTAACAATATTCTGATCAGGTGTACAGCAAAGTGATTCAGTTATACATATACATGGATCTATTCTTTTTCAAATTCTATACAAGAGTAATGCTTATCCTCTCTTTATAATTTGAAGATATGTCCCTACTATCTTCTACATCCCATTCTTCGACTACTGTCCAGAGTAGTTCTGCCTCCCCCACCCCCATTTTTGCTCTTTGCTCAGGGATTCTTACTCTAGTTTCAATCAAGGGACTTTGGTTAGTTGGTTATTTTTTGGTTGAGAGTGTGGTACCCTTGGAAATTTCCTTTCTTTAGAGTCCTGTGTTGTACTTTAACATATATTTTATAAGCAATCTAGTTGGGAGCGCCCTTTGATATTTTTAGTTGTCCATACTGCCAGATGCCAATGCCAATTCTTTCATTTTATCATAATGTTAATCATTACTCACCTAGAAAGAAGAGTACCTCCTAACCTGTCCACCTTAATTTCATATTTTCCAATTTGAATTAATCATATATATGGTTGCCAAATTGACAGTGGACATATTAGACATGCTCTGTGGTTGTCACTGCCTTGACAGGGGCATGGTCTGCTCCCTATTTGCTGGAGTAGAGGCCCCCAGATCCGTTTCTTACCTGTGTTCTGATCTGTGGTGTCAGGTAGGTGGGATTGGAGCACTCCCACTGGCAGAGAAGCCACTGAGTATTCCTCCTCTGGAGCTGCTCACCTGGGTGTGCTCTGTTGTGTCACCTTTCACCCATTGTGCGAGCTCTCAGATTACACTGTTGTTGGCACTGCTCTTGGCCACACCTTAACTGTGGGTATGCCAGCAGTTGGCCCTGCTGTCTCTCAGTTGTTGTTTTCACCAGGGCACCAGCATAGATCCACTGTTCTTGGTTGTTTTTTTAATACTTCTTGAATTTTTTTCTTTTTCAATTCACTCAGCCTCAACCCCCTCTACCTATACTGCTATTCAAGCAATTTATACAGTCTTTTAGTGGTTACTATTTGAAATCTGACTATGCATAGTTACCAAAATGAAACAGTTATTATCTTCAACAGTACAAAAAGCAAAGACCTTAGCACTTGATTTACATGATATATGTAATTAGTATTTTCTGATCTTAAAAATATCAGACCATTTGTGTGTGTGAATGTATGTCTATGTGTATTTACCTGTATATTAACCAAATCCTTTTTTTTGAAGCCATTCCTTCTTGCTTCTCAAACCTTCCTTCTGGGATCGTTTTCCTTTTTCCTGAGTTATGTTCCCTAGAAGTCCCTTTATTGAAGATCTGTTGAATGCTTTCAGTTTTTGTATATCTGAAAGTGTCTTTATTTTTCTGTAATTGTTGAAAGAAAGTTCCACTGTCATATTATACAAGAGTAATGCTTATTTTCTCTCTATAATTTGAAAGTATGTCCCTAATGTCCTCTACATCCCATTGTTGCCATTGAGAGGTCTGGTGTCAGTCTGTCTGTATCAGTAGTTCCTTTGTAGGTGATCTGTCTTCTCTCTGGCAGTTAAGATCTTTTTATTTTTGGAGTTCTGCATTTCCATTACAGATGTCCATAATTATAGATTCTTTTCGATTTATCCTGCTTGATATATATTGTCCCTCTTGTGTTTATTGATTCATATCATTTATCAGCTTTGGAAAATTCTCAGCCTTTAACTTAATTACCTGATTAGACATGTTAGACTTTTCCATGTTCTCTGTATTGCTAACCTCTCTTTATATTTTTTTCTCATTTCTCTGTACATTTTCTATAATTCCTTACTTATGCCTCTTTTACTTCACTAATTCTCTCTTTGTGACAAATTATTTAACTCCAGTTCAGGTTTTCATTTCCAAAAGTTCTATTTTATTTCTTAAAAAAATCTACCTGGTAATTTTTTTTATTATATCCTGTTGTATGCTTATTTTCATGGTTCCATAATTATTTCTTTTAAAATCTTATGCTGAATTATTTTATATTCTAACTTTAATAATTCAGTGATCTGAAATCCCTGGAGAACTAAAAATCTGTTGTTTATTTTCTAATTTTCCATCACAGTAGCTTGTTTTCTTTTGTATTCAGTGATCTTTCATTGTGAACTCATACTTGTTTTATTTTAATTTATGGCAATCCTGATGGCTTCTATCAAAAGTGCTTTAATCCAGGCATGAATTTTCTTTTTATTTTTTCTACCAAAGTTAGGGGCACTAATAACCTGGGATCATTTTAGCCCATGTCTTAATCAAAAGTCTCAGGCTTAGCCCCTTTACCTTGAGACTTGTTCAGGGCTCAGTCTACTGAGGGTGATGGTCCAGAGTAGTTCTGCCTTTTTTCCCCCCATTTTTGCTCTCTGCTCAGGGATTCTTACTGTAGTTTCAATCAAGGGACTTTGGTTAGTTGGTAATTTTTTTTTTACTGAGAGTGTGGTACCCTTGGAAATTTCCCTTTTTTTAGAGTCCTGTGTTGTACTTTAACATATATTTTATAAGCAATCTAGTTGGGAGTGCCCTTTGATATTTTTGGTTGAACATACTGCCAGATGCCAACGCCAACTCTTTCATTTTATCATAATGTTAATCACTACCTCTCACCTAGAATGAAGAGTACCTCCTGACCTGTCCACCTTAATTTCATATTTCCCAATTTCAGTTAATCATATATATGGTTGCCAAATTTATGTATCAATGGACATATTAGACATGTTAAATTTGAGTTTCCTGGAAATAAAGAGTTTGGAGCTCAGGAAATAAATGGATCCTAGAGACTTATGGGTCATTGATATAATTATCAATGCCATAGGAGTGGGTAAGGTTACTGGGGAAAACTTCATGGAGTAGGCAGAGAAAAATTAATTTAAAAAGGAGACTCAGAAGATGAATTCTAAGAATTGAGGAAACAAAGAATGAATCTCCAAATGCAAGGAAAGAGAGGGTTTCAAGGAGGGGAAGTTAATAGGGTCAGATATGGCCAAAAGGGCACACAAGATAAGAACTTATCTTTAAGTTTGAACATTAGAAGATGGATAATTTACTACTGCTAGAAAAGTTTCATTGGAGTGGCAACAAATGCAAAATGGCAGTGAATGTATCGAATAGTACAACTTGCTGATCCTCTGTCTTCTTCCTCATTACATCCCACTTCCACTGTATATATAATGAATCATTCAGCTTCCTGGAACAAAAATAAACACAATTTTCTTCTGCTCTCCCATAGTTGAAAGGGATTCAAGCAAATACTGGAGATACTAGTAAGTAGAGCCAGGGAGGAGATGGGATAACAGTAATCAAACACAGCATGGAAATTGTGAAGTGTTTCAGGTTCTGGACCTACCAGCTCATATGGAATAATAATAAGCCTTGTGTGTTTGAATTTTAATTGTATTAGCTATTTCACTAATAAATGTATGTACTCTGTCAATAATAATATTATACATTTCTGACACGTTTTATTTGAAATCTCATATATTTTTTAAAAATAAATTTATTATTTATTTATTTATTTATGGCTGCGTTGGGTCTTCATTGCTGCATGAGGGTTTTTCTCTAGTTGTGGCACGTAGGGGCTACTCTTCGTTGCAGTGCGCAGGCTTCTCATTGTGGTGGCTTCTCTTGTTGTGGCACATCATTATATTTTATACCATTTTATTTCACAATATAAAACAGAGAACAGAGAACAACTTGGTTATTTATCTTCTTGTTTCTTGAGTCAGAAAGACTGACAGTTATATGTAAGTCTCAACGTTTAGACAAAATAAAGATGAACTTTCATTCCCAAATCCTGTGCAAATTGTGTTTGTGACATGCTTTTCTCTCAGGATTTTAAAATTTCTACAGAGGTAATTAATTTAAACTGAAGTTTGTTCTCATGTATTTTAGCCTAGAATTAAACTTTCACAAAGAAAATTCTCAGTTTTACCTCAAGGAAAGATAGGATAAAAGAGTAGAAAAGTAGTATCTTTAAAAAATAGTTATCCGAAAAAGAGGGGATATTTGTATACGTATGGCTGATTCACTTTGCTGTACATACAGCAGAAACTGACACGGCTGTGTAAAGCAGCTATACTCCAAGAAAAAAAAAAATCTTAGAAACCATTTATTATTTTCATTTACAACAGAGAGCGTATTTTTTCCAAACTCACAAATATGAGAGTTTTGTAATAATGCAACATTTGACTTCTCAAGTTTTACCTAAGAAACATAAAAGTATAATTATATGATTTATTAATTGCTCTTATCCTGCTATGTTCTCCATATCCCCATACTTTTCTCTTACATAACAAAACACAACAAAGTAAAATATAATGAGAAACATTATTTCCTAAGCTATCATTTCTCCACATTAAGCAGCACCTAATCTGGTTATGTTTATCTTTGAAAGTTGCACTGAACACCTCCACAGGGCTGTGTGCCTCAGCTCCTCCTAAGTACAATAAGAGTTCACATAGGGAAGATCCCAGCAGGCAAAGTCCCTCCTGTTTGAGAATATTTTTCTTATCAGAACAAAAACAGTAACACATAAGTAAATTAAACAAACTGCTCTCTCCTCTTCTGTAGTTTTGTTCACAACATACAACATTTCTTTTCTTCCTTATAGGTACCAGAGATTTGAAAAGGCATTTCTGTTAGCTGTTGACATTGGTGCTCGTGACCTGTTTATGGTGAGTCATTCCCAGAGATGATTTTGTGCCTTCAGTTCTAAGGCTGAGTAACTTGTCAGCTTTTGTGACCATTAAAAAGGATTAGTGTCATTTGTGCCTTCGACACATGGTGGGAAAGCATTATTCCATCCTGGCTTGCAGCTCTGCTTTCATGAAACTGGTCAATAGCCATCTAGCCTCTTTTGACTTGTTGACATTTTCCTTGCCAGACCCAAAGGATTTTTTATGTTTTCTAAGAATTTATAATTCTTGAACGTTTCTCCTTATGTACGTTGATGTGAGGGGATGACACCTTTGTATCTAACAAGCTTAAATGTCTTTCTAATCCATTCTCTAAAGAAGTACAACTTCAGAAACCAGGACATAGGGCAAAACATGTCCCCTAGATCTTGAATGTGCTCAGTTTGTCCCTTAGATTTTAGTGAGAAGTAATATATTATGAATGTTCTCACTTGTATTTTTAAAGTATCCACAGTGCAAAGTGGATCCAAGAGGATACAAATTCAAATATGCTTTAGTCCTCCATTTATTAGCTACGGAACAGTAAAATCAACCAGTTTCTTACAGATCCTTGTGCTCTGTATCAGGTTCTTATTTTATAAGATCTTTCATCACAGCGTCCAGTGAGATCAGATAAACAAAGGTGGGGTTCCTGGTTTTCCAGCATATTCTGCTCCACAGAGATTTCACTGTTGTCAATGAAACAATGAAGCAAAAGCTTCTTGAAAACAACAAAAACTTCTGGAAGGCTCTTTTACCTGAATCTTCTGCACAAATGAAGACATTTTGTAGTTTAAATTAAGCTTTGATGCTTTAGATGTTAATATGGGTTCAGGACTTTGGAATGAATTTGTTATTTAAATTCTAATTTTGCATCATTCAGTTAAATTGTGCCTTCATTGATCATGAAAAAAATCTAATTACTTCAAATGTATGAGCCTTTTGTTGGTCATCTGTATTTTGTTAGGTCAAATTGATCAGGCATATTAGTATATTAAGGGAACATTTTATTATTTTCACCAAAGTCTATGCATGCAAACATCACAGTGTCAGAAATTTAATTACAACACTTTTTAGATTTTCTGACCCCAATGACTTTCACTCTTTATCTCCACCTTCTCACCTCTGACACTACTCACAAGTAAAGGTAGATTTTCTTCATATTTCTTTATTGTTTTTATGTCTATAGTCCCAGTCTTTTTTCTAGCCAAGATAAGAACTGAAGAGATGAGTATTTAAACATTTAGTGTCTGGTAAACTTTCTTTCTCAATGTATTATTATATTGCTGTGTAATTTTTGCTGCTTTGGCTATTAATTAATACATAATTATCAAAGCCATCTTATAAATTTTTTTCAAATCATATCTGTTTCAGCATTTAGTCTCAGTTAGGCAGTAACAATATAAAGAAAGTCTCCATGTTAGTTTAAAGCCAAATAGGTTTTCTGCTGATAGGCTAGCCCTAACCCTAACCCATAAGGATTTTTACTAGTAAAAGGTAAAAACCTAAAATAAGGGAATGAGAGAAATAGTTTTACTTTCCTTTTTATTTGTAAAAGTGAACAATCAAAATGCTACATCCTTATTCTTGCTATGTAACTTTGCTTCTTTATAGCCCAAGATCTGCCTTAAGGAAGCATTAAGAGCCTTAAGAGAGCATTAAGGCCTTAAACAAAGCTCCATTTAAGCTCATAATTCTACTATATACATTTGAAGCTCTATATTGAAATTGCCTAAAGAATTTATCATGTTTTCTAATAGATCAAATATTACTATTTAAATGATCATCTAGCCTATATACTGAGAAATATTACCTCTTTGAATTTAAAAGTTTTTAAAATAAACAGGATTATTCCTACATGTAAATTATCTTCTACTGCCAAGATATCTCTTCCTTAAAGAATAAAAATATGACCACATTGAACGCAAAGGGGTCACCTAAAAAGTATAATGGTTAACCTGAGAATATTCTTTTTGCATTAGCATCTATCAGAGATAGAAGGATAAAAGACATATAGCATGATATCAATAGGCCTTGAATATTAAAAAGTCAGTATGTAGGTACTGGACCTGAGGAAATGGGCCAGAAAGGACCTCTTTGTCTGCTTTACACTGTAGCCTAAGTGAACATCTTCTAAATTAGGGTCAGCAAACTGGCCTGCCAGCCAAATCTAGCCCCAAAATGGCTTTTTACAGTTTTAAATCACTGAAAAAAATCAAAAGAAAAATAGTATCAAAACACTTTAAAATATATGATATTAAAAATACATGATAGTGAAATTCAGATTTCAGTGTCCATAAGTGAAGTGTTATTGGAACACAGCCAAACTGATTTATGTAATGTGTATGACTGCTTTACTCTATGATGGCAGAGTTGAGTGGTTGCAAGAGACTATATAGCTTGTAAAGTCTAAAATATTTCTATCTGGTGTTTTAGAAAAAAAGTTTGCAGACCCCTTGTCAAAAAAATCATAATTTTTAATTTCACTCTTCTGTTTAAAACCCTTTAGCAGCTTCTCGTCACCTTTGGGATAAATTCTAACTCCTTAATATGGCATCTAAGGCCCCTCCACTCTCACCTCTCTGCTTTCCAGCTACATCAGCTTTCTTTCAGTTCTGAGAAATGTACTCTACTCCTTATTACATCCAGACCATGTTAAGGAGTTTGGGTTTATCCTTACCCCAAATCAGCAAGGTGTAATGGGAAGGTGTAATGGTAGATACATGGAATTTGGGTCATAAGTTCCCTTCAAGATCAGTAACTTTTGAGTTTTTAAAAATGTATATAAATGACGATAATAATATAGTACCTACCCATAGGTTGGGTTTTTTAATTGAATAAAAGCATCTTTCAATTTTATAGTGCTTTATAATTTTTAAGTTTCACACAGATGATTTTATGTAATCCCATAATAACCCTTTGTTTCCCTTCACTCCTATATTGCCCCTCCCTCTTTCCCTCTCCCCACTGGTAACCACTAGTTTGTTCTCTATAAGTCTGCTTCTTTTTTATTATATTCACTAGTTTGTTGTATTTTTTATATTCCACATATAAGTGATATCATACAGTATTTGTCTTTCTCTGACTTATTTCACTTAGCATAATGCCCTCCAAGTCCATCCATATTGCTGCAAATGGCAAAGTTTCATTCTTATTTATGGCTGAGTAGTGTTCCAATGTATATATATAAGACATCTTCTTTATCCATTCAACTGTTGATGGAAACTTAGGTTGCTTCCATACCTTGGCAATTATAAATAATGCTGCTGTGAACATTGAGGTGCATGTATCTTCTTTGACTTAGTGGTTTTGGGTTTTTTTCGGATATATATCCAGGAGTCGAATTGCTGGTAGTTCAATTTTAAGTTTTCTGAGGAAACCCCATATTGTTTTTCACAGTGGCTGCACCAATTTACATTCTCAACAACAGTGTATGATGGTTCCCTTTTCTCCACATCCTCACCAACATTTGTTGTGTTCTTTTTGATGATAGCCATTCTGATGGGTGTGAGGTGGTATCTCATTGTGGTTTTGATTTGCATTTCCCTGATGATTAGTGATGTTGAGCATCTTTTTATGCTCCTGTTGGCCATCTGCATGTCCTCTTTGAAAAAACTGGCTATTCAGTTCTGCCCATTTTGTAATCAGGTTGTTTGTTTTTTTGGTGTTGAGTTGTATGAGCTTTTTATATATTATGAATATTAACCCCTTATTGGTCATATCATTTGCAAATATTTTCTCCCATTTAGTAGGTTGTCTTTTCACTTTTGTGGATGGTTTCATTTGCTGTGCAAAAGCTTTTAAGTTTAATTAGGTCTCACTTGTTTATTTTTGCTTTTGTTTCCTTTCCTTTTAGGAGATGGATCCAAAAAAATATTGCCATGATTTACGTCAAAGAGTGTTCTGCCTATGTTTTCCTCTAGGAGTTTTATAGTATCTGGTCTCACATTTATGTCTTTAATCCATTTTGAGATTGTTTTTGAGTCTTAGTGGAGATACTGTATTGGAAGTACTTTGTAAACTAGGAAGTACTAAACAGATATTATGTGTCATTACTATTAAGAGAGAGCAACAGTTGCTTTTACATGCCAACTGCAAGAAATAATGAAGACCTGAAACAGGGCCTGAATTACATGAATATAGAAGAGAAGATATTTTGTAAGCAAAATCAATATGATTCAGTAAGCCCTTAGATGAAAATGAAATCTTTAGATTATGAGTAAATAATAATATAATAAAAAACAATACCATAAAATATAAAGAACAACATAAAAAAAATCACTTGAAATTTTCTTATCCAGAAATGAACATCCTTTAAAATACCTCTATAAGTGTGCGCACGCACTAAACTTTTTATTTATAACTAGTTTTTTTTCATTCATCAATGTTATAGTGACAGTTTTCCATAAAAATAAATGCAGACCTATATCACTACTTTAATGGTTACATTGTATTCCATTTTATGGGTGGTACTGACATAAAAGCAGGCATACAGACCAGTGGAACAGAATAGAGAGCCTAGAAGTAAACCCATGAATATACTGTCCACTGCTCTTTGACATGGGCACCAAGAACACACAATGGGGAGAGGATAGTCTCTTCAGTAAATGGTGGTGGGAAAACTGGATATCTACATGCAAAAGAATGGAACTGGGCCCACTCACAAAAATTACCTTATACCACTCACAAAAATTAACTCAAAATGTGTTAAAGACTTACATGTAATACCTGAAAGCACAAAACTCCTAGAAGAAAACACTGAGAAAAAGCCACTTGACATTGGTCTTGGCAGTAATTTCTTGGATAAGACACCAAAAGCAAAGGCAAAAAAAGCTAAAATAAATAAGTAGGACTACATCAAACCAAAAAGCTTCTGCCCAGCAAAGGAAACAAACAAGAAAAAGAAAAGGCAGTCTATGGAATGGGAGAAAATATTTGCAAATCATATATCTGATCTGGAGTAAATATCCAAAATACGTAACGAACTCATACAACTCAATACCAAAATTCAAATAATGTAATTTTAAAATGTGCAAAGGACCTGAAGAGATATTTTTCCAAAGAAGACATACAAATGGCCAACAGGTACAGCAGTCGTCAGGGAAATGCAAATCAAAACAACAGTGAGCTATCACCTCACACCTGTTAGGATGGCTTTTTTCAAAAAAGACATAAGATTTCAAAATGTTGGCAAGGATGTGGAGAAAAAGGAACCCTTGTACTGTTGGTGGGACTGTAAATTGATACAGCCATTATGGAAAACAATATGGAAGTTCCTCAAAAAAATTAAAAATAGAACTACCATATGATCCGGTATTCCCACTTCTGGGTACATATCCAAAGGTAACAAAATCAATATCTTGAAGAGATATATGTACTCCCATGTCCACTGCAGCATTACTCACAAGAGCCAAAATCTGGAAGCAAGTTCTGTGTCCACTGACATGAGTGGATGAAGAAAATGTAATATACAGAAAGATATATATATATACACACATATATATACACATATATGTATACACACACATACACACACACACACACATACACTATGGAATATCGTTCAGCCAAAATATGAAGGAAATCTTGCCACTTTCTATAACATGGATGAACCTGGAGGGCATTATGCTAAGTGAAATAAGCCAGATAGAGAAAGACAAATACTGTGTGTTATCAGTTATATCTGGAATCTTGAAAAGAAAAAAGCTGATTTCATAGAAATAAAGAGCAGAAGGGTAGTTGCTAGGGGCTGGTTAGTGCTCTTTGTGTACTGTTTTTAAAATCTTTTATTATCCCAAGGTCTTGAAAATATTCTTTTTTAATCTTCTAAAAGTTTTATTATTTTAATGTTAACATTCAAAGCTATGATCCAACTAGGTATGGCTCAAAATTAATTTCTGTCATATATATATACACATACACATACACACACACACACACACACACACACACACATATATATCCAGTTGACCTATGACTGTTTATTAACAAGACTGTCCTTTGCTTATTGCTTTACATGGCCACCTCTGTCATAAATCAGGTTCCCATATATACGTTTAGGTCTGTATCCCTGTACCAAGACCAGTCTTAATTATTGTCCTTTTTAAGTATTTATATCCAGTAGCATAAGTCTTCCAACTTTGTTTAAATGTGTTTTTCTTATTCTAACTTCTTGTGATAGATGCTTAAATCATGGATTTTTTTAGGCTTTATTTTCCAATGTATGCATTCAAGGGGATAATTTCCATTCAAGCATAGCTTTGTGTTCTGACACTTTATGTCATATTTTTCATTATCATTCAGCTCAAAATATTTCTAACATTTCTGTTGTGAATTCTTCTTTGCCCATGGTTTCTTTAAATTTCAACTAATTTCAAACAACACACACACACACACACACACACCCCTTAACCTACTGTATTATGTCAACCCTTTGAAATTTGTTGAAACTTTCTTTATGGCTCATTATATGGTCAATAGTGAAGTTTCCATGTTCATTGAGAAGAATATGTACTCTACAGTTTACAGTTGTTGGGTACAGTATCCTATATAAAATCAAGTTTGTTAGTCATGTTGTTCAATTCTTCTATATCTTCACTCAGACTGATGTATTAAAATTTTCCACTGTGATTGTGGTTCTGTTTGCCTTTTTTGTTATTTTATTTGTTTTAAGGCTGTGTAGTTAGGTGCATGCCAGTTTAGAACTGTTATATTTTCTTGGTATATTGCACCTTTATCATTATGAAACATTCTTCTATTTTCTAGAAGTGTTTGCCTTAAAACCGACTTCATATCTCAAAGTGTACCTACACCAGCTTTATTTTGGTTTGTGTTTACTTATATCCTTCGTATATCATAATCCATGTTTCCTTATATTTAAGTTGTATCTCTTGTAAGCAATATAGAGTTGGATATTTGTAATCAACTCTCACAAGCTTTGTCTTTTAATTGGATTATTTAATTGATGTAAAACATAAATAATAGTACAACTATTTCTTTTCTGTATGTCTGACTTATTCTACGTCCTTTAACCATCCTTGGCCTTCTTAGTATTAACTATATTCCATTCTTCTCTTTCATTTTTTTTTCTTCTTTTTCTCTTGACTAATGTCTTTTTGGTAGGCCTTTTTGTTGTTGCTATTGTTTGGGGGTCATTTACTCTTATCTCTTTCCTCTTTTTTTTTTAAATTGAATTTTGGACATAAGATATTTAAAATATAGTGATAATTTGAGGCTGTATATGATGTTATTTTCCTCCAGAAAGAATTTACTTTTGTTTCTGGCAAATAATTAGGGTAAAGGTTAAACAACATTTTAATCTGTTCTGGAGTTGAGTTTATTTGAAGCTGAGTTTCAGTCTGAGAGGTGGTTTATTTCCACTTTATACTTATATCAAGAATGTAGCCCTTCAGTAGTCCCAGCTGGCAGCTCTGCCTCCTCAGCAGTCTCTGAAGTATAACTTTGTACTTTTAGTCCAATACCTGAAACTCTACCTAAAGCTCTGTGCAGTTTCTCAACTTTTCAAACACTACTTTCTGCGCAGTTTCTCAGGCTCTTGGCCACCAATTACAAATTGGCAAATGCTTTGAAAGCAAAAGCAGCACCAAATATCAGGCTTATACCTCTCTGGGCTTTGCTTCTGTCTAGGAACTTGGTCTTTCAAATACTCACTGTCTTGGGAGGTCTCCAGTGTCTTCAAACAGAATTTTAGAAATTATTTTATCCAGCTGTTCTAGTCATTCTCAGTAAGAGTGTTCTCTTATATATCCTTATCTGGATAACTGGAATCAGAAGTTCTGCAGTATATTTTTGGAAGGTGAGTGAAGTGTTAAACTTGGCACTAGCTGCTTTCCAATTCTGTATAACTCCCTGCAGTGTGCTATTATGTTTGAACTATTAATCACTAAGAGCTTTAAATGTGACAAATTCTACTTTTAAGCATAACATGTCATCAATTTTATGCCCAAAATGGATCAAATGAAATTTTATAAAATACTGCGTGCTAGGGTTTATCACTCAATTAAAGTAAAAGAACTAAAAAGAACCTAATTTTTTCCTATTTTAACTCATTTTCAAGAAAGTAAAAAAAAAATTTATAGCTCTTCAAGTTGAAGAATTGTTTTAATCTTGTAGGATTAATAATGCAAGTCTTTCCTTTTGATAACAGTAGGAGATATTTGTGATTATGCCTGCTTAAATTTATAGTCTGTCTTGCTTGAGGGCATGCAAGTGCTTTATGATTATCAGGAACAAAATCATTACAGCTCAAAAAATTAAAGAAGTTAACTCTTCTTAATCATCTGCAAAGTGCCAGGCATTATGCCAGAGGCTTTGCATGTTATCTTATTTAATTTTCATAATAATCCTAACCAACAGAATTATTATACCTATTTTATAGTTGATAAACCTGATAAGGAAAACTGAAAATCGTGATTCAAACTCAGATGTGTTTGACTCTAAAATCCATGTCATTTCCAATTATACCAAACTGCTTATATAAACAAAAGATTTGGAAGTTCTCCAAAAGTTAGCAATTTATGACTTGATGACTACCCATAACTAAGTCTAAGAAAGCTATTGTTTCCCTTTTATTCTTTATGAAAATGCACAAAGATTTCAGTAAGTCTGCTTATTGTAGAATGACAATCTACATGACAATCTGATCTAGCTTGAACGATTTACAGAACCCCAGCTTACTGGGGAGATGATTCATCCAAATTAAGTGCTCTTAAAGTTTGTCTGTAGTAAAAGGGAAGTGTCTGTTGTGTGCAGTGAATATGAAAAGGATCACAAAAAAGTAGCACCAATTGCCTATTTCCCTATTTTCTCATTCATGTCTCCAGGAAAGAATACTTTCACATGTTTAGGCATGATTTTCTTTCAGGTAGATGTGGTTTATGCTAGTCATCATATTGATAGATCTTCCAGAACCATGAATCTACTCTTTGAGAACCCATCTGCATCTTGGGAGACACAAAGAAGAGTTGTATCTTAGAGTGTCATGTGAACCGGACAGGTGTAACACTTTTTGTGTCCATCCCCAATCTCTTGTCCTTTAGAAAAGCATCAGCTTCTCATTGGTCCCTATAGTTCAAGGCTGTTTCTTACTAAAACCCAAACAAAGAGAAATAATGATATAATTAATATTGGCTCAACTGTTTTAAAATATTACTGGTGAGGTAAGGGAAGGGGGAATCTTCCACTTCCAGCCAATGGAGACATTGGTTTTCAGACTTGCCCTCCTACTGTAAAACTGGACAAAATATATGAGACAACTGTATTTAGGCAGTGGACAATAAGGACAGCAGGACCATGATTCCTCAAAAAATGGAGAATACACAGATGAGGCCTGTATACAAGTTCCAGAGCAGAGACCAGTGATGTCACTTAGCTGAAGAGCCAGAGATAAGAGTTCAGAATTCAGGGATGATGAGGGGTCTAGAATTTGTGGGGCAAGATACCAGAAAGGGAGAATCTCTGTGACGAGTGGGGACCCAGAAGTCTTCATGGTGGTTCCCTTTGGGTCCTTGATGGGAGAGTAGGCTGCAAGTAGACAAAGCCTATCAAAGAGCCTCTGCTGTGACACTGACAGTGAATGGAAAGGCTGCAGAGTGCTGAGACATGCTTTAATTCTGGTTCAGCCAAAGTGAAGCAACCTCACTGAGCATTTATATGAAACCTCAGAAATGCCATGCTTTAAGAATAAGGACCACATACTAAGACTATTTACAAAACTGAAGTAAATCTGCCTTTAAATATCATAAAACCAACTTGACAGGATCAAAAGAATCTACCACAAATTTAATGCCTTGCTAGTACAAAACTCAATATCCTTTAAAGAAAGACAATATAATCCAAACTCCCTGAAATGTGACATCCACAATGTCGAGCATAAACAATGTCACACATTACTAGGTGTGTGAAGAAGCAGGGAAATGTGATGTATTATGAAGAGAAAAAGAAGCTAATAGTAACAGACCCTGAGATGACCCAGATGTTGAAATGAGCAGACAAGCACTTTGGAGCAGCTATTATAAATATGTTCAAGGATTTTAAAAGAAAAGAAGAACATAATGACTGAATATATAAGGATTCTTAGCAGAGACATAGAAACTATTAAAAACCATGGGGGGAAGAATTCTAGAAATGAAAAATATGAAATCTGAAATCAAAAATTCTACTTAGAAAAATAACAGACACTGTATAATAAAGGATTAGTGACTTTGAGGATAGTTCAATAGAGATCATCCAATTTGAATAAAAGAAAGAAAAAAATTTCAAAAAATGAACAATGACTCACTAACATGTGAGACAAAGTCAAGTGCTCTAAAATACGTGTAATTGGTGGAAAACATCAGTCTATAGATCCAAGAAGCTCAGTGAACTCCAGATAGAAGAAAGCTTTACCCAGGCACACAACATCTTGGCACAGCATATCCAGACTATTGAAACCAATGATAAAGAGAAAAATCTTTAAAATACCCAGAAAAAAAAATTACATAAAAGGATCAGCAACTAATAGGAACTATCACTGACTTCTCATCAGAAGCAATGATGCCAAAAAATAATGGAACAACATATTTAATGTACTGAAAAAATCAAAACTCTCAACACAAAATTTTATATCTAGTGAAAATTACCATAAAATGAGAATGAAATAAAGACACTTTTGAATAAATGAAAGCTGAGACAACTCAGCACAAACAGACCTGCACCGTAAGAAAAATTAAAGGATATTCTTCAGGCAGAACAAACATGATGCCAAATGTGGATATACATAAAAGAATAAAGAGCTTTGGAAATGGTAAACGTGGATTAATAATAAAAGTATTTTTTCCTCATGCCAAAATTTCTTTAAAAGATAACTGTTTAGAGGAAAAATACCAACAATACATTGTGGTGTTTATAACATATGTAGATATGAAATGAATGACACTAACATCACGGGGGTTGGGATACATGAAATTATACTGCTGTAACGTTCGTACCTTTTACCTGAAGTGGTATAATATTAATTCTAAGTAGACTGTGATAGATTAAGATTGCATATTGTAGTGCCGAGAGGATTTTCTTAAAAATTTAAATAGATGTGCAACTTTAAAAAGTCAATAGAGGAAATTTAAAAATACATAAAAAATACTCAACCCAAAAGAGGGCAGTACAGGAGAACAAATAGAAAACAAATAAGCAAGATGGTATACTTAAACCCAAACATTTATAATTACATTAAATTAAAATTAACTGCACACTACAATTAAAAAGCAGAGATTGAATTTTTTTTTTAGTCCAAGATTGTGGAACTGGATAAAAAGCAAGACCTAATTATATTCTGTGTATTAAGAGAAACACTTCAGTTATTATGACACAATAAACTGAAATTAAAAAGATGTACCATGCAAACAGTAAGGTATCAGACAAATTAGACTTCAGGACAAAGGAAGTATTACCAGAGACAAAGAAGGACACTTGTGATAATGAAAGTTCAGCAGAAAGACATAATTCTAAATGTTTATGTACAAAATAACTGAGTTTCAAATATATGAAGCAAAAGCTGACAGCAAAAAAGAGAAATAGACAAATGTAGTAATTCACAGAACAAGTAGTAAAAAAAAAAAAAAAATCGATAAAGATTAGTGAACCTTTTAACCAACTTAACCCTGACAGTTTTTGAATCCACATCCAACAACTTTAGAATGCACGTTCTTTTCAAATGTATGTGGAATATTCACTAAACATAGACTATCTGCTGGTCCATAAAATAAAGCACAATACACTTTAGTAGACTGAAATATGACACCAAAGGAATTAAATTACAAGTCAATAACATTCATATATCTACAGTTCCCAACTATTTGCATATTAAACAGCGCTTCTCTGAAAGTCTCATGGATCAAAGAAATCACAAGAGAAACTCGGACATATTTTTAATTGAATTTTAACGAACATATCAAAATGTATGGGATGATTATACAGGCATACCTCATTATATTGCACTTCCACTTTATTGTGCTTTACAGATACTGCATTTTTTACAAATTAAAAGTTTGTTGCAACCCTACCTCAGGCAAGTCTATCACACCATTTTTCCAACAGCATTTGCTCATTTCATGGCTTTGTGTCACATTTTGGTAATTCTTGCAATGTTTCAAACTTTTTCATTATTATTATATTTGTTATGGTGATATGTGAACAGTAATCTTTGATGTTACTACCACAACTCACTGAAGACTCAGATGATGGTTAGCAATTTTTTTTTTTTTTAGCAGTAAAGCATTTTAAAATTAAGGTATGTACAATGTTTTTTAAGACATAATGCTACTGCACACTCAATAGACTACAGTATGGTGTAAACATAAATTTTATATGCAGTAGGAAACCAAAACATTCTTGTGACTTGCTTTATTGTAATATTCACTTTATTGCAGTGGTCTGGAGCTGAACCCACAATATCTCCAGAGTATGCCTGTAATCCATTATATAAAATGAGGCACCCTGAGTCCATACTGATACGAGTAAGTACATAAATAAAGAAATAAAGCCATTTAATAAATATAAAAGGAATGATAAAATGAAAAAATCACAATTTGGCAAACATCATAGTAATAGTTGAATAAGGCAACAGTCATTAATGAATGCTGTAACTGTGAGAGAAAGTTTCATGAGATACAGGATATTATTTACATAGTCTCAAAATATTTCCCCACAAAATATGTATTATTTACAAAAGGAAAAAGAGTTACTTTACAGTGGAGAAGGCTGGTACACACCATGTTAATCAAATGATCAAAATGGAGCAAATAAAAATAATTTGCTACCTTATATATTGTTATAAGAACACAACAGCCCTTCTGTGGCTTTCCTGCAAAAAAAGTGCAAAATCTGGATCTAATCATGAGGAAATACCAATTGAACCCAAATTAAGGGACATTCTAATAACTAGCCTATACTCTTCAAAAATTCCAAGTTCACATCAGTGAAAAGACTGAAGAACTATTTTATACTAAATAAGGAGACTAAAGAGACATACCAACTAAATCTGTCAAGAAACGGATCTGTGTGCTGTGTGCTGTGAATTGTTACTGGAACAATTGGTGAAATTTCAGTGATTAAGTGGGAGTAATGTTATCAATGTTAATTTCATGATTTGATTGTGGTTATGTAGGAGAATATCCAAATTTATAGCAAATAAACACTAATGTATTCAAGAGTGTGTTGGCAACTTACTCTCCAATGAGTCAGAAAAAAAAGATCTTTGTACTGTACTTGAAACTTTTCTAAACACTGAGAATATTTAAAATTTTCACTGTTGTCACAGCTCTAGACTATTGTTTCTCTAAGTAGAAGCTGTGTGGTTTTGAAGTCTATTTCTGTTGGTCACAGAAATACTTTTAATTCTGTGTCTTTGGGACCTTATTCTGCTTTTCAAAATTCAAGTGACCTCTCCAACCTAATTATTACTGTGGCATAAAAGACAGTCAGTTACTACCCAAGATTGCTTCACTGTCCCCATGTGGATGGCATGAGGATGACTGTGCCTTCTGAACTTTCTCATGTTGACATCCCTAATTACCTTGACCATTGGCACAGGACCAGTTGGAATGTCAAGTGTGTGCT
The DNA here is from genome assembly GCF_965194825.1 of Balaenoptera physalus. Lineage (NCBI taxonomy): Eukaryota > Metazoa > Chordata > Mammalia > Artiodactyla > Balaenopteridae > Balaenoptera > Balaenoptera physalus. The sequence goes on from NC_138894.1 coordinate 44,427,778, forward strand.
ATTTGATAATGCTATAAAAAGACCTATAGCTGCTGCTCTCCAGCCATCTGTGCCTTCCCTTGGCATGATACTATTGGGTAGTTTGTCTTCCGTTGGCATGATTTCTATAGCATGGCTTACATCTGCCACTCCTAGGCACTTACTTGGTGATCAAGTTGACATAAAATAGCTTCTTTGGCCCTGTTTTTATTTAGAAGAGTTTTATACCTGTAAACTTCTGAAGCAAGAATTGACATTTACTATATACATTATAATTGTAATTATATACAATATTATGAATATAGAATTTTCTGATCTCTATTGACTCAAACCTATCTTGGATTTCCAAGTTCAAATTTTCCCAGTCAGAAGTCTCTGCTCTGAAGAATTAATCTATAAATGAAATGTACCTCTTCTGTTTTAAGACACTGGATTGAGTGTATACATCAACTTCTCCCTCCTGTGCCACATCTCTATAAATGATGGAACATACGTGTGTGTATGTGTGTGTGTGTGTGTGTGTGTTTAAAATTTATAACTGGAATTCAAATCAAGAATACATAAGAGACCGGAAGCTGTGAGGAATCCACTGAAAACTGTAAAACACACAAAATAAGACTGAAAAAAGAAAGCAGAAACCTAAATGTCCAGATAAGATGGCTCCCAAAGTTGAAAGAAGCACCAAAAGTTCTCCATGCCCTGGGAAAGGGGATACTAGGAATCACAAAAATGTTCCTGGGAAAGCAAGGCTGAATAATCAGGTTGTAGCAAGGTGGGTGAGTGGAGAAGTCAAAGCAAGTAAATACTGATAAACCCCAGGTACTATTAGAAAAATAAGCTGATGTATGTTAAGAATTTAAGAATATTCACCAGAAAAATAGGGTGATTTTATGAACTGAATTGTGTGTCCCCCTCTCTTTCCAAATCGATATGTTGAAGCTGTAACCCCTAATGTGACCGTATTTGGAAGTGAGGCCTTTAAAGATATAGTTAAGGTTAAGTGAGGTCATGGAGGTGGAGCCCTAATCTAATATGACTGGTGTATTTATAAGAAGAGGAAGAGACAACAGGGATGCATGTGCACAGCGGCAAATCCAGCAAGAAGGTGGTCACCTGCAAGCCAATGAGAGAGGCCTCAGGAGAAACCAAACCTGTCAGCAGCTTCCTCTTGAACTTCCAGCCTCCTGAACTGTGAGAAAATAGTATTTCTCTTGTTTCATGTGCCCAGCCTTTGGTATTTTCTTATGGCAGCCCTAAGAGACCAATACAAATGGCGTAACTTTAGAATCAGTAAATAAGAAAAACACAAAATAGAAGACTTGATAAATTATTGCAGAACAAATAGGAAATAATCAAAAGGAAATAAATAAGGGTATGGCAAATAGAAAGTAAAAAATAAGCTGGCAAGACTGTCTAAGCATCAGTAATTATAATGTCAATGAATTAAGTTCACCTACTGAAAATCAGAGACCACAAAATTGGATTTTTAAATATCCAGGTATGTGTTGCATATATAAAACACTCCAAACCCAAAATAACATGGTTCAAAAATATATATAAATAAAATATATATAAATATAAAAAATAAAAATATATATAAATAAAATATATATAAATATATAAAAATATATATAAATAAATGCTTCCAAAACCAACTGTCAGAAGAAAATATCTGAAGACAGAAGTATTAAAAGGGAAAAAGAAGGTGAGGTACTTTTAAAGCATGTGCTCAAATTCTTTGATACTCCTCTTTTCGAAAGGTGGTGCCTTATCCTCTCATCCCCTTGATGTGATCTGGACCTGGTAACTCACTTCAGCTATGAAGTATGACTTCTGAAACTAGGTAATAAAATGTGTTGTGACTTCCTTTTTGCCCCTTTCTCTCTGATAACTTGCTCTGGGGGAAGCTAGCTGCCATGTCATGAGGACATTCAAGCAGCCCTATGGAGAGGCCTATGCAGTGAGATACAGATGCGTCTTATGAATGGCCGGTAAGGAACTGCATTTGCCAGCCATGTGAATGAGCCATCTAGCAGCAGGGCCTTCATACACAAACTTTCAGATGACTGCCCCTCTGGCCAACATCTTTTCTGCAACCTCATGAGAGACCCTGAGTCTGAATTGCCCAGTTAAGTCTTCTTGGATTCCTGACCCTCAGAAATTATGATATAATTGATGTTTATTGTTTTAAGCTACTAACTTTGGGGGTAATTTGTTGTGCAGCAATTGATAACTAATACAGAGAGATCCTTTATAATAATATAGTTGATAATTATAGAAGTAATCCATCAAGTAGAGATAGCACTATTCATTTAACTACAGAGCTCCAAAATATATTCTTAAAAAAAAAAACCTTCAAGAAAAATTGAAAAATCCACAAAGTGCAGGATGTTAACACACCCTTCTCTGAAAACCATACACTGAGAAGGAAAAAAACAGTAAGGATATTAAGGATTTTAATAACAATTAGAAAACCTGACCTAATGAAGATATGTTTAATAAACAGAATGCATGTTATTAATAAAATAACACTCATTTTAAATAATGATCATATCTAAGCCACCAAGGAAATATCAACATATTCCAAATATTTCTACCACAGAAATCATATTCAGTGACTTCTGTGCAGTAAAAGTGAAAATTAACTACAAAAAGATCACCCCAGGACTTCCCTGGTGGCGCAGTGGTTAAGAATCCACCTGCCAATACAGGGAATACGGGTTGGAGGCCTGGTTCGGGAAGATCCCACATGCCACAGAGCAACTAAGCCCGTGCGCCACAACTACTGGGCCTGCACTCTAGAGCCCACAAGTCACAACTACTGAGCCCACGTGCCTAGAGCCCATGCTCCACAACAAGAGAAGCCACTGCTATGAGAAGCCTGTGCACCACAACAAAGAGTAGCCCCCGTTCACCACAACTAGAGAAGGCCCGTGCACAGCAATGAAGACCCAACACAGCCAAAAATAAATAAATAAAATAAATAAATGTTTAAAAAAAGATCACCCTGATAAAAAATAACATTATGTGCCCCCACATTTAACAACATACTTATTAATAACTCTTCGGCTAAAGGTGATCTCAAAGTGGAAATTATAAACTTATAACTTAATGACAATGAAAATATTACATATCAAGGTCTGTGGCTTGCCGCCAAAGCAGTAATACTCAGAAGAAATTTCATAGCCTTAAATTCATTATTTTTTTTAAAAGATTGAAAATAAATGACCTGTGCTTTCATCTCAAGAGGACAAATAAATCCAAAGAATGTAGAGAAATGAAATTAATGAAGATAAAAGAAGAAATTAAATTTTTTAAAGTAGAATTTCTCAATAAAATCAAAGCCATTTTCTAGAAAAGACCTGTAAGATAATAGTTTAGAAAAATATCATCAAGGCATAGAAAAAGAAGACACACACACACATAAATTAGGATTGAAAAGGACATAATTATGGCAAAGGAAATTTGTTTTTAAAGAGGATGATACTATTAATTTTGTTTTGAATTTATTTATTTTTATCATGGATAAAAAACAGAGGGAATAAAATAATGAATTGCCATATACCAATCACCTAACTTCAACAAGTACCTATACATGACCAAACAGTTTTCATTTATATCTCCAACCACCCTACATCCCATTTTGGATTATTTTGAAGCAACATATTATTTTACTTTAAACGCTTCATTATGTATCTCTGAAAGAGGAGTTTTGTTTTTTTTTAAAGAAACGTCATTGCAATACTATTATCAAATCTAAAGAAATTCCTCTTAGTTTCTTACTTATTTTATTTATTTATTGGCTGCATCAGGACTTAGGTGCAGCACGCGGGCTCTTTTGTCATGGTACACAGGCTTCTCTCTAGTTGTGGTGCGTGGGCTCAGTAGTTGTGGCTCACGGGCTCCAGAGCGAGTGGGCTCTGTAGTTGTGGGGTGCAAGCTCCAGAGTGCGTCGGCTCTCTAGTTGCGGCATGCAGACTCTCTAGTTGTGGCGCGCAGGCTTAATTGCCCCACGGCATGTGGGATCCTAGTTCCCCAACCAGGGATGGAACCAGCATCCCCTGCATTGCAGTGTGGATTCTTAACCACTGGACCACCAGGGAAGTCCCTCCCCTTAGTTTCTTAATATCATCAAATAATCCAGTTCATGTTCAGATTTCTCTGTTATCTCCAGAAATATTTATTTTTAAAAATCTAAAAGGTAGTTGTATCTCAGGATCAACCAGGTCCAACATTTCATTTGATTGATGTGTCTCAGTGGTTTAAAGTCTATTTTTTTTTCGTATTTATTTCAAATTTTTTATATTTATTTATTTATATCTTTTGGCTGTGTTGGGTCTTTGTTGCTGCGCGTGGGCTTTCTCTAGTTGCGGTGAGCTGGGGCTACTCTTTGTTGTGGTGCGCGGGTTTCTTGTTGCAGTGGCTTCTCTTGTTGTGGAGCATGGGCTCTAGGCCCGCAGGCTTCAGTAGTTGTGGCACATGGGCTTAGTTGCTCCGTGGCATGTGGGATCTTCCCGGACCAGGGATTGAACCCATGTACCCAGCACTAGCAGGCGGATTCTTAACGACTGTGCCACCAGGGAAGTCCCTCAGTGGTTTATTTTAATCTGAGTTCCGGCTACCTCTCTTTTCCCCACTTTTTTTGCAGTTGTGCTGTAGAATAAACTGAGCCATTTGCCCTATAGAGTTTCTCATATTTTGACATGTGCCAACCTCATATCTTTGGAGTGCTTATTAATATGTTCCTCTGTCTCCTGTGTTTCCTGTAAACCATTAGTTCATTTGGGTCTGTTTCAAGTGACCATTTTTTCTCCTGGTTAGGGTCACATTTTCTTAGTCCTTCTCACCAAAAGTGAGGTCATCACTTTTGGTTTTATCCTTCATTTATAGTGTGTGTGTGTGTATATATATATATATATATATATATAGTGTATATATATATATATATATATAACTAAAGATGCATATATATTCATCTATACCCCTGTTTTTAAATAAAACTTCTGTTTTAGTGTTTTAGTAGCATTAAAACATTGTTTGGCAACTTGATGTTTTTTTTTTAATTTTATTGAAGCATAGTTGATTTACAATGTTGTGTTAATTTCTGCTGTACAGCAAAGTGATTCAGTTATACATATATATTCTTATTCATATTCTTTTCCATTATGGTTTATCACAAGATATTGAATATAGTTTCCTGTGCTATACAGTAGGACCTTGTTCTTTATCCATCCTATATATAATAGTTTGAATCTGCTAATCTCAGACTCTTAATCCTTTCCTCCCCCCCCACCCCTTGGCAACCACAAGTCTGTTCTCTATGTCTGTAAGTCTGTTTCTGTTTCATAGATTTGTTCATTTGTGTCATATTTTAGATTCCACATAAAGTGGTATCATATGGTATTTGTCTTTCTCTTTCTGACTTACTTCACTTAGTTTGATAATCTCCAGATCCATCCATGTTGCTGCAAATGGCATTATTTCATTGTTTTTCATGGCTGAGTAATATTCCATTGTGTGTGTGTATATATATACACATACACATACACATATGTATACACATACCACATCTTCTTTATCCATTCATCTATCGATGGACATTTAGATTATGTCCATATCTTGACTATTGTAAATAGTGCTGCTGTGAACATAGGGGGCACATGTATATTTCCTAATTATAGTTTTGTCTGGGTATATGCCCAGGAGTGGGATTGCTGGATCATATGGTAGCTCAATTTTTAGTTTTTTAAGGAACCTCCATACTGTTCTCCATATTGGCTGTACCAATTTACATTCCTACCAACAGTGTAAGAGGGTTCACTTTTCTCCACATCCTCTCCATCATTTATGATTTGTAGACTTTTTAATGATGGCCATTCTGACTGGTGTGAGGTGGTACCTCATTGCAGTTTTGATCTGCATTTCTCTGATAATTAGCGATGATGAGCATCTTTTCATGTGCCTGTTGGCCATCTGTACGTCTTCCTTAGAGAAATGTCTATTTATGTTTTCTGCCCATTTTTTATTGGGTTGTTTGCTTTTTCATTATTGAGTTGTATGAGCTGTTTATATATTTTGGAAATTAAGCCCTTGTCGGTTGCATCATTTGCAAATATTTTCTCCCAGTCTGTAGGTTGTCTTTTTGTTTTGTTTATGGTTTCCTTTGCTGTGCAAAAGCTTGTAAGTTTGATTAGGTCCCATGTGTTTATTTTTGCTTTTATTTCTATTGCCTTGGGAGACTGACCTAAGAAAACATTGGTATGATTTATGTAATAGAATGTTGTGCCTATGTTCTCTTCTAGGAGTTTTATGGTGTCATGTCTTTTATTTAAGTCTTTAAGCCACTTTGAGTTTATTTTTTTGTATGGTGTGAGGGTGTGTTCTAACGTCATTGATTTACATACAGCTGTCCAACTTTCCCAAAACCACTTGCTGAAGAGACTGTGTCTTCCCATTTGTATATTCTTGCCTCCTTTCTTGAGGATTAATTGAACTTACGTGTGTGGGTCTATTTCTGGGTTCTCTTTCTGTTCCATTGATCCATATGTCTGTTTTTGTGCCAGTATCACACTGTTTTGATTACTGTAGCTTTGTAGTATTGTCTGAAGTCTGGGAGGGTTATTTTTCCTCAGGATTGCTTTGGCAATTCTGGGTCTTTTATGTTTCCATATAAATCTTAGGATTATTTGTTCTAGTTCTGTGATAAATGTCATGGGTAATTTGATAGGGATCGCATTAAATCTTTAGATTGCTTTGGGTAGAATAGTCATTTTAACAATTTTAATTCTTCCAATCTTAGAGCATGGCATATCTTTCCATTTCTTTAAATCATCTTCAATTTCCTTTACTAATGTTTTGTAGTTCTCAGCATATAAGTAAGTCTTCCACCTCCTTGGTGAGGTTTATTCCTAAGTTGTTTTTTTTTGGATGCTATTTTAAAAGGGATTGTTTATTTACATTCCGTTCTGATATTTCATTGTTAGTGTAAAGAAACTCTACTGATTTCTGTATGTTAATCTTGTATCCTGCTACCTTGCTGAATTCATTTATCAGTAGTTTTGTGAGTCTTTAGGGTTTTCTGTATATAGTAACTTAATTTTGTTATAATATCCTGGGAATAACTCTGATCATTCTATATAGCAGTATATAAAATGATCAGAAGACTTTTAAAAAGTATGATAATAATATATACAACAGTGCAATAAACATGAAAACTCAGTGAACGTGAATAAACTGAAAAAATTGAATTCACTAAAATAGATGAATTTAAATAAACCAGTAGCTCCAGGGACAAAATTCAAACAAGCCAAAAATATAACTCCTAAAAAGAAGCAGTAGGTTTTATTTATGAATTAAAAACTTTAAAACTTATTCTAACATGAAAATAAGTGTCATTCCAAGTAAATTCTCCATTTGGTAACAAAATCTAAATTGTTCGCATATATTTTCACATTTAATTATTCATTGTTCTTATATAAGAAAGATTATTTATGTAGTTATTCATGTAGACATTAAGAACTGATTACTAAAATTTATATTAATATAAATGTACCTATGAGATAAATTATTTTATAGATTTCCTTATCTTGAAAGTTACTTTTCCCTCAAATCTACAAATATGACATTTCTAAAATATCAACACATTATCAGAAATATTTTATTCCTAATTCTTAAAATTTCTTATTAACCAGATTTGTCCTATGAAAAGAAATGTTATTTTAAATAAGTACAAAAAGAAGTGTATCAACATTTTACTTTATCTTTACTTGAAATAAAGCAGCATGAAATTAAATGTTCTGAAAGCAGGTTTGGACAAGGCTTAAAGCTGCAAAGCTTGTACTTAATGAATTTAAATTTTATATTATCAACTGATTTGAACTAAGTAAAATATTATAGCAGGGAGGGCCAGAACATGGTAGTCTTAAATGTGTAGAAGCTGTTGCATGTCTTTGTAAGTGCTTCTGTTATCTCATACAAACCTATTAATCCCCAAAAGCATAACAAAAATTAGAAAAGGTTATAACAACATCAATATGTTATAATAGTTAAACTTATCTGTCAATGACTAGTCCAAAGTATGATTTAAAGATGAAAATCTACTCAGGATTTTTTTTAGCTTTGAATAGTTTTTTTTTTTGGTTGTGCTGCACGGTTTGCAGGATCTTAGTTCCCCGACCAGGGACTGATTCCGGGCCCTCAGCAGTGAAAGCATCGAGTCCTAACCACTGGACCACCAGGGAACTCCTTAGCTTTAAATGCTTTTTGTTGTAAATCTGCATATTCATTATAGTAGTACATTAAATATCACCTGTGAAAGGTAATGAGCTCCCAGTAATAACAAGTCTTTTATTCCAGATCTTAGATGATACAGAGAGGATATGTGTAAATTTTTAAACGTGGATCATAGCCAAAGACTATCAGTGTTTGTCATCTTTTGTTCAGTGGAAGCCAATTTCACTTAATAGTGCTAAAAGATGTTACTAATATAAGTCAGTTTGGCAAACGGTAAATTAAAAATTGTCACTGAGAATGACAGAAACTAAATAGTTCATTCTTCTGAATATTTTTCTGGAAACTTGCTTCCACATTAGTAACACTTTTATAATAAAATCATTCACTAACTAGGTAATCCTGAATGGGTGGCAGTAAAGGTTGGGATTTATCAATATGACACTTTTCAAATCTGTTGTCATCTATGTTATCTCTTTAGACCCATTACATGCCATTTTAATCTTATACAATAAGTCTCCAAAAAGAGACCAAGGAAACAAAAAAGGACTGTACAACTTACAGTGTCTCCTTGTGCCATGTGCCTCCGAGACACATGATTCTAAACATCTAAACATGGTACGGTAACACAGTTCACTAGTATGTGAAAACCTTGATGGATGGGCATCAGGGGGTAGATACATGTTTTACGGGGCTTGAAACTTATACTTCTGAAGGAAAATAATTTAATTGAGCTAGAGAATATTACGCTTAGTGAAATAAGTCATAGAAAGACAAATACTGTATATTATCACTTAGATATGGAATCTAGAAAATAAAACAAACAAATACATATAACAAAACAGGATAAGACTCACAGATATAGAAAACAAACTAATGGTTACCAGTGGGGAGACAGAAGGGTGGGAGGGTCAAGATAGGGGTATAGGATTAAGAGATACAAACTTCTATGTATAAAAGAGATAAGCAACAAGGATATATTATACAGCACAGAGAAATATAGACATTATTTTATAATAACTTTAAATGGAGTATAATCTATAAAAATACTGAATCACTATGCTGTACACCTGAAAATATTATAATATTGTAAATCCACTATACTTCAATTTAAAAAAGAAAGTTAAAAAAAAATAATTTAACATTTCAAGTACAAAATTAGGTACTGGGAAAGATATGTACAAATAAGAGGCAGAAAAGCTTAAGCTTTATAAACTTTGTAGTAAATTTACCTCTGTATCTGGAACGTAGTAAACACTCCATAATTATTTGTGGAATAATTTTTGATTAATAAGTATTTAATTTAATTTAAAGTCAAGATGAGAAGGGCATGATTTTCCCAGTAGTGGTCTCTTGCAGTGTGTTTAATATAATATCATTTAACAGTACCTTACCCTTAGTCTCAACCAGCTTTACTGCATGTTCTCTATTCTTGTATGTGCTGTCCTAATCAAGTAAAAGACATGAAAATGAAATATAAAGCCAAGTGGCTTTTACTTTCTTGACTTATTTAGAATATGACCATTTCCCAGGGGTATAGGAACATATTTAACTGTATATATCCAACATTTAAACTAAATTGCAACACTAAAACTAAAAGTTAAAAAATAAATATATCTAGAGGATAGCCAATTGGGGGGTGATATAGATACTAGATACTAGATGTCTTTTATCACACTGTAAAGATTCATGCATGAACTGTCTCAAACTGAGAGGTATGGAGTTACAGAAATATACTCTCTACTGCATTTTACTAAAAACTACATTCATATATATGAATAGTGAGACGGTCCACAGAAAGATTAAGAAATGAAAACCTTCATGGTACAGATATAATATCAACTCAAGAACTGTTAAGCCTTATTACCTTCTTGAAATTAATGACCCCAAATTCCCTATAACAGTTTAAAAATTAAGAGTAGAAATCACAGAATTAAGGAAGAATGAGAGAGAGAGAATATGTTCCAGAAATAATTTGTGGACCACAGATCTTATAGCCAACACTTACATCACTGTTAAACATAAAGTACTAACATTAGTAACTCACAAAAAAATTGATATTTTTTATGGGTAACTTTCTTTTTCATTGATTTATATGCCTATATACTTGTGCTATTATATAGTCTTAATGTTAACTAGAATAAGTCTTAGATATTCTTGACCATTTACTTTCACATATGAATTTTAAGATAAGCTTGTCAAGTTCCATGAAAAATCTTGAAGGGATTTTGATTGGAATTCCACTGAATTTTAAAGATTATTTGGGGTCAGAATTGATATCTTTATGATATATAGTCTTTTCAGCCATAAGCAGGTGTATATCTGTATTTTAATCAGGTGTTCATTTATGTCACTCAGTAATGGGTGGTAATTTCTTCTTAAATGCATTGTATATCTTTTGCTTATTTTCAGTGAAGAATCACATACAAATTTTGCCAGAGACAAGAAGATAGGAAAAAAAGCTGCCTTAGCTTATTTATAAGGCTAGTATAACCTTGATACCAGTTGAGGGCTTGTTAGCAGTCAAGTGCAAGTAAAGTGATAGAATTTCTTAAGAACACAGATGCACTTACATAATACTGTACAGCAACTATACCTCAATGAAAAAAAACATAAATGCAAAAGTATTAAATAAAATACTAGCAAACTGAATACGGGAGTATATATATTTTTAAATTACTGCTAATTTCTTCATTGAATATAAGGATCTGTTATGAAAGTATCATGCCACTCTTGGATTAAAAAAGAAAAACAATATGATTTTTTCAGTTGATGTACATTTAAGTTGCTTCCGATTTTTTATCGTTGTAAGTACTGCTGTCAGGAATTCCCTGGTGTTCCAGTGGTTAGGACTGCATGCTTTCACTGCCAAGGGCCTGGGTTCAATCCCTGGTTGGGGAACTGGGATTCCACATGCTGCATGGTGCAGCCAAAAAAAAAAAAAATAGTCTTAAAGAAAAAATAAGTATTGCTGTCATCACCAATCTTGGACATAAGATTGGTCACATCATTTCCTTAAGAAGATTTTATAAAAGTATATATATGCAAATTTAAATTCTGATGTATTATTAAAATATGGAATCATCAAACTTTTTCCATAAAGGACCAAATAGCAAATATTATAGGCTTGTGGCCCAAAAGGAAAAATTGAGGTTATTATTTAGGTACTTGAGAAAACAAATTTCCATAGATTTTTATTGATAAAATTAAAAATCTATTAATTGAGTACAGTTTTCATAATAAAGTTCTACAGATGTGAATAATGGAATTCTTTTGCGGGGGGATAACATTTCTCTTAATGAGGGTTGAAAGGTGGTTTTCCTTAACAACAAAATCTGTTGCAAATGTTCACTGTGAATACTGATCTATGATGAGATTTTATGTATTTTCAACTTTGCAAATTTCTTTCCTCATAGATAAGTACTGCCAAATATTGATATCAGTCCATGAGCGTATGGTTTAATTGCACATATTCACCGATCAGAAGGCATTTTTACAATTCTATTAGCTAAAGGCTAGACTGCCTTTTAACATGTTACTACATTGCAAATTAATTACTTCCTATTAAAGTTCTGTAATTGCAACATTAAATAGACTTTGGAATATGGACATTACCTTTGCACTTGTATCAAGGTTGAAAAATGCTGCTGTGGGCTGAAATATATTGCTGGGAATTTGTATAGGAATGGAGATCTCACTTCTTTTTTTAACTTTTGACAGTGCAGGAAGTGTTTAACACAGCCTATAACACAGCCTATTACTTGCAAGTCAAACAATGTTAGTTCTCACTGAAATGACTTTATCACAATATAAGTTTCACATATAAGTACTGTTTTGCTTATAATAGTTTCAGATTGAAACACTTTCAAGTCTTCAGCATAAGGTAATTCCAAAGCCATTCAGAGTTGAGTGGTTGAGCACAGTTCTTCCAACCATTTAAAAATGTAAACACCATTTTCTTTTAAAATTGAAGTACAGTTGATGTACAGTATTATATATACAGGTGTACAATATAGCAATTCACAATTTTTAAAGGTTATACTCCATTTATAGTTATAAAATATTTGCTATATGCCCTGTGTTATACAATATATCCTTGCAGCTTAATTTATACCTAATAGTTTGTACCTCTTAATCCCTTATGCCTATAATGCTCTTTCTTCCCTCTCCACTGGTTTGCTCTTTATATCTGTGAGTCTGCTTCTTTTCTGTTATATTCACTAGTTTGTTGTATTTTTTAGATTCCACATGTAAGTGATATCATACAGTACTTGTCTTTCTCTGTCTGACTTATTTCACTTAGCATAATGACAAAACAAAAAAACCTACTGAATGGGAGAAAATACTTGCAAATGATATGACTGATAAGGGGTCAATATCCAAAATATATAAATAGTTCATACAACTAAACATCAAAAAACAAACAACCTGATCAACAAAATGGGCAGAAGAACTGAATAGACATTTTTCCAAAGAGGAAATGCAGATGGCTAACAGGCACATGAAAAGATGCTTATCATCACTAATCATCAGGGAAATGCAAATCAAAACCACGAGATATCACCTCACACCTGTCAGAATGGCTGTCATCAAAGAGAACACAAATGACAAATGTTGGCGAGGATGTAGAAAAAAAGGGAACCTTCATACACTGTTGGTAAGAATGTAGACTGGTGCAGCCACTGTGGAAAACAGTATGGAGGTTTCTCAAAAAACTAAAAGTAGAACTACCATATGACCCAGCAATTCCACGCCTGAGTGTACATGTGAAAAAACAAAAGCACTAATTCGAAGAGATACATGCACCCCAGTGTTCATAGCAACATTATTTACATTTGCCAAGATATGGAAGCAACCTAAGTGTCCATCAACAGATGACTGGATAAAGAAGATTGTGGTATATATCAGGCGTCCCTGGTGGTCCAGTGGTTAAGAATCTGCCTGCCAATGCAGGGGACATGGGTTCGAGCCCTGGTCCGGGGAGATCCCACATGCTGCAGAGCAACTAAGCCCGTGTGCCACAACTACTGAGATCTGCGCTCTAGAGCCCTCGAGCCACAACTACTGAAGCCCATGCACCTAGAGCCCATGCTCCACAATAAGAGAAGCCGGTGCACTGCAACGCAGAGTAGCCCCCGCTCGCCGCAACTAGAGAAAGCCCACGCGCAGCAGCGAAGACCCAACGCAGCCAAAAAAAAAAAAAAAAAAAAGTCATAAAAAAAGATTGTGGTATACACACACACACACACAATGGAATACTACTCAGCCATAAGTAAGAGTGAAATTTTGCCATTTGCAGCAACATGAATGGACCTGGAGGGCATTATGCTAGATAAACACCATTCTTTACTCAAGGGCTGTACAAAAGGCAGACTATATTTGGCCTATAGGCCATAGTTTACTGACCCCTGCTCTGTAAAGTCTGTATTCCCAGTAAATGTAATAAGTGCCTGTTTTCCCCCAAACTTTGCAACCAGTAAGTAAGAACTTTAAAAAATTTGTCCAGTTTGAAATTACATTTTTTCAACTTTGAACATTAGGACAGTGAAATACCTTTTCATGATTATAGACCATTTATATTTCATCATTGAAAACTTGTTGTTCATGTTCTTTTTTCATTTTTATTGCAATAAAATTCTCATTCCAACAGTCACCCTGTGTACCAAAAAGAGTTCAAAGTCTTGTTTTGTGGCTCTGTCTACTTCTTTAGAATTATTTTCCACTGCATTCTCCCACACATCCAACGATTCCTTCCATATTGAAAGACCTGTCATTGCCTGATAGAACTGTGTTTTCTCAAGCTTCTCTACATATGTGTACCAGATATCATTCATTTTCTGTTGCCTTTTCTCCATTTTCCCATCTACTATAACTCTTATTTATCCTTCAAGATGCAGATCAAGGATCATTTCCTCCTCTTTGGGTCTACACCATTCTTAACTCTGCCATAAAACCTATTACACTATGTTACTAACTGTTGTTTACAGTTGTCTTTCTCCCTACTGGGCTGAAAGCTTGTTGAGAAATGGTATTGTAAGTGATCTCTCTTTTCACAACTTAATAGGCACTGATTATTTGTTGACTGAATGAGTTCAAGATAATAGTAGTGTTAATAATATTAACAAAGTAATATGTACCAGACACATAAATATCAGAGACAAATTTGTGTAATAATATTCCTTATAAAATGCTTATCATAATGAACAATTGAATTTTGAAGAAGCTATCTCAGATAGTAAAATTTCATTAAAGAAAATAGCCACTAAGATTTTTATTCCCTGACAAAACTAAGTATATCAAACATTGGATTTAAAAGCTTGTCTTTTTGCCTAAAGACTTAAAATAATTTATTTAAATAATTGCCACTAGTTATAGCTATGATTTCCAATTCAAGAAAATTTGCTTGTACTAGAAAACTGAGAAAATTAAAATACAAAAAAGAATATTCATCAGCCATGTCTGTTTTGTAATCTATTTTTGTTACTGTTTTGAAAGAACAGTAAGTTCTTTCTTTCAAAATCTCCTTTGTAACTTGACTAAGATACATTTTGGATTAATCTTTTATTTTGCTTTATTTCCAAAGGACATCCATTACCTTGCACTAGATAAGGGCGAATTGGCACTAGCTGAAGTGGCAAGAAAGAGAGCTAGTGACATTGATGCAGAATCAATAACCTCTGGAGTTGGTAAGATTTAATGCTGTTTTTTTAAAGTGCTTTTTATTTTAATCAATCCTTATTCAGTATCACTTCTATTTACATTTGTAGGGCATGGCTGGTTAATTTGAATTACTTTCTTTGTGAAGACAGTGTCTTTTTTTAGAAAAAACAAGAATTAAGCCTGGGTAAATAGTACAGTATGGATATTTAGCTTGGAATTGTGTTAATATGCAAATTAATAATCAGTAATTAATAACTACTTAGCAAAAAGTTAAAAAGTCATTGTTCTTTTCATAAGATTTTAAGGAAAACAGTTTATTATTATTAGTGCTATTATTAAAATTAACCAACACAGGAACTTATATAATCCTTTATTTTTATACATAGACGTGTCACATCTCAGAAGAATTCCCTCCTATATCAGACAAAGTACTTCACGTGAAATTTAGGTTTGATGGGTGATTTTTTTTTTAATTTAGAAGCCACTAGATTGATTTTACTGTGAGTCTTCCAAAGAAGATAAATCAAAAGCCTAAATTGAATCTAAAAGTCCATTCAAAACTTTATAATATAGAAAAATGATGTCTTTAAAAACTATAATATCAGCATGAGTTTCCTTTTTCTAAACTCAATTTATCCTAATGTGACTAACTCTGAAAGTACTGATCTCTGGGCATCCCAATTTCTATTGTTCCTGGTATATCCTATTCCTAAATTAGGCAGAGGACCCTCAGAAATTGTAATAGAATTTATTTCTTCATGGAACTCCTATAAAACAGAGAGGTTTCAGTAAGGTTTCCACTTGGTAAGTTGCTTGAAAATATTATAACATTGATTATCCATTGATGGATCATCTTGTGCTTTGTTTTTTTTTTTTTTAATTTATTAATTTATTTTGGCTGTGTTGGGTCTTCGTTTCTGTGCGAGGGCTTTCTCTAGTTGCGGCAAGCGGGGGCCACTCTTCATTGCGGTGTGCGGGCCTCTCACTGTCGTGGCCTCTCTTGTTGCGGAGCACAGGCTCCAGACGCACAGGCTCAGTAGTTGTGGCTCACGGGCCTAGTTGCTCCGCGGCATGTGGGATCTTCCTAGACCAGGGCTCGAACCCGTGTTCCCTGCACTGGCAGGCAGATTCTCAATCACTGCACCACCAGGGAAGCCCTTGTGCTTTGTTTTTGTAATGTTGGCAGCCAAAAGGAACAACTGTCAGCTTCTCTCTAACATCACCACCAGAGACCCAGTCTTCCAGTTGGTACTGAAGGACTCAAAGCCGTACTACCAGGGTAGCTCTAAAGCTGAATACCAAAGCTGACAGTTGTTTACCAGAAAGATGATTTTGTTCTCCCTCCCCCACCCTGAAAAAGTTCCAAACTGATCAAACCCAAAAGATGCATAGACCACTTTCAAATCTTCATTCCTAATGGATAAAGGATATTCAATATTAATATAATATTAGATAAGAGTAACTTCAGTTGACCTATCAATGTATATTGTTACTTGCTAAGGATAGTGATGTGCATCCCAATAAAAACAATAATAGCTAATATTTACTGAATGCTTACTGTGGGCCATGCACTATTCTAAGTTAACCTACATTTACTAATTTAAGCCTCACCATAATTCTTTGAGGTAGGTACAGTTTATATTTGTGATAAGTCACTTATAACTAAATAATGAAACCATACCATATTAATAGGAATTGCGGTGTTACATCATGGGGATACAAACATCCTCCATCCCCATCCCTCTTGCCATTTAGGAAACACAGTAGGAGGTTAATTCATAGCAAATTTTATCAGGATTTTCCTTAGTTGTCATGTACCCTGCCTTTTCCACCAGGGTTTCAGATATAATGGAGGCAATTTTTGCATTTTAAAGCTATTTAAATTTACTAAGAGTGAAAGGAATATGAAGAGATAACCACGAAATTTCAGAAAAATGAAGAAACTCCACTATTCACCAAAATGCATCCTGTGCCCTGTGTATATTCTGATCAGGTTACCTAGGCCAGCTGATAATTCCTAGCCAAAGAGCTTGGTGTTCCCCCTTTGAGCCCTGCCTCATTTCTAGTAAATACCTTTTTTTCACTGAAACCCTGTTACTCCCCATTTCTCAGCTTTTTTTTCAGGCCTTATCCTTTGGCTTTGATTACTATCTCTTGTCAAAGATCCATTTAATAACAACAGTAACTATCAAGAGGTGAACACCTTAGATAAATGTTCTACTCCACTTTTGTTCCAGAAAACTAGGGTGGCTCCCACTTACATTTAGCAGACAGAAAAAAAGAATCAGCAAACTTTAAGATACAACATTTAAAATCATTGAGTGAGGAGCAAAAGGAAAAAAGATTAAGTGAAATGGGCCTAAAGGACTTATGGGACACTCTCAAGCATACCAACAACTATGGGAGTCTCAGAAGGATAAGTGAGAAAGAGACAGAGAGACTATTTGAAGAAATAATGACCGGAAACTTCCCAAATTTGAGGAAAGAGATGGATCTACAAATCCAACCTCAGTGAACTCCAAATACAATCAACCAGGGGAGAGACCCATGCTAGGACAAATTATAATCAAACTATCTAAAGCTTTTCAGCTTGAAAAAAGCATCTTGAAAGCAGCAAGAGAAAAGCAACTTATCATATACAAGGTATCCTCAATAATATTATCAGCAAACTTCTAGTAGAAGAAACCTTGGAGGCCTGAGGCAATAAAATGACATATTTAAAGTGCTGAAACAAAAAAGAATGTCAATGGAGAATTCTATATCCAGCAAAACTTTCCCTCAAAAATGAGGCAGAAATTTAGACATTCCTAGCTAAATAAAAGCTGAGGGAGTTCATTACCTTCCCTAAAAGTAATGCTAAAGGGAGTCCTACAGGTTGAAATGAAAGGATCCTAGATAGCAACTTGAACCCATATGAAGAATGTAAAGATCTCCAATAAAGATTAATACAGGGACAAATATAAAAACAATTATTATAATATTTTACTACACTTTTTATTTTCAACAGGAATTAAAAGACAAATGCATAGAAAATAATTATAAATCTGTTAGTAGGTACACAGTATATAAAGATGTAATTTGTGACCTCAATAACATAAAGTTGGGGGACAGGAACACAACTTATAGGAGTAGAGTTTTGTATGCAATTTAAGTTAACTTGGTATCCATTCAAATCAGATTATTATAATTTAGGATGTTATCTGTAACTACAAAGAAAATAACTATAGAATATACACAATGGAAATTCAGACGTTTCACTACAAAATATCAACTAAACACAAAAGAAGGCAGTAATGGAGGAAATTAGGAGGAAAAAAGCTATAAGGGGGAAAAAGGCTTTAAGACATACAGAAATTAAATAACAAAATGGGAAAAGTCCTTCCCTATCAGTAGTTATTTTAAATATAATGGAATAAACTCTCCAGTCAAGTCTGCACAGAGCAAAGAGGTTGTAGATAGGACTTGACCAGTGAGTTTATGTGGATGAGGATAAGTGAAAGACACCCATCTCAAAAGAGCTAAAGTAAAAATAGGAATGTCATTGGGATCATGGGATATATGCTAGTACCAAAGGATAGGAATACAGGTGTACGTGAGACATAGCTGGAACCAGAAACTTAAAAGCTGTTTGGACTTTCTTCAATATTTTCTTTCTCCAAAGACCATTTTCATCTTTTCAAGTTTTTAAGGCAGTAAGCAAGTTTGCCAGTAGGACTCAAACTTTGCATCCTTTAGTTGAGGCATGCAGAGGGAAAAATGATTCTCATTCTTGTTCCAGAATTTCCAGAGAAGGACTTTGATTCAGCTGGTTTCCTTACCCAAGTTGTTCCCATCAACTATGGCCAGAGGGCTGGGTCACATAGCTTCAAGAAAAAGGCTCCCACAGTTGGATATGATATGGGGGTCAGTTTTTAGGACAAGGGTATTAGGCAGATAATCCTATAGACATCTACTTCAGAGGTAAAGGAAAGAACCAAACATGACTCCATCCTGCAGGCCAGCAAGATCACCTTTAAAAGAAAGAAAATAGGTGTACTTTCAGGTATTCTGATTCAAGGCTCTTAGAAGACAAGCTGTCCCACAATCATTTGAATATCTAAGACAAGGGAAGGATCAGCACCGTATATCAGGATTTGAGCTGAAGAGACTTCCAAGGAAAGAAATAAGGAATGAGAAATAAAGGATACAGAACCTTGGGGAAACAAACACATAGAGCTGTTCCACTACCCATTCACTCACTCCTCAAACCATGCCTATCTGGCTGCTATCAAATTATTCCACCAAAACAGTTTTCACAATGTTACAGTGACTCCCCTCTCCCTACCCCACCATGACAGTAAATTGAGTAGGCATTTTTAAGTCCTCAACTTACATAACCTTTACAACAGTAGTTAAATATTATTCACTACTCCCTCCATGTTGAAATTGTCTTCTCGTGATTTCTCTGACATCATTCTTGCATGATTTTCTTCCTAACATTTTTCCAGCCATTCCTTCTCAGTTTCCTTTATTGCTTTGTCTTTATCAGACTTCTGTAAATTAACCAAATGCAGCAATCTGGGGAGGGTTTCAAGAAAAACAACTGAATTTCATGTAAGAACAGAAAGTTCTATAGTGTTGTTGGGGTTCTTTTAATATTTATTTATTTATTTATTTTGGCTGCACTGGGTCTTAGTTGCAGCATGTGGGATCTTGTTGCGGCCTGTTTAGTTGTGGCAGGTGGACTTCTTAGCTGTGGCATGGGAACTCCTAGTTGCGGCATGCATGTGGGATCTAGTTCTCCGACCAGGGATTGAACCCAGGCCCCCTGCGTTGGGAGCGTGGAGTCTTACATACTGGACTACCGGGGAACTTCTTCGTAGTGTTTTAACTTGCCCTTTTCCCATCTGCCCCACCACCCAGCTCCACAGTAGCCTTGAAAACCACAGCCCATAATCCTGGTGAAAATCAACAGCTCCAGGAGCCAGCAGAGAGTAAACAACAGGATTGGAGGTCCTTCAAAGTCCCAATCCCAGATGACTATCATTATTTGACTCATGGTTCCTTGGAAGACCCCTTGTGTAAGCCTGTCTTTATTTGACCTGACTGGAAGCTCACTCTTTGTGAAAAAGCCTTTTCCCCAGGGTGCTTTGTGGAAAACTATTAAGAGGCAGTTGTTTAAGATTTTGGCTGCCTGAGAAGGTAAATAACTGCTGGAGCAAACAATAAGCCAACCAAAAAGCTAAAAAGGAAATTCTGGAGAATAAGATATCCATAGGAGATTTGAAAAGCTCGAAAATCTTTCTGGGACTGTGTATACTACTGTGTGCATGCCCAGGACTGTATGCATTCTTAGGAAATATCTGAGATGGTCACCTAAATTCTCACCTCTGGCTGATCTGGAGGCTCTATGCATGCAAGCAGTGGAGGCTAAAGCTGAGTTGTAAAATGCCTAGCTGAGCATTCAAGGGGTTCCCTGACACACATACAGAACCCCCACCCAAAAAGATTCCAAGATATACTGGTTCTAGGATTAAAAATCTTTATCCAATCTGTCGATGACTGTTTAGGTAACTGAAAAGAGATTTCAGTGGCTGCACACAACAAGGAATATAGACTTTACAGAATGAGTTCAAAAGTTACCAAACAAGCAACAAATAGCAACAACAAACCTTGGAGAAGAGTGATTTACAGAGTTGCCACATTATATTTAAATATATTAAATAATATATTTAACATTTACACATTTATTAAATATTTATAATATTTAAACATATTACTTAAATGCAGTTTTTCATCAAAATTTTGTTTTTTTAATTAAATTTAATTTTTATTTTATATTGGAGTATAGTTGATTTACAATGTTGTGTTAGTTTCAGGTGTACAGGAAAGTGATTCAATTATAAACATACATATATCCATTCTTTTTCAAATTCTTTTCCCATATAGGTTATTACAGAATACTGAGTAGAGTTCCCTGTGCTATACAGTACATCCTTGTTGATTACATATTTTATATATAGTGGTGTATATATTAACCCCAAATGCACAAGGTTTCTGTGTATTAATTTTGTATCCTGAAACTTTACCGAATTTATTGATGAGCTCTAGTAGTTTTCTGGTAACATATTAGGACTTTCTATGTGTACTATCATGTTATCTGCAAAGAGTGGCAGTCTTATTCTTCTTTTCCAATTTGGATTCCTTTTGTTTCTTTTCCTTCTCTGATTGCTGTGTCTAGGACTTCCAAAACTATGTTGAATAAAAGTGGTCAGAGTGGATATCTTTGTCTTGTTCCTGTTTCAGTTTTTCACCATGGAGAATGATGTTAGCTGTGGGTTTTTCATATATGGCTTTTTTTATGTTGAGGTAAGTTCCCTCTATGCCCACTTTCCGGAGAGTTTTTATCATAAATCGTTGTTGAATTTTATCAAAAGCTTTTTCTGCATACGGATTTTATTCTTCAATTTGTTAACGTGGTGTATCATATTTATTGATTTACGGATATTGAAGAATCCTTGCATCCCTGGGATAAATCCCACTTGATCATGGTGTATGATCCTTTTAATGTATTCAGTTAGGATTTGGTTTGTTAGTATTTTGTTGAGGATTTTTGCATCTGTGTTCATCAGTGATATTGGCCTGTAATTTTCTTTTTTTGTGGTATCTTTGGTTTCAGTATCAGGGTGGCAGTGGCCTCATAGAATGAGTTTGGGAGTGTTCCTTCCTCTGCAATGTTAACTCTTCTCTAAATGTTTGATAGAATTTGCCTGAGAAGCCATCTGATCCTGGACTTTTGTTTGTTGGAAGTTTTTAAATCACAGTTTCAATTTCAGTACTTGTAATCGGTTTGTTCATATTTTCTATTTCCTCCTGGTTCAGTCTTGGAAGGTTGTACCTTTCTAAGAATTTGTCCATTTCTTCTAGGTTGTCCATTTTGTTGATGTATAGTTGCTTGTAGTCTCTTATGGTCCTTTGTATTTCTGTGGTGTCTGTTGTAACTTCTTTTTCATTTCTGATTTTATTGATTTGAGCCCTCCCTTTTTTTCTTCATGAGTCAATTTTGTTTATCTCTTCGAAGAACCAGCTTTTTAGTTTCATTGATCTTTTCTATTGTTTTTTTCTTCTCTATTTCATTTATTTCTGCTCTGATCTTTAATGATTTCTTTCCTTCTACTAACTTTGTGTTTTGTTTGTTCTTCTTTCTCTAGTTACTTTAGGTGTAAGGTTAGGTTATTTATTGGGGATTTTTCTTCTTTCCTGATGTAAGATTGTATTGCTATAAACTTCCCTCTTAGAACTGTTTTTGCTGCATCCCGTAGTTTTGGATTGTCATGTTTTCATTGTCATTTGTCTCTAGGTATTTTTTAGTTTCCTCTTTGATTTATTCAGTGATCCATTGGTTGTTTAGTAACATATTGTTTGACCTCCATGTGCTTGTGTTTTTTTCTTTTTTGCTTGTAGTTGATTTCTAATCACATAGTGCTGTGGTTGGAAAAGATGCTTGATGTGATTTCAATTTACTTAAATTTACTGAGGCTCACTTTGTGGCTCAGCATGTGATCTATCCTGGAGAATGTTCCATTTGCACTTAAGAAGAATGTGTATTCTGTTGCTTTTGGATGGAATGTTCTATAAATATCAATTAAGTCCATCTGATCTAATATGTTCCCTGTTGATTTTCTGTCTGGAAGAGCTGTCCATTGATGTCAGTGGGTGTTAAAGTACTCTACTATTATTGTGTTACTGTTGATTTCTCCTTTCATGGCTGTTAGCATTTGCCTTATATATTGAGGTGCTCCTATTTTGGGTGCATATATATTTACAATTGTTATATTTGCTTCTTGTATTGATCTCTTGATCATTTTGTAGTGTCCTTCCTTGTCCCTTGTAACAGTCTTTATTTTAAAGTCTATTTTGTCTGATATGAGTATTGCTACTCCTGATTTCTTTTGATTTACATTTGCATGGAGTATCTTTTTCCATCCCCTCACTTTCAATCTGTATGTGTCCCTAGATCTGAAGTGGGTCTCTTTTAGACAGCATATATACGGGTCTTGTTTTTGTATCCATTCAGCAAGCCTGTGTCTCTTGGTTGGAGCATTTGATCCATTTATATTTTAGGTAATTATCCATATGTATGTTCTTATTGCCATTTTGTTAATTTTGGATTTGTTTTTGTAGGTCTTTTTTCTTTGCTTCCTCTTTTGTTCTCTTCTCTTGGGATTTGATGACTATTTCTAGTATTGTGTTTGGACTGCTTTTTCTTTTTTGTGTTTGTATCTGTTGTAGATTTTTGGTGTGCAGTTCCCATGAAGTTTTGATACAGCAGTCTACATATATACAAGATTATTTCAAGTTGCTGCTCTCTTATTTCCAATATCCTGCATTTGTACTGTCCTCTTCTCATGATTGCTGGTTTTGATATCATATTTGTGTGTGGAGTCTTTCCTACCTTTAGCTTTCCCATTCGTAATTTTCTTGTTTCTGATTGTGGCCTTTTCTTTTCCACCTAGAGAAGTTCCTTTAGCATTTGTTGTAAGGCTGGTTTGGTGATGCTGAATTCTCTTAGCTTTTGCTTGTCTATGAAGCTTTTAATTTCTGTCAAATCTGAATGAAAGCCTCACTGGGTAAAGTATTCTCGGTTGTAGGTTTTTCCTTTTCATCACTTTAAATGTATGGTGCCACTCCCTTCTGGCCTACTGAGTTCCCACTGAAAAATCAGCTGATATCCTAATGGGGATTCCGTTGTATGTTGTTTGTTGCTTCTGCCTTGTTGCTTTTAATATTTTCTCTTTGTCTTTAATATTTTTTAGTTTGATTAATATGTCTTAGAATGTTCCTCCTTGAGTTTATCTTGCCTGGGACTCTTTACTTCCTGGACTTGAGTGAGTCTTTCCTTTCCCATGTTAGGGGAGTTTTCAGCTGTAATCTCTTCAAATATTTTCTCAGGCCCTTTCTCTCTGTCTTCTCCTTCTGGGACGCCTGTAATGCAAATGTTGGTGTGTTTAATGTTATCCCAGAGGTCTCTGAGACTGTCCTCATCTTTTTTTTCATTCCTTTTTCTTTATTCTGTTCTGCAGCAGTGATTTCCACCACTCTGTCTTCCAACTCACTTATTCGTTTTTCTGCCTTGTTTATTCTGCTGTTGATTCCCTGTAATATATTTTTCATTTCAGTTATTATATTGTTCATCTCTGTTTGTTAAGTCTTCTAGCTCTTTGTTAAACATATCTTGTATCTTCTTGGTTTGTACCTCCATTCTTTTTCCGAGATCTTGGATCATGTTTACTATCATTACTCGGAATTCTTTTTCAGGTAGACTGCCTATCTCCACTTCACTTAATTGTTCTTCTGGGGTTTTATCTAGTTCCTTTGTCTGGACCATAGACATTTGTCTGGACAATGTCTCTGTCGTTTCATTTTGTCTAACTTTCTGTGTTTGTGGTTTCCTTTCCACTGGCTGCAGAGTTGTAGTTCCTATTGCTTCTGGTGTTTGCCTCCTGTTGGGTGAGGTTGGTTCAGGGGCTTGTGCAGGCTTCCTAGTGGGAGGGACCGATGCCTGCCCACTGGTAGGTGGAGCTGGGTCTTGTCCCTCTGGTGGTCATGGTCATGTCAAGGGGTGTGTTTAGAGGTGGCTGTGAGCTCAGTACAGCTTAGGCAGCCTGTCTGCTGATGGGTGGGGCTGTGTTCCCACCCTGCTGGTTGTTTGGCCTGAGGTGTCCCAGCACCGGAGCTGCAGGCTGTTGGGTGGGGCCAGGTCTTGGTGCCAAAATGGCGACCTCCAGGAGCGCTCACACCCATCAGTATTTCCTGGGACCTCCGTCACCAGTGTTCTTGCCCCCACAGTGAGCCACAGCTGACCCCTGCTTCCCCAGGACACTCTCCAAGACCTGCAGGTGAGTTTAGCCCTGGCTCCTGCTTTGTGTGGGTCCCAGTGCATGTGAAACCTTGTGTGTGCCTTCCAAGAGTGGAGTCTCTGTTTCCCCCAGTCCTGCGGAGCTCCTGCATTCAAGGCCCGCTGGCCTTCAAAGCCAAATGCTCTAGCCTAAATGGGGATGTGGCTCAGAACTCACTCCTGTGGGAGAACCTCTGTGATATATTTTCCAGTTTGTGGGTCGCCCACTCGGTGGGTATGGGATTTGATTATATCATGAAAGTGCCCCTCCTACCATCTGGTTGTGGTTTCTTCTTTGTCTTTGGATGTAAAATATCTTTTTTGGTAGGTTCCAATCTTTTTTGTCGGTGGTTGTTTAGCAGTTAGTTGTGATTTTGGTGTTTTCATGAGGGGGTGAGCTCAACTTCTTCTACTTTGCCATCTTGTCCACAATCAAGGGGCTGCTTTTAGTTTGGATGCTTTATGCCTCTTTCCTCAGCATGTGCTGGCTGTTATCCCCTTGAAATAGGGGTGTACAGGTGTGGCGGCCTGTGCATGCTCCCAGGATGGCGGGTACAGCAACCTGCACCTGTGCCCACATCTCTTAGTGGAGGCGGCTGCCTGCGCACTCCCACAACAGCAGGAGCAGTGATTGGCACCTGTTCTCATGTCTCTTGGTGGTGGCAGCTCACACACTCCCAGGACAGTGAGGACAGTGACTAGCGTCTTCTTGTGGGTCTCATAGCAGCAGCAGCGGTCCATGCACTCATGGGACAGTGGGGGTAGTGATTGGCACCTACTTGCAGGACTCTTAGTGGTGGCAGCAGCATATGCCCATCTCTGGAACCCAGGAAGGCACTGATGGCTCGCACCCACCCCCGGAGCTCATGTAGATGGTGTCCTGTTGCCTGAGAGTGCACACAGAGAAAGAGGCTCCTATGGAGGTCCCACTCCCACCCCTCTCCCTCGCACCCCCAATGGAGCCTTGCCTCTGTGGCGGGCCCTAGCTTCTTCTGAATGTACCCTTAGTTGCCACACTCCAGCCTCTTCAGGCTGTGTCCATACAGCCAACTGTGGTCCTCTCCCAGGTCTGAGCTCCAAAGCCTGAGCTTCAGCACCCAGCCCCTGCCTGCACCAATGGTTGAGCGTCTGAGGCTGAGGAGCACAGGGTGGCAGTACCAACCATTTCTGCATGTCATTCTTCATTTTGCCTACTGCAGACTGGTTGCTGCGCTCTCCTCTGAGGCTCCAAAGCCACTCCTCCATCCAGGCTGATCTCCCCACCGGTGAGGGGACTTCCCAGGGTGCAGGAACCTGTCCTCCTTCACAGCTCCATCCCTGGGGCACAGGTCCTGTCCCGATTCCTTTTGCTCTTTTTCTTTTTTCTTTTGTCCTACCCAGTTACGTGGAGGTTTTCTTGCCCTTTTGGAAGTTTGAAGTCTTCTGCCAGCATTCAGTAGATGTTCTGTACAAATCATTCCACTTGTAGATGTATTTTTTATGTATTTGTCGGAGGCAGTAAGCTCCACTTCCTGCTCCTCTGCCATCTTGATCCCCCCCTTAACACAATTTTGAACAAAAAATTGTAAGACATTTAATGAAATAAAGTATGACCCATAAACAGTAAAAAAAAAAAAAAAAAAAAAAAAAAAAAAAAGCAATCACTAGAAACAGACTCTGAGGAAGCCCAGATGTTGGACTTAATAAACAGAGACTAAATTGAATCCATAGCACTTGGTATAGACCTTTGCACAATAAGTAACTCAATAAGTATTTGTTGAATGAATGAATACAGGAGTGCATGAGGAAAGAGTTATAATACAAAATTAAAATGGAAAAAAAAGGAAAAGTAGAAAATTTAAGAAGTCAGTGAGCAGACGGTTTTTCAGGGGAAAAAAGCCTTTTAAGCATAGATAATTTGTATATCCCTGTACCAATCCACACTGTCTTTCGTCACAAAATTTGTGTAAGAAATACCTAATAGATATCTTCCCCTGCCTTGTTTTTCTTCAAAATTTCCTTAGCTGTTCATGTACTATGCTCTGCCATATGAGCTTCACTGAGAATTACCTTGTCAAGTTTCATGAAAACTTCACAGGTATTTTAAGTGAAATTGCATTAAGCTAACATTGTCATCCTTACAGTATTGAATATTCCTGTCATGAATGTGGCATACTCTCCTTTTATCAGGTCTTTGACTGTCTTTAATGATGTTCATTAATTTCTCATAATTGTCCTGCACATCTTTTATTAATATTTATTCCTATGACCTTGTTTTCTGTTGATATTATGTTTCTTTTTTATTGATTTTCAACTTTAATGAGATATAATTGACATACAACATTGTGTAAATTAAGATGCACAATGTGTTTTTGATACACTTATATATTGCAATATGATTACCACCATAGTGTTGGCTAACACCTCCATCACATCAGATAATTACCATTTCTTTTTTGTTGTGAGAATAAACTCTACTCTCGTAGTGATTTTTAATAAAGCAATACAGTACTGTTAACTATAATCACAATGTTGTGCGTTAGGTACCCAGAACTTATTCATCTTATAACTGGAAATGTGTACCTTTTGACCAACATCTCCCCAATTCCCTTACCCCTCAGCCCCTGGTAACCACCATTGTATTCTATTTCTACAAGATCAGCTTTTTAAGATCCACATATAAGTGGTATTAAGTACTATCTGTCTTCCTCTGTCTCACTTATTTCATTTAACATAATGCTTTCAAGGTCCATCCAAATGCCACAAATGGCAGGATTTCCTTCTCCTCATGGTTGAAGAATATTCCATTGTATGTAGTTATATACACACACAGCCTCTTCTTTATCCACTCATCCGTTGAGGGACATTTAGGTTGTTTCTGTGTCTTGGTTATTGTGAACAATGCTGCAGTAAACAAGGGAGTGCAGATATCTTTTCAATATCCATTTAATTGCCTTTGTATATATACCCAGATGTGGAATTTCTGGATTGTATGGTAGTCCTATTTGTAATTTTTTGAGGAACTTCCATACTGTTTTCCATATTGCCTGTACCAGTGTACATTCTCACCAACAGTACACAAGGGTTCTCATTTCTCCATGTCATCACCAACACTTATTATCTCTTCTTTTTTGATGATAGCCATTCTAAAAAGTGCAAGATGATAACTCATTGTCGGTTTGATTTGCATTTTCCCTGGTTAAAAGTAGTGTTGAGCACCTTTTCGTGAACATGTTGGCCATTTGTATGTCTCTCTAGGAAAAATGCCTATTCAGGTCTTCTGCCGATATTTTCAATTGTTTTTACTG
Source organism: Balaenoptera physalus (assembly GCF_965194825.1). Taxonomy (NCBI): domain Eukaryota; kingdom Metazoa; phylum Chordata; class Mammalia; order Artiodactyla; family Balaenopteridae; genus Balaenoptera; species Balaenoptera physalus. The sequence goes on from NC_138894.1 coordinate 44,455,810, forward strand.
TTTCTTTTGCTGCACAGAAGCTTTTAAGTTTGATGTAGTTCCACTTATCTTTGTCGCTCGTGCTTTTGCTGTCATTTCAAAAATAATGATTGCCAAAACCAGTGTCACAGAGCTTTTTCCCTATGTTTTCTTCTAGGAGCTTTATGTTTGCAGTTCTTATGTTTAAGTCTAATCCATTTTGAGTCAATTTTTGTGAGTGGTGTAAGATAAGGGTGCAATTTCACTTCTCTGCATGCAGTTATCCAGTTTTCCCACTAACATTTATTGAAGAGACTATCCTTTCCCTGTTGAGTATTCTTGACTCCCTTGTCAGATATTAGCTGATGTATCTATCTATTCTATTCCATTGATCTACATGTCTATTTTTATGCCAGTACCATACTGTTTTGATTACTATAGCTTTATAGTATAGTTTGAAATCAGGAAGTGTGCTGCCTCCAGCTTTGTTCTTTGTCAGGATTTGTCTATTCAAGGATTTTTGGGGTTCCACACAAATTTAAGGATTGTTTTTCCTATTTCTGTGAAAAATACCATTGGAACTTTTTATAGGGGTTGCATTGAATCTGTAGATAGCTTGGGGTAGTATGGTCATTTTAACAGTATTAATTCTTCTAATCCATGAAGATGAGCTATCTTTCCATTTGTGTCATTTTCAATTTCTTTCATCAAAGTCTTATAGTTTTCAGTGTATAGATCTTTAATATCTGTGGTTAAATTTATTCTCATTTTTTATGTAGTTGTAAATGGGACTGCTTTCTTAATTTCTCTTTCTCATAATTCATTACTAGTATATAGAAACTCAGCTGATTTTTGTTTATTGATTTTGTATTCTCTAACTTTACTGAATTATTTTATTAGTTCCAACATTTTTTTTGGTGGCCTCTTTAGTTTAGTTTCTCCATATAATATGTCATCTGCAAAATGAGCCAGTTTTACTTCTTCCTTTCTGAATTTAATGCCTTTTATTTCTTTTTCTTGCCTGATTGCTCTAGCTAGGACCTCCAATACAATGTTGAATCAAACTTGCCAGGGTAAAATGAGCTTCATTGGTAGTGTGCTAGTGGTGGTATAATGCCATCACAATGTTAAGTATGTAACAGTCAAGGCTGCTGTAGCCAGAGACCACAATGATTTAAGAAAGAATTTTATTGGGAGGTGGTAAGGACTGGTAAGGCATCCTGGTATCAGATTACTAGGCTCCTTCTATCATGTTGTTTTGTTATATCTAGGGTATTTTTTCTGTATCTTTGAAGATTTACAGTCCTGCCTTCAAGAAAGAGGAAAAAGAAGGAAGGCACACTCTTTTCTCATTTAGGTACAACCCAGGAGTTGTTACACATCACTTCTACTCGTATCCCATTGGACAGATCCTGGTCACGAAGCTACACCTAACTGTAAGAAAGTCTGGGAACTATCTTAATTGAGGTGAGCATACACCCAGCAAAACACCTATAACTAAAAGCAAACACCACTTAGGGGGAAAGCTACATACAAGTTCATCTGTTACAATGAATTTTGAAGAATAGTATTTAGAAGAAGAAAATAAGCAAAATGGGGGGACAACTTCCTCTATATAATCCTCATATGCACAGAAATGGTAATAATTTAAAAACCCTATTCAAAAATAATTCCCAGCTGCAAGTAATGTGGCTGTCTGAATATTAAGAAATTCTTCCAAGTGCATTATATTTCCAAATACACTTATCATATATGATCTTTCAGATACTATGCTATAAAAGGCTGTAGCTTTGTAAGTTGCCATCTCCTTTTAAAATATATTTTTAAATTGATATGAAAGATTATTTGTGCATAGTGATGAACTTTAGAGCATACAATATTAAAAATATAGTATAAAGATTACTCATTATATTGGGGACTTCCCTGGCTGTCCAGTGGTTAAGACTCCACGCTTCCACTGCAGGGGGCGCAGGTTCGATCCCTGGTCAGGGAACTAAGATCCTGCATGCTGCACAGTGTGGCAAAAAAAAAAAAAAAAAAATTACTCATTATATTCACCCAGAGATAACTGATAATATTAGTCGCTTATTTCTTTTTCTTATGCATATATTTAACAAAACTCAAGTCATTTATTTATCTTCCTTTTTGTTACCCAGTGGTATATTGTGCCTACATTCCCATGTCATTAAACACCATTCAAAAGCCTGAATTTTTTTTAAGTTATCTTCTTCCTAAATGCCTTATTGGTTTTACTATAAAATCATGGTACCATTGTAAAAGTGTATAAAATTATACCTATAGACTATAAAAGCATGAAAGTTAAGACTCTCTTATACTTAAAATCTCATTAATATAAAATTATTCTAAAATTAAGCTACAAAAAGTTTTTAATTCTACAAAAATTTGAAGTTGTGGTTAACTGTTTACCTACATTGTGGTTTAGAAGCTATATTACTTGTTTGACTTAGGAGATATATTCATGCCAACCTACTTTTGGCTCTACTTTACCTATCTTATATTAATTGTGTCATGATGTCAGTTTTGACCTATACCTTCCCACCTCTAGGCATCTTTGCCAAAAGACATAACCCTAAACCCTTCATAATTATAAGTACATCAAAGACTAACTGCTTTGCTTAGCTGCAGAGATCTATACAAGACTGTATCACTTGTATAACTTAAAAGAGACTTAAAGTTTTCAGTAAAATTCCTAAGAATGCATGATTATCCAACCTTTGTTACTTTCTGTAGTGACATAATGTTGTCAATCACAGAATGTGACATATTAAATAATATCAATTCTTAATTACCTTACATATAGATTTTCTCTAAATTAGGTATTGATTATCAGGTCAAACCTTTCTATCATTTAAATATTTAACATGCTTTTGAATTCTGAAATACTAAATCACAATATTATGAAACAAGGTGTCATCTTTTCAGGACTCACCTAGTCATAAATTGACAGTAACTTAGCAAAAGATAACAATAATCTTTTCCTATGGAGAAAGGTGCAAACATTAAACTATTTGGGCTTTTCCCTACTTTTTCTCCTTTTCAGAAAGGAGTCAATGTCTCAAACCTTCTTCTCTGACTTACTTATTAGTTAGAGTAGTAAACTGTGCTGATACAGGACAGAATTATTCCCAATTAAATTTTCTGCAAGTAAATAATGAAGAATTTTCCCTGAGGATTGGTATGTTATATTAAGAGTAGCTAATGAAACCATGAAGATAAGAATAAATGGAATATGTGCTAACTTGGCTAGTATGGAGTACAGCAAAAAAATCTTGTATCAATAATCCCGAAATGTGGATAGACAAATAGATTCATGCAGTACGATGCTACAAACTTTAAGATTACTAAGGTGGCAGTCAGGAAAGCTGAGTTCTAGTTTTGGTTAAACTAGTCAAGACTAACCATCTGACATCTTAAGTCACTTTTTGGGGTCTCAGTTTGCTCAACTGTAAAATAAGATATAACTAGAAGAGTCTAAGTCTTTTCAGCACTAAAATTCTATGTATATGATGATATATGATTAGACAGAACCCAAATTAAAACACTACAAAATTCTAGACAACATACAACTCTGTGAAAAAAAAATCATTTATGCATATCCACCTAATAGTACAAACCCATACTGAAAAAATAAGTTTGAATATTCTCTTAGAAGGTGAACTGCTTTATTCAAAAACACTTATGGGGACTTCCCTGGCAGTGCAGTGGTTGAGACTTCGCCTTCCAGTGCAAGGGGTGTGAGTTTGATCCCTGGTCAGGGAGCTAAGATCCCACATGCCTCATGGCCAAAAAACCAAAACATAAAACAGAAGCAGTATTGTAACAAATTCAATAAAGACTTTAAAAGTGGTCCACATCAAAAAAAAATCTTAAAAAAAATACTTTTGAATTAAATCCTCTTAAATACTGCCTTTAAAAGACTTACTTTATGCTGAAATTTACTCTAGCATGAAGACATAACATCAGGGTGTCCAAGCAAAGGAGCTAATACAGAAACTGAGTAACTTCTAAATAAACAGAATGATTTCACATATATTCGCTAACAAAAGTCATAAAATTATTGAACTTTAGAGCTGAATTTGGACCTCTTAACAGATATTTTACATGTATTAAATTCCCTTCATAATGTGTCAGAATTTATATCAATTCTTCCTATATTCTTACCATGTCCCCAAGATGTCTCTTTTCACAAAAGAAAGTATTTGTTATACAGTTGGTATATAAGGTTTATGAGTTAAAATCATGCATCTGCCTTATCAAAATTAAGTAGTATGTTTACCTGTTTTTAACCATTTTTATAGTTCACAAAATGGCTTCATGTAACTATAAATCTATATTCTCAATGGGAGTAAAGGAAGAGTCAGGGTTTTTCTAGTGACTTACATCCCTTAGGCTTAAAGAAAATAAAATGCCCTTCATTCCCAGGTCTAATCATCCTACAATTTGCTATGGGGTAGAATTCAGTTTATAGCCGATCTACTTCAGCCCCCACAACAGACATACATATCTACAAAACTTTCAAGAAATACAGATGTCAGTAACTCATCAAGTATTCCAGTGATGCACTAGGGCTGGCTCCTGTGGCCTTCCAAGTGCCAATAAAGGGTATCTCTTCCGAATTCTAAGTTCAGGGACATCATGTTGGTAGCTCAAAACTGGCCATGGTAGGAATAATTTACACCACAGAAATCAAGAAACTGGTTGATTTGGGGACTTTTGTTTGGATTTGGTTTTTGAAGAGCTGGTTGTTAGTCATTTAATGGCACGTTAACTGAGGTAATCCCAGGTTATGGTTCCTGAAGCCAAGTGTCCACTATCAAAGAAAAGACCTATAACTGTTCCTGATTCTACAACTCCTGGAACTGAATTTTTAACATTCATATATCCTTCTCCAGATGTATATAAGAGGGAGTAGGGTCCATATCATACATAATTTATTGCTTGTCTTTGAACCTATATAGCAATGTTGTCCAATAGAAATACAATGCAAGCCACATACATAACCTTAAATTTTCTACTATATGTTAAAAGTACATCTCAAATTAGATGTTAAATTTTCATCAGAAATACTTTATCTGTATTTAGATTTCATAAAATTTTCAGTTGAAGAAGTAATTTCATGTACCCAAGTTGGTCCATACATTCTTAAAAGTTTTACAATTACTAAACTGAGTATCAGTTTTTAAATTTAAAATTTTTTAAATAAATTAAAAAAATTTTTCCTTAGTCTTACTAGCCATGTTTGGAGAGTTCAATAGCCACACATAGTAGTAGTTACCATATTGGACAGCAGCTGTACAGCATCAGCACCTCAGGGGTTTTCCAGAAGCTTGAGCCTTATGCTGTGCTAGCTTGATGAGTGGAATCAAATGGATTATTTCAGTTTTCAGTGCCTCGTTTTCTGAGACAATAATAATCTTAGAGGAATAATCAATCAATAATTATAACTATTTAATAATAGACATTCTAATGATTGCAATAATCAGGAAATCACTCACATGATATAGCAGCTGCCACTTGTGGCATGTCAGCTTATTTAAAAACCAACTCATCAAGCAGTAGCTCATTTTGAAGAAGAGCTTAACCTTATTAGATGTTAGTAGCTATAAATGCTAAGCATTTATAGAGTGTTTTTCACCTTTAAAGGGCTTTACCAGTTGTAATTAATCTTATAACATAATAATGTATCATTCCTGTTAGTGAATTCCTGAGGTCAAAGAAGGCCTTTCTGCATAACAAAAACCTTCAATCTACTTGTCATATACTCTATATACTACAATGTATATAAATTAAAGTGTTAATACCTCATTCTTGAGAATTGAACAAGACAAAATATTCACTTTAAGTAACTTCTGATCCTGAGTACAATAAACTAATCTCAACAGAGAAAAATGGTGCTTCTATTATAATGTTCATCACTTGTGTATTGTCTGTGAAACTAACAAGAGTCAAGCACAGCTTTCTTGATTATATAAAAAAGATTTTTAAATCCCATTTTTATGGTACTTAACTTCTAAACTGCCATCAGAAGTATAGTAACACCATCCATTTTTATGGGCCTTCCCGTTTTCTAAGTGCTTACCTGCGTCATTTTATTATCTCAGCAACCCTAAAAGATAAATAGGACAGATGTTATGCCCATTTTTTGGATGAAATTCAGAAAGGCTGAGTGCCTTGTTTACATAATTACATACTCATCAGTGCAACAGCTAGAGCCCGAATTCAGGTCTTATGATTTTAGCCACCATTTATCAAGTGCATACTATAAACTGGAGAATATGTTGAACACCATGCATTATCTCATTAAATGGTCACAGCAATCTTAGATGAAGAAAGTATGCTGCAGAAAGATTGTTACATATAAGTCCTTTTTTCTCAAAGCATGTGTTCGTAACTTCTCTACTGTGCCGAATCTAGAAATGGACTATTATCAGGGTAGGAGAATAAAGGAACCAATCTTCATCAAAAATAAAAATTACTATATACTAACACATTATTTACCCAGCATAGTGCTAAGCTCTGCAATTACTGTCATGTTTCACATTTATAACAACCAACCATAAGAGTTAAGTATTAGTTTTCCCGTTTATAAGTGAGGACAAAGACTCAAAGTGACAGAAGCAGAATTGAAAACCATTCCTATTTGCCTCCTAATCTCATACTCCGAACCACTCTGCCATTCTGCTTTTTTATTTCAAGTCCACTGTAATTTCCCATATTCCTTACTGCCTAATGTTACTTTTTACTTATTTTTTGAGTTGTTTTGCTTTTTGTGGGATTTCTTTTTTGGGGTTTTTTTTGGCATTAAAAAAAGATAGGTTTTCTTTGTCATCTTTGTTTACCATATTATCCTAACAGTGCCAAACGCGAGCAGGTACACCATTTTCATAGCATAATGCAGGAAAGTAGCTTTGAGCAGTGTGTCATACAATCTCTATAACAACTTTGAGCAGTGAGCTGGAAGATTATAGTACTACTGTGGAACTGAATTTCTTTACCTTAGCCTTTGAGCTGAACAGTTCATTCACCTATTCAGTGGTAAACTTCAGCAATTTCTTCAAAGTTAAAGGAAATTGACTTGTTCGTTCAGTAGGTATTTTGATTTAAAGATGTATTTATAATAACAAAGTATGAGATAGAGGCATTATTACAGTAAATTTGCTTATAATGTAGCTAAATAATTTACATTAGTGGAGACCATTAAGTGTGGGTGAAGAGTGATTGCTTCAGTCAGAAAAATTCTTTTTTTCTACATTACCTGAAATTCTTACAAACTTCTCATTTCATGTTGCCTTAGTAATCAGAAATAAAAGTGTTTAGATCTTCATAACACTTTTTCATAACAAATGGCATGTTAACCTAAGCACTGTAAATACTTTGGGGCAAATTTGTTAAAATTCAATTAGTTCTTTTTTCTTTATTTTCTAAATTCCATAATTAGATAGTTACCGTGTTCCTGGTCAGACTGCCTCTAAGAAGGAAGTAAAACAAGTTTGTGCACATACATTCATATGCAGGGTCAAAGGTGAAGACAAAAAGTGAAAGAAAAACATGTTGTTTCTAGTAAAACTCTTTCCTTATCTAGAATTAGGTGTACTCATAAATGTATGCACTATAATAATGTGTAGAGATGACTGTTTCATTATTTTTTTATAAAATTTATAGTTTTTTCAAGCTAATAGTCTAGATATTTGGAATGCATTCATTTAAGCAGAAGAGATAGCTGGCAAATGTTTTATGTCAGGTGGTATGCATGTTAAGTTTATAACCTTTCTTCTCTTTATTCAATGTAAGTTAACTTGATGTGACAGGGTGTGATATATCACAGAGATGACTCAGGTCAGGAATTTCAAGAAATCTTAAAAACAATACCTTTTAAAAGGACTTAAATAAATAGTACTTAAAGATCTGTAGAGTATATAGTCTTTTTTTTTTTTTTAATACCCTGTTATCTATCAAAGAATTGAGTTCAACTGCTTAAACGTTTAGGAAAGTCTTTTACTCAGAAAAAAGTAAATATCTGCCAATTAGGGTAGGGGAGAAATCTCTAGGTTCCTTTACCATTAGAGTGCCTACCAGCAGATACATCTGTTTATTTAGAATTTATACATCTATTTGTTGACCAAAAAATTCAATGATAAATTTATATTTCCATCACCTGCTTTTCCTTTTTTTCTGAAGCCTTTGCAATTATATAGCTATCATTACAAACTCCTGTCCCAAAGCATGGGGTTTCAACGAAGAATATGGTTAGATCACAAGATTTGCTTCTAAAGGGCTGAATTTTGGTTCTATCATAGGAAAACAAGTGTGTACTTCAGTAAGTGGTAAAGTATGACATACATTTGGAGGAATGTACATACTGTAAGTTTTCAGCTCAGTAAACATACCCATATAACCAGCATCCAGATAATGGAAATGAACTTCATCAGCACTCTAAAAAGGCTCCCTTGTCCCAACTTCTCACGCCTCCGAAGGATAAACATTTCTGACTTCTAGTAGTACAAGTCAGTCTTACTTGATCTTGTAAGAGAATCATCTGTCCTTCTCTGGAAATAGGTTCACTCATAAATATATGTACTTTAGTAATGTACGGAGATGACTAGTAGGCTCTTTTTTGGGCAGGGTTGGGGTCTGACTTATTTCACGTAACATTACTTTTGTGAAATGCACCCATATTATTATGTATATTATTCCATTGTATATAGCAATATATAACAAAATGTAATCATTTTGTCACTGATGGATATTTCAGTTGTTTCCAGTTTGGGCTTTTATAAATGTTCTTCTAAATATCCTTTGTGAATATACCTATCCATTTCCACATACATTCAACTTTAGTAGATACCTCCAAAGATTTCTTCAGTAGCTGAAACAATTTACATTTTTGTTATCAGTACATGAGAACTACAGTTTAGCCTCATCTTTGCCAACAGTTGTTATCCCCTGCCACCATTTTACTCATTCTGAAGGGTGGATAGTGGTATTACATTATAGATTTAATTTGTATTTCCCTGATGACTCAGGAAATTGAGCATCCAGTTACATGTTTATCAGAAATTTGAGTATGTTTTGTGAAGTGCCTGTCAAGACTTCTGATCATTATTCCATTGCATTATCATTCTTTTTTCTTATGATTTTTCAGGAGTCCTTTATATAATCCTGACATTACTGCAAATATTTTCTACCACTCTTGGGTTCCCTTTTTTGCTTTTTTAATATTGTATTTTGATGAGCAGAAGTTTTTAGTAGTAATGTGCTACATTTCCCATTTTTTTCCATTATGTTGATTACATTTTGTGCCCTGTTTAAAAAAGTTTGTAGAGATATCTTATGTTATAAAGAGATATCTTCTATTTTCTTTAAGATCTTTGTCTTACGTTTTTTTTAAGTCTTTATTGAATTTGTTACAATATTGCTTCTGTTTTATGTTTTGGTTTTTTGGCTGCAAGGCATGTAGGATCTTAGCTCTCTGACCAGAGATCAAACCCACACCTCCTGCATTGAAAGGCAAGTCTTAACCACTGGACCACCAGGGAAGTCCCTGTCTTACCTTTTATATTTAGATCTATAATCCATATAGAATTGGTTTTTGTATACACTGTTGGGCAGGGTTTTAAAAATGTGTGTTTTAACCAAATGGATATCCACAAGAACCAGCAGAACTTATTTTCATCCTTTCTCTATTGCACTGCAGTGGCACCTTTGTTGTAAATCAGGTAACTACACTATATCTATTATCATTGTTTCAATTACTATAGATTTGTAAAAGGTCTGGGTTTCTAGTTATGTAAGTCTTCTAGCTTTGTTTTTGTTCAGAATTGCCTTGACTATTCTTAGTCCTTTGCACTTTCATTTCCATTTTATAAACAACTGTCAATTTACACAAAAAATATTGTTAGGACTTTAATTGGGTTTGCATTGAATCTATAATCAGCTTATGAAGAACTGACATCTTGAGAACACTGAGTCTTCCACATGCTATATGTCTTTCCACTTATTTAATTACTTTTTCCTAATATTTCATAATTTTCAATGCAGAGGTTCTTAAATTTATTTCTAAATATTTAGGATATTTATGCTATTGTTAATGGCATATTTTGTTTCATTTTCTGTATGCTTTTTTTTAATATAAGCATAAAATAAGTCTTAGTATATTTGTCTCATATGCACTGATTTAAAAAAAAAGACTGAGCAGATACATAGAGCATCGAGAGGGAAATAAAGGGCGGCTCAGGAGGTTACTTGAGAGAGACTATGTTCCTTGAAACCAACAATCAAAACTAATAACCAATTTATAGTGGTCCTTGTCTAGTAGTGGCCCATACCTGAACCACCTGTGAATTGGTTTCTGTTGTCTATCTGATCTCTGGTTTTTCATTGGTATGATCTTCTCTCTTGGCTTTGCCAGTTATTTTTATTGAATTCTAATTCTTGATTTCAAAAAATTATAGAGTCATCCATAATGTTATATTCCTCTTTCCTTTTCCTCTGCTAGGTAGAAAGAATGATGGATGACAACCTTAATCCAATCAGAGACTGTGCTAAATAAATGCTGGGTTGTAATTTTGATAAAATTCAGTCTACCTCCAGCCTTCCTCTATATCTATAATGTGTGTGTGTACATACATATACAAAGACATATATAATAATGTTATATGTAGTCTGTATTACATAATTCATGTGTCACTAAAATGGAACAGATAAATACTTTAAAATTTTGTACAGATTTCTATTTCTTCTTAGATGGGATACTGGTGTGCTGCACACTCTTCCACCCTACCTGAAAGCAAAATTTACTCCTTTTTTTCTTTACATATTTTTTTATTGAAGTATAGCTGATTTACATTGTTGTGTTACTTACTGCTGTAGAGCAAAGTGATTCAGTTATACCTATATATATTCTTTTTTTTAATATTCTTTTCCATTATGGTTTATCATACGATATATTTTTTTACATCTTTATTGGAGTATAATTGCTTTACAATGTTTTGTTAGTTTCTGCCGTGTAAGTGAATCAGCTACATGTATACATATGTCCCCATACCCCCTCCCTCTTAAGCATCCCTCCCACCGTCCCTATCGCACCCCTCTAGGTGGTCACAAAACACCTAGGTGATATACCTGTGCTATGCAGCTGATTCCCACTAGCTATCTATTTTACATTTGGTAGTGTATATATGTTAATACTACTCTCTCACTTCGTCCCAGCTTACCCTTCTCTCTCCCCGTGTCCTCAAGTCCATTCTCTATCTCTGTGTCTTTATTCCTTTCCTGCCCCTAGGTTCACGAGAACCATTTTTTTTAGATTTAGATAACGCATATAGCGTTAGCATACAGTATTTGTTTTTCTCTTTCTGACTTACTTCACTCCGTATGACAGACTCTAGGTCCATCCACCTCACTACAAATAACTCAATTTCGTTTCATTTTATGGTAATATTCCATTGTATATATGTGCCACATCTCCTTTATCCATTCATCTGTCGATGGACATTTAGGTTGCTACCATGTCCTGGCTATTGTAAATAGTGCTGCAATGAACATTGGGGTACATGTGTCCTTCTAAACTGTGGTTTTCTCAGGGTATATGCCCAGTAGTGGGATTGATGGGTTGTATGGTAGTTCTATTTATAGTTTTTTAAGGAACCTCCATACTGTTCTCCATAGTGGCTGTATCGATTTACATTCCCACTAACAGTGCAAGAGGGTTTCCTTTTTTCCACACCCTCTCCAGCATTTACTGTTCGTAGATTTTTTGATGATGGCCATTCTGACTGGTGTGAGGTGATAGATACCTCATTGTAGTTTTGATTTGCATTTCTCTAATGATTAGTGAGGTTGAGTATTCTTTCATGTGTTTGTTGGCAATCTGTATATCTTCTTTGGAGAAATGGCTATTTAGGTCTTCTGCCCATTTTTGGATTGGGTTGTTTGTTTTTTTTGATATTGAGCTGCATGAGCTGCTTGTAAATTTTGGAGATTAATCCTTTGTCAGTTGCTTCATTTGCAAATGTTTTCTCCCATTCTGAGTATTGTCTTTTCATCTTGTTTATGGTTTCCTTTGCTGTGCAAAAGTTTTTAAGTTTCATTAGGTCCCATTTGTTTCTTTCTGTTTTTATTTCCATTACTCTAGGAGGTGGGTCAAAAAGGATCCTGCTGTGCTTTGTGTCATAGAGTGTTCTGCCTATGTTTTCCTCGAACAGTATTATAGTGTCTGGCCTTACGTTTAGGTCTTTAATCCATTTTGAGTTTATTTTTCTGTATGGTGTTAGGAAGTGTTCTAATTTCATTCTTTTCCATGTAGCTGTCCAGTATTCCTAGCACCATTTATTGAAGAGACTGTCTTTCTTCCCTTGTGTAGTCTTGCCTCCTCTGTCATAGATTAATTGGCCGTAGGTTTGTGGGTTTATCTCTGGGCTTTCTATCCTGTTCCATTGATCTATATTTCTGCTTTTGTTCCAGTACCATACTGTCTTGATTACTGTAGCTTTGTAGTGTAGTCTGAAGTCAGGGAGCCTTATTCTTCCAGCTCTGTTTCTCTTTCTCAAGATTGCTTTTGCTATTCGGGATCTTTTGTGTTTCCATACAAATTGTAAAATTTTTTGTTCTAGTTCCTTGAAAAATGCCATTGGTAGTTTGATAGGGATTGCACTGAATCTGTAGATTGCTTTGGGTAGTATAATCATTTTCACAATGTTGATTCTCCCAATCCAAGAACATGGTATAATCTCTCCATCTGTTTGTATAGTCTTTGATTTCTTTCATCAGTGTCTTATAGTTTTCTGCATACAGGTCTTTTGTCTCAAGTAGGTTTATTCCTAGGTATTTGATTCTTTTTGTTGCAATGGTAAATGGGAGTGTTTTCTTAATTTCTCTTTTGATTTTTCATTGTTAGTGTATAGGAATGCAAGAGATTTCTGTGCATTAATTTTGTATCCTGCTACTTTACCAAATTCATTGATGAGCTCTAGTAGTTTCTGGTAACATATTTAGGATTCTCTATGTATAGTATCATGTCATCTGCAAACTGACAGTTTTACTTCTTTTCTGATTTGGATTCCTTTTATTTCTTTTTCTTCTCTGATTGCCACAGCTAAAACTTCCAAAACTATATTGAATAATAGTGGTGAGAGTGGGCACCCTTGTCTTGTTCCTGATCTTAGAGGAAATGGTTTCAGTTTTTCACCATTGAGAATAATGTTGGCTGTGGGTTTGTCGTATATGGCCTTTATTATGTTGAGGTAGGTTCCCTCTTTGCCCACTTTCTGGAGAGTTTTTATCATAAATACGTGTTGAATTTTGTCAAGCTTTTTCTGCATCTATTGAGATTATCATATAGCTTTTATTCTTCAATTTGTTAATATGGTGTATCACATTGATTTGCGTATATTGAAGAATCCTTGCATTCCTGGGATAAACCCCACTTGATCATGGTGTATGATCCTTTTAATGTGTTGTTGGATTCTGTTTGCTAGTATTTTGTTGAGGATTTTTTCATCTGTGTTCATCAGTGATATTGGCCTGTAGTTTCCTTTTTTTGTGACATCTGGTTCTGGTATCAGGGTGATGGTGGCCTCATAGAATGAGTTTGGGAGTGTTCCTCCCTCTGCAATATTTTGGAAGAGTTTGAGAAGGATAGGTGTTAGCTCTTCTCTAAATGTTTGATAGAATCCCCATGTGAAGTCATCTGGTCCTGGACTTCTGTTTGTTGGAAGACTTTTAATCACAGTTTCAGTTTCAGTGTTTGTGATTGGTCTGTTCATATTTTCTATTTCTTTCCTGGTTCAGTCTTGGAAGGTTGTACTTTTCTAAGAATTTGTGCATTTCTTTCAGGTTGTCCATTTTATTGGCACAGAGTTGCTTGTAGTAGTCTCTCATGATCTTTTGTATTTCTGCAGTGTTGTTGTTACTTCTCCTTTTTGATTTCTAATTCTGTTGATATGAGTCTTCTCCCTTTCTTTCCTGATGAGTCTGGCTAATGGTTTATCAATTGTGTTTATCTTCTCAAAGAACCAGCTTTTAGTTTTATTGATCTTTGCTATTGTTTCCTTCATTTCTTTTTCATTTATTTCTGATCTATATTTATGACTGCTTTCCTTCTGCTAACTTTGGGGGTTTTTTTTGTTCGTCTTTCTCTAATTGCTTTAGGTGTAAGGTTAGGTTGTTTGAGATTTTTCTTGTTTCTTGAGGTAGGATTGTATTGCTATAAACTTCCCTCTTAGAAATGCTTTTGCTGCATCCCATAGGTTTTGGGTCATCATGTTTTGTCATTTGCCTCTAGGTATTTTTTGATTTCCTCTTTGATTTCTTCAGCGATCTCTTGGTTACTTAGTAGTGTATTGTTTAGCCTCCATGTGTTTGTATTTTTTACAGGTTTTTTTTCCTGTAATTGATATCTAGTCTCATAGCGTTGTTTTCAAAAAAGATACTTGATATGATTTCAGTTTTCTTAAATTTACTGCGGCTCAATTTGTGACCCAAGATATGATCTATCCTGGAGAATGTCCCATGTGCATTTGAGAAGAAAGTGTATTCTGTTGTTTTTGGATGGAATGTCCTATAAATATCAATTAAGTCTATCTGGCCTAATGTGTCATTTAAAGCTTGTGTTTCCTTATTTATTTTCATTTTGGATGATCTGTCCATTGGTGTAAGTGGAGTGTTAAAGTCCCCTACTATGATTGTGTTACTGTCGATTTCCCCTATTATGGCTGCTGGCATTTGCCTTGTATTGAGGTGCTCCTATGTTCGGTGCATAAATATTTGCAATTGTTACAATTTCTTGGATTGATCCCTTGATCATTATGTAATGTCCTTCTTTGTCTCTTGTAATAGTCTTTATTTTAAAGTCTATTTTGTCTGATATGAGTATTGCTACCCCAGTTTTCTTTTGATTTCCACTTGCATGAAATATCCTTTTCTATCCCCTCACTTTCTGTCTGTATGTGTCCCTAGGTCTCTTGTAGACAGCATATATATGGATGTTGTTTTCGTATCCATTCAGCCAGTCTGTGTCTTTTGGTTGGAGCATTTAGTCCATTTACATTTAAGGTAATTGTTGATATGTATGTTCCTATTACCATTTTCTTAATTGTTTTGGGTTTGTTTTTGTAGGTCTTTTCCTTCTTCTGTGTTTCCTGCCTAGAGTGATTCCTTTTGCATTTGTTGTAAAGCTGGTTTGGTGGTACTGAATTCTCTTAACTTTTGCTTGTCTGTAAAGGTTCTAATTTCTCCATCAAATCTGAATGAGATCCTTGCTGGGTAGAGTAATCTTGTTTGTAGGTTCTTCCCTTTCATCACTTTAAGTATATCATGCCACTCCCTTCTGGCTTGCAGAGTTTCTGCTGAAAGATCAGTTGTTAACCTTGTGGGGATTCCCTTGTATGTATTTGTTGCTTTTCCCTTGCTGCTTTTAATATTTTTTGTTTATATTTAATTTTTGAAAGTTTGATTAATATGCGTCTTGGCGTGTTTCTCCTGGGTTTATTCTTTATGGGACTCTCTGCGCTTCCTGGACATGATCCACTATTTCCTTTCCCATGTTAGGGAAGTTTTCGACTATAATCTCTTCAAATATTTTCTCAGGCCCTTTCTTTTTCTCTTCTTCTTCTGGGATCCCTATAATTCGAATGTTGGTGCATTTAATGTTGTCCCAGAGGTGTCTGAGACTGTCCTCAATTCTTTTCATTCTTTTTTCTTTATTCTGCTCTGCAACAGTTATTTCCACTATTCTATCTTCCAGGTCACTTATCTGTCTTCTGCCTCAGTTATTCTGCTATTGATTCCTTCTAGAGTATTTTTAATTTCATTATTGTGTTGTTCATCATTGTTTGCTCTTTAGTTCTTCTAGGTTCTTGTTAAACGTTTCTTGTATTTTCTCCATTCTATTTCCGAGATTTTGGATCATCTTTACTATCATTACTCTGAATTCTTTTTCAGGTAGACTGCCTATTTTCTCTTCATTTTTTTGGTCTGGTGGTTTTTACTTTGCTCCTTCATCTGCTGCATATTTCTTTATCTTCTCATTTTGTTTAACTTACTGTGTTTGGGGTTTCCTTTCCGCAGGCTGCAGGTTCGCAGTTTCTCTTACTTCTGGTGTCTGTCCCCAGTGGATGAGGTCGGTTCAGTGGCTTGTGTAGGCTTCTTGGTGAGGGGGACTAGTGCCTGTGTTCAGGTGGGTGGGGCTGTGTCTTGTCCCTCTGGTGGGCAGGCCCATGTCTGGTGGTGTGTTTTGGGTTGTCTGTGAACTTAGTATGACTTTAGGCAGCCTGTCTGCTAATGGGTGGCAATGTGTTCCTGTCTTGCTAGTTGTTTGGCATGGGGCATCCAGTACTGGAGCTTGCTGGCCGTTGGCTGGAGCTGGGTATTGGCATTAAGACGCAGATCTCTGGGAGAGCTCTTGCCGATTAATATTACATGGGGACTGGAGGTCTCTGGTGGTCAACATCCTGGACTCAGCTCTCTCACCTCTGAGGCTCAGGCCTGACTCCTGGCCAGAGCATGAAGACCCTGCCAGCCACATGGCATGGAAGAAAAAGAAGAAAAAGAAAAAAAAAAACCGAACAGACAGAACCCCAAGACAAATGGTAAAAGCAAAACTAAACAGACAAAATCACACAAAGAAACATACATACACACACTCACAAAAAGAGGAAAAAAAAAAAGGAAGAGAGCAACCAAACGAATAAACAAACCCACAAATGAAAACACTAAAAACTAAACTAAGATAAACATAAAACCAAAAACAAATCAAACACAGAAAACAAACCCCAAGTCCACAGTTGCCCCCAAAGTCCACAGCCTCGATTTTGGGAACACTTGTTGTCTATTCAGATATTCCACAGATGTAGGATTTACCAAGCTGATTGCGGGAATTTAATCTGCTGCTCCTGAGGCTGAATGGAGAGATTTCCCGTTCTCTTCTTTGTTCACACAGCTCCTGGGATCCAGCTTTAGTTTTGTCTCTGCATGTAGGCTGCCCTCAGGCATCTGTTTCCTGCCCAGACAGGAGGGGGTTAAAGCAGCAGCTGATTAGGGCTATCTTGCTCACTCAGGCTTCGGAGAGAGAGAGGTACGGTAGTCAAAATTGGGATGTGGGGAGTGCCTGTGGCAGCAGAGGCAGAGTGAAATTGCAACAGCCTGAGGCGCATCGTGTGTTCTCCCAGGGAAGTTGGCCCTGGATCACGGGACCCTGGCAGTGGCGTGCTGCAGAGGCTCCTGGGAGAATGTGGGTAGTGACCTGCGCTTGCACACAGGGCCCTTGTTGGAAGCAGCAACAGTGGTAGCAGTCCATGCCCACCTCTAGGGTCCGAGATGATAGCCACAGCTCACACCCTTCTCTGGAGCTCGCTTAGGCAGTGCTCTGCCATCTGTGGGCACAAGGAGCAGGAAGCCCCTCTCCTTGTGGACCCTGAAACAATGGCCTCTTGCCTCTCCGGCAGTTCTAGACTTTTCCCTGGACTCCCTCCTGGCTAGCTGTGGTGCACTAGCCCCCTTCAGGCTGTCCTCATGCAGTCAACCCCAGTCCTCTCCCTGGGGTCTGACCTCCAAAGCCCGAGCCTCAGCTCCCAGCCCCCACCTGCCCCAACAGATGAGCAGACAAGCGTCTCAGGCTGGTGAGTGCTGGTTGGCACCGATCCTCTGTGTGGGAAACTCTCCACTTTGCCCTCCACACCCCTGTTGCTGTGCTCTCCTCTGAGGCTCCGAAGCTCCCCCTTGTCATTCCCTGCCAGTGAGGGGGCTTCCTAGAATGTGGAAACTTTTCCTCCTTCACAATTCCCTCCCAGAGATGCAGGTCCCATCACTATTCTTTTGTCTCTGTTTTTTCTTTTGCCCTACCCAGGTACGTGGGGATTTTCTTGCCTTTGGGCAAGTCTGAGGTCTTCTGCCAGCATTCAGTAGGTGTTCTGTAGGAGTTGTTCCACATGTAGATGTATTTTTGATGTATTTGTGGGGAGGAAGATGATCACCATGTTTTATTCCTGCACCATCTTGAAGGTTTGGCAAAATTTACTTTTAAAATACTTTCCTCTTTATATTGTCTCTTATCTTTCAAGTAACTTTACTGTTTAAAATTTTATTGGAGTATAGTTGACGATTCAG
Organism: Balaenoptera physalus; assembly: GCF_965194825.1. Lineage (NCBI taxonomy): Eukaryota > Metazoa > Chordata > Mammalia > Artiodactyla > Balaenopteridae > Balaenoptera > Balaenoptera physalus. The sequence goes on from NC_138894.1 coordinate 44,473,891, forward strand.
TTATACATATAATATATTCGTTCTTTTTCAGATGCTTTTCCCATATAGCTTATTACAGAATATTTGGAAGAGTTCCCTGTGCTATACAGTAGATCCTTGTTTGTTATCTGTTTTGTATATAGTATTGTATGTTAATCCCAAGCTCCAAATTTATCCTTTCCCCCGATGTTTCCCTTTGGTAACCATGTTTGTTTTCGAAGTCTATGAATCTGTTTTTTTTGTGTGTGTGTGAAGAAGTTCATTTATACCATTTTTATTTTAATTAGATTCCACACATGAGTGATATCATATGATATTTGTCTTTCTCTTATTTCATTTAGTATAATTTCTAGCTCCATCCATGTTCCTGCAAATGGCATTATTTTGTTCTCTTTTATGACTAATATTCAACTGTATATATGTACCAATTCTTCCCTATCCATTCCTATGCTGATGGACACTTAGGGTGCTTCCGTGTCTTAGCTATTGTAAATAGTGCTGCAGTGAACATTGGGGTACATGTATATTTTCAAATTATGGTTTTCCCTGGATATATGCCCAGGAATGGGATTCCTATATCATATGGTAGTTCTATTTTTAGTTTTTTAAGGAACCTCCATATTGTTCTCCATAGTGGTTGTACCAGTTTACATTCCCACCAACAGTTTAGGTGGGTTTGCTTTTCTCCACACCCTCTGCAGTGTTTATTGTTTGTAGACTTTTTGATGATGGCCATTCTGACTGGTGTGAGGTGATGCCTCATTGTAGTTTTGATTTGCATTTCTCTGACAAAATGTTGAGCATCTTTTCATGTGCTTTTTGGCCATCTATATATCTTCTTTGAAAAATGTCTGTTTAGATCTACTGCCCATTCTGTGATTAGTTATTTATATTGACATAGAGCTGCATAGGCTGTTTGTATTGTGTTGGCCAAAAAGTGCCTTTGGTTTTTAAGTACACATTTTTCATTTTCACCAAGAACTTTATTGAGCAATGTATTCACTCTTTTGGTCCACTACCTTCTGCCATTTTTCAGGCAACTTCATAATTCCATCTTCCCAAAACTTTTTATCTTTTTGAGCAAAGAACTGTTCAGGTGCCTTTTACAGTCTTCCAGGGAATTGAAATTTTTTCCATTAAGAGAATTTTGTGAAGACTGCAATAAATGGAAATCTGAAGGTGCAATGTCTGGTGAATACGGCAGATGAATCAGAACTTCCCAGCCAAGCTGTAACAGTTTTTGCCTGGTCATCAAAGAAACATGCAGTCTTGCATTATCCTGATGGTAGATTATACATTTTCTATTGACTAATTCCGGACGCTTTTCGTTGAGTGCTGCTTTCAGTTGGTCTAATTGGGAGTAATACTCATTGGAATTAATCATTTGGTTTTTTGGAAGGAGCTCATAATAGAGGACTCCCTTCCAATCCCCACCATATATTGATAAACAACATCACCTTCTTTGGATGAAGACTGGACTTTGGTGTGGTTAGTGGTGGTTCATTTCGCTTCACCATGATTTCTTGGGTTCCACATTATTGTACAGCAGGGTCCCCAACCCCCGGACCAGTATTGGTCTGCGGACCAGCCTGTTAGGAACCAGGCCGCACAGCAGGAGGTGAGTGGCAAGCAAGTGAAGCTTCGTCTGCTGATCCCCATTGCTCACATTACCGCCTGAACCACCCTCACCCCGTCTGTGGAAAAACTGTCTTCCATGAAACTGGTCCCTAATGACAAAAAGGTTGGGGAGCACTGTTGCACAGTATCCACTTTTCATTGCCCATCACAGTTTGTTTTAAAAACGGAACATTTTCATTACATTTCAGTAGGGAATCACATGGAGAAATACGGTCAAGAAGGTTTTTTCACTTAACTTATGTGGAAGCCAAACACCAAAGTGATTAACATAACCAAGGTGGTGCAAATGATTTTCAATGCTTGATATGGATATTTTGAGCATGTCGGCTATCTCACGCATGATATAACATTGATTTTTCTCAATTAATGTCTCGATTTGATCGCTATCAACTTCAACTGTTCTACCCAATGGTGGAGCATTGTCCAGCAAGAAATCTCCAGCATGAAATTTTGCAAACCATTTTTGACATGTTCAATCAGTCACAGCACCTTCTCCATAAACTGCACAAATCTTTATTTGGATTTCTGTTGTGTTTTTACCTTTCTTGAAATAATAAAGCATAATATGCCAAAAATGTTGTTTTCTTTCTTCCATCTTCAGTATTAAAATGGCTACAAAAAAATTCACCAATTTTGATGGTTTTTTTTTAATTCACACTGTTATGACAGCTGTCACAATATAATCTAACAAAATTGTTTCAAATGAAGTTAAAGACAACTAAGCGCTACTAGAGCCACCTTACGGAAAAAACTGAACGAACCTTTTGGCCAACCCAATATATTTTGGAGATTAATCCCTTGTTGGTTGCTTCGTTTGCAAATATTTTCTCCCATTCTGTGGGTTGCCTTTCCATTTTGTTGATGGATTCTTTTGCTGTACAAAAGCTTTTAAGTTTAATTAGATCCCATTTGTTTTTTTGTTATTTTCATTACTCTAGGAGGTGGATTCAAAAACATGTTGCTGCGATTTATGTCAAAGTGTGTTCTGCCTCCATTTTTCTCTAAGAGTTTTAGAGTGTCTGGCCTTACGTTTAGGTCTTTGATCCATTTTCGGTTTATTTTTGTGTATGGTGTTAGAGAATGTTCTAATTTCATTCTTTTACATGTAGCTGTCCAGTTTTCCCAGCACCATTTATTGAAGAGACTGTCTTTCCTCCCTTGTGTAGTCTTGCCTCCTTTGTCATAGGTTAATTGACTGTAGGTTCGTGAGTTTATCTCTGGGCTTTCTATCCTGTTCCATTGATCTATATTTCTGTTTTTGTGCCAGTACAATACTGTTCTGATGACTGTAGCTTTGTAGCATAGCCTGATGTCAAGAAGTCTGATTCCTCAAGCTCTGCTTTTCCTTTTTGAGATTGCTTTGGCTATTCAGGTCTTTTGTGTAGCCATACAAGTTTTAAGATTTTTTGTTCTAGTTCTGTGAAAATTGCCATTGGTAATTTGATAGGGATTGCACTGAATCTGTAGATTGCCTTGGGTAATATTGTCACTTTGACAATATTGATTCTTCCAGTCCAAGAACATGGTATATATCTCTCCATCTGTTTGTGTCTTCTTCAATTTTTTTTATCAGTGTCTTATAGTTTTCAGAGTACAGGTCTTTTGTCTCCTTAGGTAGGTTTATTCCTAGGTATTTTACTCTTTTTGATGTGATGGTAAATGGCATTATTTCTTTAATTTCTTTCATTGTTACTGTATAGAAATGCAAGAGATTTCTGTGTATTAATTTTGTATCCTGAAACTTTACTGAATTCATTGATAAGCTCTTAGTAGTTTTCTGGTAACATCTTTAGGATTTTCTATATATAGTATCATGTCACTTGCAAACAGTAACAGTTTTACTTCTTCTTTTCCAATTTGGATTCCTTTTATTTGTTTTTCTTCTCTGATTGCCATGGCTAGGACTTCCAAAACTATGTTGAATAAAAGTGGTGAGAGTGGACATCCTTGTCTTGTACCTGATCTTAGAGGAAATGCTTTCAACTTTTCACCATTGAGGATGATGTTACTGTGGGTTTGTCATTTATGACCTTTATTATAAGTTCTCTCTATGCCCACTTCCTGGAGAGTTTTTATCATACATGAGTGTTGAATTTTGTCAAAAGCTTTTTCTGCATCTACTGAGATGATCATATGGTTTTTATTCTTCAGTCTGTTGAAGAATCCTTGCATCTCTGGGATAAATCACACTTGATCATGGTGTATGATCCTTTTAATGTATTCGGTTATGATTCAGTTTGCTAGTATTTTGTTGAGGATTTTTGCATCTATGTTCATCAGTGATATTGGCCTGTAATTTTCTTTTTTCGGGGGTATCTGTGTCTGGTTTTGGTATCAAGGTGATAGTGGCCTCATAGAATGAGCTTGGGAGTGTTCCTTACTCTGCAATTTTTTGGATGAGTTTCAGTAGGATAGGTGTTAACTCTTCTCTAAATGTTTGATAGAATTCCCCTGTGAAGCCATTTGGTCCTGGACTTTTGTTTGTTGGAAATTTTTTAATAACTGTTTCAATTTCAGTACTTGTAACTGGTCTGTTCATATTTTCTACTTCTTCCTGGTTCAGTCTTGGAAGGTTGTATTTTTCTAAGAATGTGTCTGTTTCTTCTAGGTTGTCCATTTTATTTGACTATTGTTATTTGTAGTAGTCTCTTGTGATTCTTTGTATTTCTGTGGTGTTGGTAGTAACTTCTTTTTCATTTTGAATTTTATTGATTTGAGCCCTCTTCGTTTTTTTCTTGATGCATCTGGCCAGAGGTTTATCAATTTTGTTTATCTTTTCAAAGAACCAGCTTTTTGTGTCATTGATCTTCACTATTGTTTTATTCTTCTCTATTTCATTTATTTCTGCTCTGATCATTATGATTTATTTCCTTCTACTAACTTTGGGTTTTGTTTGTTCTTACTCTAGTTGTTTTAGGTGTAAGGTTAGGTTGTTTATTTGAGATTTTTCTTGTTTCCTTAAGTAAGATTATACTGCTATAAACTTCCGTCTTAGAACTGCTTTTGCTGCATCCCACAGGTTTTGAATTGTTGTGTTTTCATTGTCATTTGTCACTAGGTATTTTTAAATTTCCTCTTTGATTTCTTCAATTATCCACTGGTTGTTTAGTAACATATTGTTTAGCCTTCCCGAGTTTGTGTTTTTTACAGTTTTTTTTTTCCTGTAATTGATTTCTAACCTCATAGAGTTGTGGCCATAAAAGAAGGTTGCTATGATTTCAGTTTTCTTAAACTTACCAAGGCTTGATTTGTGGCCCAAGATGTGATCTATCCTGGAGAATGTTCCATGTGCACTTGAGAAGAATGTATTCTGCTGCTTTTGGATAGAATGTTCTATAAGTATCAGTTAAGTCCATCTGGTCTAATGTGTCATTTAAAAAAATTTTTTTTTATATTGGGGCACATTTGATTAACAATGTTGTGTTAGTTTCAGGTGTACAGCAAAGTGATTCAGTTACACATATAAATGTATCTATTCTTTTTCAAATTCTTTTCCCATTTAGATTATTAAAGAATATTAAGCAGAGTTCCCTTTAGGTAGCTCTACAGTAGGTCCTTGTTGGTTATCTACTTCATACATAGTAGTGTGTACACGTCAATTCCAGACTCCCGATCTATCCCTCCCTACTACCCTTCCTCCTGGTAACCATAAGTTTGTCCTCTAAGTCTGTGACTTTGTTTCTCTTTTGTTGATAAGTTCATTTGTATCTTTTTTTAAGATTCCACATATAAGCGATATCATATGATATTTGCCTTTCTCTTTCTGACTTACGTCACTCAGTATGACCATGTCTAGGTCCATCCATATTGCTGCAAATGGCATTATTTTGTTCTTTTTTTGGCTGTGTAATATTCCACTTTATATATGTACCACATCTTCTTTTTCCATTCATCCATCAATGGACATTTAGGTTGCTTCCATGTCCTGGCTATAAATATTGCTACAATAAACATTGGGGTGTATGTATCTTTTAGAATTATTGTTTTCTCTGGATATATGCCCAGGAGTGGGATTGCAGGGTCATATGGTAGCTCTATTTTTACTTTTTAAGGAATGTCCATACTGTTCTCCATTGTGGCTGTACCAGTTTACATTTCCACCAACAGTGTAGCAGGATTTGCTTTTCTCCACACCCTCTCCAGCATTTATTGTTTGTTGATTTTTTGATTATGTCCATTCTGACTTGTGTGAGGCAGTATCTCATTGTAGCTGTTATTGTTCTGGCCACGCCACACGAATTGCAGGATCTTAGTTCCCTGACCAGGGTTGAACCTGGGCCCTCAGCACTAAAAACGTGGAGTCCTAGTCACTGGACCACTAGGGAATTCCCTCATTGTAATTTTGATGTGCACTTCTCTAATAATTAGCGATGTTGAGTATCTTTTCATGTGCCTCTTGGCCATCTTTCTTCCTTGGATAAATGTTTATTTAGGTCATTGGCCCATTTTTGATTGGGTTTTTTGGTTTTTTTATATTAAGCCACATGAGCTATTTGTAAATTTTGGGGATTTTCTCCCATTCTGTGGGTTGTCTTTCCATTTTGTTGATGGATTCCTTTGCTGTGCAAAAGCTTTTAAGCTTAATTAGATCCCATTTGTTTATTTTTGTTTTTATTTTCATTGCCCTAGGAGGTGGATTCAAAAACATGTTGCTGCAATTTATGTCAAAGAGTGTTCTGCCTGCATTTTCCTCTAAGAGTTTTAAAGTGTCCGGCCTTACATTTAGGTCTTTGACCATTTTGAGTTTATTTTTGTGTATGGTGACAGAGAATGTTCTAATTTCATTCTTTTTTACATGTAGCTGTCCAATTTTCCTAGCACCATTTATTGAAGAGACTGTCTTTCCTCCCTTGTGTAGTCTTGCCTCCTTTGTCATAAATTAATTGACTGTAGGTTCATGGGTTTATCTCTGGGCTTTCTATCCTGTTCCATTGATCTATATTTTTGGCTTTGTGCCAGTACCATACTGTTTTGATGCCTGTAGCTTTGTAGTATAGTCTGACGTCAAGGAGCCTGATTCCTGCAGCTCTGTTTTCCTTTCTCAAGATTGCTTTGGCTCTTTGGGTCTTTTGTGTATCTATACAAATTTAAAGATTTTTTGTTCTAGTCCTGTGAAAAATGCCATTCTTAATTGATAGGGATTGCATTGAATCTGTAGATTGTCTTGGGTAGTATAGTCATATTGACAATATTGATTCTTCCAATCGAAGAACATGGTATATCTCTCCATCTGTTTGTGTCATCTTTGAATTTTTTTATCGGTGTCTTACAGTTTTCAGAGTACAGGTCTTTTGTCTCCTTAGGTAGGTTTATTCCTAGGTATTTTATTGTTTTTATGTGATGGTAAATGGGATTGTTTCTTTAATTTCTCTTTCTGATCTTTAGTCGTTCGTGTATAGAAGTGCAACAGATTTCTGTGTATTAAGTTTGTATCCTGCAACTTTACCAAATTCATTGATGAGCTTTAGTAGTTTTCTGGTATCGTCTTGAGGATTTTCTTTGTATAGTATCATGTCATCTGCAAACAGTGACAGTTTTACTTCTTCTTTTCCGATCTGGGTCCTTTTATTTCTTCTTCTTCTCTGATTGCCGTGGCTAGGGCTTTCTAAACTATGTTAAATAAGTGGCAAAGGTGGACATCCTTGTCTTGTACCTGATCTTAGAGGAAATCCTTTCACTTTTTCACTGTTGAGAATGATGTTACTGTGGGCTGTCGTATATGGCCTTTATTGTGTTGAGGTAGGTTCCCTCTATACCCACTTTCTGTAGAGTTTTATCATACATGCATATTGAGTTTTGTCAAAAGTTTTTTCTGGATCTATTGTGATGATCATATAGTTTTTATTCCTCAGTTTGTTAATGCGGTGTGTCACACTGATTGATTTACGGATACTGAAAACTCCTTGCATCCCTGGGATAAATCCCACTTTATAATGGAGTATTAAATATCAGTTAAGTCCATGTGGTCTAATGTGTCATTTAAGACCTGTGTTTCCTTATTGATTTTCTGTCTGGATGATCTGTCCATTGAAGAAAGTGGGGTGTTAAAATTCCTCACTGTTATTGTGTTACTGTCGATTTCTCCTTTCATGGCTGTTAGCATTTGCCTTATATACTTAGGTGCTCCTATGTTTGCTGCATATTATTTACAATTGTTATATTTTCTTCTTGATCTCTTGATCGTAATGTAGTGTCCTTCTTTGTCTCCTGTAACAGTCTTTATTTTAAAGTCTAGTTTGTCTGATAAGAGTATTACTACTCCTGATTTCTTCTGATTTCCATTTGCATGGAATAGCTTCTTCCATTCCCCTTACTTTCTGTCTGTATGTGTCTCTAGATCCCAAGTGGGCCTCTTTTAGACAGCAGATATACGGGTCTTGTTTTTGTATCAATTCAGCCAGTCTGTATCTTTTGGTTGGAGCATTTAATCCATTTACATTTAAGGTATTTATCCATATGTATGCTCTTATCACCATTTCGTTAATTGTTTGTTTTGGATTTGTTTTTATAGGTCTTTTTTCTTCCCTTCCTCTTTCACTCACTTCGCTTGTGACTTGATGACTATTTTTAGTGTTGTGTTTGGATTACTTTTTCTTTTTTGTGTCTGGATTGCTTTTTCTTTTTTGTGTCTGTATCTGTTGTAGATGTTCGGTGTGCGGTTCCCATGAAGTTTTGATATAGCAGTCTGTATATATACAAGATTGTTTTAAGTTCCTGGTCTCTTAATTTCAAATGCATTTCCAATATCCTGCATTTGTATTCTCCTCTTCCCACGACTCCTGGGTTTGATGTCATATTTGTGTGTGTATGATTTCCTGCCTTTATGTTTGCCTTTACCTGTGAGCTTTTCCATTCATAATTTTCTTGTTTCTAATTGTGATCTTTTCTTTTCCACCTAGAGAATTTCCTTTAGCATCTGTTGTAAAGTTGGTTTGGTGGTGCTGAATTCTTTAGCTTTTGCTTGTCTGTAGAGCTTTTGATTTCTCCATCAAGTCTGAACAAGAGCCTTGCTAGGTATTCTTGGTTGTAGGTGTTCTCCTTTCATCAGTTTGAATTATATCCTGCCACTATCTTCTGGCCTGCAGAGTTTCTGCTAAAAATATTAGCTGATAGAAATCTTTATGGGGATTCCCTTGTACGTCATTTGTTGCTTTTGTCTTGTTGCTTTTAATATTTTCTCTTTGTCTGTCTTTTTAACTTTTCTCGGTTTGATTAGTATGTGTCTCGGCATGTTCCTCAGGTTTACCCTGTATGGGACCCTGTGTGCTTCCTTTCTTTCTCACGTTAGGGAAATTTTCAGCTGTAATCTCTTCAAATATTTTCTCAGGCCCTTTCTCACTCTCTTCTCCTTCTGCCACCCCTATAATGCAAATATTGCTGTGTTTAATGTTATCCCAGAGGTCATTGAGGCTGTCCTCATTTCTTTTCATTCTTCTTTTTTCTTTATTCTGTTCTGTGGTACTGATTTCCCCCACTCTGTCTTCCAGCTCACTTATTCATTTTTCTTTCTCCCTCATTTATTCTGCTATTGATTCCATATATGACAAGCCCACAGCTTATATCATACTCCACAGTGGAAAGCTGAAAGCTTTTCCTCTAAAATGAGGCAGAAGACAAGGATGCCCACCCTTGCCACTTTGAATCAACATAGTATTAGCAGTTCTAACAAGAGCAATTAAGGAAGAAAAAGACATTCAAATCGAAAAGGAAGAAGGGAAAACTGTCCCTATTTGCAGATGACATATTAATTATATAAACAAATTCAGTAGACTTTCAGGATACAAAATCAGTTTTCAAAAATCTGTTGCATTTTTATAAACTAATATTGAGCTATCAATCAGAAAGAAAAATTAAGAAAAAAATCCTATTTTCAATTGCATCAAAGCAAATAAAATACCTAGGAATAAATTTAACCAAAAAGAGTTAAATAACCTGAACACTGAAAACTATACAAGATGACTGAAAAGAAATTGAAGAAGACTTACAATAAGTGAAAAGATAAATCATGTTCATGGATTGGAAGAATTAATAAATATTGTTAAAATTTCCATACTACCAAAAGCAATCTACATATTCAATGCAATCCCTATCAAAATTCCAATGGCATTTTTCACAAAAATCAAACAAACAATCCTAAAATTTGTATGGAAATACAAAAGACCCCCCCCCCCCAACATAGAAGCAGTCTTGGGGAAGAAGAGCAGAGTTGGAACACCACACTTCCTCGTTACTGTGGTAATGAAAACAGAGTGGTGCAGGCATTAAAACAGACACAGAGACCAATGAAACAGAATAGAGAGCCCAGAAATTAATCCATGCAAATATGGTCAACTAATTTACAACAAAGGAGCCAAGAATACTCAACGAGGAAAGGACAGTCTCTTTAATATATGGTTATTAGGACTGTACAACTGTACAGCCACGTGCAAAAGAATTACAGAACCACTATCTATCTTATAGCATACAAAAAAATTAGCTCAAAATGGGTTAAATACTTGAATATGAGATGTAAAGCCATAAAACTCCTAGAAGAAAACATAGGTAAGCTCCTTGACATCAGTCTTGGCAATGATATTTTGGATTTGACACCAAAAGCAAACACAAATAAGTAGGACTACATTAAACGAACTGTAACCACCAACAAAATAAAAATGCAGCCTACAGAATGAGAGAAAATATTTGCAAATCATATTTCTGATAAGGGGTGAATATCCAAAATATATAAAGAACTCATACAACTAAAGAGAAAAAAATTAAACAACCCAATTAAAAATGAGCACAGGACCTGAATAGACATTTTTCCAAAGAAAACATACGAATGGCCAAAAGGTGCATGAAAAGATGCTCAACATCACTAATAATCAGGAAAAATGCAAATGAAAACAACGAGACAGCACTTCACACCTGTGAGAATGACTATTCTCTAAAAGACCAGAAATAACATGTGTTGGTGAGGATATCAGGAAAGGGACCTTATGAACCTTTGGTGTGAGTGTAAATTGGTGCAGCCACTATGGAAACAAATAGTATGGAGATTCCTCAAAAAATTAAAAATGGAACTATCATATGATCAAGTAATTCCACTTCCAGGTCATTTATCTGAAGGAAACAAAGACACTCAAAACGGTATCTGCATGCTCATGTTTACTGTAGCATTATTTACAATAGCCAATACATGGTATGTATACATGTGTGCACACAGATATGTAATATTATTAAGCCATAAAAACGATGGAAATCTTGCCATTTGTGACAATGGATTTTTGAGAGCATTATGCTAAGTGAAATAAGTCAGAGACATACAAATACTGTATGATCTCACATATATGTGGAGTCTAAGAAAAACCTATAGATACAGAGAACAGATTGCTGGTTACCAGAGGCAGGGGCTAGATGAAATGAGTGAAGTTGTTGAAAGGTACAAAGTTCCAGTTGTAAGGTAAATAAGTCCTGGAGATGTAATGTACATCATGGTGACTATACTTAACAGTACTGTACTGTATATTCAGAAGTTGCCACAAGAGTAAATACGAAAGTTCTCATCACAAGAAAAATAATTTTAACTGTGTATGGTGATGGATGTTAACTAATCTTATGATAATTTTTATATATTTATGATACATATCATAATAAAATCATGTGTACACCTAAACTAGTACAATGTCATATGTCAATTATGTATCATTTTAAAAAGAGAACAAAAAGAAAACAAAAAATGAAATTACATATGTAAGCAAGCCCTAACATGGCAATAATTAAATGTCAGTGGTCTAAATACATCAATTTAAAAACAGAGATTTGGGTGGGGGATAAATTGGGAAACTGGGATTGAGAAATACACACTACTATATATAAAACAGATAACTAATAAGAACCTACTATGTAGCACAGGGAACTCTTCTCAGTACTCTGTAATGACCTGTATGGGAAAAGAATCTAAAAAAGAGTGGATATGTGTACATGCATAACTGATACACTCTGCTCTACAGCAGAAACTGACACAACATTGTAAATCAACCATACACTAATAAAAAATTTTAAAAGCCGAGATTTGCAGAATATTAAAAAGAAATGACCCAGTATATATACCGTTTACCAGAAACTCATTTCAGATAAAATGGTACAGGTAGGCTGTGTGTAAAAGGATAGAAAAAAAGTATACTATCAAAACATTAATCAGAAGAAATCAGGACTGATTCTACTAATGTCAGAGAAAGTAGACTTCAAAGAAAACAAAATTACCATGGACACAGTGGGATATTACATAATCATAAAAGAGCAACCTAACAAGAAGACATACTAAGCCTAACTGTGTATGCACTAAACAAAAGAGCTACCAAATATGTGAAGCTACATAAATCAAGACAGAATTGAAAGAAGAATTAGACAAGCCCATGGTTGTTAGAGACATCAACACCCCTCTCTCAACAACAGCAGAACAACTAGACAGAAATTCTGTAAGGACAGAGAAGAACTCAACATCACTGTCAACTACCCAACAACATCAGAATGTATTTACTTCTCCATTGCTTGTGAAATAAATATACACCAAGAGAGACCATATCCTGAGCAAAAAACTAATCTCAACAAATTTAAAAGAACTGAAACCACAGAGTGTGTGTTCTCTGGATTTTATGAAGTCAAAGTGGATATCAATAATATAGAAAAATAATCTAAATATAACAGGAAAATCTCCAAAGACTTGGAAGCTAATAAGTACCCTTCTAAATAATCCATGAGTCAAAAAAGAGGAAGGCTCAAAGGAAATTTTAAAATACATTGAACTGAATAAAAATGAAATATGAAATATTGAAATTTTGTGGGACACAAAGAAATGCCAAAAGGCACATGCTTCTATTAGATTAAAAGTTTAAATCATTACTCTATGTTCTCACCTCAAGAAACTAGAAAAGGAAGAGCAAAAAAAAACCCAACATAAGCTGAAGGAAAGATGTAATAAGAAGAGCATAAGTCAATACAATTGAAAACAGAAAAACAATAGAGAAACACAAGGCTGGTTCTTTGAAGAGATCAGTAAAATAAAAAAACTTCTAGCAAGGCTGACCAAAAAAAGAGAGAGGGAGAGAGAAAAAGACTTTCTGTACTACCAGTATTGGGAAGAAAAAGGGTCTCTTCCTACTCTGCAGACATCAAAAGGATAATAAAGGAATACCATAAATAATTCTCTAACTACCAACTACCAGTATGAAATGGATAATCTGAATGGTCTTATGATATTAAAGAAATCAAATTCATAATTTGAAAACTTCAGAAAAGAAAAACTCCAGGCCTAGATGGTTATGCTGGAGAAGTCTACCAAACTTAAAAGAAGAATGAACACCAATTCTACACAATCTCTAAGAAAAAAGTAGAGAAAGGAACACTTTCCAACTCACTTTATGAAGCCAAAATTACCCTGATACCAAAGCCAGGCAAACAGAATACAAAAAAGAAAAGAACAGGGATTTCCCTGGCAGTCCAGTGGTTAAGACTGTGCTTCCACTGCAGGGGGTGTGGATTCGATCCCTAGTTGGGGAACTAAGATCCCGTATGCTGTGCTGCGTGGCCCCCCCCCCAAAAAAAAAAACAAATAAATCAATACTCTTCATGGAGATAAACAAAAAAATTCTTAACAAAATATTAAGAAATGAAATTCAGCAATATATAAAAATAATTTATATTATCAAGTGGGGTACCCCAGGCATGAATTACTGGTTCAGTATTTGAATGTAATCTACTCTATGAACAGACTAAAGAAGCCAAATCACATGATTATATCAATCAGTGCAGAGAAAGCACCTGAGAAAATTCAACACCTATTCATGATTTTAAAAAAACAAGCAAACAATCTTTCAGAAAAAGAGAGGGACTTCTCCAACTTGATAAGGAGCATCTACGTAAGACCTACAGTAAGCATTATAATTAATGATAAAGACTGAATGTTTTTTCCCTAAGTTGGGAACATGGCAAAGATATCCACTCAAACCACTGTTATTCAGCAAAGTTCTTGAAGTTCTAGCCAGTGTAGTAAGGCAAGAAGTAGAAATAAAAAGCATACAGACTGAAAAGGAAGATACAAAACTGTTTCTATCTGCTGATGACATGGTGGTCTATATAGAAAATCTCAAGGAATCTAAAAACAGTAAAACCTTTTAGAACTAAGAAATGAGTTCATCAAGTTTGCAGGATAAGAGATAAAAAATATATCAGCTGTTTTTCCATAGACTGACAATGAACACATAGACACCAAGATTTAAAATACAGTACTATATACAGTTGCTCAGAATGATAAAATACTTAGGTGTATATCTGACAAACAAATGCAAGACATTTCTGCTGAAAACTACAGAACACTGATGAAAAAAATCAAAAATTTAAATCAATGTAGAAACATACCATCTTCATGAATTGGAAGACTCAGCCAAAAAAAGATGTCAGTTCTCCCCAAATTGTTATATAGATTTAAACCAATTTCTATCAAAATCTCAGGAAGATTAATGGTAGATACAGACAAGATCATTCAAAAATTTGTATGGAGCAGTGGAATCAAGATGGCGGAGTAGGAGTATGTGGTGCTCACTTACTCCCCCACACACCTTAAAACATTGAAAATACATCTACATGTGGAACAATACTCATGGAATACTAACTAGAAACTTGTAGAACTCCTATACAACCAAAGCTGCATGAAAGATGTCCATGTAACTGGTAGGATGGGGATAAAAAAATCACTGGGTTGGGATCTGTGCCCCTGGGAGGGATCTAAGGAAGAGGTCTGCATGGGTAGACCCACACCCTGAGGAGTGAGCAGGTCAAGCCATAATCTGGGCATCCCAGTCCTGGGGTCCTGCGCAGAGAAGACAAAGCCCGTTGCCTGCCAGGAAAAACCACTGGGCCAGACAGAAGGGATAGAAAAGCCTAGCCTTTACTTGCAAGAAGTGAGCGCATGCTCACTTGCCAACAATCAGGGTGGAGAGAGCCGTGCACTGGCAGCTGCAGCCTCACCGCACTTCCCGATCCAAAGGGGCATACACCCTAGCCCCACTCACTCCACACCACAGCCTGCTGTGAGATCTGGGCCAATGAAACCCTGGGAAAAGATTCACTCTAGATACGGAGAGACAGGGGTCCTGGGTTATGACCTGGGTGGGGCAGGGCAGCAGTGGCCATTGTCAGTGTGCTCACAGGATAGCAACCCAAGAGCACACCACGGCAAAGTGCTGAATCTCCGGCAGATAGGCCCTGGGAGATAACTCAATCTAGCTATGCAAAGACAGCCTGGAGGGTCTAGGGTGTGGTCCAAGTGGGGTGGTGGCAGCTAATGTCAGCACACTTAAGAGTACCCAGTGGTTTGTCTCACAGCAAGAGTGCCCCCAGCTCCACCAACTCCACAACACAGCTTAGTGCTAGATTTGGGGCAGACAGGTCCTGGGAAAAGACTGACACAGAGGCAGCCCAGATCTCAGGCAGTAAACAGCACAGCCACTTTTATTCCTGCAGCCACAGTGGTCCAAATCCCAGCCCCAACCTACTCCACATCACAGCCTTGCTCTGTATCTGGGACAAAACAACAGAGAAAGGGACACGACCTTGGGCTGCTTCTGAGTGGAACCCCAGACGCTTACACAGGCGGCACTTAGGTCCTCTGTGACCACTCAGGCCTCAGTTGCTTCAGCATTCACCTCCTTTGGAGCAGGGCACACACTCAGGGGCAACGGAGCCTGATCAAACCCTACCCTCAGGGCTCCTACTCCAACAAATGGGGAGAAGACCCCACCCCTGACAGGGCAGCAATAGCCACAGAGCAGAGACGAAGCCTTGCCTCACACCCTGCATAACCATAAACCCTGTGAAGGGGATAACTGCCAGCATACCCTGAGGAAAGATGTGGCTGGCATCCATACCAGAAGTAGCCCTAGCACCAAAAACAATGGACACACACAGTCTACACAGAGATTCTCCCAGATAAAAACACCCTTCAAGATCACAATAGATAACTGTTTCTCCTAAATCATGGAGACAAAGTTAATTAAATGAAAAGGCAAAGGAACTACTCCCTATTAAAAGAACAAAAGTAATCCCCTGAAAGAATAATGAAACAGAGCTCATCAGTCCAGACCCTTAGTTCAAAAGGTGGTAATAAAAATGCTAACAGAATTAAGAAAGCTTATTGATAGAAACACAGATCACTGTAGCAAGGAACTAGAAACTATAATGATGACCAATCAAAAATAGACAATTCAAAAAAAAATAGACAATTCAATTGCCATGATAAAAACCAATACAGAAGCAATGAAGAGCCAACTAAATGAAACAGAACGATTAGGTGATATGGAAGACAGAATAATGGAAGTCAACTGATCAGAACAGAAGACAGAAAAACAAAAGAAAAAAATTGAAAACAACATACAAGATGTATGAGATTATATAGAATGTTCCAAGTTACCCATAATAGGGGCTCCAGAAGAAAAGAGAGAGAAGAGGATTGAAAATGTATTTGAAGAAATTATAGCTGAAAACTTCCCAAACCTAAAGAAGGAAACAGATATCAAGGTACAGGAAGCACAGAGGGACCCAAACAAGATTAACCCAAACAGACCCACAGCAAGACATATAATTAAAATGGCAAAAGTTAAAGACAGGATTCTAAATGCAGCAAGAGAAAAACAGTCACTTACAAGGGAACCCTCATAAGTCTATCAGTGGATTTCTCTGCAGAAACATTACAGGCTAAAAGGGAGTAGTATGATATATTCAAAGTCCTGAAAGGGAAAAACCTGCAAAGTAAGATGCTCTCTATCCAGCAAGATTATCATTTAGAATAAAAGAGATAAGAATTTCTCAGACAAGCAAAAACTAAAGGAATATAGCAATACTAAACCTATCTTAAAAGAAATATTGAAAGATGTTCTCTAAATAGAAAAGAAGCAAGAATCTATAGGAAAGGGAAAATCACAATAGGAAAGACAAATATAGAAAAGGATTGAAGATCACTTAAGTAAGCCAGTATGTAGATTAAAAAACAATCCAAAAAATTGTAAAAGTGATTATAACTACAATAAAGTAAAAGGATAAGCACAAAGATGTAAAATAGGACATCAAAATCACAAAATGTGAGGGAGGGGAGTATAAAAATGTAGCCCTTTTAAAAATGTGTTTGAACTTGAATGACTGTCAGTTTAAAGAAAGTAGATAGTGTTATGGGTCAGTATACTTGAACTCCATGGTAACCACAAATGAAAAGCAAAGGCCATGGGACTTCCCTGGTGGCGCAGTGATTAAGAATCTGCCTGCCAATGCACGGGACATGGGTTTGAGCCCTGGTCCAGGACGATCCCACGTGCCGCAGAGCAACAAAGCCCATGTGCCACAACTACTGAGCCTATGCTCTAGAGCCCGCGAGCCACAACTACTGAGCCTGTGTGCCATAACTACTGAAGCCCGCACGCCTAGAGCCCATGCTCCACAACAAGATAAGCCACCACAGTGAGAAGCCCGTGCATCGCAATGAAGAGTAGCCCCTGCTCGCCGCAACTAGAGAAAGCCCTCGCACAGCAACAAAGACCCAATACAGCCAAAAATCAATCAATCCAATCAATCAATCAAAGGAAATACAAAAAAAAACGGCCATAGAGAAAGATAAAGAAGGATACTACAGAATGATAAAAGGACCAATACAAGGTGAGGATATTACACTCATTAATATAGATGCACCCAATATAGGAGCACCTAAATACATAAAACTAATAGTAACATACATAAAGGGAGAAATTGACAAGAATCCAGTAATAGTAGGAGACTTTAACATCCCACTGACATCAATGGACTGATCATCCAGGCAGAAAATCAGAGGTCCTAAATGAAACAATAGAGCAGTTGGACTTTATATCTACAGGACGCTAAATCCAAATACACATTCTTGGATTGAAAGAATTAGTCCATACTATCCAAAGCAATCTACAGGTTCAATCAATCCCTGTCAAAATACCCATGACATTATTCACAGAACTAGAACAAGTAATCCTAAAATTTATATGAAAGCACCCAAGACCCAGAATTGCCAAAGCAATCCTGAGGGGGAAAAAGCTGGAGGCATAACCCTCTTAGACTTTAGACTATACTACAAAGCTACAGTAATCAGAACAGTGTGGTACTGGGACAAAAACGGATATCTGGATCAATGGAACAGAATAGAAAGCCCCAAAATAAACCCACACACCTATGGTCAATTAATCTACAACAAAGGAGGCAAGAATATACAAGGGAGAAAAGACATTCTCTTCAACAAGTGTTAGGAGAGCTGGACAGCTACATATAAGTCAATGAAATTAGAACATTCCCTCACACCATATAAAAAAATAAACTCAAAATAGCTAAATATAAGACCTAAATGTAAGACATGACACCATAAAACTCCTAGAAGAGAACATAGGCAAAATATTCTTTGACATAAATCATGACAATTTTTTCTAGATCAGTCTCCCAAGAAAAAGAAATAAAAGCAAAAATAAACAAATGGGACCTAATCAAACTTAAAAGCTTTTGCACAGCAAAGGCAACCATCAACAAAACGAAAAGACAACCTACCAACTGGGAGAAAATATTTACAAACAATGTCACTGACAGAGGGTTGATATCCAAAGTATACAATCAGCTCATACAACTCAATAACAAAAAAACAACCAAATCAAAAAATGGCCAAAAGACCTAAACAGATGTTTTTCCAAAGAAGACATACAGATGGTTAAAAGGCTCATGAAAAAAAGGCTCAACATCACTAATTAATAGAGAAATGCAAGTGAAAGCCACAATGAGGTTATCATCTCACACCAATTAGAATGTATATCATCAAAAAGTCTACAAATAAATGCTAGAGAGGATGTGGAGAAAAGGGAACCCTCATACACTGTTAGTGGGAATGTAATTTGGTGCAACCACTAAGAAGAACAATATGGAGGTTCCTTTAAAAACTAAAAATAGATCTGGCAATTCTACTCCTGGGTATATAGCTAGAAAAAAACAAAAATTCTAATTTGAAAAGATACATGCACCCCAATGTTCACAGCAGCACTATTTATAATAGCCAAGACATGGAAACAACCCAAGTGTCCATCAACAGATGACTAGCTAAGAAGATGTGATATATATACAATGGAATATTACTCAGCCATTAAAAAAGATTTGCAAATGCAAATCTTGCCATTTGCAGCAACATGGATGGACCTAGAGAATATTGTACTTAGTGAAGTAAGTCAGACAGAGAAATACAAATATTATATGATATCACTTATATATGGAATCTAAAAAATAATAGAAATGAAGCTATGTACAAAACTAAAACAGACTCACAGACATAGAAAACAAATTTATGATTACCAAAGGGGAAATTTTGGGGGGAAGAGATAAATTAGGAGTATGGGATTAACAGATACAAACTCCTACATATAAAATATATAAACAACAAGAATTTATGGTATATTACAGGGAACTATATTCAATATCTTATAATAACCTATAATGGAATATGATCTGAAAAAAATAACTGAACCACTATGCTGTACACCTGAAACTAACACAATGTTGTAAATCAACTATACCTTAATAAAAAAATTTATATAGAAATGCTAAAATAATTTTGAAAAGAAAATCATGGATAGGGAAGTATCAGTGTACTCATTTTCAAGACTTATTACATAGCTACAGTAATCCAGACTATTATATTGGTGAAAGGATAGACACAGAGCAATGGAACAGAAGAGAGAACCCAGAAATAGACCCACACAAATATGACCAAATGACCTTTTACAAGAGTGGAACAGCAATTCATTGGAGTAAGGACACCTTTTCAACAAATGTTGATGGAACAACTCGATAGCCATAGACAAGAAAAAAAAAAAAATGTTCCTTGACCTAAACTTCACACCAGAAGATAAGACAAAAGAAAAGTCGGGGGACCTAGGGCTTGGTGAAGAGTTCTTAGATATAACACCAAAATCATAATGTATAAAAGAAAATACTGATAAATTGGATTTATTCAAAAATAAAAGCTTTTGCTCTGTGAAGAACCATCTCAAGAAATTGAAAAGACAAGCTATAGATTGGGAAAAAATATCTGCAAACCACATATCTGACAAAGGACTCACATCTAGAATATATAAAGAAATCTCAACACTCAACAGTAGAAATACAAACAATCCAATTACAAAATTGGCAAAAGACACGAGATATTTCACTGAGGAGGACATAGGGTGGCAAATAAGCGGGTGAAAAGATGTTCAGCATCACTAGGTGCTAGGGAAATGCAAACTAAGACCATAAGGAGTTATTACTGAACATCTATTAGAACAACTAAAATTAAAAAAAACAACAAAAACCTGTGATAATACCAAATGCTAGCTAAGGTACAGATAAACGTGATCTCTCATACATTGTTCATGGAAATGTAAAATGGTACTAGCACTCTGGAAAATAATTTCGCAGTTTCTTAAAAAACTAATCATACACTTAACCATATGATCCAG
Organism: Balaenoptera physalus; assembly: GCF_965194825.1. Classification (NCBI taxonomy): domain Eukaryota; kingdom Metazoa; phylum Chordata; class Mammalia; order Artiodactyla; family Balaenopteridae; genus Balaenoptera; species Balaenoptera physalus. The sequence goes on from NC_138894.1 coordinate 44,494,029, forward strand.
CAATTTCCCACACAAAAAAAGTATACAGAGTTGTTAAGGTCCAAACATGATAATAATAATAAAAAAATAAGTAATCCCCCTTGTTTTTTAACTGTGCTACCAAGACAAGCCAATATATAGCATTTTAATAGTATTTAAAATTTTTTTTCACCATTATAGGTCAATTTTGGAATATGTAATTTCTTTTCTTGACCTAATTTGTGGAGCCTAGAGTATGGAAAATAATTATTTTAACAAGCATCTTATTTATGTGTATTCATTTGCAAAGTGATTTTGATTTTAGTCTTTTTGTTACTGTTATTTGTTCCATTTCTTATGTTAATTTAACATCTTAATTGTTTGATTTATTTTTTGAATCAGTGGTATTAAAATCTATTTTGATAGGAATTATAATTTTGCATTTGTTTGGGGATTAACAAAAGATGAAACAGCCAAATGATTATCTTTTCTCTAATACACACTAAAAGAAGAATACACCAGAGGTGTCATAGGCAACACTCTGAAGAAGTACTGTGACAATGTACAGTAAACAGGTAACCTTGGGCATGTGTAGCAGATACGTCTGTTTCAGCCATATGCATTGCATCTCACAGAGGCACAATGTAAGTAAACACCCACTCTATTAGCATATCTAATGATTTCTCTATGAAATATGAAAAAATTAATCTCTCATGCTGTATTCCCCATGTTACTTCTCTTTCTCAGGCAGAGGTATTGCTTGGAGGCAGAGGAAAAGGTCAGGAAGAAGTGATTTTTTTTTTTTTTTTTTACCTTGCCCTTAATAATACAATAATAATACATTAAGCATTATTAAACTTCATTACATGAGCATATCTCTTAAAAATTAATATTGTTATGTCTTAGTTTCCTACCTAGCAAAGTGGGGGGGGACAATATATTGGTACCCTTCCTGATAATATTAATAGAGAAAAATATCATAGAGTAGAATTTTTTTTAACATCGTTATTGGATTATAATTGCTTTACAATGGTGTGTTAGTTTCTGCTTTATAACAAAGTGAATCAGCTACACATATACATATATCCCCATATCTCCTCCCTCTTGCGTCTCCCTCCCACCCTCCCTATCCCACCCCTCTAGGTGGTCACAAAGCACCGAGCTGATCTCCCTGTGCTATGCGGCTGCTTCCCACTAGCTATCTGTTTTACATTTGGTAGTGTATATATGTCCATGCCACTCTCTCACTTCGTCCCAGCTTACCCTTCCCCCTCCCCTGTCCTCAAGTCCATTCTCTACGTCTGTGTCCTTATTCCTGTCCTGCCCCTAGGTTCTTCAGAACCATTTTTTTTTTTTTTTTTTAGATTCCATATATATGTGTTAGCATACGGTGTTTGGTTTTCTCTTTCTGACTTACTTCACTCTGTATGACAGATTCTAGGTCCATCCACCTCACTATAAATAACTCAATTTCGTTTCTTATTATGGCTGAGTAATATTTCATTGTATATATGTGCCACATCTTCTTTATCCATTCATCTGTCGATGGACACTTAGGTTACTTCCATGACCTGGCTATTGTAAATAGAGCTGCAATGAACATTATGGTACATGACTCTTTTTGAATTATGGTTTTCTCAGGGTATATGCCCAGTAGTGGGATTGCCAGGTCGAATGGTAGTTCTATTTTTAGTTTTTTAAGGAACCTCCATACTGTTCTCCATAGTGGCTGCATCAATTTACATTCCCACCAACAGTGCAAGAGGGTTCCCTTTTCTCCACACCTAGAATTTTTTTTTTTAATTGGAGTATAGTTGCATTACAACGCTGCGTTAGTTTCTGCTGAACAATGAAGTGAATCAGCCATAAGTATACATATGTCCCCTCCCTCTTGGACCTCCCTCCCCTCCCACCCCACCCATCTAGGTCATCACAGAGCACCAAGTTCCCTGTGCTATACAGCAGGTTCCCACTAGCTATCTGTTTTACACATTGTAGTGTATTTATAGCAAACCTAATCTCCCAATTCATCCCACCCTCCCCTTCCCCCCCATGTCCACATGTCCATTCTCTACGTCTGCATTTCCATTCCTGCCATAGAGTAGAATTTTTTAATAAAAAAATGAACATTTCAGCTTAACTTCTCAAACGAAAATTAGATTTAAAGCCTGTAACTTATTTCTTTCAAAGCATACAATATAACCATTAGAAACGTTTCTTATTTGTAGGTTTTGGTGAAATTCTGGTCATCATTTGACAGACCCCCACTGTGGTCCCATTAGTAGGAGTTCCCTGGACAAGGCCATTCAGGTTTGGCTACTAATAAAAGTCTAGAAGGTAGAATAAAGGAATTTCCACTATACTTTTTTTTTTTTTTTTTACTATTAATATGACATTTTGAAATGAATGTGTTTTCCAAAAGAAAAAATCAGTTTCAATATTATTAAAACAACACAAAATATTACAAAAGAGATACAAAAGGACTCAATTCAAAACTGAAATATTTGAGGATATAAAGGTGTTCTGAGTTGTGGCATCTTTAAAATTTTGTATCTTCTAGTTTTAGACTTAATCTTTCCACTTAAAAATATTTGTTAATAATATCATATTGAAAAATGTAGCAACTCTGACTTTCAAAGACTCTGGACTACTATTTCCACAATCCAGTGCCACCCCTTCCAACATCCGGGTAGGCAAGTATTTTAAGTGATTTTAAATGATTAATCTGTAATAATGCAATTCTGAAAATCCTTTCTTCAGTAAGAAGGTAGGAAAGACAGTGTTATGAATGAACTCACTTAAGAATTTTTTTAAAGCTCCTGGAAAGTGGCAGTCTATACTCATCTAATTTTTCTGTCTCCTAAAACTTCAATGAGGAGGAATAGAAGGGAAGGTTGAGTAACTGACAAATCTAAGAAAGAACCTAGCATGCGGAAGGCCAAGAACTACGCCAAATTATACAAAACCCAAGGACTGGACTGACTGAACTTTTCAACAACAGCATTGGAAGAAAGACAACAGTGGAGCAATGCCTTCAAACTTCAGAAGAAAAATGATTTACTCACTAGAATTCTTGAATTATAAGGGAGACTCTTCAAAATACAAAGAAATGGTAGTAACAGGGCACTAAGAAATCAGGGTGTGGGGAAGATAAAAAGGAAAGGACAGTGGGGGAAAGCTCTTCAAGAAGCAGTCTGAGCCCCATTCTACCGCATGACTGACCTTGTCCACAGAGGAGTGCAGGTTAAATTCTCTGGAGAGGGTAAAAGAGAAAGACCCCAGTGTGAGTACCATGTCACAAAGAAGGGGATTAAAGGATGGTGTGCAACTAAATGGGAAAATGTTGAGATCCCTGGTCTACTTTCCCCAGTTGGCTCCCAGAACACTGGCAGTAAGGGTATAACTTCCAGGAAAGAGATTTCAAAGTCAGTCAGACTAGTGGTAAAGACCTGTTACATCTACAAAGATACATCTTGGGCTCCCCAGCACATACTCCATCCCTCCCCCAAATTATCCTATGTGAAGCTAGTAAGTCTTGAGTTTTGCAGAATTTACTCAAACGTTGCCCACTGACCTCCCTAGAATGGGGCTCTTATAAACTCCATAGGGAAGCAGAAATTCAACTATTACTATTCAGCTTCCCTCTTCCAGGGAGCCTTCATGTAACTGTAGCATTACTGTCTTTTCTTTAGAAAGCTAGGTTTGTGAGTGCTACTCAGATCTTCAAAACTAGACAATATGCTGTCTAGAGATACATAGGAGGGTGGTAAAATGTTCCCTGAGGGGATTCCCTGGTGGTGCAGTGGTTAAGAATCCACCTGCCAGTGCAGGGGACACGGGTTCGAGCCCTGGTCCGGGAAGATCCCACATGCAAGGAGCAACTAAGCCCATGCGCCACAGGTACTGAGCCTGCACTCTAGAGCTCATGAGCCACAGCTACTGAGCCCGCGTGCCACAACTCCTGAAGCCTGCATGCCTACAGCCTGTACTCTGCAACAAGAGAAGCCACTACAATGAGAAGCCTGCACACTTCAATGAAGAGTAACCTCTGCTCACCGCAACTAGAGAAAGCCCGCGCGCAGCAACGAAGACCCAACACAACCAAAAATAAATAAATAAATATATTAACAATAAAGTATTAAAAATAAAAGTTCCCTGATAAAATTATTAGGTTAATGGAGAATCTAGATCTTTGCTGATTTTAATGTATCAGAAATTATCTGAATAGTTGCAAATGCATTGCACAGTTTAGTCAAGATGACTCAACATTCAGCTATGAATAGAATTCATGAGCCTTATCAATGGGAGCTGGGTTGTTTCCCTAAAATAGGAATTCCTAATTTTCTCATTTAAAATTTAAGGTTACTACATTTAGACATATTTATATTTATTCAGTACTGATACAGTCATTTCTCATTTTTGTTTAATGAGGGACTAAAAGAATTAAAGAATATATCCATTTTAATTGTCTATATAGATAATTGGTTTGCTGGGGAGCCAATTCCCCATTTTTTCTTATGCTTTATAGGTTAGATCAGCTGTTCTTAACATTTTTATACCTTTTCCTCTTTTAAAACAAATATATGACATCAATTTTACTTTGCTGAAATCAGTCATAGATAATGAATATGTATATATCACACATACATAATTTTAATTAGATAATGCAATGTTATAACTTTAATGTAGATTAGAAATAAATGTAAAGTAGTTTATAATTTAAAAAAATAAGTCCTTGTGACACTTCTACACTGAAAGGCATAATGAAGTATTATTAAGTAGCTTATACATGTATATAAAATCACTGTAAATGTAACAGCTATAAATGCAGGATGATACATCAGTATTGTATTGCAGACTCAAATGCTGCAAGCTTCGCCTCTAGGCAAGGCCTTAAGCATAGTCTAAAAACCACCTACTTATGTGTGCCATCTGCTCTATCCACTCCTAGAATTCTGACCAAGTATCCTGCCTCCTCTGAGGCCTCCTCAGACCAGGAGACAAAAGGAGTTACCTGATCACTAGAGCTGCAAGTAAAAGACTTGATGCTTAGCATGGCAAAGAATATATAGTTATTGTCCAAGCCAGCAGCTCTTCTTCCCATATTCCTGATCTCCAGCCATGGTACATGAGATCTTCAGTTTTATCCAATGTCTTGCTTAAAAAAAAAGGACAGGGGGAAACTCCTGTTGTGCCAATACCCTACAGCTCTGATGGTCTGAGTCTTAAAGAATCTGGACTTACAGGGTAGAATTGTAAGTGAAAACGTCTTCCAGATATTCTTAAGCTAAAAGTAACTTGTGATGTCCTTAAGCCTATGCAATGCTTCAGCCAGATTCCAAAGGTTGATTTTTAGGTTAGCAGTGATCATATATATGGATGAAATTTTGATTTTTATTCTTAGCTTTCAACTTTATATGAGTCTCTGTCCAGGTAAGGCTGAACTGCCTGCAAGAGTTCTGCCACTTGACCAACCCCTAAGAACGCATCTTTGAGAGCCTGGAGGTGACTCTCCTAAGCAATGCTCTATCCAACTATGGGAAAGGATCCAACCTAGAATAGGACAACACCTCCCCCCATCAAAAATATTTAAACTCTTCTGGGATTCACAGGTTATTTCATCTTCCATTTTTCTAACCTCATTACCCTGCATTTGATGAACCTTCTAAAAAAAAGTATAAGGCTTCACCTGAATTCTAATCATAAATTTTCCACAGTGTTAATTAACTGAGACAATAGGAGCAAACAACAATTGGACACCTACACACAGCAATGCCTAACCCAATCAAGAATCCTTTAGAGCAGGGCCCCCTGGGCCACAGACAAGTACTGGTCCATGGCCTGTTAGGAATCGGGCCGCACAGCAAGGTGTGAGTGGTGGGCGAGCGAGCAAAGCTTCATCTGTATTTATAGCCGCTCCCCATTGCTCACATTACTGCCTGAGCTCTGCCTCTGTCAGATCAGCAGTGGCATTAGATTCTCATAGGAATGTAAACCCTACTGTGAACTGTGCATGCAAGGGATCTAGGTTGCACGCTCCTTATGAGAATCTAATGCCTGATGATCTGAGGTGGTGATGCTAGCGCTGGGGAGCAGCTGCAAATACAGATTATCATTAGCAGAGAAGTCTGACTGCACGGAGACCATAATAAATCAATTGCTTGCAGACTCATATCAAAACCCTATTAGTGAGTGGCAAGTGAAAACAAGCTCACGGCTCCCACTGATTCTGCATTATGGTGAGTTGTATAACCATTTCATTATATATTACAATGTAATAATAATAAAAATAAAGTGCACAATAAATGTAATGGACTTGTATCATCCCAAAACCATCCCGCAAAAACTGTCTTCCACGAAACCAGTCCCTGGTGCCAAAAAAGTTGGGGACTGCTATTTAGAGACAAGCCCCTAAAGATAAGGGATATAGGCCAGGAGATGGAGAAATCATCTGCAAATACACCTGGCTCAGTATCTAAAAGAAAAATTCAAACGTATTTTATTCATAACTGAATAAAAATTCAGTTATGACTGACACTGGCCAGTAAATAACTTACTACATTCATTTGCTGAATATCACTGCATAATAATTTTGACTTCCACACCTGCTTTTTCTCTGCACTACTGGATAACTGTACAAACTCTCATCAATCACTAGTTAGGAAGGACTTCAGACTTAGAAACCTAATAAGGCAGGGAAACTTTCTAAAATGGCAAGCAATATACAACAGTCATCAGGAGACACCCTTGAAGCTGAAGAAAACATTTTCCTTCAGGACACATTCATTCTATCTATTTTAGCTAAAAATTTCCTAGAACCTTTCAGAGTCATAGTTATAACCAACTACCTCACATTTAGCTCAGAGTTATACATGTTCAGTCAGATTCACCCACTCTTCTGCTGCTCCCTACAACTCTCAAGTTACTTTCTCACCCAATGCTCTAATCATAAAAGGAATGCAAGAAGTAACAAACTCCCAACAACCTCATGTGCAGCTTTGAAATTTGCTATAATAGGAACCAATTTTCTAAAACTAGAAAGCACTAAGACACATGGAGAACTTTTATTGGCTTAAACCCTGCTTCTACCATCAAAATCTATTCCCTTGAGTTAAAACTATGTACCAGATTGCCACACAAAAGATAGAATATAGATAATAATACATAAATTAAAAAAAATTACTAAGGATGCCATGTTTGGGGAAGCAGGGGAAGGAGATATAGTCAGCATAGTCATAGAATTTTTTTTTTTTTGCTATTCTGTTTTCACTATACCTTAATATGCATAGAATATCCATTACACCACTGAAGATAATATACATATATATTTAAGTCATTCATATTAACATTTTCTAGATGTGTAGAAGTTACTTTATAGAAAATTTGGAAGCAAGGCAGAACAAGTACCTTAGTACCAAGTTTTAACAATTTTGTTAAAATATAATATTTATAATTCTTATAATACGTTATTTTAATTGCAAGGAAATTTTACTCGTTTAGATGGAATAGAAGTCTTTCCTTGAGGACTTACACTTTAATCTCGGGTTTTCAAACACTGATGTGGTTGTGTGGCCTTTTAAAAGCCTTTGGGTACAAGAATGATAAAAAGTGGTTTTAGTTATTGGCATGCCTGTGCAACAAAGCATTTAGGAGTTGTGATTGACAGGCCAGAACTGTGTATAAGGGAAAACCTATGCTTATGTCTGCTTCACTGACTTTATTAGCCACACCCTACTTGTAAATTGTAAACTGTCATTCAAAGTAGCAAAGTGATGTTTTAAACAAGTCAGGTTATAATACCCCTACTTCTTTTGTCTTAATGCCTAAAGGTAAATTCAGAAAGTACTCCTATGTTTTGGCTCATAAAAGCATCCATCTGGGAAAAAACTAAATAAAAAGCCCAAATAGTAAACAGCAATGCAAAGAATATTTATAACACTATGCATATATGTAAGTTGAATATTTAAAATCATGGATAATTCAGACTTCGTTATAGTTCAGCAACTATTTCAGATTGAGAATGAAGAAAATAATTTTATTAATTGTTGGCAGCTTTTTAACCAGTATTTTAAAACATACTGTTAACAATATGTACTGAATTAAAATTGCTAATAATATGAAAAGTTTCACTGGAGACCTTTACTATCTTTGCGAAGAACTTTGGGAAAATCTGTGTGTTAAAGCATGGTGTATTTTATGAGAAATGCCTAGTTTTACATTAAAATATTAAAATAAATGCAGAAACAAATATATATTCACATCATAGTTTTCTAACAACTGCACAATTTTGGACTGAAATAAGGGATGAAAACAAGTATTACAGTTTGCTGACTTCTTACTAATAATATTCTAAATATTCTTTCCTGAATTTTAGATAATTTAATCTTAACTAACCTTAATAAAAGTAATATGAACTCATCAAAAAAATACAAATTGTACAGAAAAGCACAATATAGTCAATGAAAATCCCTCATGATCCACTCCGTCTAATCTGACCAAAAACATTACTTGCAACAAAATACCTTTTGTGGTCTAAATTTCAATAAGGTAATAATTCAAATGTCTAGCTTTTAGATAAGTATTAAAGGTTTTAATACTTGTACCATGAATTACCAAATTGAATTCCAGTCAGTGCTCAGATTTGAGGTAAAAACCTTTCTGTAATTACTCAGTAACTTAGTATTCCATAGTGACACTTCTAATTTTCATATCTGAACGGATATGAAGGCTATGTCAATGGATGGAGGCACCCTTAAGGGGCATGAGGTAGTCTAGTCTTTATCTGTGATTCAATTGAAGGAATCTTGGGTTTTTCTTTTTGAGGTGGACCAAACCACAGAACGATGTCTCAGGAAGCCTATTTATCTGACAAGAAGAAAAGATAAACACCTGTAAGTTGATGTTTAAAGCCCAAACTAGTTTTGAAGTAACAAGAAAGGGAAAGCTAACAGTTCAAATTTCAGTCACTTTTCATCTAAACCCATCAATGTGTGCACTGGTCCATTAATTATGTGGCCCAACACAAAATGATATGTTAGTCATCCCTTTTCTCCTAGATGACAGATGTGAGGTAAGATTTTAGTTCAGGAGAAAGAAAGCTATTTCAAATACTTCACCTTTTGGTCTCAAGAATTTACCTAAGTCATGTATGAAAATGAAAAACTACTAATTGAGGATCAAACGAATTGTTTTGTTGATCACTCTATTTAAACCAAAATAAAATTGGAGAGGAGTGATTTAAAACGTATGATTCTAATGGACCCAGCTTTTCTAGGTTAATAAAGTATTCTAAGCAAAGGTTAGCAAATTATTTTCTGTAAAGCTCCAGATGGTAAATATTTTAGAATTTGTGGGCCACACAGTTTCTGTCAACAACCATTCAACTCTTACTCTGACATTGTGCAAAAGCAGCCATAGACAATATGTAAATGAAAGATCAAGGCTGCGTTCCAATAAAACTTTCTTTATGGACACTTAAATATAAATTTCATATAATGTTCACATGTCACAAAATATTCTTCCATTGACTTTCTTCCAGTCATTGAAAATGGAAAAATTCTTAGTTTACAGGTTGCAGAAAAGTAGGCAGTGGGCTGGATTTGGCCTGGCCATAGTTTGGCAACCCTTGTTCTAACAGATTATTTTGGTTCTTGTTTTGTGAATTTATTTCTACGCTTCAAAAGAAAAATATATCACAGAGATTTTATTAAAATCTTGCTCAAAGTATTTGATAGATTTTTTTTAAACCCTATCAATGAGTTGCTAGAATAAATAAGTGGAAACAAACACTGCCGTTTAAAATATTTCTTCTAGATGAACCTAATTCAATGCTTTTAGATGACATTATTGTTGTAGTAGTCCCTAGTAGAAAACATAAGTTTTCAGTATAAAATCTGGTTCCATTTATTCTGTTTTAAAATTTCCTATGCTAATAAATTTTCAGTAAAAAAGCAATTAATTTTGGCCATTTCCTAAATTACCTATTTTAGATGAGTATTAAGTATGTGTGAGTTATTAAGTATTCTGATGACAAAAGTTAATTATACATGTGTATTACATAAAATTCAAACATTGATGAAATGTTTAATTTGGGAAAATAAAAACTCTGTATAATACCACCTACCATAAAAGGAATCTTAACATATTACATATTTTTCTAGCTTTTCCCTTTTCACATATTTTAAGAAAATATGGTAATACATGGTCATATATTACTTCCTGTTTTACAAATTTCCTTTTAAAAATTTTTAACAAAATATTTTGGAAAGCTACAAGTCTATATGTAGATTGACCCCTTTCTTTTTTTTTTAACAGTTATATTATTCATTTGTATGGATATACTATAATTTGTTTAACCAGTATCCTACTGCTGGATATTGGGGTTATTCCCTGTTTTCATGAAAATCACTGCTGCCAGAGGATTCTGAAAAGACAGCATCACTGTAGTATTTGAATCTCCTTGAAACTCCTCATAAAACAGAAATAGCAAATAGGATAGTAAACCCCAAAATCTATCTGCAACAAAATCTAGTGACAACATATTCTTATGAACCCCAAAATATAAGTGGGTTGGAACAAATCAGCAGTAGCTACAAAATGTACTAAAATCTTTATGGATTCACAAAGACCCCTATTGGGTGTTGATGCAATGTGATTGCTACCTAGTGTTGTGAATGTCAAAGTGAAGAAATCCAATGAAGCTCTGATAAATGGTGGAAGTAACTAAGACTCTCTTAAAGTAGCCAAATGCTTTGTCATCTAATTAGGGACATGCATGAATGGATGAATGAGATTCCCACTGTCCCTACCTACTATCCAGCAAAACCACAGCCAAGGAAAGAGGTTTGGCAGAATCAGTGGGGAAATGAGTCCCCGTTGAGCTTCACTCTAGTCTGGCACAGTGAAAAGACTCAAGAGGTGTATAAGTGGGAGGCACCCCCCACCCCCCACCACATCCCTATGAAGGGGTGGTATGGGGCAGCCTTGTAGGCCACCTCTGAAATACCACTAGTTTTACTGTTTTTTCACTGACCCAGTAAGGGGATTGGAAGGGGTAACCCCCAAGGGGCCCTTGCTTCTGGCTCCAAGCACCCAGTCATACCAGCCAGGCACAACTCTAGGGCCAGGGCCAGGTAGGGAGCTGAACTGATACTGTACACCTGTGATACGTAATGCAGGTGTCCTGAGGGAGGACAGAAGGCTCCCATGGAGCAGAAGAGCAAAAGCTCACCTGATCTTGATCTTCAGCATGAATACAGACTTTGAAAGCAGGAACACACACACACACACACACACACACATATACATACACATATAATAATAAAGAAAGATTTCATGGGAGAAGCAGAGGGAAGGTAATGGACTTATTATGGCCCCAAGAAAGAACTCAAGTACTACCTGGAAAATTTCCCATGGCCATTCTTAGAACAGCAACAGAAACTGGAGGGGACACTGGGGGCTCTAATTTTTGGGTACAAAGGAACTGTGGGAAGATATGGAAGTACTGGAATGGTCTAGATTCTAGGTCCTATAAATGTTTAAAACTAACAAATCAAAATACTTTTCCTAGATAAATCCCTAAACTGAAGAGAAACACTTGAGAGTAGAGACCAAATTGAGCATAAAACAGACAACAGGGCCACAGAAAGAAAGGTTGAAATTAAAGGGAAGAATATAGGTGCTATGGTCTGAATGTTTGTGTCCCCCCAGAATTCATATATTGAAATCCTAACCCCTAAGGTGATAATATTAGGAGGTGGGCCTTTTGGAAGGAGATAAGGTCATGAAGGTAGAGTCCTCATGAATGGGATTACATAGTACCCTTATAAAAGAGGCTCCAAAGAAATCCCTCACCTTCTTCTGCCATGTGAGGACACAGTGAGAAGCTGGCAGTCTACAACCCGGAAGAGGCCTTCACCAGAATGTGACCATGCTGGCACCCTGATCTTGGACTTCCAGCCTCCAAAACTATAAGAAATAAATTCCCTGTTTATAAGCTACCCCATGTGTGGTTATTTTGTTACAGCAGCCCTAATGGACTAAGACAACAGGAGACCATATTTTTGACTAGTTGAACACAACAGACTCATGAGCTAGCTCCTGAACTATGAAGATAAAAAAGTTATCTTGGCCCACACTGCCTCTTCAAAGTATAGAAAAACAAATTTCCCATAAAAATGAATAATAAGAGAAGACTGGGTGGGATAGGGAGGGTTGGAGGGAGGGAGATGCAAGAGGGAAGAGATATGGGGACAAATGTATATGTATAACTGATTCACTTTGTTATAAAGCAGAAACTAACACACCATTGTAAAGCAATTATACTCTAATAAAGATGTTAAAAAAAAATAAGAGAGAAGACTGCAATCAAATCTCATACAAAGTTACTTCTACAAAACAGAATAAGATGCAGAATACTTACCCTATGAACAGTGAAAGCACTCCAGAAAGATCTGGAGTGCCCATGAAGTGCCCACAAACAGATGAAAACTGACCCTAATATTCTAAAATCAGCTTAAATAAATTCATACAAAGATAGAAGTTATGAAAGAACAACATAAATCAGTATAAGAGGAACTCAGAAATGAGATGATTATAGAAGCAAGATTTTTTTAGAGGTGAAAGAACTAAGAAAATAATTAGAACTAAAAGGAAAAAATCATTTCAGAAATGAAGTTTAGACTGGAAGAATCACAAGACCAAATAAACACAATGCCTTATGATAAATAGAGAATTTAAAGGAGGAAACACTTGAAAATTTTAAAAATCAGTGAAGGAAACCATCAACAAAATGCAAGAGCAACCTTCTGTGTGGGAGAAAACATTTGCAAGTCATATATCTGATTATGGCTTAATATCCAAAATATATAAAGAACTCAATCACTTAAGAGCAACTCAATGACTTAATAGCAAAAAGACAAATGATTTGATTAAAAAATGGGCAGAGGAACTGAATAGACATTTTTCCAGAGAAGACATACAGATGGCCGATGGGTACATGAAAATGTGCTCAACATCACTAATCATCTGGGAAATACAAATCAAAACCACAGTGAGATACCACCTCACACTTGTGAGAATGGTGGTCATCAAAAAGGCAAGAAATAACAAGTGTTGGTGAGGACCTAGAGAAAAGGGAAGCCTGTGCACTGTTGGTAGGAATGTAAATTGGTGCAGCCACTACAGAAAATGATATGGAGGTTCCTCAAAAAATTAAAATAGAACTTCCATATGATCCAGCAATTCTACTTCTGGGTATAAATCCAAAGGAATTGAAATCAGAAACGCAAAGAAATATCTTTACTCCCATGTTCGTTGCAGCATTATTCACAATAGCCAAGACACTGAAGCAACCTAAGTGTTGCTTCATCCAACTGATGAATGGATGAAGAAAATGGGTCATACACACACACACATATACACAGTGGAATATTATTCAGCCATTTAAAAAAAAGAATGAAATCTTGCCATTTTTGACAACATGGATGGACCTTGAGGGCATTATGCTAAGTGAAACAAGTCAGACAGAAAAAGATAAAGAGCATATGATCTCACTTATACGTGGAATCTAAAAATGAAAACGAGCTCATGGATATAGATAACAGATTGGTGCTTGCCTGAAACGGGGGTTGGGGGTGGGGGTGGGCAAAATGGTTGAAGGGAGTCAAAAGTACAAATTTCCAGTTACAAAATGAATGAGTCATAGGGATGTAATGTACAACATAGTGACTATAGTTTGGTATTGCACATTTGAAATTAGCTAGGAGAACGGATCTTGAAAGTTCTCATCACAAGAAAAAAAAATTGTAACTATGTAAGGTGATAAATGGATTTATTATGGTGATCACTTTGTAATGTATACAAATATCAAATCATTATTTTGTACATCTGAAACTAATGTAATGTTATGTCAATTATACCTCAGTAAAAAAGTGTATATCTTGAATAAAACTTAATCTGAGGAAAAAGTGAAGGAAGAGGTAAAAAGGACTCAAGAAAAAGTATTAGATATAGATAGACAAAGAAGATCCAACATATGTATAATAAGAGTTCCTAAAGAAGAAAACCCAAAGCAATACAACAGAATAAATAATTAAAAACTCTAAAGAAAACTTTCCTGAAATAAAAAATACTTTATGACAATCTCTAGGTCCATCCACGTTGCTGCAAATGGCATTATTTTGTTCTTTTTTATGGCTAAGTAATGTTCCATTGTATATATATACCACATCTTCTGTATCCATTCCTCTGCCGACGGACATTTAGGTTGTTTCCATGTCCTGGCTATTGTAAATAGTGCTGCAATGAACAAGACAAATATCATATGATATCACTTATATGTGGAATCTAAAAAAATGGTACAAATGAACTTACAAAACAGAAATAGATTCAGATGTAGAAAACAAACATGCTTAGCAGGGGGTAAAGGGAGGGGTGTGGAGGAGGGAATAATTGGGAGACTGGGATTGACATATACACACTACTATATATAAAATAGGTAACTAATAAGGACCTACTGTATAGCACAGGGAACTCTTCTCAATACTCTGTCATGACCTATATAGGAAAAGAATCTAAAAAAGAGTGGATGTATGTATAGGTATAACTGATACACTTTGCTGCACAGCAGAAATTAATGCAACATTGGTAAATCAACTATACTCTAATGAAAAATTTTTTTAAATACTTCGTACTACAAAATCCTTTGGTCATTCAGGCAAAAACAGTAAGTCCTTATAAAGCAAATAAAATCAGCTTATGATTAATTTTGTATAGCAGCAATTTATTCCAGCACAATACAGTAATATATTTAAGATACTCAAGAAAAGAAAATGTCAACCAAAGATCTTATGTTCAGCCAAAACAACCCATTATTCCCATGAGCCATTCCTAGGAAATCTAAAAGAGAGATTCAGACAACCAAAATAACTGAAAGACATCTACATGAAGACCAGTGGTTAGCATTATAAATATATCGACCCATAAAACTAAGTGATGAAACCAGTCACAAAAGGACAAATCCTGTATGATTCTACTCATATGAAGTATCAAAAATAGTCCAAGAGAAAGTAGAAAGGTGGCTGCTGGGACGGGGGGGGTGGGGAATTAGTGTTTAATGGGCACAGAGTTTCAGTTTTGCTAGATAAAAAAGTTCTAGAGAACTGCTGCAAAACAATGTGACTATACTTAACACTAGTGAACTTTATACTTAAAAATATCGATAATTAAGATGGCAAATTTTAAGTTGCTTCTTTTTACTACAATAAAAAACTAAATGATATGGGCTTCCCTGGTGGCGCAGTGGTTGAGAATCTGCCTGTCAATGCAGGGGACACGGGTTCGAGCCCTGGTCTGGGAGGATCCCACATGCCGCGGAGCAACTAGGCCCGTGAGCCACAATTGCTGAGCCTGCGCGTCTGGAGCCTGTGCTCCACAACAAGAGAGGCCGCGACAGTGAGAGGCCCGCGCACCGCGATGAAGAGTGGCCCCCACTTGCCGCAACTAGAGAAAGCCCTCGCACAGAAACGAAGACCCAACACAGCCAGAAATAAAAAATAAATAAATAAATAAAAATTACAAAAAAAAAAAAACTAAATGGTAGTTGTAGAGGAGAGAATGACATAACACAGTACAACTATCAAAAAATGTGGAGAAATGATAAGGGTAGAATAATTACCATGATTGCCTTATAGAAGCTGGCTGGAAGTAAAAGGGATATCACTTCAAATCTGACATTGGACACAAAGCACCGAGCTGATCTCCCTGTGCTATGCAGCTGCTTCCCACTAGCTCGGTGCTTTGTGACCACCTAGAGGGGTGGGATAGGGAGGGTGAGATGGAGGCACAAGAGGGAGGGGATATGGGGATATATGTATACATATACTGATTCACTTTGTTATACAGCAGAAACACAACATTGTAAAGCAATTATACTCCAATAAAGATGTTAAAAAAAAATCTGCCACTGGAGAAGGATAAAGAGGAAAATGGGCTAATAGCTAATTCCAGCATTGCTCAGAGTAGGGGACCAACAGATAGTGCTCCCCTTTTTCAGGTGCCAAGGGTATATAAAGGTACAGATGTAATGTAGACATAAATGTAACTATCAGAATAAATACAAAACTTCCTAAGTACTAAAAGTTTAGATATACACATTAAATAAGGCAGATAACATAGACTCTGTGTGTGCACAATGAAAAATATGACAAATCTAAGGCCAAACATAAATATCATATATCAACAAATATACATTAATTTATCTCATTTATAAAAAGAAAAAGGTTTGGATTATCTAGGGAAGCAAAATCCAACACTATACTGCATGCAAAATAGACTCATACGCTCTCACTCTCTCAGGGAGGGGGGAAAGGAGGGATGGAGGGAAAGGGAGAAGGGGAGATTTTCAGAAAGGTTAAAAATAAAGGGGGGGCTTCCCTGGTGGCGCAGTGGTTAGGAATCTGCCTGCCAATGCAGGGGACACGGGTTCGAGCCCTGGTCTGGGAAGATCCCACATGCCGCGGAGCAACTAGGTCCGTGAGCCACAACTGCTGAGCCTGCACGTCTGGAGCCTGTGCTCCGCAACAAGAGAGGCCGCGATAGTGAGAGGCCCGCGCACCGCGATGAAGAGTGGCCCCCGCTCGCCGCAACTAGAGAAAGCCCTCGCACAGAAACGAAGACCCAACACAGACAAAAATAAATAAATAAATAAAATTCACATAGGTCTTAGATTTCAAAAAAAAAAAAAAATAAAGGGATAAAAATGTGGACAAATACAAATTAAAAGAAATGAGAGGTCACACTTTTGATATCTGATAAGGCACAATTCAGACCAAAAGAGAGACAAAGGAGGATACTTTCATACTGCTAAAAGATGCAATTCACAATGAAGATGTAACAGTTATGGAAATTACAAACAACACAGCAACTGCTTTCATCAAAGAAATTACAAGAGATGCAAGGAGAGATAAAGAGAACTGCTCTATCAAAGGAGACTTTAATATATCTATCTTAATGTAAGAAAGATCAAGTGGACAAAAATTTAGGAAAGAGAAGACCTAAATGACCTGATCAGTGAATTAGATCTTTTAGATCTATAATAAACTCTGAACTCTGATAGTGGAGGATATACCTTTTTGTAAGTGCTCACAGAAACATTCAGGAAAACTAGCCATATCTTAGGCTACAAAGAAAACTTCCATAAACCTGTAAATTGGAGAGAGTAGAAATAACATGGAAACTATGACCTTTCTGAAAGCAATGAGACTTGAATAATAAAATAAAAATTAAAAGGCCTGTCACTTGGAAGCTTAAGAACATAGTATTGAATACTTCTTAGATCAAGTTAAATTGCAAAATTTCGTAAAAATAATGAAAATCCAATATATCAATGTCTTAGAGTTATCAGAGGAAAATGTATAGCCTTTAATACTTATATTAAAAATGAAATTCAAAAAATCAGACATAACTTTAAACACTTAGGAAACAACAAAAGAAATCCTCCCACTCAAAAAAAAAAAAATGAAAGAATAAAATAAGAGGAGAAATTAATTTCTAGAAATTAAAGCTAGAAAACAAAATCAGTAGAACTTTTAAGTCTAAAATTTGTCATTTGAAAAAAATCATCATAAACAAATCAGTAGCTAACCTACTGATTAATGGGGAAAGGAAGAAAGCACAAATACACAAAATCAGACATGACAAATGGGGAATAATTATTGAGACAGAGGAAATTTTAAGTATCATAAGAGACTATTTTACATACCTATGCAAATAAATTTGAAGTCTTATTTAGAATGGGTAATTTCTAAGAAAACCACAATTTACCAGACTAACATCAAGTCTTAAATGGCAAGTTACCTTAGAAGAAAACAGAAAAACTAAAGCACTCCCCCCACAACAAAACTCCTGGCTCAGGTAATTTAATAGAAAAATTCTACCAAACTTGTAAAAATCAGATTATTCCAATGGCTCTTAATTTTTTTCAGACCATTTTAAAAGGAGGAAAATTTCAAAATTCTTGTTATGAGGAAAGTAAACCATTGCTCTTAACCTATCAAAGACTATACCGCAGACCATTCTCACTTACAAATGCCATTGTAACAACTCTTAGATGAAATGTTAGGAAATGGAATCCAATAGCACATTTTAAAAGTCATGACCAAGTGTGTTTTATTCCCATTTGCAAAACTGGTTTTATGTTAGGAAATTTATTCATATTCATAGACCTAAGGAATAAAAACATGATCACCTCCACAGACACAAAAAAAGCATTTGACAAAATCAGTTCTCCCTAAGTTAACTTACAAATTTAACACTATGCATATAAAAATACCATCAGAATTTTTTCCCCTGAGGTCAACATGTTAATTGTAAAATTCTTTTGGAAAGATAATAAGCAAGAAAAGCCAGGAAAATCGTGCAAGAGAACAATGAGAAGGAGCTGGCCCCACAGACATTGAAACATACTATAAAGACTCTATAGTTAAAAGTATTATATTGCTATCCCAACAGAACAGAGTAAACAATCCATGTGGAGATTTAGTATATGATAAAAGCAATTCAAATCAGTGAGGAAAAGATGAACTTCAACTTTTTAATAAGTGGAATCTCTATAACTGATGACTATATTAGGATTCACTCCTCACACCACAGTAAATTCCAGAAGGATGAGGGATTTAAATGTAAACCATTTAAGTACTAGTAGAACACATGGGTGAAGTCCAGTATAAGCTGGGAATGGGGGAGACTTTCCTACAAATGAATGGTAGGCAAAATGGGTCCCCCAAAGATGTCCATATCTGAATCCCTAGAACCTATGAATATGCTATGTTATGGCAAAAAGGGACTTTGCAAATATAATTACAGTTGCAGGGAGATTATCCAGGTGGGCCCAATCTATTAGATGAGCTAGAGAACCTTCTCTGGCTGGAGTCAGAAAGATGTGGCAGTAGGGGAGGTCAGAAAAATGTGAAGTGTGAGGGCTACCCTGGTGGTGCAGTGGTTAAGAATCCGCCTGCGAATGCAGGGAACACGGGTTTGAGCCCTGGTTTGGGAAGATCCCACATGCCGCGGAGTAACTAAGCCCGTGTGCCACAACTACTAAGCCTGCGCTCTAGAGCCCACGAGCCACAACTGTTGAGCCCACGTGTAAATATGAGATGTAAATATAGTAACATTGATGAAAAAATCACTATAGATCTGAATTTAAATTGACAGTATCAGTATACACTAATGATGTAGTTTATATTTTGAAAAATTTTTAAAACCAGTGCCACAACTACTGAAGCCCATGCACCTGGAGCCCATGCTCCACAACAAGAGAAGCCACCACAATGAGAAGCCCGTGCACCATAATGAAGAGCAGCCCCCACTCTCTGCAACTAGAGAAGCCCGCGCGCAGCAACAAAGACCCAACTCAGCTAAAAATTAATTAATTAATTAAAACAAATAAGCAAACCTTTATCTTAGCTGTATCACTGAAAGGTTCTAGAGACAATAACCATTCCTAAATCAAAAGGCACTGCTAGTGCCCAGATTGTTGTCCCTAAATACCATTTTTCCATTAAAAGGATTGAGAATTTCTTGGCAAAAAAGCCAATTCCTGCTCTGGAGCAGGAAATGTTTAAGATGATCTTGGAACATTTTTTCAGAGCAGAAAGCAGGGAACGTATCAATGACTAATGGTAGGGTCATGTCGAAAAGACATAAAAACTAACTTGAACAGAGTCCACTGGCTAAAAATGGGATATTTTGAACATCAATAAGGATAATCTCTGTGATGGATCAAAACATATATGTTAGAATTCAGATGACAAAATTAGAATATTACCATTTTGCAAACTCAGATGAACAGAGTATACAATCATCATCCCTAACTACTAACCTTACAAAAAGAGAGAACCAGAAGTTATGTACTTTTTGATGGAGGCCATAACATTATATATGAAGAATTCTTAATCTCCCTCCCCTCCAAATAAATAAATAACCGAAGTCTAATCAAGTCCCAATATCTAACTACTAATTTACAGGGAAATACAGGGGTCAGAAGGACATGTTAAATCACCCCAAAAAGATTCAATCAACAAAATCCAGATTGTGGGAAACTCTGTGGGACAAATGACCCAATTTTTAAAAATGTGCAAGAAGAGGAAATAATTAATCTAAAGATTAAAAGAGTCCTTCAGAAATTTATAAACCAAACTCAATTTGTGGACCTCGTTTGGCTCTTAATTCAAATACACAAACTTAAATATATATATGACAACTAGCTAGCCAGGCGAAATACTAACTGGATATTTGATGATTTTATTTCTGTAGGGGTGTGATGATGGTATTGTGTTATGTTTAAAAAGGGGAAGCCCTTATCTTTTAAGAAATATATTATAAAATGTTTCAAATAAAATGATCTGTCTGGGATTTGCTTCAAAATAATACAGTGGGTAGGGTGTGGAAGTGGATGGGGATGTAGAACGCTGGCCATAAACTGCTAAGTGCTAGATGATGGACAGCCAGCTTAAGGGGTCATTATACTGGTCTCTCTGGTTTCAGACGTGTTGAAATTCCATAATAAAATGTGTATTTTTAACAACAAGCTGGCATAAATATTTTTGTAAGTACCTATGATGCTAGTGTTTATACAGGATAAATTTCAAGATACAGAGTTTCTAGGCCAGAAAGAGTATGAATATTTTTATAGATACTGCCAAACTTCCCTTTAAAAGGGTTTATTTACCAACAATACACAATCAACAATGTGCAAGATGCCCATTTCTACACACCCTCACCAACAATCTGAAAAGTTAAGTGACCTGCCCAAGATCAGATGGTATGACCTAAAGAAAACCTCATATAATGATCAATAATTATCATATTGCCTGAGTCAGTGGTTTACTAATTGGAACAGTTTTTAAATTTGTATATATAAAACTTTGAATAAAAGTCCATCCTCTACCAGTTATAAAAAAATCTTACCAGTTACAAGTTAATAAAAGTTTAGAGAATACATGAAAATTCCATAAATGAAACTAGGTTTCCATTAATATTAACTCAAAAATAAGAGTAAAGAATCCTTGAAATTTAAAGACTATTAGTAAGTCATTTAGTAAATCATAGTTAAACAAGACTTCAACTTTACATATTTTGTAGCCCTCATATTTCACTGTAAGATTACCATACATTTTGAGGAAATGTATAGAAATAGAACAATGATAACTAGTATCTCACAACTAAATTTCAGTTGTAGAAAACCAACTGCTTACCAAGTGAAATACAATAAACAAATTTAGTGATTCTTGATATTCACTACATTTTCTAACCTGGGACAAACAATGAAAAATGAAATTTGATCTTGTTTAATAAGATTTCTTTTCCCACCAAATCACTCTGGAATAGACTGTTTCAAGTACCTCTTTCCCCTGTGATAGACATTGATAACATATATACACTGAAACTCAACACATCAATCAAAACACAGTAATGATTAACTGAAAATAAAATTCTTATGAAGTACTTTAATCTCAATATATTTACATCACCCCAAAGAATGAGTTATTATTTATTTCAGTTGAGGTGCATCAACTTATATCAAAGGTTTTAAAGGATGACACAAGAAACCCAATGTTAAAATGACAAATTTTTACTCATAAAGTTATTATGATAACAATTAATAATATGGTTACTTTTCCTATTTGTGCTTACATATTTTTCTAATGAAAACAGAACTGTTCAACAAAATACATGCTGTATTTCTTACACCGGAGGGCATGACTTTCATAGAGATCATATCAACGCTTTGAAATAGCTGAGAACAGTGTAGGACCTCATAACATTAACCCTAAAGGATAAGTTGCCTATGCTCACCGCTTTTAAACTTTTTGGCTCTTCCTTCCTGCTATTTCTTACTTTTGATACACTGATGATACTTGACCATCCTCACACTTCCCACATTATCATCTTAGGTTCTTGCCTTTTTCCAGTTCTAAAAAATAGAAACATATTATTTTCCTTAAGAACATGGTAAATATTGTATTTGGGGGGACAAGAAAAAAGTGAACTTGAAGGTAGGGGAAAATGTTATCAAAATGTTTTTAAAGGTTTGGAATAATTCCTTAACTTATATATGAATCTTTAATAATGAAATCATGATATGTGATTTTCTCAAACTACTAATATATCACACATTTAGAAATCACTAACAGAATTTCTGTTCAGTTAATGCTCTTACCAATAAGTAGAAGTCATTAAATAAAATTACCAAGCTCATATCACAGAAGCATGACCAGTGTCATTCTTCCATTTAACTATCAAGATTTTGCCAAAAGCCACCTTCTATTTTTCCCTCCCTTGATAAATAATTTTGGATGGCAAAAATGGCAGATCACTGCTAATAAAAATTACCAACAATGCAGCTATGTAATAATGTTTGCTTTTTAAAAGGGTTCATTTTAAAAAGACAAAATCAGTCATTCAGTTTATATATAAAATGTCAAATTAACAGAGTAAGGCATAAAAATGCAAATGCTCAGTTAATTTTAAGCATTTTTGCTTTCTTGGTCTATTTCCTATGACTTGCAATTATTTTTATGAGATTGCTGGCTGAAAGTCTAGTTCAGTAGAGAACTCCCAAAAGAGATAAGATAGATAGATAGATAAGATAAATTATCTTCTATGAACAAAGCTGATTTAAAAAAGAAACCAAAAACCTAACATTTTTTAAAGGATTATGATGTTTGGGGGCTTCCTAAAAAGTTGCTTAAAAAATTCATATGAAGAATTCTTGTAAACAGCTCTTACTGGGTCTGGGTCTGTGTCCTTTTAACTTAAAAGGCTTCATAATATAATTGTTCTGTAAATATCAGCATTTTCAATATATTGTGCAGTGTACACAAAGAAGCCGTCAAATGGCTTATCTTGTACTTATCAACTTGTTTATTTTTATACCTCCAAAAAGCTGTATTTTTTTTACAAGAACAGCTGCTACTTTGTAAATATTTTAATGGCTTCTGTTAAGTACAGCTGTCAGTTTAACAAACAATATTATAAAAGATTTTCATTCTTCCATGTGACTGCACATCTTGAAATGTGTTTTACCTTGAAAATCCTTTGGAGATTTTAGTCTGGAAAGGATATCTTTTTTTAAGGCACAGGGCCAACAGAAGAATAGATAGATTTAAAGAATAATGTGTAAGATCATCAGGGAAATAGTTCCATTTATTTCAGAAGACAAACATATAATAGCAATAAGTTCTCTTAGCTCACTTCTTTTGACTCAGGCAACCGTTTGTTGAAATCGAACAGCACTGGCTTTGGAGCTAGATATTCCAGGTATGAACCTCCATTCTTCTGCTACTTAAGGGATACTGGTTTAGAGCAAACCAATTAACCTCTCTGACCCTCGGTTTTTGTATCTGCAAATGGGATACTGATACCTACCTTACAGGGTCATTATGAGAATTAGCGGTAATATATGTAAAGGGCCTAACTCAATTAAGGTAGCAATTATTATTCTGTCTTACCTACTTAGCAACCAGGAGACTCCCAATCATATTTTAGTCTTTGTCTTTTACATTTTTATTCACCCACCTTTTCACTTCCCTTATTTCCTTTTTTTCCTCCTATTTCAGGGACTTCAAAGTGAAAAAATATTTTAGAGCTAATCTTATTTAGCATTTTTGTTGAATAAATGAGGAAATATATGCTGCGAGAGATTAAATGACTTGTCCAAGATCACAGAGAGTTAAAGACAGAGATGAGAACCGTCGTCTCCTGGGTTTTTCACTGTTTTCCTTCTTGATGTGAAATGGAATTTGATAAGGCAATTTTATCCTGTGTCTGAAGGCACATGTATAAGAGTGAGAAACCAGTACAAGAGACAAGAAAAGGAAAAAGATTAAAGAAAAAGGAGTAAGGACAGATTTTCCCTTTTGTTCTAGAGCAGAGCTAAGCAAACTTCTGTTATAAAGGTTCAGATAGTAAATATTTTAGGCTTTACAGGTCATATGAACTATCCCAACTACTCAACTATGACATCGTAACACAAAAGCAGCCATAGACAATATGTAAACAAATGAGTGTGGCTGTGTTCCAATAAAATTTTTGAATTTCATATAGTATGAATTCCATATAATTTTCACATGCCTCAAAGTAATTATTTTTTCAGCCACTTAAAAATATAAAAACCATTCCTATATCATGAGCCATACAAATCCGGATGGAAAGCTTGCTGTACCTGGCCCAAGGGCAGTAGTTTGATGACCCTGTTCTAAAGCAAACTTGAATGCTTATGAGAGTATAAGCCTGATGATAACCGGAATAGATACCCAGCTTCAATGTTGAGGAAATAATAGGGTATGATGGAGACTGGTATGAACTGGAGTGTGTCTATCCGACTAAAATGGGCAATAGCCATTCTGTTTCAGCAGATTTCTGCTCTTAAGAAATGGACGTCAAAATTTGCCACATATTCTAATTTTTCAAAAAGAAGCCAGAACTCTGGATTTTTAAAAAAAATCTTATTGAGGTACCATTGATTTATAACATTATATGTCTCGTGTACTTTATATTTCTATTCCTGTATACCCTACAATCTGCTCACCACCAAAAATTTAGTTTCCATCTGTCACCATACACTTAAATCCCCTTTAACCATTTCACCTTCTCCCCCACTGCCCTCACCCTCTGGTTACCATAACTCTATTCTCTGTATCTACATGTTTGTTTTTCTTTGGCTTATTCATTTGGGATTTTTATTAGTTTTTTTATATTCCACATGTGAGTGAAATCTTATGGTATTTGTCTTTCTCCATCTGACTTACTTCACTTAGCATAATACCCTCAAGGTCCATCCATTTGTTGCAAATGGAAAGATTTCATCATTTTTATGACTAAATAGTATTCCATTGTATCTATATACCACATATTCTTTATCCATTCATCCACTGAAAGGCACTTCCATTGTTTCCATATATTGCCTATTATAAAAAATGCTGCAGTGAACATAGGGGTGCATATATCTTTTTGGATTATTGTTTTTGTATTCTTTGAATAAATACTCAGAAGTGGGATGGCTGGATCATATGGCAGCTGTATTTTTTTTTTTCCATTCATTTTCTTTTTTTTTTTTTTTTACATCTTTTTTGGAGTATAATTGCTTTACAATGGTGTGTTAGTTTCTCCTTGATAAAGTGAATCAGCTATACATATACATATATCCCCATATCTCCTCCCTCTTGCGTCTCCCTCCCACCCTCCCTATCCCACCCCTCTAGGTGGTCACAAAGCACCAAGCTGATCTCCCTGTGCTATGTGGCTGCTTCCCACTAGCTATCTGTTTTACATTTGGTAGTGTATATATGTCCATGCCACTCTCTCACTTCATTCCAGCTTACCCTTCCCCCTCCCCGTGTCCTCAAGTCCATTCTCTACGTCTGCGTCTTTATTCCTGTTGGCAGCTGTATTCTTAATTTTCTGAGGACTCTCCGATCTGTCCTCATAGTGGCTGCACAAATTTACATTCCCACCAGAGTGAATGAGGGTTCCCTTTTCTCCACATCCTTGACAACACTTGTTATTTCTTGTCTTATTTCTTTAATAAACATTTTCACAAATGTAAGGTGATATCTCGTTGTGGTTTTGATTTACATATCCCTAATAATTAGTGGCATTGAACATCTTTTCATATGCCTGTTGGCCATCCTCTATTCAGGTCCTCTGCCTATTTTGCAATAGGGTTTTTTGTTGTTGTTGAGTTGTGTGAGTTCCTTATATATTTTGGGTATCACCCCTTACGGGGGACTTCCCTGGTGGCTCAGTGGTTAAGAATCCGCCTGCCAATGCAGGGGACATGGGTTCAATCCCTGGTCTGGGAAGATCCCATATGCCATGGTGCAACTAAGCCCGTGTGCCACAACTACTGAGCCTGCACTCTAGAGCCCAAGAGCCACAACTACTGACCCACACAACAAAAGTACCGAAGCCCACGTGCGTAAAGCTCTGCAACAAGAGAAGCCCCCGCAACGAGAAGCCCACGCACTGCAACGAAGAGTAGCCCCCGCTCTCCACAACTAGAGAAAGCCCGCACGCAGCAACGAAGACCCAATGCAGCCAAAAATAAATAAATAAAATAAATTTTTAAAAACCCTTATCAGATATTTCATCTGCAAATATCTTCTCCCATTCAGTAAGTTGTCTTTTCATTTTATTGATGGTTTCTTTCACAGAAAAAAAAAGCTTCACTTCACAGAAGCATTTTAGTTTGATGGAATCCTATTTGTTTATTTTTGCTTTTTCTTCCTTTGCCCAAGGAGATATATCTAGAAAGATAATGCTAATACCAACGTCAAAGAGCATACTGCCTGTTTTCTTCAAGGAGTTTTATGATTCCAGATCTTACATTCAAGTCTTTAACACATTTTAAGTTAGTTTATGTGCATAGTGTGAGATAGTGGCCTCGTTTCATTTTTCTGCATGTTGTCCATTTTCCCCACCATTTATTGAAGAGACTATTCTTTCACCATTATGTAGTCTTTGTTCCTTTGTCACAAATTAATTGTCTTTATATACATGGGTTTATTTCTAGGCTCTCAATTCTGTCCCATTGAGCTATCTGTTTTCCTGCCAATACTATGCTGTTTTGATTACTATGACTTTGTAATATAGTTTGAAATCAAGGAGTGTGACACCTCCAGCTTTGTTCTTCTCAGAATTGCTTTGGCAACTTGGGGTCTTTCTGATTCCATAAAATTTTTTTTTAATTTTTGTTCTGTTTCTGTGAAAAATGCCACTGATGTTTTGGTAGGGGTTGCATTGAATCTGTAGATTGCCTTGGGTAATATGGGCATTTTGACAACATTAATTCTTCCAGGCCACAAACACAGAACATCTTTCCAGTTATTTGTCAATTTCTTTCTTCTTCAATTTCTTTCAACAATGTGTTATAGTTTTCAAATGTATAGTTCTTTCACCTCCTCAATTAAATTTATTCCTAGGCATTTTATTCTTTTTGTTGTGATTTTTAAATGGGATTGTTTTCTTAATTTCTCTTTCTGCTAGCATATTGTCAGTGTATAGAAATTCAACAGATTTTTGTGTATTGATTTTGTATCCTACAACTTTACTGTGTTCATTTATTATTTCTAGTAGTTTTTGGTGGAGTCTTTAGGGTTTTCTATATATAAAATCATGTCATCTGGAAGCAGTGACAGTTTGACTTCTTCCCTTCCAATTTGCTTGCCTTTTATTTCTTTTTCTTGCCTAACTTCTGTGGCTAGGACTTCTAATAACATGTTGAATAAGAGTGGTAAGAGTGGGCATCCTTGTCTTGTTCCTAATCTTAGAGGGATAGCTTTAATTTTTCACCATCGAGTATGATGTTAACTGTGACCTTATCATATATGGCCTTTATTATGCTGTGGTTCCCTTCTATACCCACGTTATTGAGAATTTTTATCATAAATGGGTGTTGAATCTTGTCAGTGCTTTTTCTGTATCTATTGAGATGACCATATGGTTTTTTTTCTTCAGTTTGTTAATATGGTGTATCACATTGATTGATTTGTGGAGGTTGAACCATCCTTGTATCCCTGGAATAAATCCCACTAGATTATGGTATATGATTCTTTTGATGTATTGTTAAGTTTGGATTGCTAATATTTTGTTGAGGGTTTTTGCATCTGTGTTCATCAGAGATCTTGGCCTTCAATTTTCTTTTTGTGTGTTGTCTTTATCTGGTTTTGGTAACAGTATGATGTTGGCCTCATAAAATGAGTTTGGAAGTGTTTAACTCCTCTTTAAATTTTGGAATAGTTTGAGAAAGATAGGTATTAAGTCTTCTTGAATATTTAGTACAACTCACCTGTGAAGCTGTCTGGTCCTGGACTTTTATTTTGAGGGAGTTTTTTGATTACTGTGTGAATCTCTGTACTTTGATGGATCTATTCAGATTTTCTCTTTCTTCATGAATCAGTCTAGGAAGCTTGTGTTATTCTAAGAATTAGTCCATTTCTTCTAGGTTGTCCAATTTGCTGGCATAAATCTGTTCATAATATTCTCTTATAATGCTTTCTATTTCTGTAGTATCCTTTGTAACTTCTCCTCTTTCATTTCTGATTTTATTTATCAGGGCCTTCTCTGTTTTCTTCTTAGTGAGTCTAGCTATCAAATTGTCAATTTTGTTTATCCTTTCAAAGAAGCTCTTGGGGACTTCCCTGGTGGTCCAGTGGTAAAGAATCTGCCTTAAAATGCAGGGGACACGGGTTCAATCCCTAGTCAGAGAAAAAAGATCCCACATGCTGTGGGGCAACTAAGCCCGTGCACCACAACTACTAAGCTCATGCACCTCAACTAGAGAGACTGTGTGCCACAAACTACAGAGCCCATACACCCTGGAGCCTGTGTGCCACAACTAGAGAGAGAAAATGCACACACCACAACTAGAGAGAGAAAACCCGCACGCCGCAACTAAAGAGAAGCCTGTGCACCGCAACAAAGAGCCCGCATGCCACAATGAAAGATCTCGCATGCCTCAACGAAGATTCTGCATGCCTCAACTAAGACCCAAAACAGCCAAAAATAAATAAAATAAATAAATAATTTTAAAAATCTTTTAAAAAGAATGTTCAAAGAAGCAGCTCTTAGTTTCATTGATCTTTCCTATTGTCTTTTTTGTCTCCATTTATTTCTGCTCTGATCTTGATTATTTCCTTCCTTCTATTAACTCTGAGCTTCATTTCTTCTTCTTTTTCTAGTTCATTTAAATGTAAGGTTAAATTGTTTATTTGAGATTTTTCTTGTTTCTTGAGATAGGCCTGTATTGCTATAAAAGTCCAGCTTTTGTTGTATCCCAGATTTTGATATGTATTATTTTCATTTTCATTTCTCTTCAGGTAATTTTTTTATCTCTCACTTGATTTCTCTGCTGACCCAACAGTTGTTCAGTAGCATGTTGTTAGGCCTCCTCATATTTGTAATTTTCCCCATTTTCTTCTTGTAGTTTATTTCTATTTTCCATTGTGATTGGAAAAGATCCGTCATATGATTTTGTCTTCTTAACTTTACTGAAACTTGTTTTGTATCCCAACATATGCTCTTTTTGGTCCATGTGCACCTTTTGGTCCATGTGCACTTGAAAAGAATGATTATTCTGCTGCATTTGAATGGAATGTTCTGTACACATCTATCAAACCCATCTGGTCTAATGTTTCATTTAAGGCCACTATTTCATTGTTGACATTCTGTCTGGATGATCTATCCATTGATGTAAGTAGGATGTTAAAGTCCACTACTAATTGTTTTGTTATTTTCAATTTCTCCCTGTAGGTCTGTTAATAATTGTTTTATATATTTTGGTACTCCCATGTCAGGTACATATATATTAATCCCTGTTTTATCTTCTTGATGAACTGTCCACTTATTATTATACACTGCCCATTTTTGTCTCCTGTTATCTTTTTTGACTTCAAGTTTATTTTTTCTCAAATAAGTATAGCTACACCAGCTTTCTTTTGGCTGCTATTTGCTTGGAGTATCATCTTCCATCCTTCACTTTTAGCCTATGTTTGTCTTTAAAGCTGAGGTGTCTCCTGGAGGCAATAGTTGGGTCTTGTTTTTTAATCCATCTAGCCACTCTATCTTTTGATTGGTGCATTCAGTCCATTTACATTTAGGGTGATTACTGATAGATGAGGACTTAGTACTTCCATTTTATCTTTTGCTTTCTAGTTGCTCTGTATCTTCACTGTTTCTTTTTCCTTGTGTTTCTGTCTGCCAATTTGGTTTCCTGGTTTTCTATGAAATTTTTCTCTGTTTCCTTTTTTTATATATTTTGTGTCTCTGATCTGTGTTTGTTGTGTGTTTACCCTGATGTTTGTATTAAACATGTCACCAACAAAATGTTCCTTTTTCTGATGATACCATCTAATCTTCATTTACCTATATGAGTTTTCTCCTCTTCCTCTTTCCCTTTTATGTTTTTGTTGTCTCAAGCTATCCCTTTTTATGTTGTGATTGTTACTAAACTGAAGTTGCTATAATCTGCTTAATCTGATTTTTCTCCCTTTAAGCTTTATGTTATAATAAAGTGTTTAGAGACCTATTCTGATAAACGTTGCAATTTTCTGATTCTGTTTCTCACCTTGTTCAAAGTTTTATGTATTTTTGCCTTTTTGTGTCTGGTATAAGAGCTCCTTTCAATATCTCTTGTAAGGCAAATCTAGTGTTGATGAATTCTCTCAGCTTTTCTTTGTCTAGGAAAGTCTTTACTTATTCTTAATATCTGAATGATAACTTTGATGGATAGCGTATTCTTGGGTGACAGAAGTTTTTATCTTTCAGTATTTTGAGACTATCATTCCACTGCCCCCGGCCCATAGGATTTCTTCTGAGAAATCTGCTGATAGCCTAATAAGGGTTCCTTTGTAGGTTACCATCCTTTTATCCCTGGCTGCATTTAAAATTCCTTCCTTGTCATTGACTTTTGACATTTTTAATATTATGTGTCTTGGATAAGGCTTTTTTACACTGAGGTAATTAGCTGTTTTCTTAGCTCCATGGCTCTGTATATCTAATTGCTTGCCCAGGTTTGGGAAGTTCTCAACTACTGTTTCTTTAAATAAGCTTTGCTCCCTTCTCCCTCCCTTCTCCTTCTGGGATACGCATTACTGAATGTTGCCCTTCCTAAAAGAGTCAAAGAGCTCTCACAGAATGTCCTCATTTTTAAAACATCTTATCTCTTTTCTCTTCTATTCCTATTATTTCTGGATTTCTATCTTCAAACTCACTAATTCCCTCTTCCACGTGCTCCATTTCCAGGGCTTTCTAATGCATTCTTCATCTCATTTATTCAGTTCTTCAGCTCCATAATTTCTGTTTGGCTCTCTTTTAAAATTTCAATCTCTTGGTAATGTGTTCCTTCTGTTCATTAATTTTATTCCTGAGCTCATTAAACTGCCTTTCTGAGTTTTCTTGTAGCTCACTGAGTTTCTTCATGACAGCTATTTTTAATTCTCTATCAGTTAGATCACAATATTCTATGATTTTAAGGTTGGTTTCTGAAGAACTGTCATTTTCTTTTTGTGCTCTGGTGTTACTGTGGTTCTTGATGGTGCCTGATGAGTTGTTTCTTTGCCAGTGCATTTAAAGTTAAATGACATGTTAGAAGTTCGAGTCCTTTCTTTTGTTTTCTGGTAGATCATGCTATAAGAAGAGGTTTTGGTTTTCTTACCTGACCTGCCCTTTGTTATATTTGAGAGTTAGCACTTTCTAGCCTCCATTGTCTCTGTAAGAAGTATGGCTCTTTGCCCTCATTGCTGCTTCTTCTGCCACCAGGGTCATTGTTGCCTTCTTTCAGAGTCACTGTCATCAAATGGATCATGGGCTCTTCCCTCATGTCTAGAATCCCCTGAGTTGTGGGCTCCTCTGCTGTGGGGGAAGGGGGTTGGTGTGGCTGAAGCTGGGGTTTCACAGACACCTCTACCATATCCATTGTTGTAAGGTTCATGGGCTGCACCTCTGAGGATTGGGGAGGGGGGCGCAGGGGCTGGGACTGTGGGCACCTCAGCAGCTGGAGGGATGGGTTCCAGGCCTCGCTGCTCTGCTGCCCAGTTACCTGTTGACACAGGCACCATTATGGTCAGGAGGCCAGAGTCATGTGTGCCAACTTCCCTGTTGCTACTGGGTTTTCTGAAACTGTGGCTCAGCTGCCATGGTCAGAGGGCCAGGATTGCAGGCACATACTCTGCTGTTCCCTCAGTTACACCTCCTTATGTATTCATATCTATGAACTTCCTGATGAAGAATTTAAGATAACTGTCATAAAGACACTCAGTAACCTAAAAGAGAACACATACAACTACACCAAATCAAGAAAACAATGCATGAATAAAATAACATCTGCAGAGATAGAAACTATTAAAAATAACAGCAACTCTGAAGTTGAAAAATACCACGATGGAACTGAAAAATTCACTAGAGAGATTCAAAAACGGAATGATTAGGTAGAAGAAAGAATCAAAAAACTTGAACACAGGTCATTACAAATCATCAAGTCAAAGGAGCAAAAAGTTAGAAAAATGCAAAAAAGTGAAGAGCGCCTAAAAGACTTATGGGACACCATCAAAGAGGCCAATATATGCATTGAGGGAGTCCCAGAAGGAAAAGACAGGTATAAAGAGAGCTTATTTGAAGAAATAATGGCTGAAAACTTCCAAAATCTGAGGCAAGAAGTGGATATTCAAAGTCAAGAAGCTCAATGAACTCCAACTAGTTTAAACAGACACCAACATTATCAAACTGTTGAAAATCAAAGACAAAGAGAGAATCTTGAAAACAGCAAGAGAAAATGACTCATCACATACAAGATGCCTCAATAAGATTATGAGCAGATTTCTCAGCAGAAATCTTGTAGGTCAGAAGGAAATGGGATGATATGTTCAAAGTGCTGAAAGACAAAACTGTCAACCAAGAGTACTGTATCCTGCAGGACCATGCTTCAGAAATGAAAATGAGTGGGTCAGATCAAGATGGCAGAGTAAGAGGACATGGAGCTCACCTCCCCCAACAAACACATCAAAAATACATCTTCGGGCTTCCCTGGTGGCGCAGTGGTTGAGAGTCTGCCTGCCAATGCAGGGGATGTGGGTTCGAGCCCTGGTCCGGGAAGATCCCACATGCTGTGGAGCAGCTGGGCCAGTGAGCCACAATTACTGAGCCTGCGCGTCTGGAGCCTGTGCTCCGCAACAAGAGAGGCCGTGATGATGAGAGGCCCGCGCACAGCGATGAAGAGTGGCCTCCGCTCCCGGCAACTGGAGAAAGCCCTCGCACAGAAACGAAGACCCAACACAGCCAAAAATAAATAAAGAAATAAAATTAAAAAAAAATAAAATACATCTTCGTGTGGAACAATTCTCATGGGAAACTAACTGGAAACTGGCAGAAGAACTCCTATACAACCAAAGCTACAAGAAAGATTTCCACTTAACTAGGTAGGATGGAAAAAAGACATAATGTTATGACCTCTGCTCCTAGGAGGGCTCTGAAAAGAAGGTCTGCACCGGTGGACCCTCACCATGGCGAGCAAGCAGGTCGAGCCACAGTCTTGGGGTCCTGTGGAGAGAAGAAGAGTCTCCTTGGCTGCTTGGAGAACCTCTGGGACAGATAGACACTACTCACGAAAAGTGCGTGTATTCTGGCTTGCCAACAACCAGGGTGGAGAGAATTTTTCACTGGTGGCTGCCACCTCACCACTCTCCCAGCTCTGAGTGGGGCTAAATCCTGGCCCCGCTAACTCCACACCACAGCTTGGCACAGGATCTGGGGCAGCTGGGCTCTGGGGAAAGACTCAGTCTAGCTATGCAAAGACAACCTGGAGAGGCTGGAGTATACTTGGGGTAGGGCAGTGGCAGCCATTGTCAATATTTATTCAGGTGGTGCTGGGAACCAGCATGACTTAGTCTCCACTCCTGGCCAAGGTCCCAGCTGAGTGAATGCTCTGGCCCTGCCGATGCCATGCCACAATTTGCACTAGATCTGGGATGAACACAACAGGGGAAGGGACACAAGCTTGGGCTGCCTCTGAGCAGTGCTATGGACATCTACATAGGTGGTCTCACTTGCTTCAGCACTTCCCTCCTTTGGGGCAGAACATTCCCTCTAAAGGGGAATACAGCTGGATCAAGCCCAACCCTCAAGGCTTCTACTCCAAAATTGTGAAAGCCATGGAGCAGAGAGGAAGTCCCACTGGCAACCTACACAGGCTTTAGATATTCCAACACTAACCACATCCCCTATCAAGGTGATATTGGACCCAGCACACCCTGAGGAAAGACATGGCTGGCATCCATACCAAAACCAGCCTTTGTGCCAAAAACACTGTACATGCAGTCTACACAGGGATGTTCCCACATAAAACCACCCCTTCAAGAGCACAATAGAAAACTGTTTCTCCTAAATTCATAGATATAGAGAAAGTTAATTAAATGAAAAGGCAAAGGAACTACTCCCAATTAAAAGAACAAGAAAAGTCCCCTAGAAGAATAAGTAATAAAAAAAAAGCTTACCAGTATACCAGACCCCAAGTTCAAAAAGGTGGTAATAAAAATGTAACTGGGGCTTCCCTGGTGGCACAGTCGTTGAGAGTCTGCCTGCCAATGCAGGGGACACGGGTTCGAGCCCTGGTCCGGGAGGATCCCACATGCCACGGAGCAACTAGGCCCGTGAGGCACAATTACTGAGCCTGCGCGTCTGGAGCCTGTTCTCCGCAACAAGAGAGGCCGCGATAGTGAGAGGCCTGCGCACCGCGATGAAGAGTGGCCCCCGCTCTCCGCAACTGGAGAAAGCCCTCGCACAGAAACGAAGACCCAACACAGCCATAAATAAATAAATAATTTTTTTAAAAAATGTAACTGAATTACAAAAGATTATCAATATAAATGTAGATCACTGTAACAAGGAACTAGTAACTATAAACATGAACCTACCAAAAATAGGAAATTGAATTTCTGAGATAAAAAGCAAACTAGAGGGGCTTCCCTGGTGGCACAGTGGTTAAGAATCTGCCTGCCAATGCAGGGGACACAGGTTCGAGCCCTGATCTGGGAAGATCCCACATGCCGCAGAGCAACTAAGCCTGTGTGCCACAACTACTGAGCCTGCACTCTAGAGCCTGCGAGCCACAACTGCTGAGCCTGTGTGCCTAGAGCCCGTGCTCCACAAGAGAAGCCACCGCAATGAGAAGCCCGTGCACCGCAACGAAGAGTAGCCCCCACTCGCCGCAACTAGAGAAAGCCAGTGTGCAGCAACGTAGACCCAACTCAGCCGAAAATAAAGAAAATTAAATTTTAAAAAAACAAAAAGCAAACTAGAAGCAATGAATAGCCAACTAAATTTCACAGAAAAATGAATAAGTAATCATAATACTTATATACATATAAGACAGAATAATGGAAATCACCCAAGCAGAACAGTAAACAGAAGAAAACAAAACAAAAAAGAAAAACAATATACAATCTCTATTAGATGATATAAAACATGTCAACCTATGCATAGTAAGGCTTCCAGAAGAAGAGAGGGAGAAGAGAATTGAAAAGGTATTTGAAGAAATTATGGCTGAAAACTTTTCAAACCTAAAGAAGGAAACAAATCTGCAGGTACAGGAAGCACAGAGAGTCCCAAACAAGATAAACCCAAACAGACCCACACCAAGATACATCATAATTAAAATGGCAAAAGTTAAACAGAGGATTCTAAAGGCAGCAAGAGAAAAGCAAAGAGTTACTTACAAGTGAACCTCCATAAGGCAATCAGTGGGTTTCTCTGCAGAAACATTACAGGCTAAAAGGGAGGGGCATGATATATTCAAAGTCCTGAGAGGGAAAAAACCTGCAACCTAAGGTACTCTACCAAGCAAGATTATGATTTACAATAGAAGGAGAGACAAAGATTTTCTTGGACAAGCAAAAACTAAAAGAATTCAGCAATACTAAACCTACACCCTAAAAGAAATATTGAAAGGTCTTCTCTAAATAGAAAAGAAGCAAGAATCTATAGGAAATGAAAAATCACAATAGGAAAGGCTAATTTATAAAAGGATTAAAGATCATCTAAGTAAGCCAGTACATAGACTAAAAAACAAACCAAAATTTAAAAAACGTAAAGTGATTATAAGTAAAACAAAGAGTAAAAGAATAAGGATGAAGACATAAAATAGAACATCAAAATCACAAAATGTGGGGGAGGGGAGTAACAAACATAAATCTTGTAAAATCTCTTAGAACTTGAGTGACTATCAGTTTAAAGCAGGTAGAAATAGTTATGGATAAACATACATGAACCCCATGGTAATCACAAATCAGAATCACAATAGATTCACAAAAACCTTGAATAAAGGTACTCAAGCATACTACAAAAGAAAATCCTCAAACCACCAAGCAAAAACAAAAAGAAATGAACAAAGAAGAACTACAAAAACAACTGGAAAACAGGAATAAAATGACACTAAGTACATACCTATCAATAATTACTTTAAATGTCAATGGACTAAATGCTCTGATCATAGACACAGAGTGGCTGATTGGATTGAAAACAAGACCCTGCAGTATGCTGCCTACAAGAGACTCACTTCAGGATAAAAGACACACACAGACTGAAAGTGAGGGGATGGAAAAAGATATTTCATGCAAATAGAAAAGACAAGAAAGTGAAATAGCAATACTCACGTCAGACAAAATAGACTTTAAAACAAAGGCCATAAAGAAAGAAAAGGACATCACATAATGATAAAGGGATGAATACAAGAAGCAGATATTGCACTTGCTAACATATAGGCACCCAATACAGGAGTACCTGAATATATTAAAAAAAAAAAACTAACAGATTTAAAGGGAGAAATGGACAAGAATACAATAACAGTAGGAGACTTTAACACCCCATGGACATCAATGGACAGATTTTCTAGACAGAAAATAAGGCAACAGAAACCCTAAATGACACAACAGATCAGTTGGACTTAACTGA
Source organism: Balaenoptera physalus (assembly GCF_965194825.1). Taxonomy (NCBI): domain Eukaryota; kingdom Metazoa; phylum Chordata; class Mammalia; order Artiodactyla; family Balaenopteridae; genus Balaenoptera; species Balaenoptera physalus. The sequence continues at coordinate 44,530,491 of NC_138894.1, forward strand.
TATCTACAGGACACCACATCCAAAAAATTCAGAATACACACCCTTTTCAAGCACACAAGGAATGTTCTCTATCATAGACCAAATACTAGACCACAAAACAAGCCTCAACAAATTTAAGAGGATAGAAATTGTATCAAGCATCTTTTCTGACCATGATGGTATGAATCTAGCAATCAACTACAGAAAGAAAAGCAGAAAACACAAAGATGTGAAGACTAAACAATATACAAATAAAATCCAACAGGTCAACAATAAAATTTAAAAGAAATCAGAAAATACCTCAAGACAAATGAAAACAAAAACATAGCTACAAAATTTCTGGGATGCAGCAAAAGCAGTTCTAAGAGGGAAGTTGATAGGAATACATTCCTTCCTCAAGAAACAAGAAAAATCTCAAATAAACAACCTAACCTATCACCTAAAAGAATTAGAAAAAGAAAAAACAAAGCTGAAAGTCAGCAGAAGGAAGGTAATAAGAAAGATAAGAGAGAAAATGAACAAAAGAGAGGTTGAAAAAATAGAAAAGATCAATAAAACCAAGAGTTGGTTTTTTTAAAAGATAAATAAAATTGATAAACCTCTAGCCAAGCTCACCAAGAAGGAAAGGTAGAGGACCCAAATGAATGAAATAAGAAATGAAAGAGGAGAAACAAAAACTGATACCACAGAAATACAAAAAAAAAGAGAGAATAATATGTACAGTTATATACCAAGAAATTGGACAACCTAGAAGAAATGGACAAATCTCTAGAACATGCACCCTGTTAAGACAGAGTCAAGAAGAAACAGATAATTTGAACAGACCAATCACTAGATGTGAAATAGAATCTGTAGTAACAGAAACTCCCTGAATTCCCTGGCGGTCCAATGGTTAGGACTCTGCACTTTCACTGCCGTGGCTCAGGTTCAATCCCTGGTTGGGGAACTAAGATCCCACAAGCCACATGGGATGGCCAAAAAAAAAAAAAAAATCAACAAAAGCAAACAAAAAAACTCCATACAAACAAAAGTCCAAGACTGGACAACTTCACTGTGGAATTCCACCAAACATATGAAGAAGAACATACACCTATCCTTCTCAAACTATTCCAAACAACTGAAGAGGAGGGAAGACTCCCAAATTCATTCTCCAAGGCCATCATTACCCTGATACCAAACCAGACAAAAAACAGTAAAAAAAAAAAAAAGGAAAGAAAATTACAGGCCAGTATCTTTGATGAATATAGATGCAAAACTCCACAAGTAAATATTAGCAACCCAACAATACATAAAAAGGATGATACACCATGATCAAGTTGGATTCATTCCAGGGTCACAAGGATGGTTCAATATACACAAATCAATGAATGTGATACACCACATTAAGAAAAGGAAAGGCAAAACCCATATGATCATCTCAATAGATACAGAAAAAAAAAGCATTTGACAAAATCTGACATCCATTCATGATAAAAACTATTACCAAAGTGGGTCTAGAGCAAGGGTCCCCAACCCCTGGACCATGGACCAGTACCAGTCCACGGCCTGTTAGGAAACGGGCTGCACAGCAGGAAGTGAGCAGTGGGTGAATGAACGAAGCTTCATCTGCCACCCCCCATTGCTCACATTACCGCCTAAACCATCCACCCAACCCCTGTCCGTGGAAAAACTGTCTTCCACAAAACCGGTCCCTGGTGCCAAAAAGGTTGGGGACCGCTGGTCTTGAGGTAACATATCTCAACATGATAAAAGCCATTTACAACAAACCCACAGCCAACATAACAATGGTGAAAAGCTGAAAGCCTTCTCGCAAAATTCAGGAGCAAGAGAAGGATACCCACTCTCACCACTTCTACTGAACATAGTATTGGAAGTCCTAGCCACGACAATCAGGCAAGAAAAATAAAAGTATCCAAATTGAAAGGAAAGAGTTAAAATGTCACTATTTGCAGATGACATGATACTTTACGTAGAGAACCCTGAAGTCTCCACACAAAAACTAGCAGAATAAATTATTTCAGCAAGGTAGCAAGATACAAGATTAATATACAGAAATCTGTTGCATTTCTATACACTAATAATGAAATACCAGAAAGAGAAAGTTAAAAAATCCTGTTTAAAATTGCAACAAAAATAATAAAGTACCTAGGAATAAATTTAACCCAGGAGGTGAACGACCTATACACTGAAAATTATAAAACACTAATAAAGGAAATGGAAGCTGATACAAAGAAATGGAAAGATATTCCGTGCTCTTGGATTGCAAGTATTCATATTGCTAAAAAGTCCATACTACCCAAAGCAATCTACAGATTTAATGCAATCCCTATCAAAATACCCATCACATTATTCACAAAACTAGAACAAATAATCCTAAAATGTATATGGAATCACAAAAGACCCAGAATTGCCAAAGCAATCCTGAGGGGGAAAAAGCTAGAGGCATAACCCTCCTAGACTTTAAACTGTACTACAAAGCTACAATAATCAGAACAGCATGATATTGGGACAAAAACAGACAGATAGATCCATGGAACAGAATAGAGAGCCCAGGAATAAAGCCACACATGTATGGTCAATTAATCTACAACAAAGGAGGCAAGAATATACAATGGAGAAAAAGACATTTTCTTCAACAAGTGGTATTAGGAAAGCTGGACAGCTACTTATAAGTCAATGATATTAGAACATTCCCTCACACCACACACAAAAACAAACTTAAAATAATGAAAAGACCTAAATGTAAGACTGACTCCTAGAAGAAAATATAGGCGAAACATTCTTTGGCATAAATCATACGATTTTTTTTAGATCAGACTCTCAAGGCAAAAGAAAGAAAGGCAAAAATAAACAAATGGGACCTAATCAAACTTAAACACTTTTGCACAGCAAAGGAAACCATCAACAAAATGAAAAGACAACTTATGAATTGGGAGAAAGTATTTGCAAACAATTGTCACCGACACAGGCTTAATATCCAAAGTATACAATCAGCTCATAAAACTCAATATCAAAAAAACAAACAACCAAGTCCAAAAAATGGGCAAGAGACCTGAACAGACATTTTTCCAAGGAAGACATACAGATGGCTAAAAGGCCCATGAAAAATGCTCAACATTGCTAATTATTAGAGAAATGCAAGTCAAAACCACAATGAAGTTTCACCTCACACCAGTCAGAATAGCTATCATCAAGTCTACAAATAATAAATGCTGGAGAGAGTGTGGAGAAAAAGGAACCCTCCTACACTGTGGTGGGATTATAAATTTGTAGAGCCCCTATGGAGAACAGTATGGAGGTTCCTTAAAAAAACTAAAAATAGAGCTACCATATGATCCTGCCATCCCAGCAAATATCCGGAGAAAACCATAAGTCGAAAAGATACATGCACCCCAATATTCATAGCAGCACTATTTACAATAACCAAGGCATGGAAGCAACCCAAATGTCCATCAACAAATGATACACTTAAGAAGATGTGGTATATATATACAATGGGATATTACTCGGCCACAAAAAAAGAATAAATTTTGCCATTTGCAGCAACACGGATGGACCTAGAGAATATCAAACTTAGTGAAGTCAGACAGTGAAAGACAAATACTACATGATATCACATATATGTGGACTCTAAACCATAGTACTGATGAATTTAAATATAAAACAGACTCACAGACATAGAAAACAAATGCATGGCTACCAAAGGGGGGGGGCAAATTAAGAGTATGGGATTAAGAGATACAAAATAGTATACATAAAATAGATAAGCAATAATGATTTACTCTACAGCACAGGGAATTACACCGACTATCTTATAATAACCTATAATAGAACATAACCTGCAAAAAACAAACAAATCACTATGTTGCACATATGAAACTAACACAATATTGCAAATCAACTAAACTTCAATTTTTAAAAAATGAAAAAGAAATTAACATCTTAGATAAACAAAAGCTAAAGGAATTCATTACTAATTCTAAGTAATGCCTAGAATTAAGCCTGCCCTACAATAATGCTAAAGAGTCCTACAAATTGAAATGAAAGGATGTTACACAGCAACATGAAGTGATATGAAAGTAAAAGCTACCCAGTAAAGGTAAACATATAGACAAATATAGAATCCTTTATTCCTGTGATTTTGTTGCATAAATCCACTTTTAATTCTTAAATAGAGTGTAAAAGACAAAAAGCCCCCCAAATATTTGCCCCATATATCTATGTTAATGGGTACAAAATATATAAAGATACAATTTTTAACAACAGTAACAAATTGGGTGCAGAAATGTAAAGGAGTAGAGTTTTTACATGGGATTGAAGATATTGGTTTAAAATTAATTTTTATTGCTTTATAAGGTATTTTGTTTAATTGAAATAACCAAAATGAAAATATCTACAGAATGCACCCAAAAGTAAAAGAGAAGGAAATCAAAGCATATCACTACAAAAAAGTCAAAGAAACTCACGGGAAGGAGTAAGTGGAGAAATAAGGGACAAAAACCAGAAGACATACATAAGATGGCAGTGGTAAATACTTCTGCATCAGTAATAACTTTAACTGTAAATAGATGAAACTCCTCAGTCAGAAGACATAGACTGGCTAATCTATATCTAATTTTTGGATTTAAAAAAGCAGGATCCAACAACATGCTGCATACAAGAGACTCACTTTATATCTAGCAATGCACATAGGTTAAAGTAAAAGGATGGAAAAATATATTTTGTGCAAATGGTAACCACAAGACAGCAGAGCTGTCTGTACTAATATCAGACAAACAGACTTTAAGTCAAAAACTGTCCCAAGAGACAAAGTACCTTATATAATGATAAACAGGACAACTCACCAGGAAGATATTTCAATTATAAGTGTTTGTTCACTAAACATGAGAGCTCTGAAATGAACCAAACAATGACAGAATCGAAGGAAGAAATAATAACAAACTAACAGTAGGACATTTCAATACCCTACTTTCAGTTATGGAAGAACAATCAGACAGAATATCAGGAAGGATACAGAGTATTTGAACAACATTACACACCAATTGGACCTAAAAGACATATATAGACTACTCCATCCAATAATAGCAGAAAACACATTCTTCTCAAATGCACATGGAACATTCTCCAAGGCAGACCTTATGTTAAGCCAAAAACAAGACTTAACAAAATTTAAAAGACTGAAATCATTAGGAAGATCTTTTCTTAACATAATGGAATGAAACGAGAAATCAACAGCAGAAGAAAAACTAAAATATCTGCAAATACATGTGTACTAGGGTTCTCTAGAGAAACAGAACAAACAGAACATAGATAGATATATGAGGGAATTTATTATGGGAACTGGCTGTCATGTTTATGGAGATTGTGAAGTCCCACAATATGCCATCTGCAAGCTGGAGAACCAGGAAATCTGGTGGTGTAATTCAGTCTGAGGCCAAAGGCCTGCTGAGAACTTGTCACTGATGTTAAGTCCCAGAATCCAAAGGCTCAAGAACCAGAAGCTCCAATGTCAGAGTGCAAGAGAAGATGGGGTCCCAGCTCAAGAAGAGAAAAAGACAATTTGCCTTTTCTCTGCCTTTTTGTTCTGTTTCAGCCCTCAACAGATTGGATGATACATGCCCACACTGATGAGGGTGGATCTTCTTTACTGATACAAATGTTAACTCCTTCCTAAACCCCTTCACAGACATACCCAGAAATAATGTTTTACCCAACCATCTCAGCATCCCTTAGCCCAATCAGTTTGATATACAGAATTAACCATCACAACATGGAAATTAAACAACACACTCTTAAACAATCAATGAGTCAAAGAAAAAATCAAAAGGGAAAATATCTTGAGACAAGTGAAAATGAAAACACAACATACCAAAACTTAGGAGATGCAGTGAAAGCAGTGCTAAGAGGGAAGTTTATAGCAATAAATGTTTACATTAAAAAAGAAGAAAGATCTCAAATCAACAACCTAACTTTACAACTCAAGGAGCTAGAGAAAAATGAACTAAGCCCAAAGTTAGCAGAAGGAAGGAAATAACAAAGATCAGAGGTGAAATAAATGAAATAGAGATGAGAAAAACAATAGAAAAAATCAATAACACTAAGAGCTGGTTGTTTGAAAATTTCAACAAAATTGACAAACCATTAGCTAGATTAACAAAGATAGCTGATTCACTTTGTTATAAAGCAGAAACTAACACACCAAAGCAATTATACGCCAATAAAGATGTTAAAAAAAAAAAGATGACTCAGAAACGGAAATCAGAAATGAAAAGGGGGCCATTACAACCAATACCACAGAAACAAAAAAGGATTATAAGAGAGTACTATGAACAATTACATGCCAACAAATTGTAAAACCTAGAAGAAATGGATAAATTCCTAGAAACACACAACGTACCAAGAATGAATCATGAAGAAATAGAAAATCTGACCAGACCTATAGCTAATAAAGAAGTTGAATCAGAAAGAGAAGCGTAGGGCCTATGGCTTCACTAGAAATTCTACTAAACATCTGAAGAAAAATTAATGCCAAACCTCCTTAAACTTTTGCAAAAAACTGAAGAGGCAGTAACATCCCAAACTCATTCTATGAGGCTATCATTACCCTAATACCAAAGCTAGACAAAGACACTAAAGAAAAGAAGAGGGCTTCCCTGGTGGCACAGTGCTTAAGAATCTGCCTACCAATGCAGGGGACATGGGCTTGAGCCCTGGTCTGGGAAGATCCCACATGCCATGGAGCAACTAAGCCTGTGTGCCACAACTACTGAGCCTGCGCTCTAGAGCCCATGCTCCACAACAAGAGAAGCCACCGCAATGAGAAGCCTGCGCACCGCAACGAAGAGTAGCCCCCGCTTGCCGCAACTAGAGAAAGCCCGCGTGCAGCAACGAAGACCCAATGCAGCCAAAAATAAATAGCTAAATAAATAAATTTATTTTTTAAAAAAAGAAAAGAAAAGAGTAGACTGGTGGAGATCAAGATGGCAGAGTAGAAGGACAGGGAGGTCACCTTCTGCCACAAACATATCAAAAATACATCTACATGTGGAACATTTCTCCTAGAAAACCAACTGAAAACTGGCAGAAGGTCTCTTATAAAACCAAAGCTACAAGAAAGATGCCCACATAACCAGTCGGACGAAGAAAAAAAAAGAAAATAGACCAATAACTCTGATGATTGTTGAAGCAAAAATTGCTAACAAAATACTACCAAACCAAATTCAGCAGAATATTAAGATTATACACCATGACCAAGCGATTTATTCCTAGAATGCAAGGAGAGTACAACCTGAAAAAAATGAATGTAATATACCACATTAACAGAATGAAGGACAAAAGCTATATGTATTTATCAATTAATGCACAAAAAACACTTGACAGAATTCAACACCCTTTCATAATAAAAACTCAACAAAGTAGGTACAGGAGAAAACTATTGATATAATAAAGAAGAACTCACAGTTAACATGGTACTCAATGGTAAAAAGCTGAAAGCTTTTCCTCTACAATCATGAACAAGACAAGGATACCCACTCTCTCCACTTCTATTCAACATAGTACTGGAAGTCCCAGACAGAGCAATTAGGCAACAAAATAAATCAAAGGCATCCATATTGGAAAGGAAGAAGTAAAATGATTTCTATTTGCAGATGATATAATCTTATTTGTAGAAAACCCTAAATATTCCACTGAAAAGCTGTTAGAATGAATGAATTCATCAAAGTTGCAGGATACACAATTAACACACAAAAATCAGCTATGTTTCTATACACTAGAAATGAAACATCTCTAAAGGAAATTTTAAAAACAATTCCATGTACAAGAGCATCAAAAAGAATGAAATTCTTAAATCTAACGAGGTGAAAGTCTTCTACACTGAAAAGTAGAAAACACTGCTAAGAGAAAATAAAGAATACAGTAATGAGTGGAAAAGCATCCCATGTTCATGGGTTGGAAGACTTATCATTGTTAAAATATCCGTATATCCCAAAGCAATCTACGTATTCAACGTAATCCCTATCAAAATCCCAATGATGTATTCTGCAGAAACAGAAAAACTCATCGGAAAATTCATATGGAATCTCAAGGGACATTGAATTGCCAAAACAATCTTGAAAAAGAAGAACAAAGCTGGAGAACTCACAATTCCTCATTTCAAAACTTACCACAAAGCTAAAAAACAATATGGCACTGGCATAAAGGCAGACATATGGACCAATGGAATAAAATAAGCTGCTCAGAAATAAACCCTCACATATACGGTCAAATGATTTTCAACAAAGGTGCCAAGTCCATTTGATGAGGAAAGGACAGTCTGTTCAACAAACGGTTTTGGGAAAACTGGATATACATATGCAAAAGATGAAGCTAGACCCTTATTTTGCACCATGCATGAAAATTAATTCAAAATGGATCAATACCTAAACATAAGACCTAAAACTAAAAAACTCTTAGGGAAAAAAAAAACAGGGAAAAATCTTCATGGCACTGGATTTGAAATAATTTCTTGAATATGACACCAAAAGTACAGGCAACAAAAGTAAAAATAAATAAACTGGACTATATCAAAATTTTAAACTTTTGTTCATCAAAAGACACTAACAACAGAATGAAATGACAACCCATGGAATGGGAAAAAATATCTGCAAATCATAATCTGATAAGGGATTAATATCCAGAATATATAAAGTACTCTTGAAACTCGACAACAAAAATCAAACAACCTGATTCAAAAATGGGCAAAGGACTTGAATAGACTTATCTCCAAAGAAGATATACAAATGGCCAATAAGCACATGAAAAGATGCTCAACATCACTGATTATTATGGAAAAGCAAATCAAAACGATAATGGATATCACTTTACATTCATTAGGATGGCTACTACCAAAAAAATAACCAGAAGATAACAAGTGTTGGTTAGGATGTGGAGAAATTGGAACCCTTGCACATTGTTGGTAGGATTGTAAAGTGGTGCAACCACAATGAAAACAATATGGTGGTTCCCCAAAAAAATTAAAAATAGAACTTACATATTATCCAGCAAACCTACTTATATATGTATATATCCAAAGAAATTGTATTCAGGGTATCAAAAAGATATCTGCACACCCATGTTCATAGCAGCATTATTCACAATAGCCAGGAGGTGGAAGCAACCCAAATATTCATGGAAGAATGAATGGATAAACAAAACATGGTATATAGATAGAGTGGAATATTATTCAGCCTTAAAAAGGAAGAAAATCCTGTCACATGCTACAGTATGGATGATCCATGAGGACATTATGCTAAGTGAAATATGCCAGTTACATAAATACAAATACTGTACAATACCACTTACATGAGGCATCTAAAGTAGTCAGATTTATAGAAAAGAAAGTAAAATGGTGCTGGATGAAAGGAAAAATGGGGAGTCTTTAATGGGTGTTCAGCATCAGTTTTGCAACATCTGGAGATCTGTTGCACAATAATGTGAATATACTTAATACTACTGAACTGTACACTTAAAAATGCTCAACATGGTAAAAATTAAGTTATGTGGTTTTACTCTGTAGTCTAAAATTTTTTAACTAAAAAAAAAAATACACACAGATATACTGTGGTTCTAAGGGCTGCTGGTTTTTAATAAGGTTTATGTTTTTTCAAGTATGTATTTTTCACACTTCATTATGTTTCAAACAATTTTTAAAAACAATGCTGTGTCAAAGTTGCCAATATTAAAGTTCTCCCTATTCATCTGTATGATGTGGGAATAGCAAACTCTCTATAAACACTTTAAAATTATTAGCAGCAAATATTGGAAAAAATATTTTCCTTTTAGTTTTCAAGTTGTGTGCTACATTTGAGAGAGTAAAATTTTAAAAATCTTACAATTTTCCAATATAATAAAATATTCTAGTTAATTGGTTAACAAAAAAAAGAATACTTGATTAATAAAATGCTGTTTAAAAACACTATGAATGGGGGCTTCCCTGGTGGCACAGTGGTTGAGAATCTGCCTGCCAATGCAGGGGACACGGGTTCGAGCCCTGGTCTGGGAAGATCCCACATGCCGCGGAGCAACTAGGCCCGTGAGCCACAATTGCTGAGCCTGCGCGTCCGGAGCCTGTGCTCCGCAACAAGAGAGGCCGCGATAGTGATAGGTCTGTGCACCGCGATGAAGAGTGGCCCCCGCTTGCCACAACTAGAGAAAGCCCTCGCACAGAAACGAAGACCCAACACAACCAAAACTAAAGAAATAAAGAAATAAATTTAAAAAAAAAACAACACTATGAATGGCAAGTTATAAATGAATTTTTTAAATCTGAACTCAAAAGAATTCATTATTCAGCTATCAAACTCCCCTGGTTGAGCTAAGTCTAAGAATAACATAAGTCATAGGGAACTGTGACTGCAAGATTTCCACTGTGCGCTACATAGTAAACTGACCAAAAAAAAAAAAAAAGTTTCATTGGGATATGTGAAAGTTTTCCTGTAACTGTACTTATGAACAAGTTAGCAGAAATTACATTTGTATTTGACTCATATCTTAATCCTTTTTTAACAGAACTCCTGGGGCCTTTGGACAGAGGGGATATGCTAAATGAAGCTTTTGTTGGCCTATCTTTAGCACCTCGAGGAGAAGACATATTTCCAGATAACCTCCCTCCCTTTTGTTCAATCCACAGACATATTATTCAACAAAGAACACTGAATGTCTCTGCTGACACGTAAGCTATGCTGAACTGAGAAAATTGCTCCATACAGGAGCAGTATTTAGTATTGAACAATTGAAATATTCCCTGTTTAAATGCAAACTAATAGTTAAGCAAGGAAATTTCAAAATATCAAAGAAAAAAATGCACATTTTCTCATGGCTAGGATTTTGCAGTAGTTTGGTCATGGAAGAGCAGGCTTGATGGAGGCAGAAATATATGAAAAGAATATTGTTAGAATGAATGTTATCACAGGCCAAATGAAACTACTATAACATACTAAATTCTATTTGTATTCTGTTGTTAAATTTTGGTATCATTATGTTATTAAAATATTATTCTTAGAATATTTACTTTGAATTATAATTTTATAAATTCATACTTATGCAAGCTTGCCACTCATTTTTGAAATCTGATAAATGTTCATTTAATATCTATCCAGCTTGCCACATTGGGTTATTGAGAAAACAAAGAGAAAGAATAAATGTGAAATTAGAAACACTGGACAAATTAATAGCATTATTTATAATGATAATTATAATGTTAATTATGATGATGATACTGCTCTGAAGCTAAGGTCAGAAAACTTTTTGTGTAAAGGGCCAGATATTAAGCTTTGTGGGCCATGTAGACGCTATTGCAACTACTCAGCTCTGGTGCTATAGTATGAATGCTGCCGCAGACAATATATAAATGAATGAGAGTGGCTGTGTTACAATAAAACTTTATTTACAAAAACAGGTAGTGGACAGGACTTGGCCTCTGGTCTTTAGTTAACATACCTGCTCTTGAGGATCCCAACTATATGCAATAATTGTGAAGAGGCCACATTTTTTATACATATCATATATTACATACATGAATATGATACGATATACGATGTGATACATGAAATATATATTTCATATCTATCAACTATACATATATACTTACAATATCCTTGAAAAAATGCCTCAAACTACACAGATTAACAGTAAATGAAGGGGCAGGATTTCCAGGTATGGCAGAGTTTAGAGATCAGTAAATCTCCCCAGGAAACAATTATAAAACTGGACCAAAACTACCATTTCAGGGCTCTGGAAATCAAATAATGGCAAACGAACTGAGAAGCACTTATTTACAAAAAACTGCTGAACTTATAGTAATAAAGTGGGTATCTGTGACGTTCTGGGGCTGCTCCCATCCTCCCACCACCCCCCAAGCTAGTTCAGCCTTGTAGTTCTACTCAGGTCAGACAGGTTGTGAAAACCAACAGTTGACTTTATCTGGAGCCTAAGAGTGAAAAAACCCCACCTGGCAGCAGTGTCAATAAAAATAGCAAACTCACTCTCAGTAAAAGAAACAAACTTGATAGGAAAAGGAACAGGGAAAGTCACAGTTCTACGAGCCTGCTTATGTCAAGTGACAGAAGAACAGACTAGCCAGAAATTTTAAAAGGAGAGCCTGGAAATGAGAGAACCAAAGAGGGGCTAATTAAGCACTCTACACACACTCCTATGTAGATGTATGACCTCTCATTGTTTACTCTTTTTTTTTGTTGTGCAAGACCCTAAATCTTCCTCTTATACTTTTTTCCTCCTTCACACCAGTTGCCAAAAGGTGCCTCTCCCTTTTTGCCTTTTATCACCCACCCATCTCCTCGCCCCAGAAGCTATGCATTTTAAAAACTGCCCCTTTGAGTTGCATGTTACTTTTAAGTCCCTTCCATGTAATCCCTGCTCTGATCTACAAGAGCACCAGAAGATGGAGAAATCATGCACTGGGATTTGGGTTTTTTTCCATTCTACTTACAATTATATTGAAGTTTGGACATTCTCTGTCTTCAAGTTATGCCAAAGGTGTAGTTTTCATATAGTTTAGCTTCTCCTTTGAGTTTCAATCCTCCCTTCCTTTACTGTGTTCTGTATTGTTTATAGAGGAAGTACTGGGACATAGAAAGGAAGGCAGCCTCTATTATCTTCAGCCGCCTGAAGCTTTACCTCTTTATTTACTTTTTAAAAAGCAATTTTACCGAGGCATAATTTACATGTACCATAAAATTCACCCATTGTAAGTATACAATTCAGTGATGTTTGGTAAGTTTATAAAGTTGTGCAACGATCACAGTGCAGTTTTAAAACATCTCCGTCACCCAAATAGCTTCCTTGTGCCAAGGTACAGTCAGTTTCCACTCCCACCTCTAGCCTGAGCCAATCACTGGTCTGCTTTCTGTCTCTAGAGAAATCTTATATAAATGAAATCATACGACCTGGACATGTCATATAAATGGAGTCATACAATATGTTGTCTTTTGTGTCAGGCTTCTCTCACTTAGCATTATGTTTTTGAGGTTCATACATATTGTAGCATGTAGTTCATTCCTTTTTAATTGTTGAACAGTATTCCATTGTATAAATATACCACATTTTGTTTATCTACTCACCAGCTGATGAATATTTGAATTATTTCCAGTTTGTGGCTATTATGAATAATGTTACTAATAAATATTTACATATACATCTTCAAGTAGACATTTGTTTTCATTTCCCTTGGTTAGATCTTCTGGAGTAGAATTGGTGGATCATATTGTTGTAAGTTTATATTTATCTTACTAGTTTTAAGAAACTGCCAGATTGTTTTTCCAAAGTGACTGTAACATTTTAAATACCCATCAGCAATGTATGAGGGTTCCAATTTCTCCATGTTCTCACCTATGATTGGTATTGTCAGGTTTTTTTATTATAATCATTTTACTGGGTGTAGAGTTGTATCTCATTATGATTTTAATTGCATTTCCCTAATGACTAATGATGCTGGTCATTTTTATGTGGTTATTAGCCATTAGTATATCTTCTTTGGTGAAATATCTATACAAAACTTTTGTGCATTTTTTAATTGGGTTGTTTTCATATTACTGAGTTATAAAATTTATTTATATATTATATAGTCTGAATATAAGTCCTTTATCAGATACATGCAAATATTTTCTCCCAGTCTGTGGCTTGCCCTTTCATTTTCCTAACAGTGTCATTTGAAGTACAAAAGTTTCAAATTTTGGTGAAGCCCAATTTAGCTTTTTGTTTTTTATCAATTGTGCTTTTTGTGTTGTACATAAGAAATTCTTTTCTAACCTACGAACCCCAAAATTTTCCCTTATGTTTTGTTCTAGAAGTTCTATAGTTTTAGTTCATACTAATTTCCATGTATGATGTGACATAAGGGTCTAAATTCATTATTTTGTACATGAAAATCCAATTTTCCGAGCACCATTTGTGGAGAAGGCTCCTTGCCCCAATGAATTGCCTTTGCAATTTTGTCAAAAACTCAGTTACCCATAAGTGTAAAGATTTCTTTCTGGATTTGCCATTATGTTCCACTGGTAAATATATCTATCCTTTGCAATTTTGTCAAAAACTCAGTTACCCATAAGTGTAAAGATTTCTTTCTGGATTTGCCATTATGTTCCACTGGTAAATATATCTATCCTTACACCAATAATTCCCTAGACTTTGTCATACTGAGGGCACTATTGAACCAGAATTTCACAAAATACATCCAATACCACAAAAATAAACAGGAAAAATATAAACAGTTCCACACAGAGTTACTTTAAAGGAATAGAAAATGAAAATCAATGCACGTCAACTGAGGAAAATTCTCTCCCCCCAAACAACCATGAAGTAGAAGAAAACTGTACAGCAACACTCCAAGCAGAATTAAATAAACTCAAACAAGCAACTGGGTACATGGAAACCCACTCTGGATTAAAAAGACAAGAACTAAGAAGGAAAGGAAGGAAGAGCAGAGGAGAGGAGAGGGTAGGAGGGAAGAGAGGAAGTTCACTGAACTCAAGAAAGAAAAAGAAGAAAAAGATAATGTTATCTGAGAAATGAAAAATAAATTCAAGGCACTCAAGTGAGAATAAACTCAAATTAAAATTTAATAAAAGACACTGAAAATGGCAGAAAACAAGAGAATGAAAAGGAAGTAAAGAAAGAAATTTTTAAAAGTCAGGGAGAAAGTAATGGAGTGGCAGATAAGGCAAAAAAGCATTAGCATTTGTACATTTTGATTCCTTGAAGAAGAAAAATAAAACAATAGAACAGAATTAATATTTAAAACTATAATCCAGGAAAATGTTTCAGAATTAAATTTTTTAAAAACCACTTGAGTCTACACATTGGATGATCCTACCAGATGCCTGAGAAAAATTATCTTAGAACAATCAGTTCTGAGACCTATCCCAACAAAACTCTTAGATTTCAATGATTAATTTTAAAAATCTTCAAGGCCTCCTGGTAAAGAGATCAAGTAACTTATATATGATAAAAACTCTCCAGAAAGTGGGCATAGAGAGAAGCTACCTCAAGATAATAAAGGCCATATATGACAAACCCACAGTAAACATCATTCTCAACAGTGAAAAACTGAAAGCATTTCCTCTAAGATCAAGAACAAGACAAGGATGTCCACTCTCACCACTATTATTCAACATAGTTTTGGAAGTCCTAGCCACGGCAATCAGAGAAGAAAAAGAAATAAAAGGAATACAAATTGGAAGAGAAGAAGTAAAACTGTCACTGTTTGCAGATGACATGATACTATACATAGAAAATCCTAAAGATGTTACCAGAAAACTACTAGAGCTCATCAATGAAATGTGGTAAAGTTGCATTATACAAAATTAATACACAGAAATCTCTTGCATTCCTATACACTAACAACAAAAGATCAGAAAGAGAAATTAAGGAAACAATCCCATTTACCATCACAACAAAAACAATAAAATACCTAGGAATAAACCTACCTAAGGAGGCAAAAGACCTGTACTCAGAAAACTATAATATACTGATGAAAGAAATCAAAGATGACACAAACAAATGGAGAGATATACCATGTTCTTGTATTGAAAGAATCAATATTGTCAAAATGACTATACTACCCAAAGCAATCTGCAGATTCAATGCAATCCCTATCAAATTACCAATGGCATTTTTCACAGAATTAGAACAAAAAATTTTCCAATTTGTATGGAAACACAAAAGATCACAAATAGCGAAAACAATCTTAAGAAAGAAAACAGCTGGAGGAATCAGGCTCCCCAACTTAAGACTATACTGCAAAGCTACAGTCACCAAAACAGTATGGTACTGGCACAAAAACAGAAATATAGACCAATGGAACAGGATAGAAAGCCCAGAGATAAACCCATGCACCTATGGTCACCTAATCTATGACAAAAGAGGCAAGAATATACAATGGAGAAAAGTGGTGCTGGGAAAACTGGACAGCTACATGTAAAGAAATGAAATTAGAACACACCCTAACACCATACACAAAAATAAACTCAAAATGGATTAAAGACCTAAATGTAAGGCCAGACACTGTAAAACTCTTAGAGGAAAGCATAGGCAGAACACTCTTGGACATAAATCGCATTAAGATCTTTTTTGATCCACCTCCTAGAGTAATGAAAATAAAAACAAAAATAAACAAATGGGATCTAATGAAACTTAAAAGCTTTTGCACAGCAAAGGAAACCATAAACAAGACAAAAAGACAACCCTCAGAATGGGAGAAAATATTTGCAAATGAAGCAACCAACAAGGTATTAACCTGAAAAATATACAAACAGCTCATGCAGCTCAATATCAAAAAAACAAATAACCCAATCAAAAAATGGGTGGAAGATCTACATAGACATTTCTCCAAAGAAGACATACAGATGGCCAAAAAGCACATGAAAAGATGCTCAACATCACTAATTATTAGAGAAATACAATTTAAAACTACAGTGAGGTATCACCTCACACCGGTCAAAAATGGCCATCATCAAAAAATGTACGAACAATAAATGCTGGAGAGGGTATGGAGAAAAGCGAACCCTCCTACACTGTTGACGGGCATGTAAATTGGTACACCGCTATGGAGAACAGTAAGGAGGTTTCTTAAAAAACTAAAAATAGAACTACTATATGACCCAGCAATCCCACCCCTGGGCATATACCCAGAGAAAACCATAATTCAAAAAGATACATGCACCCCAATGTTCACTGCAGCACTGTTTACAATAGCCAGGACATGGAAGCAACCTAAATGTCCATCAATAGAGGAAGGGATAAAAAAGTATGTGGTATATATACAGTAGAATATTAATCAGCCATAAAAAAGGATGAAATAATTCCATCTGCATCAACATGGATGGACCTAGAGATTGTCATACTGATTGAAGTAAGTCAGACACAGAAAGACAAATATCGTATGATATCACTTATATGTGGAATCTAAAAAAAAGGTACAAATGAACTTAGTCACAAAACAGAAGTAGAGTCATAGATGTAGAAAACAAACTTATGGTTACCAGGGGATAAGGGGGGGAGGGATAAATTGGGGGACTGGGATTGACATATACACACTACTATATATAAAATAGGTAACTAATAAGAACCTGCTGTACAGCACAGGTAACTACCCAATACTCTGTAGTGCCCTATATGAGAAAAGATTCTAAAAAAAACAAAAAGAGTGGATATATGTAGCTGTATAACATATTCACTTTGCTGTACACCTGAAACTAATACAACACTGTAAATCAACTATACTCCAATAAATTTTTTTTAAAAAAGGGATCAAGTAACTTACAAAAGCAAAAGAATTAAACTAGCATCAACCATTTCAAAAATAAAATACACAGCAAGGCAAAAGTGGAGCTGCAATTTTTAAAAACTCAGTGAAAGAAACTGTAAACCAAGAACTTATATCCATCCAAGTTCTTCTACAAGTATCAAATCTAAAGAGTAACAGTTTACACGAGTCCTTCTTTAGGAATGTACTAGAAGAGGAGCTTTATCCAACCATGAGATGATTGGGAAAACTTCAGCCACAGGACTAATTGTGAATGTTTTAATACATTTAAATGTAGATAGAAAACAAAAACAGGAGTGTGGGGAGATGAGTGTGGAAGATTCATGTACAGATACTGTATGTTGTGATTAAGTAGAAATGATACAACTTAAAAAATGGGAGGAACACTGACAGTAAAAGAGAAAAGCAAAATAAGCCCACTGATTGCTGTATAGGTATAGGTGAGAGTTAAAAGATACCAATAAACACTGATGCATCAGATAATAATAACTAAGAAGAGACTAACTGCATTAGAAAAGATATTAGTACATACAGAGTGAAGTAAATCAGAAAGAGAAAAACAAATATATTAACGCATATATGTGGAATCTAGAAAAATGGTACAGGTGAACCAGTTTGCAAGGCAGAAATAAAGACACAGATGTAGAGAACAAACATATGGACACCAAGGGGGGAAAGCGGGGCGGGGGGGGGATGAATTGGGAGATTGGGATTGACATATATACACTAATATGTATAAAATAGATAACTAATAAGAACCTGCCTATAAAAAAATAAAATTGAATTTTAAAAAAAAGGTATTAGTACAAAGGTAACCACCAACAAAACTACAAACCTTCCTAAATTCCATTTTTAAAAAAGCACATTCAAACCTCAGAAGAAACATAAGCAAATAAAACCAAATTTGCATAATTATAAAATATTCAGACAGACTTGAGACCAAGAATATTAGTCATATCAATGAATATAAATGAACTTACCTCATCCATTAAAACAAAAAGATTTTCAAAAAAAACCAAAAAGATTTTCAATTTGCTCATAAACCAAGATCCGGCTATGTACTATATACATAGCTAAAACAAATTCATCAGAACAGCTAATAGATGGGAAAAGGTATTCCAGGCAAATAAAAATAAGAAACAGTAGAAATCCTGGTTACAGAGAGAAGCACAAAAGCATTAAATATTGACAAGGAAATGTTAACACCCATATTTCACAACAAAGAGGTAACACAAATATGTATGTACCAAGTAACACAGAAACAACCTCTATGAAGGAAAATCTACAAGAAATGCAGGAAACATAGACACTAATAACAGGAGACTTTAACTCATTATTCTTATTACAAAAATTGACTAAGTAGACAAAAAATAAGTAAGAAGAAAGACTACTTAAACAAGATAATCAGTAATGTAGATATTATGGATATTTATCAAATTCTACACTCTGATGATAGAGAATAAATTTTCTTCCCAAGAACCTGTTAAATATTAACCAAAAATGATCATGTTAGGTGCCAAACAGATACCGCTAAGTTCCATAAGGAAGAACTATTACAAACACTCCCTGATCACAATGCAATACAACTAGAAATGTTTAACAAGAAACAAAACGACTTTCCTCCTAGAAATGTTAAAACTTTCTATTAAACAACTCTTGGGTGAAAGAGGAAAGTAAAACATGAAATTTCTAAAAAATAATTATAATGGGATTTAAAGTAATGATCAGAGAAAAAGTGATTACACTAGCCACTTTTATCAGGGAGAATGAAAAAATAAAATGAACTAATTCCAACTCAAAAATCTTAAGAAATAACAAGAAACTAAGCAAAATAGGTCAGAAGGAATAAAAATAAAAGCAGAAATTAATCAGGCAGGGTGGAGGTTGGGAAATTTTCCTAAATGTCTAGAGAGTAAATATTTTAGGCCTCTGGGCCATGTTCTCTGCTGCAATTGCTCTGCTCTGTTGTTGTAGCACAAAAGCAGCTGTCTGCAATACATAAATGAATGGACATGACTGTGGTCCAATAAAACTTTATTTACAAAAACAGTGACTAACCCACAGGCTATAGTTTACTGACCAATAAGGTAGGAGTTTTAAAAAGCTGTAGAACTAATTAAGACATCAAATCTGGGTGTTTTTGAAAAAAATTAAGAAAACAGATCAAGTTGACTTGATCAAGAAAAAGGAGAAAGCATAAATACACAAAATAAGAAATGGCAGAGGGAGGAGGAATTAATCGTTGTAACAATTTTTTTTAAATCATAAGAGACTACTTTGCAGATTTCTAAGCAAATAAATCTGAAAACATAGAAAATATAGATAATTTCCTAGGTAAATGCAGATTGCCAAAAGTGACCACCATTAGATTTAGAAATCTGAAGCCGACCATAAAAGAAATAGACAAAGTGCTTAAAGAACTACCCTACAAAAAAGCAACAAGCCCAGGTGGTTCGATAGGAGAATTCTACCACGCCTTCAGAGATCAGATATTCTCAATGCTCTACAAATTGTCCCAATGCATTAAAAATAAAGAAAAACTCTGTAAAGCACAGAAAAAGAAAACTATAAACCAATATCATTCATAAACATCAATGTTAATAAAATATTAAATAAAATATTAGCACACAAAATCCAACACCTGGATCTATCCTGAGAATACAAGGTTGGTTCAATGTTACCAAATCCATTAATATCATACATCATATTAATAAATCTGAAGTCAATAAAAATCATATGATTATCTCTTTAGATGCTGAAAAAGTCTCTGACAAAATTCAATCCCCATTCCTGATAAAAACACTCAAGAAAATAGCAATTGAGAGATACATTCTTAACAAAAGAATATATATACAATTTAGTCCTAATGCTATCTTACTTAATGGGTAATCACTAAGGGCATTTCCACTAAGATCAGAAACAAGGCAAAAATGCCCAGTATCTCTGCTACTATTCAAAACTGTACCAGAGGTATTAGCCGGTATAATTAGATAAATCAGCTAGAGCAAGGGTTGGCAAACTATGAACTACAGGCCAAATCCAAACCTGCTGCCTGTTTTTGTAAATAAAGTTTTGTTAGAACACAGCCACACCTATTAATTTATTTACTGTCCATGGCTTGATAGTTGAGACTATATGGCCCTCAATACCTAAAATATATACTGTCTGGCCCTTGCAGAAAATATTTGCCAGTTTTTGAACTAGAGGCATAAGAATTAGTAAGGAAATAAAACTCTCTCTATTGGCAATGATATTACAATATAACTGAAAAGCCCTAGGGAATCAATAATAAAATAAAATATTTTAAAAATTCAATAAGGAATGTAAAATTAACATATAGGAATCAATAGCTTTCATATACTGATACGCAAACAGTAACCAGTTAGAGAATGGTAGAGGAAATCCCATTCATGATATCAACAAAGATTAAAAATTTAGGAATAAATTGATCAACAAATATGCAAAACCTATATGAGGGAAACTTTAAAACACTTGGAAAGACATAAAAATAGCCTTGAACAAATGGAAAGACATCCCCTCTTCTTGGATGGGATGACTCAACATTATAAAGATGCCAGTTCTTTCTAAATTAACTTACAAGTTTAATGTAATCCCAGTAAAAATACCAACATACTTTTATGAAGTTAGACAAGTTGATACTAAAGTTCACGTAAAACATAAGCATATAGAAATATCTATAAAACACTAAAAAAAAAATCCATGAGGGGGGAACTAGTCCTACCAGATATTAAAACATATTAACTATAAAGCATTATAACACTGTCATATTTGTAATTTTATTCTCTTATATGATTATTAGATTAATATCTGCTTCTTCATTAACCTATAAACTCTGTGAAGGCTGGAACCACGATAACTGTCTTAGTCATTATAATTTCTACAAACCCTACCACAATGCCTGATGTATAGTTGGCACATAGCAGCCCCAATGCTCTCTCAGAGTTCTCACTCAGGTGTGTGTGGGAAGGAAGAAGAATGATATAGATAAGAAACAAGCAAAAATACGTAAGTAAAAGTCATTCAATTAATGATACGTACTAGGAAAAAGTACAAAGAATTGGTGGTCAGAGAAATACTCACTGAGAAGGTAATATTTGAGTTAAGACCTGAATGACAAGGAGTCATCTATATGAAGATATGGTGAATTGACAGAGCATTCCTGGGAGAGGAAATTGTACATGCAAAGGCCTTAGGGTGGGAACAAATTTGGGAGGTTCGAGTGACAGAGAATCAATATAGCTAAACTATAAAGGCAGCTGGAGGATGATAAATTAGTTAGGGCCTCTGTAGGCCATGCTATGCTGTATGATCTTTGTTCTCATTGCAGTGAGAAGCCACTTGTATGATAGCTGAGTGGATGACAGCCGGAATAATGGCCTCCCAAAGATGTCCACATCCTAATCCCCAGATTTTGTGAATATGTTTTATTACATGGCAAAGGGGAATTGAGGTAGCAGATGGAATTAAGGTTGCTAATTATCTGACTTTAAAATAGGGATATTATCCTGCATTATCCAGATGGGCCTAATGTAATCCTTAAGTGTGGAAGAGGGTCCTTAAATGTGGAAGAGGGAGGCAGAAGAGTCAGTATCAGAGTGATTCGCAGTGAGAAGACTCAACCTGCCACTTTCAGCTTTGAAAATGGAGGAGGAAGACTATAAGCCAAGGAAAGGAAGGAAGTCAAAAAAGCAAGGAAACAGACTCTCCTCCAGAAAGGAATGCACCCTGTTTAAGCCACTAAATTTGTGGTAATTTGTTACAGCAGAAGAGAAAATTAATATAAAGTGTTAGGATGTGGTCTGCATTTTTTTTAAATTTATTTATTTATGGCTGTGTTGGGTCTTCGTTTCTGTGCGAGCGCTTTCTCTAGTTGCGGCAAGTGGGGGCCACTCTTCATCGCGGTGCGCGGGCCTCTCACTATCGCGGCCTCTCTTGTTGCGGAGTACAGGCTCCAGACGCGCAGGTTCAGCAATTGTGGCTCACGGGCCTAGTCACTCCGCGGCATGTGGGATCTTCCCAGACCAGGGCTCGAACCCGTGTCCCCTGCATTGGCAGGCAGATTCTCAACCACTGTGCCACCAAGGAAGCCCCTGCATTTTTAATAGATCATTTTGATTGGGCTGAATTGATAGGGAAAGCTGCCTTGACATCAGGGGAAGTTTTGATGTGAGGTCTGTTTTCACACTTCACCATCTGAATGCTGTGGCTCAGGGTTTAATTTGAACATTAAAACTGCAGTTTGGGAAGTTTAGTTACCCAAAGATACTTAAAATTTTTGTTATAATTTTTCTTTCAATAAAGAAAAGAAAAAAGAAAGAGTCTACAGGAGTTCAGTAATGTCTCAACCTCTAAAAGAGAGAGAGGCAGAAAGAATAGCACAGCAGCATGGCACACAGCCTGGGCCTACTCACCAGTGGTTAAAATTGTGTCTGCTTTTGCTCACTGTTGTATCCACAGCATCGAACCCAGTACCAGTCACAGAGTGAGCTTTTAACAAATATTCTATCCATGAATGAACCATAACATGTTCTCTTAATTTTAAATCTTTCCCATAGACTATTTTCATTCTTCATATACTTACAAATCACTGAACAAAATTTTAATTTCTGGGTAACCTATGGCAAAATTAATAAACCAAATTAATTTGAACTATATACAATGTAGAAACCCACTGAAAACTGGTTGTGAATAGACTGTACTGCATTTGAGTTTATAAACAAACTTACTAGAATGTAAGCTGTATGAGGGTAGAGATGTTTGCCTTTTCTTTGTTTATTACTCACTGCTTCATCCTCCAGGACCGTGAAAACTGCCTGGCAGCAGTAAGAGAACAAAGCAGAGATGGAGGCTATCTGCAAACACCTGACTCACTCCAATCCAGCCTAGAGTTGGGATTCAATGTAAAATACATTCCTCAATTTCCCATTATTTATGAGATTTTTACAAGGAAATAAAGATACTTTTTAGCTGGTTCTTTATAACTCAAAAAAAAAGTACCTGGCATGCAGCACGCTCAAGAGATATTTACTGAATAAATAAAAGAATTCTTTCTATAATACAAGAATATATAGGATATAAGAATACATAGCTGGTAGTGTGTAAAGTAGACATTTTAGATATGCAAAAGAATCAAGGACTTCCAAATTTAAAACAGTTACAGCATCTTGGGTATAAATGGGTTTTTAAAAAACATCACCATTATGTGAATTGACTGAGACTTTATACCTTATACGCCATTAATGCATTATTCAACTAGTTTGTTTTCATATTTTTGACGTGGCGAAGACAACCATTATTCAAGTTGTTCGTTTTTGACCAGCAATTTTTAAAGTTACACAACTCAAAGAAAAAACAACTTAGAAGGAAAAAAAAAATCCATAAGGGTGAGAAGAGCAATGATAAGTAAAATAAATGATCCTAGGACTAAACTAAACATACTTTAGATTTGGTACTTCCCTAAACTAGTTATTATGTTTCAAGTAGTCAACTTCTCTGGTTGCCTCAGTTTTTCATTTGTATTAGATAGTCCCTTCGATGTCTAAAATTCTTTACTGTAGTGCAAATAAACTTTATATTTGTAGCAAATTTATCTACTTTGATATTTACTGTCATAAATTAATTATAATATTGGTTAGTTTCTTGCTATTTGTTATATCTGAATTCATACCTAAGAAATTCCAAATGAAACACTATCCTGTTAAAAGCTACTAAATTTTGCCTTGGTTTTATTTGATTCATATCTAAGCAGTTTTCTTTACACTGGAACAAAAAAAAATGCCCATCTATTCAGAATCCTTATGTGTGCCTATAAACAATATAACTGTTGAAAATCTTCAGTGTTTACAAAACAAAGAAATTGTCAACAGAATCCCTGGTGGTAGACTTACCAGAAAAAAAAAAAATTTACAGCCTATAATTCATGAAGATTGGCTCAAAACAAACTGTCCCTGCCAACAGAAAATCTGACAATTATTCTGTTGTCTAATTTGGCTCAGTCTAAGTTGACCTTGTTTATTCATCTCAGTCTTTTAATTCTTGTTATCTTGGCATAAGAGGAGAACATATGGCATATGTCTAGGAAGTCCATTTCTGCATCTTAAACTGAAATAAATGTAGAATATACTGAGCATTTCCAATGTGTTCAGCTATTACGGTAGCTTAATGTATATTAGATAGAACTGGTTAAGTTCATATTATCCCTGCTAGGTGTTTGCTGCCTATAAAACTAGAAACTAAGTAGAGAAGTCTTTTTCTAAGCCTCAGTATATGGCTAAAACTGGCCAATTTTAAACATATTTCCAAAGATAGACCATCTTAAGCTCTTTCAAAACATAAAAATTGAAGGGTATCAGCAATTTGACAACCTAAAGATCATTACAGGTTTTCACTGAATCTCTAGCTATGTTTAAGAAAGCAGATGAAGATAATATGAGAAAGATAATGGGAGCTGAAGAACAAAAAGAATATTTCCACTTTATCTCCAGCCTAATCTGATCTCCAATGAACTTTCTTATTTCACCAAGACATATCATATCCTGGGTCATAAAACAAATCTTGACTTTAAATGGTATTATACTAGCAATTAATAACAGAAAGACAAACAGAAAAATCTAGAAAAACTTAGAAATTAAAAAACACACTTCTAATAATTCATAGGTCAAAGAGGCAGTCTCAAGGAAATCAGAACATATTATAAACTGAAAAATACCAAAATACAACATATCAAAATTTGTGGGATATAGCTTAAACAGTGCTTAGTGGAGATTTTATTCTACTAAATGCTTATTTTAAAAAATGTCTCAATGAACAGTCTAAGCTACCACCTTAAGAAACTAGAAAAAAACAGATCAAAAACTCAAAACAAGCAGAAGAAATAATAAACATAAGAGCAGACATCATTGAAATTGAAAACAGAAAAAGAAAATCAATGAAATCAAAAGTTTAAAAGTTGTTTGAAAAGATCAATAAAATTGAGAAAACTCTAGTCAGACTGACAAAAAAAGAGAAAAGACATAGGTTTTCATTATCAGGAATGAAAGTGAGGACATTATAATAGACCTCATAGACATTAAACAGATAATAATGTTGTGAGCTACTCTATGCATATAAATTTGATAACATAGTTGGAATAGACTAATTATTTAAAAACCACAAGCTACCAAGCTTTCTGAAAATGAAACAGATAATCTGAATACTCCTAAAACTATTTTAAAAACTCTGAATTTATAGTTAAAAAAAAAAACTCCGAAAAAGATATATCCATGTCCAGATAGTCTCACTGGCGAACTCTACCAAACATTTAGAGGGAAAAAATACCATCAATTGTGCACAATCTCCATCAGAAAATAAAGATTAGAAAACATGTCCCAAATCATTTTCTGAAGCTACCATTACCCAGAGTACCAAAACAAAACAAAATAAAAAAAACAAACAGAACAAAAAACCACTTTAGTCCAGTATCCCTCATAACTATAGAAGCAAAAATCCTCAACAAAAGATTAAGAAATATAATTCAGTAATATATTTTTAAAAAGTACAACACAATCAAGTGCAGTTTACCTCAGAAAGGCAAGGCTCATTCAATTTTGAAAAATCAATGAAATCGACTATATTGACAGTTCAAATAAGAAAACCTAGTTGATCAGATCAACTGATGCAAAAAGAGCATTTGACCAGATTTAATACCCATTTAGCACTTTTCAATCTCAGAAAACAAGGAATAACAAGGAACTTCCTCAATCTATACAGAGAAGCTACAAAAACAGAAACAAAACTACACAAGTGGGCACACAGCAAAGATGTCCACTCTCACCACTCTTATACAACACTGTGCTGGAAGTCTTAGCCACAGCAATAAGACAAGAAAAAGAAAGAAAAAACATACAGCTTGGGAAAGAAATAAAACCATCCCTATTTGCAGACAACATGGTTTATCTACATAGAAAATCCCAAGGTTATCTACAGAGAACTCCTACAACTAATAAGTGAGTTTAAACAAGGTCACAGAATATACAGCCAATACATAAAAGTCAATTATATGCTTATATACTAGTAATGTAGAATTGGAAGTTAAAATTTTAAAAGTTTACAGTAGCTCCAAAATAAATGAAATTACTCTGGAATATATCTAACAAAACTTGAACAGAATCTGTATGCCAAGAACTATAAAACACTGTTTAAAGTAATCATAAAAGATCAAAATAAATGGATACACACACCAGGTTTATGGATTGGAAAACTCAATATAGTAAAGATGTCAGTTGTCTTCTGACTGATCTAAAGATTTAACACAATTCTAATTAAAAGCCCAGAAAGGATTTCTGTAGACATAGACAAGCTGATTATACATTTTATACAGAAAGACAAAGATACCAGAATAGCAAAAACAATTTTTAAAATGGGAAATAATGTTGGAAGAATCATGCACGATCTTAAGCCTTTCAAAAGCAGGAGTCAGCAAATATTTTCTGTCTTCACAGACAGGCCACTTAATAAATATTTTGGGTTTTGCAGGTCATACAGCCTCTGTCACAGCTACAGAGTTTACAGTTGTAGCGAGAAAGCAGCCACTGACAGTATGTAAATGAATGGCTGTGTGCCAATAAAGCTATATTTATAAAACTAGGCATGGACTGGATTTGGCCATGGACTGTGGTTTGCCATTCCCTGCTCTAAAGCTAAACTAATCAAGAAAGTATGGTATTAGCAAAAGGACAGACACGTGGATTAATGGAATAGAATAGAGAACTCAGAAGTTGACCCATACAAATATTCCTGACTTTTAACAAAAGTACAAAGGCAATTCAATGAACAAAGGATACTCTTCAACAAATGGTATTTAAACAACTGGAATCTATGTGTAAGAACCATGAGCCCTAAACTAAACCTCACACCTTATTCAAAACTTAACTCAAAATGGATCATAGATCTAAATATAAAATGTAAAACTATAAAACTTCTAGAAGAAAACATAGGAGGAAATCTTCATGATCTGGAAATAGTCAAAGAATTCTCAGATCTGACTCTGAAAGCACAATTCATAATTTTAAAAACCTGATAAGCTGGACTTCATCAAGTTTTGCTCTTCAAAGGACACTGTTAAGAGCATGAAAAGACAAGCTACTTGCTAGGAGAAAATATTTGCAAATCACATGATAGACATTAAATTTATATCCAGAATATATTAAAAACTCAACAATAAGAAAACAACCTAATGAAAATGGGCAAAAGATTTGACTTGACCATATACTTTAATAAGGACATATACAAATGGCAAATAAGCATATGAAAAAATGTTCAACATCATTAGTCATGAAGAAAGTGCAAAATTAAAACCATGATGAGATACCCCTGCACACCTATTAGAATATCTGTAATAAAAACATACTGACAATAATACTAAGCACTGGTTAAGATGCAGAGCAACTTAAGAACTCATTCACTGCTGATGACAATACAAAAATGATACAGCCATCCTGGGAAACAGTTTCGCAGTTTCCTATGAAGTAAAAATATATTGAGGGAATTCCCTCGTGGTCCAGTGGTTAGGACTTTGTGCTTCCACTGCAGGGGGCCTGATTCAATCCCTGGTCGGGGAAGTAAGATCCCACAAGCTGCATGGCACCACCAAAAAAAACACTACAAAAGTATATTTAGCATCAGCCAGCAATCCTATTCTTGAGTATTTACCCTAGAGAAATGAAAACTTATGTCACACAAAAACCCACAGATGAATGCTGATAGCCATTTTACTTATAATTGCCAAACCTGGGAAAACAAATATCCTTCAACAGGTGAATAAACAAACTGGCAAATCTATAAAATGGAATACTGTTAAGCAATAAAAAGTAACAAACTATTGATACATTTAGTATCTTGAATGAATATCGGGAGCAATACACTGAGTGACAGAAGCCAGACACAGAAGTTTATATGTATGATTCCAATTATATGACATTCTTGAAGTCAAAACTATAGTCATGGTGAGAAGCAATTGCCAGGAATACTGGTAGGGGAGGGTGTGACTATAAAGTATGAGGGAATTTTTTGGCATGATGAAACTATTTTGTATTCTGTTTGTGGTGTAGTGGTAATAACATGAATCTATACATCTCTTAAAATTCATAGAATCTATGTCTTTAAAAGTTCATTTTAATGTATAATAACTTAATAAAAATTTTAAAACCAAAAAACTTATTATATAAGAGAATTACCTAAAACTTTGTAAAACAATATAATCTCACCTTTATTTGTTAAAAAAGATGCATAATAATAAGTATAGGAACTAACTATCCAGATAAGAACTCTAGATATTTGGATTATATTAATGTTCTTTTTCTGTGTGTGTGTGTTTTTTTAGTTTTTCTATGATAATAATGGATTACTTCTAAAATTAGAAAAATAAAATTTATTTAATAGAAAACTTTTACCATTCATTCTAATTTTGTAATACCCAGGGGGAGTTCAGAGCATCACATTTTGTTTCCATGACTGTTTTTTTTTGAAAATTGTATATGTGAAATATTTCATTTGTATATTAAAGTTGAATTTAATTGCTCTTCAAATGGTGAGTAAGTTAAAAACAGTTTTCAACATTTTTAACATTATGGTATTTAAATGATTATGTTGTTGAAAGGTTCCAAGGAAATTTTTTTCATTATATTTTTTAAAACCTCGTAAGTTTGAAAATATTCAATATTTAAAATCTGTAACATATTTAACCCTATAATTTCCTTTTTCATTCTTTTTCCAATTAAAAAAACCTATACACAATAGACAAGTATTTGACAGAAGGAATGAACTTGAAAAAGACATCTGTGCTGGATCTTTGATGGCTAAGACCTGTAATGAAGAAGGTAATAGTATCCAAGGTACACAAAGTATTCAAAGTGTAACAGAAAAACAGTGTCATAGCTGGCAAGAGCTTTCAGTGAATGCATAAAAATAAGAAAACTCTAAGCATTTTTAGTTGATGTGCTATAAGACTGCTCTAGGCTAGTATAATGTAAAATACCAAGTCACGTGATTATAAAAAAGGCTTAATTTTAATAAGCACACAAATAAATTTGGGGATTTCATTAAAATGTTGATTCTCATTCAGTAGATCTGGGCTAGAGCCCATGATTCTGAATTTCCAACAAGCTCTCAAGTAATGTATATGGTGCCGGCCTGAAGATTACACTTTGAGAAGCCAGACTTTGAAGGTCATTGAGAAAAATGGCATGATTCTTGCCCAGTTTAGTAACAAGAAGATAAAAACAGTAAGTACTATAACATAAGGCAGCCATGTAATGTACTCCCTAAAAGTGGTACCAAAATAAAAGCATGATGAGGTAACAGCATTCACCTCCAGCCAAGATGCTGAGCTGAGTAGGTGGCCTTCAAAGATAAGTAGAATTTTACCATGCAGAAGAAACTGCATATGAAATTATAGAAATACAAAACATAGATAACACATAGATGACTGCTTGTGAAGGGACAAAAATAATTAATATTTGAATGTTCTCACTATGTCCCCTTCACTGTCCCCTAAAGATGAACCTAAGTTTGGCCTACTCATTTTCTTCCCTTTACCTCTGCGAATGGGCCAATTGAAATGCAAAATTTGGAAGAAAGGGAGATAACAGAGGACAAGAGAGGCATGTGGAGTTAAGAGACTTTAAGTGGAGTTTTTCTTCTGAAAAGCCCAGGGAAGGAAATACATGAGAGCAACTTCAGCATCTGAGAGATGTGGTGAAGCCAGAAAAAGAATCTTTAACTATTGCATTGTGCCAGGGATATAGCAGTTACTAACATTTTTTTTCATAAACTGAGGCCTACCAACTCCGTGTCACAAAGCAGATATACTATATGGTCCCAATTCTGACCCAAAATACTGCTACTTCAACTCTTCAGTTGTTCTCACCTATGAAATCAAACTTTCAACGGAATGATTCACGTAAAGGATGGGCAGTTGAATAAACAGTTTAAAGTGATTCTTTTGGCATTAATGGCTTAAAGATACATGATTTTGTCTTCAGAAAAATATGCTATTTTTGTCTCTTTGTTTTCCCTTGAATTTGAAGAAAAGTGTAGAGTTAACAATATTCAAAAAGGCCAGCAATAAAGTTGAAATTAAAAGTTGACGGTTACTAGTAAGATGGCAGAATAGGAGGTCCCTCCAGCCCTCATTCCCCCACAGAAACACTGATTTGGCAACCATCCATGAATTAAAAGTGCCACTGTAGGAGCTTCAAAATCCAGGTAGAAGTTGCAGCATCCCCACTGGAGCCCAAAACCAAGGAAAGACACTTTGAGAAGGCATGCCCACACTGTGGTAGCAGGTCTGCTGAATACAGACCTGAGTGCAGCCCTATCCCCCTGTGGACATGGCTCCAGCCACACTCAACTAAGACCCAGCAGGAACCGCACCCACCTGTGACTCCAATTTTAGGCCCACTGAATACACACCCAACTAAAGACCTAGAAGCAACCCCATGACGAGCTCCCACTGCTCAACTGTGATCCTGGAGGCAGTCTCATCCACCCAGAGACCTGGGAGGAGACAAGACAATCTGCACCCCAAGAAAAAGACCTGCCAACTGTGGATTTAGAAGTAGTCCCATCCACCTGAGGACCCAGCATGTGGTACTCCTGCTGGTGCCCCCAGTAATAGTCTAGCCAACCATGGACCTGACTGTGGACCTGGAAGCAGCTTCATAATCTGGCCTTGGCCCTGCCTAACTGCAGTTTGGAGGCAGGCTTGTCCATCCAGGGACCTAGCAGGAGTAGGCCTTTACCTGCCAAAAACAGTCTATAAAGAATTGAAGAGGTTCCTGCTCCTTCAAATGCATGCACAGACACGAATACAAGGTCATAAAGATCACAAAGAATCAGGCAAAGATGACGGCACCAAAGAAAACTAATAAAGTTCCAGTAACCAACCCTAAAGAAATGTATATCCATGAATGGCTTGACAAAGAATTGTATAAAAACTGTCATAAAGCTCAATGTTCTAAAAGAGGACACAGATAGACAACTAAAGACAATCAGGAAAACAATACCTAAACAAGATGAGATGTTCAATAAAGATATAGAAACCATTCAAAAAAGAAAAAAAAAGGGACTTCCCTGGCAGTCCAGTGGTTAAGACTCCACGCTCCCAGTGCAGGGGGCATGGGTTTGATCCTTGGGGAACTAAGATCCTGCATGCCACACAGTGCAGCCAAAAAATAAAAAATAAAAATACTTTAAAAAAAGAATATAAAAAAAAAGAAGACTGAGGCTAAAGAGTACAATAACTAAAGTAAAAACTTCAATAACTTCAACAGCAGAATCAATCAAGCAGAAGAAAGAATAAGCAAACTCAAACACAGGTCATTTGAAATTACCCATTGAGAGGAACAACAACAACAACCAAAAGAATGAAAAATGTGAAGAAAGTCTATGGGATTTATGGTATACCAATAAGGCACAAATATACACATTTTGGGAGTCCCAGAGGAGTAGAGACAGAGAAAAAGAGAGAGAGAGAAAAGCTAAAAACTTATTGAAAGAAATAACGGTTGGGGCATCCCTGTTGATGCAGTGGTTAGGAATCCGCCTGTCAATGCAGGGGACACGGGTTTGAGCCCTGGTCTGGGTAGCTCCCACATGCTGCAGAGCAACTAAGCCCGTGCACCACAACGCCACAACTACTGAGCCTGTGTTCTAGAGCCTGCGAGCCACAACTACCAAAGCCCGTCTGCCTAGAGCCCATGCTCCGCAACGAGAAGCCACTGCAATGAGAAGCTGGTGCAGTGCAACAAAGAGTAGCCCCCGCTCGCCACAACTAGAGAAAGCCCACGCACAGCAATGAAGACCCAACGCAGCCAAAATAAATAAATAAATAAAATACAAAATAAAAAATAAATAATGGTTGAAACATCTGAAATCTAGAGAGGGAAATGGACATCCAGATTTGTGAGGCCCCAAATTCCCCAAACAGGTTGAACCCAAATAGATTTTCATGAGACACATTATAATTACCAAAAATCAAATGCAAAGAGAGAATTTTTACAGCAGTGAGAGGAAAGTAACTTGTCACATACGAGGGAGTATATACAAGGAATAGCACATCAACTACTGGTGGATTTCTCTGCAGAAACCTTGCAGGTCAGAAGCGAGTGAGATGATATATTCCTTTTCTAAAGGAAACGCTTCCAAACGAGAATACTTTACCTGGCAAAACTTCTTTCCTTTAAGAAAGAAGGAGAGATAAAGACTTTCCCAGACAAACAAATGCTTAGGGAGTTCATCATGCTCGATCTGCCTTATAAGAAGTGCTAAAAGGAGTTCAAGTTGAAACAAACAGAAAAATGCTAGACAATAACATGAAACTGTAACTCATTGCTAAAGGAAATATAAAGAGAAACACAATACTGTAATACTGTAATTGTGGCATACTGTAATTGTGGCACATAAATCACTTGTAACACTAGTCTTTAAAGACGAAAGTAGCAAGAATAACTATAACCACTGTAATGTGTTCATGGAAACACAATATAGAAAGAAGTAAAATCTAGCATGAGTTTGTAAATTGTGTGTGTGAGGAAAGAAGTAAAGGGTGCACTTTCTGGATATAGTTGAAGTTAAGTTGTTATTAGCTTAAAACAGAGTGATGTAACTATAAAATCTTTGATGTTAGCCCAGTAGTAACTTTTTTAAAAAGTATAATAGATATACCAAAGATAAAGAGAAAAGAATCAAAGCATGCTATTACCAAAAAAATATATCATCAAACAATAAAGAAACGTGAGCAAAGAGGACAAGAACAAGAGAAAAAAAGACAGGAAACAATTTTTAAAATGGCAATAGGAAACCCTTTCCTATCAATAATCACTTTAAGTGTAAGTGGACTAAACTCAATCAAAAGACAGAGTGGCTGAATGGATAAAAATTAAGACTCAACTACATGCTATCTACAAGAGGCTCACTTTAGATTTAAGGGCACGCGTAGGCTAAAAGTGAAAGGGTAAAGATATTCCATGAAAATAGTAACCAAAAGAAAGCAGGAGCCACTGTATCAGACAAAATAGACTTTAAGTCAAAAACTGTCATGAGACAAAGAAGTTCATTATATAATGATAAAGGGTCGATTCAACACGAAAGTATAACAATTATAAATATATATGTGCCCAACATCAAATATAAAATGTTTATTAATGTGTAAAGCAAACACTGACAGATCTGAAGAGCAAAATAGACAGCAATACAATAATAGCAGGATACTTCAATACCTAACTCTTTATAATGTATAAATCATTCAGACAGGAAAAATCTAGAAAGAAACAGCAGAACTGAACAACACTATACACCAAATTAAAACTGAAGACATATACAGAACAATAGCAGCAGAATACTCATTCTTCTCAGGTGTACATGGACTATCACCCAGATAAATCACATGCTAGGTCACAAAACAAGTTTTAACAAATTTAAGAAGACTGGAATCATTCCAAGTATCTTTTCTGATAACAATGTAATGAAACTAGAAATGAATACAAGAAAGAAAATGGGATAACTAATGGAATTTTAAAAAATACACTCTTAAACAACTACTGGGTCAAAGAAGAAATCAAAAGTAAATTAGAAAATATCTTGAGACAAACAAAAATGAAAACATACCAAAACTTATAGGAAGCAGCATAAACAGTACCAAAAGGGAAGTTTATAAACAATAAACTTTTTATTAAAAAAAAATTACAAAGGAACAACATAACTTTACACTTCAAGGAACTAGAAAAGAACAAACTAACCCCAAAGCTGGCAGAAGGTAGGAAATAATCAAGATTAGAGTAGAAATAAGTTAAATAGAAAATAGAAAAACTGTTTTTAAAAATCATTGAAACTAAGAACTGGTTTTTGGAACAGATATAGTCAACAAACCCTTAGCTAAACTAACTAAGAAATAAAGAGGGAAGACTTAAATAAATAAAATCAGAAATAAAGGTGGAGATATTGCAACTGATCCCACAGAAACAAAAATGATCATAATGGACTATTATGAACTATTATATAGCAATAAGTTGAAAAACCTAGAAAAATGGCAAAATTCCTAGAAACCCATAATTTACCAAGAATGGATCAAGAAGAAATAACCTGAGCAGATCAATAACAAATAAGGAAATTGAAGGGGTAATCAAAAAAATTCCAACAAAGAAAAGCCCCGGACCAGATGGATTCACAGGTGAATTCTAGCAAACATTTAAAGAAGAATTAATAATAGTCCTCCTCAAACTTTTCCCAAAAATTGAAGAAGAGGGAAAACTTCCAAACTTATTCTATGAGGCCAACATCACCCTGATACCAAAGTCAGACAAAGACACCAGAAGAAAAGAAAACCACAGGCCAACATCCCTGATGAACATTGATGCAAAAATTCCCAACAAAGTACTAGCAAACTGAATTCAACAGCACATTAAAAGAATCACACACTTGACCAAGTAGGATTTATCCCTAAAATGCAAGGATGGTTCAACATACAAAACTCATAGAATGTGATACACATTAACAGAACAAAGGATAATATTCACATGATCATCTCAATAGATGCAGGAAAACATTTGACAAAATCCAACACCCTTTCAAGATTTGAAAACAAACATAAAAAACCTCTCAACAAATCAGGTGCAGAAAGAACTTACCTATTAAAGACCTTAACTTACTTTACAATAAAGACCATTTATGAAAAGGCCACACTTAACATCATACTCAGCAATGAAAGGCTGAAGCCTTTCCCTTTAATTTCTGGAACAGGCAAGAATGCTCACTCTCACCTCCCTATTCAACACAGTACTGGAAGTCCTAGCCAGAACAATTAGAAACAAAAAATAAATAAAGGCATCCAAATTGGAAAGAAAGAAGTAAAATTATTTTTGTTTGCAGATGATATGTTCTTATATGTAGAAAACCCTAAAGACTCCATAAAAAAACTTTTAGAACTAAACAAAACCCCAATGGCATTTTTTACAGGAATAGAAAAGGCAATCCTAAAATTCATTTAGAACCACAAAAGACACCAAATAGCCAAAGCAATTTTAAGCAAGAAGAATAACATTGGAGGTAACACATTCCCTGATTTCAAAACATACTACAAATCTATAATACTCAAAACAGTATAGTACTGGCATAAAAACAGACATATAGACCAGTGAAACAGAATAGAGAGCACAGAAATAAACCCATACATATAGGATCCACTGATCTTCAAAAAGGGTGCCAAGATTACACAATGGGAAAAAGATAGTTTCTTCCATACTTGTAGGAAAACTAGATGTCCACATGGAAACCAATGAAACTGAACACTTATCTCACTCCATGTTAAAAAATATCCATTCAAAATGTATTACACACCTAAACTTAAAACCAGAAACAATAAACTCTTAGAATAAAACAGGGGGAAAGCTAAACACTGAACCAGGCAATTTCTTGGATATGACACTAAAAGCACAGACAACCAAAGCAAAAATAGATAAGTGGGATTAGATCAAACTAAAAATCTTCTACACAGCAAAAGAAACCATCAACAAAATGAAAAGGCAATATTGGGAGAAAGTATTTGCAGAGCATATATCTGATATGGGATAAATACCTAAAATATATAAAGAAATCATATAACCCAGTAAAAAAGAAAATCCGATTTAAAAATGGGCAGAAGAACTGAATAGACCTTTTTACAAAGAAGACATACAAATGGCCAACACGTACATGAAAAAGTGCTCAAAATCACCAATCAGGAAAATGCAAATCAAAACCACGAGATATCACTTCCTGTCTCTTAGGATGGCTATTATCAAAAATACAAACAACAACAGGTGTTAGCAAGGATGTGGACAAAAGGGAACCCTTATATACTGTTGGTGGGAATGTAAATTGGTGCAGCCACCATGGAAAACAATATGGGGGTTTCTCAAAAAATTAAAAATAGAATTACCATTTTATCCAGCAATTCCACTTCTGGTTTTATATATCTAAAGGAACTGAAATCTGGTTCTTAAAGAGATATCTACAATCCCACATTTATCACAGTGTTATTCACAACATTTGGATTGGAAACAACCCAAATGTTCATCAGTGAACAAATGGATAAATATTCTATATACATATAATGGAATATTATCCAGCCCTTAAAAAGAAGGAAATTCTGCCATTTGTTACAATATAGATGGACCTGAAGAACAGTTATGCTAAATAAAACAAGTCAAAACATAGAAGCAGAAAGTGAAATGATGATGGCCAGGGGCTGGGGAGAGGGGTAAGTGGGAAAGTGTTGGCCAAAGGATACAAAATTTCACTTATGCAAAATAAGTTCTGGAGATCTGCTGTACAACACAGGGGCTATGATGAACAGTACTGTATTATATACTTAAAATGTTGCTAAGAGGGTAGATCTTAGGTTAAGTGCTCTTAAACAAAGGAAAAAATAAAAAAAATACAAGGGAGGGTGGATGGGAGGAAACTCTTGGAGGTGATGTATAAGTTTATGGCAATAATAGTGATGATGGTTTCACAGGTGTACATGTATCTCCAAATACATCAAGTTGAATACATTAAATATCTATAGCTTTTTGTATCACTGTGGTTAATACAGTTTCCTTCATGGTATTTAAGAAAAGTAATTGAAGAACTTGAGTTATTTTGAAATGACCAAGAATTGGTTGCTGAATTTTGTCATTTTGACAGTGCACTGGGCTAGTAGATCACGGCTTTACATGCTTTATAAGCTCAATGATGCTAAAGTGTAAAGCAGTAGTGAAAGATAAGAACTAAAAGGTAGGTAATGGGTCAGATCGTGGATGGGCTGTGGTGCGAGGCTAAAGAGTTTATATTTATTTCAGTAGGTAGTTATATGGCTTTTAAGGTTATAGGCAGGAAAGTAATATTATCAAGAGCATGGCATAAGAATATTAACCTACTGGCCTCATCCCAAGTTGATTGAAATGAGAAATAACAGAAGGAAATACTAAATAGCAAGCTCATTATGATACTTTGGGAGTACAGTAAGCCTGAGGGAAAATATTGATAGGAACAGAAAAGGATAATTTTTGAGATTAATAAAAGATTTAATACGACTTGTAAGCATCTTTCATCCAGCATTCAACAAATATTTATTGAGTGCCTCCTATGCAGCAGAAACTATGTTATAGAGTGAAAACAGAGGTAAAAGACATAATCTCTGCATATAATGTGTTCACAGTTGATAACTATGGTAGAATGCTTTTGATACATTCTCCAAACTGACATTAAAGTGACTTTAAACTATTTAGACCTTTTATAATCTACACATATCATCCCTATCCAACCTTATTTTCTACTACTGCATATTTTTTAACTACCTCTACTTCCTTGTCACCCAAAACATATTAATACCTAAATGATCCTTTCTACCCAATTCTTCTAAAAATATTCATTTTGAAAACGATTAATCTTTTCCTACTGACAAATTCTAATGATTTTTTCCAGAACTCTTCCGCACAACTGCTGATAACATTCTATATCATTGACTACTCCTTCCTTGAAATAACCTTATTTTGCCTTCATTGTACTCTAGCAACTGAATCCTCTTTTGCCCAATATAGATCTTGGCTCTAATAACTGTTTTAGAATAGTATTCAGATAAGTTTAAAATATTTTTTTAAG
Organism: Balaenoptera physalus; assembly: GCF_965194825.1. Taxonomy (NCBI): domain Eukaryota; kingdom Metazoa; phylum Chordata; class Mammalia; order Artiodactyla; family Balaenopteridae; genus Balaenoptera; species Balaenoptera physalus. The sequence goes on from NC_138894.1 coordinate 44,568,469, forward strand.
CAACCAATTCTAATATAAGTGGCTAAATAACACATCAGGGTCTCCCTTTGTGTTTTACTATGTGTGAACTTCCACACTTAAGTACCAAAGGATTAATACAGTAAGAACAAATTAATGAATATGGGTTGTATTAGTTAGGGTTCTCCAGAGAAATAGAACCAATAGGGTATGTGTGTGTGTGTGTGTCTATTATAAAGAATTGGCTCACATGATTATGGAGGCTGACAAGTTCCAAGACCTATGATCTACAAGCTGGAAACCCAGCAGATCTGATAGTTTAGTTCCAATCTGAAGGCCAACAGGCTCAAATCCAGGAAGAGCTGATGTTTCAGTTCAAGTCCAAAGGCAGGAGAAAACCAATGTCCCAGGTCAAAGGCAGACAAAGCAGGAGTTCCCCCCTATTCAGGGAAGGGCCAGCCTTTTCTTCTATTCAAGCCTTCAATTGATTGGACGAATCCCATCCACATTAGGAAGGGCAATCTACTTTACTCAGTCTATCAATTTAAATGTTAAATTCATCCAAAAATATTTTCATAGAAACACCCAGAATGATGTTTGACCAAATACATGGGTACCCTATGGCTCAGTCACATTGACACAGAAACAATCATCCACATGGATCCTGCTTAAACAAGTTTAATTACCTAGTAGAAAACCCATTATAAAGGTGGTATTTTCTAACACAAAATAAGAATAGGCAGGAATTCTACAGAGATGAGGCTGATGAGGAAGCTATACAAACTAAATTAATAGACAGAAAAGCAAAAATGAACAACAAAAACCTAACAAATGACCAAGTTGGCTAAGTTGAGAACTTTACTGAAATTTGCGATTTGAAAGAAAAAGTGGAAGTAGCCAAAAGAGGAGAAAAAAGTACAATAACGGAGAAAAAAGACAGAAACTTTTAATGGTTCTTCCCTTCTGTTTTTATAGAAATCATAAATGAATCATATAATCTGAGAAGTTTTATTTTTTTAATTTTCTATCTAAAACAAAACTAAAAACAAAAATTAAAATGAAATTTAAAAATTAATGTCCAAGGAGGTTCTGGTTCAAGATGGCAGTTAGGGGACTTGCCTGGTGGTGGAGTGGTTTAGAATCCACCTACCAATGCAGGGGACATGGGTTCAATCCCTGGCCCAGGAAGATCTCACATGCCATGGAGCAACTAAGCCCCTGCACCACAACTACTGAGCCTGCACTCTAGAGCCCGTGAGCCACAACTACTGAGCCTGCACGCCACAACTACTTTAGCCTGCACACCCTAGAGCCCACGCATTGCAACTACTGAGCCCATGCACCACAACTACTGAAGCCCACATGCTCTGCGGCCTGTGTGCCACAACTACTGAGCCCACGTACTGCAACTACTGAAGCCCATGTGCCTAGAGCCTGTGCTCCACAACAAAGGAAGCCACTGCAATGAGAAGCCCGTGTATCGCAACGAAGAGTAGCCCCCGCTTGGCACAACTAGAGAAAGTCCGCACACAGCAACGAAGACCCAGTGCAGCCAAAAAATAAATAAATAAATCAAAAAGGTGGCAATTAGGAGGGTCTTGAGCTCACCTCATCCCACAGACACACCGAATCTATAGCTATATAGGGAACAATTTTCTCTGAAAAAAACCCCCAGAAACTAGCTAAGCGACTCCTATACATCAGGCAAATGAGGAAAAAAACCAACATCGAAATGGGTAGGAGAGACTGAGACATAATCTTGCCACAAACTCACCCCACACGGCAACCCACAATTGGAACTCTCAAATTGGAACTTCCCTCTGAGGAGCAAAGGGTTTGAACCCCATGTCTAGTTCCCCAACTTTTCAGATCTGTAACTTAGAGCTGAGTCCCCAAACATCTAGCTTTGAAAGCCAATGGGGCTTGCATCCACAAGACCGACGAGGCTCTAGCAAACTGAGAAACAGTTTTTAAAGTGCTCATAGACTCACCTGAGTATGTCCCAGGGCCCAGGGCAGAGGCACCAACTGAAAAAACACCCAGTCTTTCTGTGAAAGAGGCCCATTTACTTGTCTTAAATCTTCAGCCTAAGGAACAGACATCTAATTTAATACCCATACAGGTGCCTACTGAACTACTTTCCAAAGATGCAGGCTAGCGCTCTCTCTCTGCTTTGCTCCAGGTAACTGGTATCTCCTGGAAAGGAACTGAGCACTCAGTGGCTGTTTTCACAGAAATGAAACAAACAATTCTAAAATTGTATGGAACTACAAAAGACCCCAAATAGGCAAAACAATCTTGAGAAAGAAGAGCAAACCTGGAGGCATCATGCTTCCTGATTTCAAACTATATTACATGTTATAGTAATCAAAACAGTATGGTACTGGCATAAAAACAGACACATAGATCAATGGAGAACAGAGAGCTCAGAAATAAACCCACAAGTATATGGTCAATTAATTTACAACAAAAAAGCCAAGAATATATGTGGGGAAAGAACAGTTTCTTCAATGAATGGTGCTGGGAAAACTGGACAGTCACATGTAGAAGAATGAAAATGGACCACTATCCTAAACCATACACAAAAGTTAACTCAAAATTCATTAAAGACTTGAATGTAAGACCTGAAACCATAAAACCCCTAGAAGAAAACACAGACGGTAACTGCCTTGACATCAATCTTGGTGATGATTTTTGGATTTGACAACAAAAGCAAAGGAAACAAAAACAAAAATAAGCAAGTGAGTCTACATAAAACTTTTACAAAGCCTCTGCACAGCAAAGGAAGCCATCAACAAAATGAAAAGGCAACCTACAGACTGGGAGAAAATATTTGCATATCACATATTTGATAAGTGGTTAATATCCAAAATATATAAAAACTCACATAACTTAATAGAAAAAAAAATCTGATTTTAAAATGGGCAGAGGATCTGAATAGACATTTTTCCGAAGAAGACATACAGATGGCCAATAGGTACATGATAAGGTGCTCAACGTCACTAATCATCTGGGAAATGCAAATTAAAACCACAATGAGATATCACTTCACACCTGTCAGAATGTCTATTATCAAAAAGACAAGAAATAACAAGTGCTGGTCAGGATGTGGAGAAAAAGGAACCCTCATGCACTGTTGGTGTGAATGTAAATTGGTACAGCCACTATGGAAAACAGTATGGAGGTTCCTCAAAAAATTAAAAATAGAACTACCAGATGATCCAGCAATTCCACTTCTGGGTACTTATCAGAAGAAAACAAAAGCACTACCCCAAAAAGATATCTGTACCCCCATGTTTGTTGCAACATTATTTACAGTAGCCAACATATGGAACCAACCTAAGCATCCATTAGTGGATGAATGGATAAAAAAACGTGATACACACACACACACACACACACACACACACACACACACACACACACAATGGAATATTATCAGCCATAATAATGAAGGAAATTCTGCCATTTGTCCCAACATGAATGGACCTTGAGGGCATTATGCTAAGTGAAAGAAACTAGACTGAGAAAGACAACTGTATGATCTCACCTATATGCAGAATATTAAAAAAAAACCAAAACACCCAAACTCATAGATACAGAGAACAGATTGGTGGTTTGCTAGAGGTGGGGATTGAGGGGTAGGCTAAGTAGGTAAAAGGGGGCAAAAGATGCAAACTTCCACTTACAAAATAAATCATGGGGATGTAATGTACAGCAAAGTGACTATAGTCAATAATACTGTACTGTATATTTGAAAGTTGTTAAGAGAGCAGATATTAAAAGTTCTCATCCCAAGAAAAAAAGTGTAACTATGTGTGGTAATAGATGTTAACTAGACATATTTTGGTGATAATTTTGCAATATATAAACACGTAATCATTATGTTGTACATCTGAATCTAATATAATGTTATATGTCAATTACATAATTTTAATATATTACTTAAATTTTAAAAATAAAAGTTTAAACTTTTATTAAACACACATAAAATTATCCTGTCAAACTATCATAAAAATTTCTAACTGCTTTTTCTCATATTTTTCTATTTTTCATCACAAATAATAAACAGTTCACAGACCAGTAGCAAACAATTTGCAGATCAATTATTGGTCTTCATCCCACACTCTGAGTAACACTGGTCTAAGAGTAACTCCTTATTAAATTTAGTGAGAAAGCTCATGTAATAAATTTGTGATGAAACAGCAACAACACTGGATGTGTTCAAGTCAAAAAGACCTAATGGATATGTACTTAAGACACTTAAGACACTGGATAATGATCACAAATAATTCTTTTTTTTTTTAAAGCATTACAGTGGTCAGCCTAACACTGACAATTTTGTTGGTCAAATACTGAAAGAAATTATCCAATAATTTACCATCCTTCCTATAAAACTAATGAGACTATGACACAACCAGCAAGGATTTTCTGGAAAGCAATTCTCATTGTATTGATTTAATTTATTTCTATCACAGTCCACGTAATGTTATAGATATAATCTACATACCTCAATGTTTAAAGGCTTTGATTGTGTCCTATATTCCAAAACAAGCTAGAAAATGTTTTAATCTTAAACACCTCTCTACCACTATTAGGGGCCATTATGAATAAGAATGTCCACGGTAAAGCAAACAATCACTGATCATTTACAATGTGCCAGGCATTCTGCTAAGTACTTTAGGTACTATGCTAAAGCTAGCTATCCTCCATGTAAAGAATAACTATCACTCAGTTTATTTACTTAGGTAGAAATAAATTTTAAAATGATATGGAAAGGGGAAAATCGATAGAAATGAATGTAAGCGTTAAAAAATAGGAGTAACATTACCATAGTTTGGAAAAAGGCTATCTAGACTAGAGATCTGCAAAGTAGAGCCCATGGACCAAGTCTGACTGCCACCTGTTTTTTTAGAGCCCACAAGCTAGAATGGTTTCACATTTTTAAATGTTTTGGAAAAAATCAAAAGAAGAACAATATTTTGTGACACACAGAAGTTCAGTTTCAACGTCTATAAATAAAGTTTTATTGGAACACAGCCATGCTTATTCTTTTACATCGGTTATCGCTGTTTTCATGCTACAATAGCAGAATTGAGTAGCACTTCGTATGGCTGCTTAGCACACTGCAAACCGCCGTGACACAGTTATAAATCCACAGCCTTTCAAGTGCCACATCACAATTTTTAACTTTATCTTTATTACCAGTGCCTGCTCATCATATCAAAACCAGAAATGAAGATTAGACTGCAAATGTCACACTTTTAAGGCACAGTGGAGAGTGGATTGTTCTGTTATCAAATTAGATGGCAAAGCACCATGTTTATTATGCAATGACACTATAGCTGTGCTCCATCGAAGCCAATATACATGAATATTACCAAAGGACTAATCACAATATCCCCTGCCACAGGCAAACAATGGTCAGAAAAAAATGGAAAATTTAAAATGGTGTGTCTCATCATAGGAAAGTTTCTTCACAAAAATAACAAATGAACATGAGGCTCCAACCAAGTAAGTTTCTGAATGGCTCATTTGTTGGCCAATCAAGGAAAGCCATTTGCTGATGGTTAGTTAATTAAATCATATTTGATTGTAGAAACCGAAGAAGTGTGTTGAGAGAAAATAATCTCTGTCTGAGATTATCAGCCATTCAGTGAGTACAGTTACTCAAAAAATTGAGGACATTGGGAGCAATATGAATAGCTGATGAAAAAACAAGGCAAAAAAAAAAAAAAAACAACCACATATACACGCAAGGAAAATGATTTCAAGTGGTTTTCTTTGGTCAAAAGATGTTGTGGATACCGCTCAATTGCTGTTTTTTATTTGAGGAGTCAATGCCAAGTTTGGAGTAACTGAGGAATTAACCTCTATGAACAGTCTGTGTGAAACAATTCCAGGCAAGAATATCTTCAAAGTTGAGAAAACACTAGTTCAGTACAACCTATAGTGGAATCCGCCAAGACGTGTTACAATCGATGATGCCAATATATGTGGAGGAGAAAAAGACACATTTACAAAGCGTGTTTTAAATGTTATGGTTATTCATGGTATTTGTTATTCAATCAGCAGGTACCCTGCAGAAAATATTTGAATTAATCATGTACTACTGAACCAACAGTGTCAAAGGTGAATTTCACTCACTCCTGTGGGTTTAACTATCCTCAGCTTTGTGGATTTTTGTCAAAAATGGAAGCTGAATATCTTGACTTGCCCTACCATACAGAAGTTCAAAAACTTTGCAATGACAAAATTTTATTGTGACTTTTTTAGGTACTGAGACTAAAATTTTTCTGAATGAGAAGAACCACTACTGACCACTATTATCAAACTGAATGGCTTAGGAAATCAGCTTTTGCTGCAAACCTGATAATGTTTCTTAATGAATTTAACCTAAAATTATAAGGCAAACAGTTGTTAATACGTGAATTTTTTTACTGAAGTAAAGCCAATACAATGCTAATTAATGCTGTTTGAATCACAAATAATATCACGTTGTGTTATCAAGAGTTAAAACAAAAAATAATATCTATATTCCCACACAAATCTGAAATAGATATACTTTCTAATATCAAATTAAACTCCAGAGAGGGTAAACAACTGTCCCAGGTTTAGCACTTGAAGTCCCAAATCCTGGGTAACTGCTCAGTCCCAGGAAACTAGAACAACTGGTCTCCCTAATTCCAGCAGTGATTTTTGGACCTGAATGCAAATGCAAAGGAAATTTCCATATTTCAAAATCCATCAACTGCAACTGAGGAGCTTCTACCTAACTTGCAACTAGAAGTGATTAATCTGCAATATAATAACATGCTAAAAGTCAAACATCAAAAGAAGAATCTAATAAAATAAGATGAATCTAATAAAAAAAGAAGAATTCTATAAAATAAGATGCTGCTCATGGATTGATATCAGTGTGTGGTACTAATCTGTTTGAAAGGGCATATTCAGAGGTGAAATACATGAAATCTCATCAGAGATCAGCATTAACAGATGAATATTTGCAGTTGAGTTTGATGAGAGAGAACACTAACTTTGAACCCCAATCAAATGAAATGCTATCCCCCATTCCAATTAGATGTGTGCCACAAAAACACCTGTAATCAGTTATTATTATTATAGTTTGAATTTCATCAAGACAAACATTTTAGAATCTCTCTCTCTTGCTATATAAGTACTTACATAATACCTTCAATTTTGCCTATTGGCCTGCAAAGCCTAAAATATTTACTATCTGGCCCTTTACATTATGTAGGCCCCTCATCTAGACTAAGATAAATATAGTTAAGGGATGGGGACTGTCATAGTTGACAAGAAACTGAATGAAGCAGTAACTGTCTTTTATGAGAAAATAAACAGAAAGTGGTATGTGTTTAAAAGACTATAACATACCAGAGTAAGAAGCAATCACTTTATTACACCAATCTCTTTAGATGTCCATCTAGAATCTAGATCATAGATCTTAACACTTCCGCTATGGAAGTTAATTTTCCTTTATATGAAAAATTGGCATGGATTCAAGGATGACTGACGGTGACTAACATGGTGAAAGTGTTTATTTTTAAACATTTTGAAAAGTATAGTTGTTTAGTGCAAAGTGTCAAGATTACAGGGATAGCAATTACTATTTAATTACACAAAGTACACTGGGCTGTTTTATGGTCTATGGAAAACTTCTAAAAACATAAATTAAAGCAGGTTATCTTGTTTTGTTTTAGTTTTGTTTAGTCATAAGAATGATGTATGACTATTAGGAAGACAAAATGTTATACCAGTTTCTGAGAGAGATGGTTAATTTTATACTCCTAGAGAGCTTCCAAAAGAGAATAACCATCTTACTGTAGGCTTTAAACTTTTATCTACCTAAAGGCAAGAGCCAATCCATTATTTTAAAAAAATCAAATGTCCTATGAAAGCATTACAATCCAGATTTCATAATATGGCTCCATACCATATTAGAAATGTTACGAAAATTTTAAACTATATAGCTAATATCCCAGCCAATAGAAAAATACCACAAAATAGCAAGTAATTTAGAGTTAATGACAGACAAGTAACACGTATTTTTATAAAAATATCATCATCATCATGGCATTTCATGGTGCTAGGATTACAAGGAAGAACAAGATTCTGCTGATAAGCTTAAGAAAATTTATAATCTACTTGGTAAGCTAGACTAAATAAATAAAGGAAATAAATAATAATATAAGTGAACATAGCCTAGTGCCAAATGAGTGGTATATGCATGTGTGCACTAAGTGCTGTAAGAAAAGAGAAACACAATTGGGACTTATTAATACAAACAATTATATACACAATTACTTGTTTCAAGGATGAAAATATGTAAATTAAATGTCTACCTACTATTCATCAATAATGAGAAATTAGACTGTGGCAGTAATGTCACCTCTTTTTCCTCAGCCTAATATTTAAATTTAAGTAAAGATGATTCTTTTAAGAGCATCATTTTGATGTACTAAGCCAGAGTCAGCAGGTCTCATATCACTGCTATGAGAGCAAATAACCCACTAATCAAATATAGTATTCTTTCCCACTGAGAAAAAAAAAAAGCCCTCATAAAACTTAACACACTCCCCAGGTAACCACCATAATCAACCAGAATTGGCACTTAGATGAAACTTACTTGCCATGCAAGTTTTAAGGCATCTCTTTACGAACAGAAGGAACAATAAAGGCACAGTCTACTCATTTGATTTCAGTACATTAGCCATAACATGTATGCATGAGAATAACTGGTATATTCATACTATTTTGAAGTTTGGTTATTGCTTTCTCTAGAGTTTTAAGTATTTTATTTATGATTATTTTAAGTATTTCTCTCTTTAGTGAGGATATTAAAAGGTTCTATTAACAATGTTTATTAAAGCCCTTTATTAGATTTTAAGATAATGAATGTTGTGATCTTTTATTTTAGAAGGAGAAATGAGAGAAGATGGCATAGGACAGGTAAAACTCTTCCTCTTACTGTTTATTAGACAGCTAAATTCCAAAAGAAAAGCATACTGTGATTATTTTGAACTCAGGAAAAGCTGCCTACTGGTATACATTATCTGGAAACAGCTTTCTAGAAAACTATTCAGCTTTTCAGTATTTCAAAGTTATAATTATTATTAAAATAGTTATTTTTGAAAAACAAAATTATGCATAATGAACTATGCACAAAAGAAATTATATATCTGGAATTTGCCTCAAAATAATCCATTGGGAGAGAGGAGGGATAAGATGAATTAAAGTTGCCATGAGTTGATGATTGATGAAGGTGGGTGATGGGTAATATAGTTTATATATACTATTCTCTCTACTTTGGTATATATTTGAAATTGTCCAAAGTTAAACATAAAAATAAAAGGTTTATAACAATTATGAACTTATCCAATTCATTTTTATCACATTTATGTGTAATTTTTGTAAGTAATGCATGTGGGGTCCCTCTCCATCTTCTGTTGCTGACATCACATTTAAGTTCATTTTGAGAGAAAAAAAGCAATACCCTGCTATACCAATTCCAAACAGGTTTTGTATAAGTCAGAGGAAGCCTCATAATTTTATTAAAAGCCCACAATGGGGACTTTCCTGGTGGCACAGTGGTCAAGAATCCGCCTGCCAATGCAGGGGACAGGGGTTCGATCCCTGGTCCAGGAAGATCCCACATGCCACGGAGCAACTAAGCTGGTGTGTCACAACTAACTGAGCCTGCACTCTAGAGTCTGTGAGCCACAACTACTGAGCCCACGTGCCACAACTACTGAAGCCCACGTACCTAGAGCCCGTGCTCCGCAACAAGAGAAGCCACTGCAATGAGAAGCCCACACACCGCAACTAAGAGTAGCCCCCACTCGCCGCAACTAGAGAAAGCCTGCAAGCAGAAACGAAGACCCAATGCAGCCAAAAATAAATAAAAATAAATAAATCTATAAAAAAAGTTATATAAAAAAAAAGGCCACAGTGGATTATCACAGTAACTGATTTATTATGAGACTGGAGTTGGAATGATAGTTCCACAATTATGAGAATTATAACTTCGGAAAAATAATTTCATCTCTGTCTCAACTACTTCATCTGTAAAATAGAGATAACGCCACATACCCCACAGGATTTTTGTGAAGCTCTATTGTGACGATGTATGTGGTAAGACTTTGTTAATTGTATGGAACTATACTAATGATAGTAATTATTAACATCATTGCTTGAATCTACTTCTTTATGGACATATCTATATTGAAAATATAATAATTGCTTAGAGGGAAGTACCATATTACAGTTGAATGTGCATGCATAATAATCTGCATTTAATTTGCTAAAGCTTAAAGAAATTTAACCATATATTTTATATATTTTTAAATAGCTTATTTTTTAGAACACTATCTGTTAAGAAAAAAAAAAAAACTGCAACCTATCAAAACTTTACAGACACATCCACTTGGATGTACATGAGATTCAATCAAGAAACTGACTTCCCAAGAATCTTTCTGGAAAGGTCGTTAAACAGAATAAGAGAAACATCACCTTGAGCTCTACCCACCATCAGTCTCTCCCATCAGGAAACTTACACAAGCCTCTTAGATAGCCTCATCCACCAGAGGCCAGACAGCAGAAGCAAGAAGAACTACGATCCTGCAGACTGTGGAACAAAAACCACATTCACAGAATGATAGACAAGATGAAAAGGCAGAGGGCTATGTACCAGATGAAGGAACAAGATAAAACCCCAGAAAAACAACTAAATGAAGTGGAGATAGGCAACCTTCCAGAAAAAGAATTCAGAATAGTGATAGTGAAGATGATCCAGGACCTCAGAAAAAGAATGGAGGCAAAGATCGAGAAGATGCAAGAAATGTTTAACAAAGACCTAGAAGAATTAAAGAACAAACAAACAGAGATGAACAATACAATAACTGAAATGAAAACTACACTAGAAGGAATCAATAGCAGAATAACTGAGGCAGAAGAACGGATAAAGTGACCTGGAAGACAGAATGGTGGAATTCACTGCTGCAGAACAGAATAAAGAAAAAAGAATGAAAAGAAATGAAGACAGCCTAAGAGACCTCTGAGACAACATTAAACGCAACAACATTCACATTATAGGGGTCCCAGAAGGAGAAGAGAGAGAGAAAGGACCCGAGAAAATATTTGAAAAGATTATAGTCGAAAACTTCCCTAACATGGGAAAGGAAATAGCCACCCAAGTCCAGGAAGCACAGCGAGTCCCATACAGGATAAACCCAAGGACAAACACGCCAAGACACATAGTAATCAAATTGGCAAAAATCAAAAACAAAGAAAAATTATTGAAAGCAGCAAGGGAAAAATGACAAATAACATACAAGGGAACTCCCATAAGGTTAACAGCTGATTTCTCAGCAGAAACTCTACAAGCCAGAAGGGAGTGGCATGATATACCTAAAGTGATGAAAGGAAAGAACCTACAACCAAGATTACTCTACCCATCCAGGAACTCATTCAGATTTGACAGAGAAATCAAAAGCTTTACAGACAAGCAAAAGCTAAGAGAATTCAGCACCACCAAACCAGCTCTACAACAAGTGCTAAAGGAACTTCTCTAAGTGGGAAACACAAGAGAAGAAAAGCACCTACAAAAACAAACCCAGAACAATTAAGAAAATGGTCACAGGAACATACATATCAATAATTACCTTAAACGTAAATGGATTAAATGCTCCAACCAAAAGACACAGGCTTGCTGAATGGATACAAAAACAAGACCCAAATATAGACTGTCTACAAGAGACCCACTTCAGACCTAAGGCCACATACAGACTGAAAGTGAGGGGATGGAAAAAGATATTCCATGCAAATGGAAATCAAAAGAAAGCTGGAGTAGCAATACTCATATCCGATAAAATAGACTTTAAAATAAAGAATGTTATAAGAGACAAGGAAAGACACTACATAATGATCAAGGGATCGATCCAAGAAGAAAATATAACTATTATAAATATATATGCATCCAACATAGGAGCACCTCAATACATAAGGCAACTGCTAACAGCTATAAAAGAGGAAATAGACAATAACACAGTCATAGTGGGGGACTTTAACACCTCACTTACACCAATGGACAGATCATCCAAAATGAAAGTAAATAAGGAAACAGACGCTTTAAATGACATAATAGACCAGATTGATTTAATTGATATTTATAGGACATTCCATACAAAAACAGCAGATTACAATTTCTTCTCAAGTGCACACGGAACATTCTCCAGGATAGATCACATCTTGGGTCACAAATCAAGCCTCAGTAAATTTAAGAAAACTGAAATCATATCAAGCATCTTTTCTGACCACAATGCTATGAGATTAGAAATGAATTACAAGGAAAAAAACGTGAAAAACACAAACACACGGAGGGTAAACAATATGTTACTAAATAACCAAGAGATCACTGAAGAAATCAAAGAGGAAATCAAAAAATACCTAGAGACAAATGACAATGAAAACACGATGATCCAAAACCTATGGGATGCAGCCAAAGCAGATCTAAGAGGGAAGTTTATAGCTATACAAGCCTACCTCAAGAAACAAGAAAAATCTCAAATAAACAATCTAACCTTACACCTAAAGGAACTAGAGAAAGAAGAACAAACAAAACCCAAAGTTAGCAGAAGGAAAGAAATCATAAGGATCAGAGCAGAAATAAATGAAATAGAAACAAAGAAAACAATAGCAAAGATCAATAAAACTAAAAGCTGGTTCTTTGAGAAGATAAACAAAATGGATAAACCATTAGCCAGACTCATCAAGAAAAAGAGGGAGGGCTTCCCTGGTGGTGCAGTGGTTGAGAGTCTGCCTGCCAATGCAGGGGACACGGGTTCGGGCCCTGGTCTGGGAAGATCCCACATGCCGCGGAGCGACTAGGCCCGTGAGCCACAATTGCTGAGCCTGCGCGTCTGGAGCCTGTGCTCCGTAACGGGAGAGGCCACGATAGTGAGAGGCCCGCGCACCGCGATGAAGAGTGGCCCCCACTTGCCGCAACTAGAGAAAGCCCTCACACAGAAACGAAGACCCAACACAGCCATAAATAAATAAATAAATAAATTTAAAAAAAGAAAAAGAGGGAGAGGACTCAAATCAATAAAATTAGAAATGAAAAAGGAGAAGCTACAACAGACACCACAGAAATACAAAGCATCCTAAGAGACTACTACAAGCAACTCTATGCCAATAAAATGGACAACCTGGAAGAAATGGACAAATTCTTAGAAAGGTATAACCTTCCAAGACTGAACCAGGAAGGAATACAAAATATGAACAGACCAATCACAAGTAATGAACTTGAAACTGTGATTAAAAATCTTCCAACAAACGAAAGTCCAGGACCAGATGGCTTCACAGGTGAATTCTATCAAACATTTAGAGAAGAGCTAACACCCATCCTTCTCAAACCCTTCCAAAAAATTGCAGAGGAAGGAACACTCCCAAACTCATTCTATGAGGCCACCATCACCCTGATACCAAAACCAGACAAAGATACTACAAAAAAAGAAAACTACAGACCAATATCACTGATGAATGTAGATGCAAAAATCCTCAACAAAATACTAGCAAACAGAATCCAACAACACATTAAAAGGATCATACACCATGATCAAGTGGGGTTTATCCCAGGAATGCAAGGATTCTTCAATATATGCAAATCAATGTGATACATCATATTAACAAATTGAAGAATAAAAACCATATGATCATCTCAATAGATGCAGAAAAAGCTTTGACAAGATTCAACACCAATTTATGATAAAAACTCTCCATAAAGTGGGCATAGAGGGAACCTACCTCAACATAATAAAGGCCATATATGACAGAACCACAGCAAACATCATTCTCAATGGTGAAAAACTGAAAGCATTTCCTCTAAGATCAGGAACAAGAGTCCACTCTCACCACTATTATTCAACATATTTTGGAAGTCCTAGCCATGGCAATCAGAGAAGAAACAGAAATAAAAGGAATACAAATTGGAAAAGAAGAAGTAAAACTGTCACTGTTTGCAAATGACATGATACTATACATAGAGAATCCTAAAAACGCCACCAGAAAACTACTAGAGCTAATCAATGAATTTGGTAAAGTTGCAGGATACAAAATTAATGCACAGAAATCTCTTGCATTCCTATACACTAATGATGAAAAATCTGAAAGAGAAATTAAGGAAACACTCCCATTTACCATTGCAACAAAAAGATAAAATACCTGGGAATAAACCTACCTAGGGAGACAAAAGACCTGTACGCAGAAAACTATAAGACACTGATGAAAGAAATTAAAGATGATACCAACAGATGGAGAGATATACCATATTCTTGGATTGGAAGAATCAATATTGTGAAAATGACTATACTACCCAAGGCAATCTACAGATTCAATGCAATCCCTATCAAATTACCAATGGCATTTTTTAACGGAACTAGGACAAAAAAATCTCAAAATTTGTAGGAAGACACAAAAGACCCCGAATAGCCAAAGTAGTCTTGAGGGAAAAAAACGGAGCTGGAGGAATCAGACTCCCTGACTTCAGACTACTACAAAGCTACAGTAATGAAGACAATATGGTACTGGCACAAAAACAGAAACATAGATCAATGGAACAAGATAGAAAGCCCAGAGATAAACCCATGCACCTATGATCAACTAATCTAAGACAAAGGAGGCAAGGGTATACAATGGAGAAAAGACAGTCTCTTCAATAAGTGGTGCTGGGAAAACTGGACAGCTACATGTAAAAGAGTGAAATTAGAACACTCCCTAACACCATACACAAAAATAAACTCAAAATGGATTCGAGACCTAAATATAAGACCAGTCACTATAAAACTCTTAGTGGAAAACATAGGAAGAACACTCTTTGAGATAAATCACAGCAAGATCTTTTTTTGATCCACCTCCTAGAGTAATGGGAATAAAAACAAAAATATACAAATGGGACCTAATGAAACTTAAAAGCTTCTGCACAGCAAAGGAAACCATAAACAAGACGAAAAGACAACCCTCAGGATGGGAGAAAATATTTGCAAACGAATCAACGGATAAAGGATTAATCTCCAAAATATATAAACAGCTCATGCAGCTCAATATTAAAGAAACAAACAACCCAATCCAAAAATGGGCAGAAGACCTAAATAGACATTTCTCCAAAGAAGACATACGGATGGCCAAGAAGCACATGAAAAGCTGCTCAACATCACTAATTATTAGAGAAATGCAAATCAAAACTACAATGAGGTATCACCTCACACCAGTTAGAATGGACATCATCAGAAAATCTACAAACAACAATGCTGGAGAGGGTGTGCAGAAAAGGGAACCCTCTTGCACTGTTGGTGGGAATACAAATTGATACAGCCACTATGGAGAACAGTATGGAGGTTCCTTAAAAATCTAAAAAATGAATTACCATATGATCCAGCAATCCCACTACTGGGCATATACCCAGAGAAAACCATAATTCAAAAAGACGCATGCACCCCAATGTTCACTGCAGCACTATTTACAATAGCCAGGTCATAGAAGCAACCTAAATGCCCATCGACAGACGAATGGATAAAGAAGTTGTGGTACATATATACAATGGAATATTACTCAGCCATAAAAAGCAATGAAATTGGGTCATTTGTTGAGAAGTGGATGGATCTAGAGACTGTCATACAGAGTGAAGTAAGTCAGAAAGAGAAAAACAAATTTCATATATTAACGCATGTATGTGGAACCTAGAAAAATGGTACAGATGAACCAGTTTGCAGGGCAGAAGTTGAGACACAGATGTAGAGAACAAACGTATGGATACCAAGGGGGGAAAGTTGCGGGGGGGTGGGGATGGTGGTGTGATGAATTGGGCGATTGGGATTGACATGTCTACACTGATGTGTATAAAATTGATGACTAATAAGAACCTGCTGTATAAAAAAATAAATAAAATTCAAAAATTAAAAAAAAAGAGAAACATCACTTTGTGTACTAAAGTATAGGATAATTATCGAAAATAGGCCACACGTCTTTGAGTTCAGATATTAAGATAGCTTATGGTCAGATTAACACTAACTTATACACACTTTATGTTCAGCCCCCTGGTTTCTTGTTTAGGAATTATTATTAAGCACAGATAAAACACAGATTGTAACATCCTGTCATTATTGCTTGCAAAGGTCTTTCTCATGTAAAATTTTCAGATGCTACATTTTGAAGTAGGGTTTTGTGTGTCTTTGTATAATTTTCTTTTACTATAATAACTTTTTCAACATATTTCTCTATTTAATCAATTGAATGTATTCAATAAGAAATAAAAATTTTAAATAATAAAATAATTAATGCTAATATTTATCAAGTGCCTAGTATACTAGGCATATACTCAGCACTTTAAATGTTTTAATTAAGTTAATTCTCACAACCCTATGATGTGGATTCTACTATTAGTCCCATTTTATAGACAAGAAAACAGACACAGAGATTAAGTAACTTCCCCACAGTCACACAGCTTGTGAGGTGTACAGCTGGAATTCAATCCCTAACAGTCTGGCTCTGGACCAGGGTTCTCAACCTCAGAGCTACTGACACGTTGGGCCAGATAATTCTTTGTTTTGGAGGTGCCATCCAGTGCATTGTAGGATTAAACATTAGCAGCATACTTGGCCACTACCTAGTAGATGCTAGTAGCTCCCCCACCTCAGTCGTAACATCAAGTAACATCTCCAGACATTGCCAAGTGTCTCCTTGGTGGAGGAGAATGGTAAAATCACCTCCAGTTGAGAAGCACTGCTCTAGAGAAACCCCTACAGAACACTGCCTCTCTG
The DNA here is from genome assembly GCF_965194825.1 of Balaenoptera physalus. Classification (NCBI taxonomy): domain Eukaryota; kingdom Metazoa; phylum Chordata; class Mammalia; order Artiodactyla; family Balaenopteridae; genus Balaenoptera; species Balaenoptera physalus. The sequence continues at coordinate 44,585,262 of NC_138894.1, forward strand.
AAAACCACAATATAGAAATATGGAAAGCAGGAAAATAAGAAAACTTAAATCACCTATAATTACACTATCTAGAGATGATAATTAATATTACTCATACTTTTTAAGCTTCCCGGGTGCTCCTCCCCAATTACATTCCTATCCGTCTACCTACTCTCACAGTCCTAAATTTTATGTTAATTGTTCCCTTGTTTGTCTTTATGGTTTCCCTGTATGTGGCTACATCCCTAAATAACATGATATTTAGTTTTACTTATTTCTAAACTTCATATAAACAAAAACATAGTGCATTCTTTGTGTTACATGCTTTTTTCATTCAATAGTATGTTTTGGAAATATATCCATGCTGATGTATATAGGTGTAAGTTTATTCATTTCCATTGCCTATTGTATTCCACTGGATGAATGTCATAATTTATTCATCTACTCTACTGTTGATGGACATTTAGGTGGTTTCTAGCTTTTTCTATTACAAACAGTGCTGCTATGAACATTTTTCTACATATCCCTAGTGTATAGACCCAAGAATAGAATTTCTGGTGATAGGCAATGCACATCTTAAATTTTAATAAATAATTCCAAATTTTTCCCAAAGTAGTTTTACCAATTTATATTTCCACTAGCGAAGTGTAAGAGATTCCATTGCTCTACAATCTAACACTTAGATTTAACATTCGTATTTCAACTTTTTTGCCATTCCTAGTATCTGTGAAATAGTTTCTTGTTGAGATTCTAATTTGCACTTGCCTAATTAATAATAAGGCTAAACATATGTTCATATGTTTCTGGTTATTTATGTTTCTTCTTTCTAGAAACGCCTATTCCTATCTTTCACTCATTTTTATTGGGTTCTTTGCCTTTTTCTCACTGATTTGGAGGAGTTCTTTACATATTCTGGAACTAATCCTTTGTTAAGTAACTTCTCCCTGTTTGTTGCTTGTCTTGTCCCTGTCTTTATGGTTGTTAAAGAGAAATTCAACCACATTAAAGAATGTACCACCTTTTCCTTTATGGTATGTTTTTTATGTCTTGTTTAAGATATCCTTCCCTCCTCCCAGTGTTATACAGATATTCTTCTGTTATTAAAGCTTTTGCTTTTCACATTTGTCTAATCCATTTACATAGTTCATTCCTTAGAGAAACCAGGTCATTTATTCTATATAATGCTTCATATTCTGGGTTTGGTTGATAGATTGCTCATTTAAATTGTTCTTCTGTCCCCGTTATTTCCTATACACTAGCATTTTAATCCATTTTCTTGCTTAAAGTGCAGCTTTCTAGGCAGTTTTTTACATCATATCATGAGGTACATAAATATTTGGTTGCCCCAAGTTTTAGTGATGCTATAATTGATCAACAGATTCGGACGGTATCTGATTCCTCCACTTAAAATTCCCCATCAAACTTTTACTTGGTGGTTTTAAAATACATTGGTGAACGCTGCCTGACAATTTTTTCATGGGGGATTCAAAAATAGGGATTTTCTAAGTCTATCATTTCACCTGTATTTATTACTTGCAATTCTTCTGTAAAATAATTTGTCCTTCATCAACTATTTGGTTTTCATGAAAGGAAGTTTTAAAAAGTTAGGATAAATGCTTGATTCTTTCCTTTTATTTATCAATGTTCAGAGCAGAGATCAGCCAACTTTTTCCATAAAGGGCCAGATAGTAAATATTTTAGGCTTTGCAGACAATGTGGTCTCTGTCACAACAATTCAACTCTGTCATTATAGCAAATAAGCAACCATAGACAATGCTTGAATGAATAAAGATGTCTATGTTCCAATAAAACTTTATTTATGAATACTGAAAATTTGAATTTCATGTAATCTTCACATTATGAAATATTCTTTTTTTGATTTTTTTCCAGCTATTTAAAATGTAAAAACTCTTCTTGGCTCTCAGGCCTTACAACAATAGGAGGTGGACTGGATTGGGGCTATAAGCCATAGCCTGCCAACCCCTTCTTTAGAGTTATGAATTGGTGCCCTAGCAACCTCCACACATCCAATGAGAGTGTGTGTGTGTGTGTGTGTGTGTGTGTGTGTGTCTATGTGTGTGTTAAAAATCTTTAAGAACCTGTGGATTTTTAGATGCTTGATGCACTCCAATCCCCTGTAGTCATTATCAGTTTTGACTCTCCAGTTGTTTCCCTTCATGTCGGCTCCTTTCTCCTTTTGATATGACCCAATTAGCCTTTGGCAACTGCCTTACTTTTATGGCGCAGCATGTACCTGACTCATATATTCCCTGCCTTAGACTTGGAATCTACTATTTCTCTACAGTTATAGCTTTTAGACTTTTTCAGTGAACACAAATACATATTTTTAAAAGGAAAAAAAAACATGAGTTTTAACTGATATTTCCAGTTTAAAATTAGGATGAAGAGGGGTTTATTTCATTTATTTGTGTTCTTTTTTCCTTGTAGTTCTTTTTTCTTATGTTAAAAATCTTGGCCCCTAAAGATTAACTTTTTTTTTGTTTTAACTAAACATCAGTTCACTGAAACTGCTTTCACTTAGTCACCAATGACCTCTGAACTGCCAAACCCAATGGACAAATTAGTACCTAACCCATCACAGATCTCTATACTATTTAACACTCTTGACTTTGCTTTTTATCTTGAAACATTTAACTTCCATCATACCACACTCAACTAGTTCTTCTACCTTGTTATTTCATCTCCTTCTATAACTTTTTACTTGCCTCTAGCCTTTTCTTCTTTAAATTCTATATATTATCCCTTGACATTTTTATCAACTCTCAGGAATCAGCAGCAGAAAGACATTAATTGGTATCTTCAGCCCAGGCTTCATCCAAAGCGTCACACTGATACATCCTGCTCCTGCAAGCCACTGCAGACTAAGATAGCTGTCCCTTCTATGCAGTTCCACAGCATCCTTTGCTTCTCCTATCACCAGAAAGATCACTCTTTATTATCCCTTCTGATTTAATTGTCTCTCCCAAAGACTGTTTCTTTTTTTTTTTTTAACATCTTTATTGGAGTATAATTGCTTTACAATCGTGTGTTAGTTTCTGCTTTACAACAAAGTGAACCAGTTATACATATACATATGTCCCCATATCTCTTCCCTCTAGACTACGTTTCTTGAAGGCATTATTTATGTCCATTTTGCTCACCATCTTATCATTAACAGCAGGCATGGAATTCTGTGGTCAATATTTGTCAAATAACATAGGTACAAATGAATGAATAAATATCTCTTTGACTAGAGTATATCTGTTAAAAGAAAAATTTCCACAGAAAATATATTGACATAACAAGCTTTTATTCAATGATTCATGAAGTGGGCAACATCCAATCTAGTAGACAGAAAGGAGCTCTGAATTGCTGTACAAAGTAAGAGATTTTATAGACCAAAGTGAGCAGGAACAAGGAAGTTATACTGGGCATTTGCTGATTGGTTAAAGCAGGGTTACTTTCCTTATATGTTGCAAAGGGAAGTCTTAGGTAATTTGTGCTGAGCAGGCAGGCACTGATTCATTGACCTAGACCTTCCTTTTCTAGAAGAGCCAAGCGCAGAAGCTTAGTTAAGTTTAGGTTGGCTGACATGGGGCTTAGCATGAATGACTCCATCTTGGACCTAACCTGGTTACTTTCACATATCTGAAACATAACATATTTAAAACCAAACTCATCATTTTATCTTCCAGCCCCAAACTTGATCCTTCTCTCATATGGTTATTTATATGATTCTTGATTTCCTACAACCCACCTACAGCTTATCAAACCAATCATCAAGTTCTGTTGATTGCTCCTAAATATTTCTAGAATCTAGTCCCATTGTAATTCAGATCTTAATTATCTGCATCTGGAATACTGCTTCCTAACTGATATCATTATCTTTAGTCTATCCTCACCACTGCCACCACTACCTCAAATATAGCTTTGTGGAGACAAAGCTACAAGAGTGATCTACCTATAATTCCCCTGCCTAAAACCCCACAGGATAAAGGCCAAGCTCCTTATTACGGTATATAAGACTCTCCATTACCCAACCTATGTCCTCCTCTCCAATTTCATCTCCTACTACTCTCCACCTGAGAGTCTGAGTCATTATATATCCCTAATACCTGTTATATCACTTGGCATACTAGAGGTGTCAATATGTCAATAAATATTAATTGAACCGAAGTAGACCTACTAGAACTATTTAGGTATCTTATCACTAACACTATTTTTTCCAATATTTTATTATGAAAAATTTCAGATATACAGAAAAGTTGTAAGACTTTGACAATAAACATACACAAACCTACTACCTAGATTCTACAGTTAATGTTTTATAGTAATTGCTTTATCATATATCTATCCATCAACCCGTCCTTCATCAACTATCTTATATTTTGATACATTTCGAAGTAAGTTTCAGACATCTGTACACTTCACCCCTTTAAGCCACTTTAGCATGCATATCATTAACTGGAGTTTAATGTTTATTTACAATCCTTCCCCTCCCCCTATAAAATGTACAATTAAATGCACAAATCTTAAGTGTTCCATTATATAAGTGTGTATATATATATTATACATAACATATATTACATTATTACAGATTATCTATCTACCTATTTCCATCAATCCCCAGACGAATTTTAGCCAAACAATTTTCTTAAAGTTCATATTCTGCTCAGGCCTAAAGATAGTTTACAGTTAAAGTAAGGAGTGACACTATTTTTAATTACTGCTTATTTTAACCATGACCTAGCCTTAGGCTCATCAGAATATGGACTTTAATTTTAAGAAAAATTCTTTGGGTAAAATCCTCTGCGGAGTATATAGAGAAATCCAGATGTAAAGTTCTGTGATGCTTTGAATTAGCTTGCTGTCAAACCTTAATTACTACAGTAGATACATTTTTCTCTAATAGTATACATTACTGCCTCTTCACAACTTTTCAAGAAAAAGTTTGTCCTTCATATTTCCCTGTTCACATTCTCTTTTGTCAAAAAACATGAAAAGAGAATTATGTTACCATGTCTTAATTCAAAATAACTACCATCTGAAGAAAAATTAGTATTAGTCTTCATGAAAACAAAAAATGCTCTGGCATTTTCCCCCTGCAATAAGAAAATATTAATTCGTCCTCACTTTTACAACTTATAAACCATCTTCACAGTGATCTTATTAACCTCAGGTGCCCTGCAATTTAGTAGACTGTTCTCTGATGGATGTGGTACACTTTAAGAAGATTCTTGCCCACTTTCTCCAGAACTATTTTGAAAAACATATTTAAACAGATGTTAACTGAGTTACAGTTAAGAGTCAGCCACAATGAAGAAAAAACAAATTAGAAAAAGTTATGAATAGTTAAAATGGTAAATTTTATGTATATTTCACCACAATTTAAAAAACAAAAGGAAAAAAAAAATGAAACCACTAGGGGTCTAGCTAGCTCCAGGGAAGATTCTGGCAGGGATTTCTGCTAATGACAAAAACTGAGGGAAAGAATGTGAGTTCTCTGTTAAACTTTAATCAATACATTTTAAAGAAGCTACCTTGGGTTGCATGTTGGAATGAGTTTCTAGGTATGGAGTATACCTCTTGTTCCCTACCACTGACTCTGGTCATGGACAAGTAAGTAACAAATCATGAAGTTTTACATCTAATTTGTCTTGCTGTACTACTCATTGGCAAAATGTCTGGAAATTTTGGAAATGGTAGAAACCCATTCTTTTTAATATGGAATTATGACAGATACAGCAATTTGCTGCTTATATTGCTCTTTCTGTCCTTAGAATCACCCAGGAGGGTTGAGCCTAGCCAGAAGAGAGTAGTACAGATAGAATAGAGTGTATATATGTATACAAATAGATATATCCCCAATATTTACAAATTGATAATTATCTACATTAATAAAGAGCACCTTATATAACTGGAGTAAAAGTATGCAATTTCTAAAAATGTGATAAAAGTATCAATTTTTGTGTTCATTGATCCCTCGAACACAAAGTGTATTAATCTACTTGATGGATGACAACAGCCTCAAATATTTCTTGAGATGAAATAAGTGATAAACTATTCTCATACTTGTTTCCTCCAAAGAATGATTTTTTTAATATTTTAAAATGTATCAACATATTGCCTAAAGAGGTGAGTTACATAAAACATTAGTTAAAAAAACAAAAGTGTGAACACAGCCATAACACAGTGATCAGTTTTCATAGATATAAACCAATTTATCTCATCTACTTTTTGAAAGATTTGAGGAAATTCCCAAAATTATTTCATAAACAATATCTAAAGTAAAATTACACAAAGCAAAAATCAATTAAAAGTTGCAAAGTAAGAGAGGTTGTTGAATATCTGGGCTGTATTACTCAAATTAAAATTGAGTTTAGCTCTGAATTTGGGGAGTCTAAGGCAAAAATGTGAAGTAGGCATACTTTGGGAGGCAAATGGTATAATAGAAATAATACAGGATTTATAAACAAAATATCTCAGTTCCAGTTTTATTGCACTGCTTCCTCACTGCCACACAACTTCCTTTTAATTGAAGTAGAGTTGATATACAATATTATATAAGTTTCAGGTGCACAACATAGTGATTCACAATTTTTAAAGATTATACTCTTGGGACTTCCCTGGTGGCTCAGTGGTCAAGAATCTACCTGCCAACGCAGGGGTTCGAGCCCTGTCCAGGAAGATCCCACATGCTGTGGAGTAACTAAGCCCATGTGCCGCAACTACTGAGCCAGTGCTCTAGAGCCTGCGAGCCACAACTACTGAGCCCACGTGCCACAACTACTGAAGCCTGTGCGCCTAGAGCCCATGCACCGCAACAAGAGAAGCCACCGCAATGAGAAGCCCATGCACCACAACGAAGAGTAGCCACCGCTCTCCGCAACTAGAGAAAGCCTGTGTGCAGCAACAAAGACCCTACACAGCCAAAAATAAGTAAATAAATAAATAAATTTATTTTAAAAAGGATTATACTCTATTTATAGTTACTATAAAATATTGGCTATATTCCCTGTGTTGTACAATATATCCTTGCAGCTTATTTTATACATAATAGTTTGTACCCCTATCTTGCCCTTCCCTCCATTCCCTTTCCCCACTGGTAACCACTGGTTTGTTCTCTATATCCATGAGTCTACTTCTTTTTTGTTATATTCACTAGTTTGTTGCATTTTTTAGATTCCATACATAAGTGATATCATACAGTATTTGTCTTTCTCTCTGACTTATTTCACTTAGCATAATACCCTCCTAGTCCATCCATGTTGCTGCAAATGGCAAAATTTCATTCTCTGTTATGGCTGAGTAGTATTCCATTGTACATACCACATCTTATTTACCAGTTCATCTGTTGATGGACACTTAAGGTTGCTTCCATATCTTCACTATTGTAAATAATGCTGCTATGAACACTGGAGTACAGGTATCCTTTTGAATTTGTTTTCGTTTTCTTCAGATATATATACCCAAGAGTGGAATTGCTGGATCATATGGTAGTTCTATTTTTAGTTTTTTCAGCAACCGCCATAATGTTTTCCACAGTGGCTGCACCAATTTGAATTTCCACCAACAGTGTACAGGGTCCCCTTTTCTCTACATCCTCACCAACATTTCTTATTTGTGGTCCTTTAATGGTAGCCATTCTGAAAGATGAGAGGTAATATCTCATTGTGGCTTTGATTTTCATTTCTGTGATGCTTAGTGATGTTGAGCACCTTTTCGGATGCCTGTTGGCCATCTGTATGTCTTCTTTGGAAAAATGTCTATTCAGGTCTTCTGCCCATTTTTTATGGGTTGTTTGTTTGATAATGAGTTGTATGAGCTGTACATATATTTTGGATATTAACCCTTTATCAGTCGTATCATTTGCAAATATTTTCTCCCATTCAATAGGCTATCTTCTCTTTTTGTCAATGGTTTCCTTTGCTGTGCAAAAGCTTTTAAGTTTAATTAGGTCCTATTTGTTTATTTTTCCTTTTGTTTCTTTGCCTTAGGACACAGATCCAAAAGAAATATTGCTACAATTTATGTCAAAGAGTGTTCTGCCTGTGTTTTCTTCTAGGAGTTTTATGGATTCCGGTCTTAAATTTAGGTCTTTATTCCATTTTGAGTTTATTTTTGTATATGGTGTGAGAAAAATGTTCTAATTTCATTCTTCTACATGTAGCTTTCCCAGCACCACTTATTGAAGCGACTTTCTTTTCTCCATTGCATATTCTTGCCTCTTTTGTTGTAGATTAATTGACTGTAGTGTGTGGGTTTATTTCTGAGCTCTTTATTCTGTTCCACTGATCTGTTTCTGTGCCAGTACCATACTTTTCTTTTTCATTTTTTAATTGAAGTATAGTTGAAGTACAATACTATATAAGTTACAGGTGTACTATATAGTGATTCTCAATTTTTAAAGGTTATATATATTCCAGGATTCCATGATCATCAGCAACCTCACTGAGTGTTACTGGCAGCACATTCAATCTCTTAGTAAATAAATAGCAATGGTGATGAATTTTGATTGCTGTGAGTACATACTGTTTTGATTACTGTAGTTTTGTAGTAGAGCCTGAAGTCAGGGAGGGTGATACCTCCAACTCTCTTCTTTCTCAAGATTGTTTTGGATATTTAGGGTCTTTTGTGTTTCCATATAAATTTTTAAATTATTTGTTCTAGTTCTGTGAAAAACGCCACTGGCAATTTGATAGGGATTGCACTGAACTGCAGACTGCCTTGGGTAGTAAGTGTGGTCATTTTAACAATATTAATTCTTCCAATCCATGAAAAAGGCAAACCTTTTTCTTATTAAGGTATATTTGATGTATAATATGTTTCAGGTGTACTACATAGTGATTCACAGTTTTTAATGGTTATACTCCATTTATAGTTATTATAAAATATTGGCTATATTTCCTATGTTGTACAATGTATTCTGGAATGTAGCTTATTTATTTTACATATATAGTAGTTTTTACCTCTTAATCCCTTACCCCTATCTTGCCCCACTCCCTTCCCTCTCCCCACTGATAATCACTAGTTTGTTCTCTATATCTATGAGTTTGGAAAATGGTATCTCTTTCCATCTGTTTGTGTTTTATTCAATTTCTTTCATCAGTGTCTTACAGTTTTCCAAGTACAGGACTTTTACCTCCTTAGGTAAGTTTATTCCTAGGATTTTTCTTTTTTTTTTTTTTTTTTTTACTATAAATGGGATGTTTCCTTAATTTCTCTTTCTGATATTTTGTTGTTAGTGTATAGAAATGCAACAGATTTTTGCATATTAATTTTGTATCCTGCAACTTTACCAAATTTATTGATGAGCTCTTGTAATTTTTTGGTAGCATCTTAAGGATTTTCTAGGTAGAGTATCATGTCATCTGCAAACAGTGACAATTTTACTTCTTCCTTTCCAATTTGGATTCTTTTTATTTCTTTTTCTTGTCTCATTGCTATGGCTAGGACTTCTAATATTATGCTGAATGAAACTGGCAAGAGTGGGCATCCTTGTCTTGTTCCTAATCTCAGAGAAAATGCTTTCAGCTTTTCACCGTTGAGTAAGATGTCAGCTGTGGGCTTATCATATATGACCTTTATTATGTTGAGGTATAGTCCCTCTATACCCACTTCTATCATAAATGGATGCTGAATTTTGTCAAAAGCTTTTTCTGCATCTATTGAGATGATCATATGGTTTTTACCTTTCAGTTTGGTAATGTGATGTATCACATTGATTGATTTGTGGATATTGAACCATCTTTGCATTCCTGGGATAAATCCCGCTTGATCATGGTGTATGATGTATGATCCTTTTAATGTATTGTTGAATTCAGTTTGCTAGTATTTTGTTGAGGATTTTTGCATCTATGTTCATCAGTGATATCGGCCTATAGTTTCCTCTTTTTGTGTAGTATCTTTGTCTGGTTTTGGTATCAGGATGATGCTGGCCTCATAGAATGAGTTCAGAAGCATTCTTTCCTCGGCAATTTTTCAAAATAGTTTAGAACGATAGGTGTTAACTCTTCTCTCAATCTGGTAGAATTCACCTGTGAAGACATCTGGTTCTGGATGTTTGTTTATTGGGAGTTTTTTTTTCCTTATTATTATCAATATTACTGATTCAATTTCATTACTGATAACTGGTCCATTCATATTTTCTATTTGTTCCTGGTTCAGTCTTGGGAGATTGTACCCTTCTAGGAATTTGTCCATTTCTTCTAGGTTGTCCATTTTATAAACAAATAGTTGTTCATATTAATCTCTTATGATCCTTTGTATTTCTGTGGTGTTGGTTGCAACCCTTCCTTTTTCATTTCTGATTTTATTGATTTGGGCTCTCTCCCTTTTTCTCTCAATGAGCCTAGCTAAAGGTTTATCAATTCTATTTATCCTTTTACAGAACCATCTCTTAGGTTCATTGATTTTTCTATTGTTTTTTAGTCTCTATTTCATGTATTTCTGCTTTGATCTTTATAACTTTTCTTCTACTAACTGGGTTTTGTTTGGTTTTTTTCTAGTTACTTTAGGTGTAAGGCTAGGTTTATTTGAAATTTTTCTTGTTTTCTGCAGTAAGCTTGCATCACTATAAATTTCCCTCTTAGAACTGTTTTTGTTGCATCCCATAGATTTTGGATTGTTGTATTTTCATTTTCATTTGTCTCCAGGTATTTTTTAATTTACTCTTTGATTTCTTCAGTGATCCATTGGTTGTTTAGTAGCATATTGCTAGCCTCCACATGTCTGTGTATTCGTATTTTTTCCTTGTAGTTGATTCCTAGTCTCACAGTGTTGTGGTTGGAAAATTTGCTTAATGTGATTTCAAGTTTCCTAAATTTACCAAGGCTTGTTTTATGGCCTAGCCTGTGATCCATCCTGGAGCATGTCCCATGTGCACTTGAAAAGAATGTATATTCTGCTGCTTTTGGGTGGAATGTTATATATATATCAATTAAGTCCATCTGGTCTAAATGTGTCATTTAAGGTCACTGGTTCCTTATTGATTTTCTGTTTGCACAATCTATTGATGTAAATGGGGTGTTAAAGTCCTCTACTATTATTGTGTTACTGTTCATTTCTCCCTTTATGTCTGTTAATATTTGCTTTATGTATTTAGGTGCTCCTATGTTGGGTGCATATTTATTTACAATTGTTATATCTTCTTGTGTAACAGTCTTTGTCTTAAAAGTCTATTTTGTCTGATATATTTATTTCTACCCTGGCTTTCTTTTGATCGCCATTTGCATAGGATAACCTTTTCCCATCCTCTCACTTTCAGTCTGTGTGTGTCTTTAGATCTGAAGTGAGTCTCTGGTAGGTGGCACATATATAGGTCTTGTTTGTATCCATTCAGCCACTCTGTCTTTTGATTGGGGTAGCCTATTTATAATTAAAGTAATTATCTATATATACATTCTTACTGCCACTTTGTTAATTGGTTTTGGGTTGTTTTTGTCTTTTCTCTTTGTTCCTTTCTTCTTCTTTGTTCTATTTTCTTGTGATTTGATGACTATCTTTAGTGTTACACTTGGATTCCTTTCTCTTTTTTTGTGTGTGTATTTATTATAGATTTTTGGTTTGTGGTTACCAGAAGGTTTATATATAGCAATCTCTTTATATATACATGTGTTTAAGTTGCTGATCTCTTAATTTCAACCACATTTTAACAACCCTGCATTTGTACTCTCCTCCTCTCACAATTACTTTTTGTGATGCTATGTTTTACATTGAATTGTTTTGTGTATCCGTTAACTGCTTATTGTGGATATAGATGATTTCACTATTTTTGTTTTTTAACTTTCCTACTACCTTGTACATGGTTGATTTTCTACTTTTACTGTATGTTTGCCTTTACCAATGAGCTTTTTCCTTTTCGTAATTTTCATGTTTCTTTGGCCTTTTCTTTTTCACTTTATCTTGTAAAGCTGGTTTGGTGGTGCTGAACTCTTTTAGCTTTTGTGTATCTGTAAAACTTTTGATCTCACCATCAAATCTGAATGAGAGCCTTGCCAGATAGAGTATTCTTGGTTGTAAGCTTTTCCTTTTCATCACTTTAAATATATCATGCCACTCCCTTCTGGCCTGAAGAATTTCTGCTGAAAAGTCAGCTGACAGCTTTATGGGAGTTCCTTTGCATGTAACTTGTTGCTTTTCCCTTGCTGCTTTTAATATTCTGTCCTTATCTTTAATTTTTGACATATTAATTACAATGTATCTTGGTGTGTGTTGATCCTGTTTAGGACTCCGTGTTTCCAGGACTTGGATATCTGTTTCCTCTCCCAGGTTAGGGAAATTTTCAGCTATATAGTCTTCAAATATGTTCTCGGACCCTTTCACTCTTCTTCTGGGACCCCTATAATTCAAATGTTAGTATGCTTAATGTTGCCCAGAGGTCTCTTAAACTGTCCTCGTTTCTCTTCATTCTTTTTTTCTGTTCAGCGTCATTGGTTTCCACTATCCTGTCCTCCAGCTCACTGACCTGTTCCTCTGTATCATTTAGTCTACCATTGATTCCTTCTAGTGTATTTTTCATTTCACTATTGTATTCTTTATCTCTTTTTGGTTGTTCTTTATATTTTCCAACTCTAATCAACTTCTCACTCTGTGTGTCCATTTTTCTTCCAAGTTATTTGATCACCTTTACAATCATTATACTGAACTCTTTCTCAGGGAGATTGCCTATCTCCACTTAGTTCTTCTTTTGGGGTTTTATCTTGTTTCGTTATTTGGAACGCATTCCTCTGTTGCCCCATTTTGCCTAACTTGCTGTTTTATTTCTATGTATCTGGTATGTTGGTTACATTTCCTGTCCTTGAAGAAGTGCCCTTTTGTAGGAGATGTCCTATGCATCCCAGCAGTGCACTTCCCTCTCGTCGCCAGAGCTATATGCTCTAGGGGTGTCCCCTACATGAGCTGTGTGGCCCCTTCTACTGTAGTGGGCTGACTAATGTGGGTGGTCTGGTAGGCTTGGTTGGTCCCTGGTCCAGTTGGTTGCCAAGCCCTGCCTTGTGTGGAAGCTGCCAACTGCTGGTTGGCAGGGCTCTGTCACAAGGCAGCTGGCTATGAAACCCTAGGGGGCCCCAGGGTGAGTACTGGCTCACTGGAGGCTGGAGCCTGGGTCCAGAAAATCCTGGGGCTGGTGCCCACCCAGCAGTGGATGAAACCAGGTCCTGGAGCTAATGCCAGCCCATGCTGAGCCAAATCCTAGGGTCTGGCTGCAGGGCCCAGGGGTCCCAGAGCTGGTGTCAGACTGCTGGTGGGTGCGGCCTGTTCCTGACACAGCTGGCTGCAGTGTCCAGGGTGTCTAGAAACTTGTGTTGACCTGCTGGTGGGCGGAGCTGGGGGCTGGTGCTGCCCTGCTGGTGGGCAGGCTGGTTCCACAGGCTGCCTGGCTGTTGTTGCCCTGGGGCTGGTGTTCGCATGCTGATGGATGAGGCTGGTTCCCAGGATCTCTGGCTGCAAGGCCCTGGGGGGTTCCTGGGTTTAGTGCCTACAAGATGGTGTGTGGGGCTGAGTCCTGGGCCTTGGTGGGCAGGGCCCTGTCCAGGAGCAGCTGTGGGCTCAGGGGGTCTTAAGTTAGCCTGTCTGCTGGTGGGTGGGGCTGTGTCCCCGCCCAGTTAATTGCCTGGCCTGAAGCGTCACAGTACTTACTGGTGCCTACATGCTGTTGGGCAGAGGCCAGGCTGGGTCCTGAGGTTAATTAGCTAGAGGGAGAATTCCAAAATGGCGCTTGCCAGCACCAGTGTCCATGTGGTAGAATAAGTTCCCCAAAATGGCTGCCACCAGTTTCTGTGTCCCCAGGGTGACCTCTAGTTGCCTCTTGCCTCTCTGGAAGACTAAGATCACCAGGTTGGTCGGATCCAGGCTCCTTTCAAATAACTGCTTCTGCCCTGGTTGGGGCTTGTCTTCCCAGCACAGGCTCCTCGGGCGAGGGAGCCCGACATGGGGCTCAGAGCTCTCAGTCCTTTAGGAAGAACGTCTGCAATTGTAATTATCCTCCTGTTTGTGGGTTGCCCACCTGGGGGTATGGAACTTGACTATACCGCAACTCCATTCCTCCTGCCCATCTCGTGGTAGTTCCTCCTTTATATCTTTAGTTGTAGAAGATCTTTCCTGGTAGGTTCTGGTCTTTTTCATCAATAGTTTTTCCGTAAATAGTTGTAATTTTGGTGTGCCCATGAGAGGAGGTGAGCTCAGGGTCTTTCTCTTCTGCCATCTTGGCTGATCTCCCCCTGCCACACACTTCTTTATACCTATTCCCTAATTTGTAAAATGAAAATAGTTATACTTACTAACATCACAGCATTGATATGTTAAATTAGGTAATGCGAAAGGATTTTATTAACTCCAAAACACTGCTCATTATTATTGCTCTTATTGACTTACTTTTTTAAAGTATGCAAATAGTAAATTCTTCTGGATAGAAACATTTTTCTAGCACTGGATTTCACACTCAAAAACTGTGTTAGAAAACTGAAAAACAAACTAAACATGTCTTCATGTAGGGTTTTGAAAAAGACAAAAATCCTATTCACATGATGTTTTTATTATAAATCTTCTATAAATGCTGAGGGAATTACATTGAATAATAATTCAGTGAAGACAATTCTGTGGAAAGGTGAGATGACATGTTCTAAGTACATTCCTTTCTGATTGTTTACTTAACACAGAAGTAGTTGGAAAGTTAGTTAGCTTATCTACAAACTTGTCTCTCATAAGTACCAGAAGCCTCAAGCTAGCCTTTGGCAAGTGCTAGACTGTAGTCAGTGAGATTTCATTTTCTAGAAAGAACATCAAGCACCACAACTCTGGAATGCTGATTAAGAAGAAATTGCTATATGATACCAAATATGTGAAAAGGAGAGTTAATATTCAACAGTGAAACTTGAATAACTTGACAACTTTATCAGGAAAGCTTCTCCTGCTGTGTAGAGGTGAACTATGGCATCCGTTAAATGACAGGAATAGGCAATCCTAGGAGTTAATCATAAAACAGCCTGTGGAACACATGTTGTTAGGCATAAAAAAGTGGGGAAAGTACTAGAGAGGGAAATAAGAACTTAATTCTAATCCCAACTCTGCCACTAAGTGAGTGACTTTGGACAAAACACTTATCCCACATGAGCCTCAGTTTCCTCAACTGTAAAATGAAAGAATTTCAGATTAGAAAACTTCAAGGTTTCTTCTGTCTCTAAAATAGTATACTTCTGGGATTTAATTACTGTTGAGCCAAATCAGAAACTTTATAAGAGACCATCAGTAACACAGGGGAAACCTAACATTAAATAATGAGATGATCACTTAGTGTATTAAAAAAGGGTATTTATATTAATTAAATGAGCAACATGTCAAAATCTACTTTGTAGCAAAGCAAACCTTAACTTGTCTGTAGAATTTGCTTACAAAAGTCTGTGTACGTTTCAAAGAAAGTGACCTGGTATCACCCAACATTAGGTAACAGCAATAGGGTGTGGCTCAGAAAATGTACTTAACTATATGTAGAAATCAAATGAGGGCCTGGGGAAAACCCTTTTGTTGAAGTAAATTATTACAAGAATTAACATGTAGCATTCAGTCAAGGGTAAGCACAATTTCAGCATGTAATAAAATGAAGATCGGCCTCTGTTGAAACCACCACTTCCGGTTACCAAACAAAATCACTTCCTCCCAAACTAGGAAAGAAACAAAGCAAAACTACCAATTCTAGAGTGTTTATCCAGAAGCCTAAAATTTCATAAACTTTGGTACAATAATTCCATTTCTACAGCTCTATACCAAGGAAATAATCCGAAACACAGAAAAAACTTCATGCCTAAGAATGTCTATCATAGGGTTATTTATAAAAAAGAAGAAATTGGGAACAATATAAATTTAACCAAAAAGAGGAATGGTTAAGTAAAGCTATAGTAATTAATATAATAAAATTTAGCCACTGAAAACAAAGACTTTGTGGGAGTGTTGAGAAGTGTTTAAAGTAAGGCCAAAAAACTCAAAAGCCAAATACAGTAAGTCTCCTACACACGAACCTTCAAGTTGCAAACTTTTAAAGATGCGAACATGCATTTGCATGTCCAATCACATAAGTTAGTTCACGTGTCTGGCGTACATTGTCACGTGCGTGTATCCTCTACAAGTGGTTGTGCTTTTGTGTACTTTATTGTACAGTATTGTATAGAGTACAGTAGTACAGTATCTTTATTTCAAGGCCAGGATGTCCAGAAGCAAGCCTTAAAGGAGTGGTGACATAGCTGGTACTGCTAAGAAGCGCCAGGCAATAACAATGGAATCTGCTGTGCAACAGGAGGAGCTTACTAATGAGGACCTGATGGAATTGGAGGCCCAGATAAAGGACAAAGACAGACAAGAGAAAGAAGAAGTAACTGAAGACCCGAAGAGATTCACGACACAGGAAATGGCAAGGGGATTTTCTTTGAGGAGGCACTGTTAGTTTTTGAGGCACAGGACGGAAACATAGAACAGTACACAAAGGTTGCAGCAGCCGTTCAAAATGCAATCCAGTGCTACCGTGTCATCTATGACAAGAAAAAAAGAGCTACTACCCAGACATCACTGGATCGTTTATTCAAGAGGGTAGATAGAATTGAATCCAGCAAGGAACAAGAACCTGTGCCATCAACGTCAGGCGTGAGTGAAATTGCATCTTGCCCTCCATCTCCTATTGCTGATGATCCTTCAGCTCTACCATCTCCCACCTCCTCTCCCTCCTCCAGCCAATAACTCTTCTTGCCTGTTCACTTGATGCCAGCCCCTGTATGCCAGCTGTTGTACTGTACTACTGTACTTTTCAGGGTACTGTAGGATTAAAAATGTTTTATTTTTTGTGTTTATTCTTTATGCATTATTTGTGTGAAAAGTAGTATAAACCTATTACAGTACAGTACTGTATAGCCAAGTGTGTTAGTTGGGTGCCTAGGCTAACTTTGTTGGACTTACAAACAAATTGGGCTTAAAAACTCACTCTCAGAACGGAACTCGTTTGTATGCAGGGGACCTACTGTATGTACAGAACTGCACATACAATATGCTTTCAGCTGTGTTTAAAAAAATAAGTAAAACATATATGTGGAAAAAAGTGACGGGAAGCAAATACACATTAAACCATAGTTTTATATGACTGGTGGGACTGTGGGTAAATTTTAGTACCTTTCTATGTTTCAAATTTTATTTAATGAATATACTTTATCTTTAATAATGATTATATAATGGAGTATACAAAATACATTATTGCATTACGCATTAAAATATTCCTCTAAGGTAAATAGGGTACAAGTTAAGGTTATTTAGCATGGAATACACAGTCATGGAAACCTTGGAAATGTCTAGAAGTAAGTCTTTTAAAAATAAAATGGATTTTAAAGGAAATCCTTCAAAAGAAAAAAAAAATTTAAGTCCTGGGAGATCACTGAGAAATTAATTCTATGATTTTTACTTTTTTAAATGTAAGTCCTAATGTAAGACAGGCTTTAAGGCCTGGATAGAAGGCACCAAAGAACATCAAGAATGGCTGAACCAGATGACACTTCTTGGGTAATGCAAAGTCTGGCCTTCCAGCAACGATTATAACCAGATATTAGGAAAATAAAATAATTTACCTAGGATCTCTGCCAGTCAGTGTACAAGACCAAAAGCTAAATCCAGGTTTCTTGACCATTCTAGTGGTATAGAAAATAGACTTTGTATGGCAGCTTATAAACCAAGAGATGGAGCTTAATATTTTTAAAATATCAGTGCTTACAATGTTTTTTGTTTTTAAATTAAAAGCTACCTAAACCCCCTGAACTTGCCAGCACACACACAAGCCTCAGGCAATATTAAATTACTCATTCTTCTTGTTACTTGTTTTTCCAGGTTGGGGGGTGTGTGTGTGTGTGTATGTGTGTGTGTAAATCAGGATCCACAGGCACATGCATACATACAAGTTTCCCTTACCTGCCAGCCCCACACCTGTTTTCTTTGAGATATGACTACTTAAAATAGAATAATGTAATGACTTTCTGAAAGGCTTCTTTTAGTAAAAAGAACTTTCAAGATATAGCTTAAGGAATAAAATTTTAAATAATTTTTAATAAGAGAAATGTCTCCAGTTATGACATGTTAGTTTAAATATTAACCATCATGCCTACTCTCTTTACCTTTCCCCTTTATCATTTCAACTCTAATTAGGTTATCTCCAAACTTTCAAAAATGTCCCCACTGTATTGTTTTTTCAAATAAAATTACTCACATTTAGTCTTACATTTAAACACTCTCCAACTTCAGAATCCTATCATAAAATCCTCTGTTTTTCTATACTTGATAGGGTTGGTGGGGAGATGTGAAAGACAGAAAGAATAAGAAATGGGAAATGGATGAGATTCTTGTTAGTATCTCTTTGTAGCTTCATACTGTTTTATAAAGGGCTTATAAACACACGATCTTTTCTATGAACCAGTATCTCAGGAGCCACTATTAAATCTTCAGTAAAACATCAAAATTAAGAAATATATGCTTGGGACTTCCCTGGTGGCACAGTGGTTAAGAATCCACCGGCCAATGCAGGGGACACAGGTTCGATCCCTGGTCTGGGAAGATCCCACATGCCGTGGAGCAACTAAGCCCATGAGCCACAACTACTGAGTCCACGTGCCACAACTACTGAAGCCCACGTGCCTAGAGTCCATGCTCCACAACTAGAGAAGCCACCACAACGAGAAGCCTGTGCACCACATCGAAGAGGAGCCCCCACTCACCGCAACTAGAGAAAGCCCACACACAGCAACGAAGACCCAACAGAGCCAAAAATAAATAAATAAAAAATTAATTAATTAATTAAAAAAAAAAAGAAATATATGCTACATGGGACCTTTTAGAACAGACAGTATTGTAAAATCAAATAGGTGGGGACTTTCCTGGTGGTCCAGTGGTAAAGAATCCACCTTCCAATGCAAGGGATGTGGGTTCGATCCCTGGTCAGGGAACTAAGATCCCACATGCCGTGGGGCAACTAAGCCCGCATGCCACAACTACTGAGCTCGCACAACTCAACTAGAGCCCGCGAGCCACAAACTAGAGAACCCACGTGCTCTGGACCCCGTGCGCCACAACTACAGAGCCCACGCACCCTGGAGCCTGCATGCCACAACTAGTGAAGAGAAAAAAACCCTGCACGCCACAAGTAGAGAGAAGCTCGCGTGCCACAAAGAAAGATCCTGCATGCCTCAACGAAGATCCCATGTGCCGCAACTAAGACCCGATGCAGCAAAAATAAATAAAATAAAAATAAATAAATAATAAATCTTAAAAAAAAAATCAAATAGGTGGAATCACAAATGAA
Source organism: Balaenoptera physalus (assembly GCF_965194825.1). NCBI lineage: Eukaryota > Metazoa > Chordata > Mammalia > Artiodactyla > Balaenopteridae > Balaenoptera > Balaenoptera physalus. Next base: position 44,604,562 of record NC_138894.1, read on the forward strand.
GACCCACAGTATGCAACATTTCAGATGCTTCCAAATTTCAACTAACATCTTATCCTTCCTTCTTTAATGTCTTATGCTTCATATGTTATTTCTCTTCACTGATTTTTATAAACACTCTAGCAAAATTTTAAGAGTAAGATAAATACACAGTTCTCTTGTTTACACATATACAATTCATTTTAAACTTTTTATTGTTTCACTGTTTTTAAATATTTAAATTAAGAATATTAAAGATATAAATATTAAGTCAATTATTTTTTACTCTCTGCTTAAACATGATTTTAATTGTTTCTATCTGTTTACTTTCAGGAAATCGGAGATGGTGGTTCTCTCAGAATGGTTCACTTCGGTTTGGTATAAATAAGGAACTTGGTTTTTATTTTTAAAAAACCCACATTTTTCACATCTAAACTTTTTCATGGCCTGATATAGATTAAAATCTCCCTATATGAATTAAAAAGAGAGATAATATGAATTAGTTAAAACATTTAAATTCAGAGTATTTTCAAAGTAAAGTTTTATTAGTTTCAAAAACATGCAGCATAACAGCAAAGTCATCTTAAGTAAAAGTTTTTAACTTACTTATTTTCAATAATGTAAAATTTCTGAAGTTCCTTAAATTGTACATTATTAGGTGCTTCAAAAGTAGGATATTTAAACTTGGTTCTCCGAAGTATTTTAAACATCTCCTCTTGTGATATTGTTTATATTATTAATTTGCATGATGAATAAAGTATTTATTAAGCGAAAAGTTCAGCCCAGGCCCATTGTTGGAAGACAATTTTCCATGGGTCTCTTGAATTACTGATAATGAGGCACTGACTGCCCCTTGGAACACACATACTATCTCCTTCTGGAGTAATATGCTTACAACCTGTTATAAAAGGTTTGAATTCCCTAAGCTCAGAGTTCCTACCCTTTACACAGCCCAATGAGTGTGCGTCACCTGGCCCTCTTCACATCACCCTGTGGGAATGGGACTTAGGAAATCAATGCCCACCCTGCAAAAAAATGTTGATACTCTAGCAACTATTGCTGTAAGTAATAAACTCTCTTTTGTCTGTGACCCAGAGTCTCATGTCTTCTACCAGCATGAAACTGTAGTTTGATAACTTGTTGGCTTGCAAGTAGGGTAAAAACCTCAGACCCTTCACAGTTCTTGATCCCCATTCATTAGCAGGTGGCACATATTTCACAACCGTAAATGTCTATAATAATCAACATCTTTTTCAAATATTGTATATGAGATACATTATATATTTAAATCTTATAGTTAAGAGTTATTAATTAGATTGAAGTCTTTTATACTTCAGATTTTTCTCCCTACTTCCTATTCCTCTGTACCACTACCAGAGGATACAATACAGAAAGGAGGTGAAACCCAAATTAGATTTTTCAACATGCTCTGGAAAAGTTTTAGTATTACATAGTACCTGAACCATACTAAAAAGAAATGAAAAGTTACCAGCAAATTTTCTTTTTACTATTCCTATCTTTCTTTAGCATAATAATCAAAAGTTAACTGATTTTTTAAAGAAAACATTATATTGAGAAAAACATGGCTTTGTCAAGAATGCAACAATTTCTCCAGATTTTCTAGTAAACAGTCATTAACCAGAAATACAAAACACATTTTCTGATCTACCATATCCTTTTGTTCATTTGGCCACTGTCTAGAGACTGGCAGAAAAGTTCAGTACTGTTTCTAGGTCCTTTCTGAGTAGACCATAGTTCATGCTAAAAAGTAAAAATTTAAATGAGATATTAAGATAAAATATGGATATAAATAAAATTATTTTGTTCTATAGAATGATGATGATGGTAGGTTTGCCAGTTATCTAGGTGAAAATTAAACAAAATTTAGTTCTTAGATAAATTTCCCATTTTTCCCACTTCACATGCCTCTGGAAAAATTAACTCAAATATGTAGAAAACCAAGTTCAGACAATAGTAAGAATATGTTACACATGACATCTTCAAGAGTGTCCATGATTTACAAATGTTGTGCTTTCAAAATGTTGTGAACCTGGGGGTATTTATTAAATATTCCAATAAATTGATATTTCTGCTCTGCTACAGACGGGAAGGATGATGAATGAACTTCCACTGCTCTAAAGTGAAAACAGAGGCACAAACAAGAACAGCTAGGTAGCATCTGCACTAGCACTGACAGGTTCACATTTTCTCCTTCAGGAATAGATGCATGAGCTTTTTCAACTATTCTCTGACATTCTCAGATCCCCAAAAAGTTCCACAGTAACTCATATTAGTGATGACATTGTGCCTGATTACCAAAATAAACTGTGTTTGGAATACCTGTTTCTAAATGGTTTGCTTTCACTAAAAAGCCAAATAACCAAAACTGATATTATATTTGCTTCTTACCAACTATTGACATGTTAGTAAAGACAAGAACTATCAAATTTACAAGTGATGTTATATTCTAAAACTTTATTAACTATATTATTTTAAAGTATGTAAAGACATACAGACCAATGGAATAGAATGGACAACCCAGATATAAACCCTCACAGATATAATCAAGTGATTTTAGTATTGGGAAAACTGGATATCCACATGCCAAAGAATGAAGTTGGACCCTTACCTTGCACCATATATAAAAATTAACTAAAAATAGATCAAAGACCAAAACATAACACCTAATTTTTTTTTTTAACATCTTTATTGAAGTATAATTGCCTTACAATGGTGTGTTAGCTTCTGCTTTATAACAAAGTGAATCAGTTATACATATACAATATGTTCCCATTTCTCTTCCCTCTTGCATCTCCCTCCCTCCCACCCTCCCCATCCCATCCCTCTAGGTGGTCACAAAGCACCGAGCTGATCTCCCTGTGCTATGCGGCTGCTTCCCACTAGTTATCTATTTTACATTTGGTAGTGTATATATGTCCATGACACTCTCTTACCCTGTCACATCTCACCCCACCCCCTCCCCATATCCTCAAGTCCATTCTCTAGTAGGTCTGTGTCTTTATTCCCGTCTTGCCACTAGGTTCTTCATGGCCTTTTTTTTTTTTTTTTTTTTTTTCCCCTTAGATTCCGTATATATGTGTTAGCATACTGTATTTGTTTTTCTCTTTCTGACTTACTTCACTCTGTATGACAGACTCTAACTCCATCCACCTCATTACAAATACCTCCATTTCATTTCTTTTTATGGCTGAGTAATATTCCATTGTATATATGTGCCACATCTTCTTTATCCATTCATCTGTCGATGGACATTTAGATTGCTTCCATGTCCTGGCTATTGTAAATAGAGCTGCAATGAACATTTTGGTACATGACTCTTTTTGACCTATGGTTTTCTCAGGGTATATGCCCAGTAGTGGGATTGCTGGGTCGTATGGTAGTTCTATTTGTAGTTTTTTAAGGAACCTCCATACTGTTCTCCATAGTGGCTGTATCAATTTACATTCCCACCAACAGTGCAAGAGTGTTCCCTTTCCTCCACACCCTCTCCAGCATTTATTGTTTCTAGATTTTTTGATGATGGCCATTCTGACCGGTGTGAGATGATATCTCATTGTAGTTTTGATTTGCATTTCTCTAATGATTAATGATGTTGAGCATTCTTTCATGTGTCTGTAGGCCATCTGTATATCTTCTTTGGAGAAATGTCTATTTAGGTCTTCGGCCCATTTTTGGATTGGGTTGTTCGTTTTTTTGTTATTGAGCTGCATGAGCTGCTTGTAAATCTTGGAGATTAATCCTTTGTCAGTTGCTTCATTTGCAAATATTTTCTCCCATTCTGATGGTTGTCTTTTGGTCTTGTTTATGGTTTCCTTTGCTGTGCAAAAGCTTTTAAGTTTCATTAGGTCCCATTTGTTTATTTGTGTTCTTATTTCCATTTCTCTGGGAGCTGGGTCAAAAAGAATCTTGCTGTGATGTATGTCATAGAGTGTTCTGCCTATGTTTTCCTCTAAGAGTTTGATAGTGTCTGCCCTTACACTTAGGTCTTTAATCCATTTTGAGTTTATTTTTGTGCATGGTGTCAGGGAGTGTTCTATTTTCATACTTTTACATGTACCTGTCCAATTTTCCCAGCACCACTTATTGAAGAGGCTGTCTTTTCTCCACTGTATATGCTTGCCTCCTTTATCAAAAATAAGGTGCCCATATGTGTGTGGGTTTATCTCTGGGCTTTCTATCCTGTTCCATTGATCTATATTTCTGTTTTTGTGCCAGTACCAAACTGTCTTGATTACTGAAGCTTTGTAATATAGTCTGAAGTCAGGGAGCCTGATTCCCCCAGCTCCATTTTTCGTTCTCAAGATTGCTTTGGCTATTCGGGGTCTTTTGTGTTTCCATACAAATTGTGAAATTTTTTGTTCTAGTTCTGTGAAAAATGCCAGTGGTAGTTTGATAGGGATTGCATTGAATCTGTAGATTGCTTTGGGTAGTAGAGTCATTTTCACAATGTTGATTCTTCCAATCCAGGAACATGGTATATCTCTCCATCTATTTGTATCATCTTTAATTTCTTTCATCAGTGTCTTATAATTTTCTGCATACAGGTCTTTTGTCTCCTTAGGTAGGTTTATTCCTAGATATTTTATTCTTTTTGTTGCAATGGTAAATGGGAGTGTTTTCTTATTTTCACTTTCAGATTTTTCGTCATTAGTGTATAGAAATGCAAGAGATTTCTGTGCATTAATTTTGTATCCTGCTACTTTACCAAATTCATTGATTAGCTCTAGGAGTTTTCTGGTAGCATCTTTAGGATTCTCTATGTATAGTATCATGTCATCTGCAAATAGTGACAGCTTTACTTCTTCTTTTCCGATTTGGATTCCTTTTATTTCTTTGTCTTCTCTGATTGCTGTGGCTAACACTTCCAAAACTATGTTGAATAATAGTGGTGAGAGTGGGCAACCTTGTCTTGTTCCTGATCTTAGTGGAAATGGTTTCAGTTTTTCACCATTGAGGACAATGTTGGCTGTGGGTTTGTCATATATGGCCTTTATTATGTTGAGGAAAGTTCCCTCTATGCCTACTTTCTGCAGGGCTTTTATCATAAATGGGTGTTGAATTTTGTCGAAAGCTTTCTCTGCATCTATTGAGATGATCATATGGTTTTTCTCCTTCAGTTTGTTAATATGATGTATCACATTGATTGATTTGCGTATATTGAAGAATCCTTGCATTCCTGGGATAAACCCCACTTGATCATGGTGTATGATCCTTTTAATGTGCTGTTGGATTCTGTTTGCTAGTATTTTGTTGAGGATTTTTGCATCTATGTTCATCAGTGATATTGGCCTGTAGTTTTCTTTCTTTGTGACATCTTTGTCTGGTTTTGGTATCAGGGTGATGGTGGCCTCGTAGAATGAGTTTGGGAGTGTTCCTCCCTCTGCAATATTTTGGAAGAGTTTGAGAAGGATAGGTGTTAGCTCTTCTCTAAATGTTTGATAGAATTCACCTGTGAAGCCATCTGGTCCTGGGCTTTTGTTTGTTGGAAGGTTTTTAATCACAGTTTCAATTTCAGTGCTTGTGATTGGTCTGTTCATATTTTCTATTTCTTCCTGGTTCAGTCTCGGCAGTTTGTGCATTTCTAAGAATCTGTCCATTTCTTCCAGGTTGTCCATTTTATTGGCATAGAGTTGCTTGTAGTAATCTCTCATGATCTTTTGTATTTCTGCAGTGTCAGTGGTTACTTCTCCTTTTTCATTTCTAATTCTATTGATCTGAGTCTTCTCCCTTTTTCTCTTGATGAGTCTGGCTAATGGTTTATCAATTTTGTTTATCTTCTCAAAGAACCAGCTTTTAGTTTCATTGATTTTTGCTATTGTTTCCTTCATTTCTTTTTCATTTATTTCTGACCTGATCTTTATAATTTCTTTCCTTCTGCTGGCTTTGGGGTTTTTTTGTTCTTCTTTCTCTAATTGCTTTAGGTGCAAGGTTAGGTTGTTTATTCGAGATGTTTCCTGTTTCTTGAGGTAGGCTTGTATTGCTATAAACTTCCCTCTTAGCACTGCTTTTGCTGCGTCCCATAGGTTTTGGGTCGTCGTATCTCCATTGTCATTTGTTTCTAGGTATTTTTTGATTTCCCCTTTGATTTCTTCAGTGATCACTTCGTTATTAAGTAATGTATTGTGTAGCCTCCATGTGTTTGTATTTTTTACAGGTCTTTTCCTGTAATTGATATCTAGTCTCATAGCGTTGTGGTCGGAAAAGATACTTGATACGATTTCAATTTTCTTAAATTTACCAAGGCTTGATTTGTGACCCAAGATATGATCTATCCTGGAGAATGTTCCATGAGCACTTGAGAAAAATGTGTATTCTGTTGTTTTTGGATGGAATGTCCTATAAATATCAATTAAGTCCATCTTGTTTAATGTATCATTTAAAGCTTGTGTTTCCTTATTTATTTTCATTTTGGATGATCTGTCCATTGGTGAGAGTGGGGTGTTAAAGTCCCCTACTATGATTGTGTTGCTGTCGATTTCCCCTTTTATGGCTGTTAGTATTTGCCTTATGTATTGAGGTGCTCCTATGTTGGGTGCATAAATATTTACAATTGTTATACCTTCCTCTTGGATCTATCCCTTGATCATTATATAGTGTCCTTCTTTGTCTCTTGTAATAGTCTTTATTTTAAAGTCTATTTTGTCTGATATGAGAATTGCTACTCCAGCTTTCTTTTGATTTCCATTTGCATGGAATATCTTTTTCCATCCCCTCACTTTAAGTCTATATGTGTCTCTAGGTCTGAAGTGGGTCTCTTGTAGACAGCATATATATGGGTCTTGTTTTTGTATCCATTCAGCCAGCCTGTGTCTTTTGGTGGGAGCATTTAATCCATTTACATTCAAGGTAATTATCGATATGTATGTTCCTATTCCCATTTTCTTAAATGTTTTGGGTTTGTTATTGTAGGTGTTTTCCTTCTCTTGTGTTTCTTGCCTAGAGAAGTTCCTTTAGCATTTGTTGTAAAGCTGGTTTGGTGGTGCTGAACTCTCTCAGCTTTTGCTTGTCTGTAAAGGTTTTAATTTCTCCATCGAATCTGAATGAGATCCTTGCTGGGTAGTGTAATCTTGGTTGCAGGTTTTTCTCCTTCATCACTTTAAGTATATCCTGCCACTCCCTTCTGGCTTGCAGAGTTTCTGCTGAAAGATCAGATGTTAACCTTATGGGGATTCCCTTGTGTGTTATTTGTTTTTTTTCCCTTGCTGCCTTTAATATGTTTTCCTTATATTTAATTTTTGACAGTTTGATTAATATGTGTCTTGGTGTGTTTCTCCTTGGGTTTATCCTGTATGGGACTCTCTGTGCTTCCAGGACTTGATTAACTATTTCCTTTCCCATATTAGGGAAGTTTTCAACTATAATCTCTTCAAATATCTTCTCAGTCCCTTTCTTTTTCTCTTCTTCTTCTGGGACCCCTATAATTCGAATGTTGGCACGTTTAATGTTGTCCCAGAGGTCTCTGAGACTGTCCTCAGTTCTTTTCATTCTTTTTTCTTTATCCTGCTCTGCAGTAGTTATTTCCACCATTTTATCTTCCAGGTCACTTATCCTTTCTTCTGCCTCAGTTATTCTGCTATTGATCCCATCTAGAGTATTTTTAATTTCATTTATTGTGGTTTTCATCATTGCTTGGTTCCTCTTTAGTTCTTCTACGTCCTTGTTAAATGTTTCTTGCATTTTGTCTATTCTATTTCCAAGATTTTGGATCATCCTTACTATCATTATTCTGAATTCTTTTTCAGGTAGACTACCTATTTCCTCTTCATTTGTTAAGTCTGGTATGTTCTGACCCTGCTCCTTCATCTGCTGTGTGTTTTTCTGTCGTCTCATTTTGCTTATCTTACTGTGTTTGGGGTCTCCTTTTCACAGGCTGCAGGTTCGTAGTTCCTGTTGTTTTTGGTATCTGTCCCCAGTGGCTAAGGTTGGTTCAGTGGGTTGTGTAGGCTTCCTGGTGGAGGGAACTAGTGCCTGAGCTCTGGTGGATGAGGTTGGATCTTGTCTTTCTGGTGGGCACGTCCACGTCTGGTGGTGTATTTTGGGGTGTCTGTGGCCTTATTATGATTTTAGGCAGCCTCTCTGCTAATGGATGGGGCTGTGTTCCTGTCTTGCTAGTTGTTTGGCATAGGGTGTCCAGCACTGTAGCTTGTTGGTCGTTGAGTGAAGCTGGGTCTTGATGTTGAGATGGAGATCTCTGAGAGATTTTTGCCGTTTGGTATTACGTGAAGCTGGGAGGTCTCTTGTGGACCAGTGTCCTGAAGTTGGCTCTCCCACCTCAGAGGCACGGCCCTGATGCCTGGCTGGAGCACCGAGAGCCTTTCGTCCACACGGCTCAGAGTAAAAGGGAGAAAAAATAGAAAGAAAGAAAGAAAGAAAGAAAGAAAGAGGCTATAATATAGTGAAGTAAAATAAAGCTATTGTAAAGCAAAGCTATACAGACAAAATCGCACCCAGAAGCATATACATATACACTCACAAATAAAGGAAAAGGGGAAAAATTAATATATCCTGCTCCCAAAGTCCACCTCCTGAATTTGGGATGATTCGTTGTCTATTCAGGTATTCACCAGATGCAGGCACATCAAGTTGTTTGTGGAGTTTTAATCCGCTGCTTCTAAGGCTGCTGGGAGAGATTTCCCCTTATCTTCCCTGTTCGCACAGTTCCTGGGGTTCAGCTTTGGATTTGGACCCGCCTCTGCGTGTAGGTCGCCTGAGGGCGTCTATTCCCCGCACAGACAGGACGGGGTTAAAGGAGCAGCTGCTTCGGGGGCTCTGGCTCCCTCAGGCCGCGGGGAGGGAGGTGTACAGAGGAGGCGGGGTGAGCCTGCGGCGGCCGAGGCCGGCGTGACGTTGCACCAGCCTGAGGCGGGCAGTGCGTTCTCCCGGGGAACTTGTCCCCGGATCAATGGACCCTGGCAGTGGCGGGCTGCACAGGCTCCCGGGAGGGGCGATGTGGAGAGTGACTTGTGCTCACACACAGGCTTTTTGGAGGCGGCAGCAGCAGCCCCAGCGTCTCACGCCCGTCTCTGGGGTCCGTGCTGATCGCCACGGCTCACGCCTTTCTCTGGAGTTCGTTTAGGCGGCACTCTGAATCCCCTCTCCTTGCGCGCCGCGAAACAAAGAGGCAAGAAAAAGTCTCTTGCCTCTTCGGCAGCTGCAGACTTTTTCCCGGACTCCCTACCAGCCAGCTGTGGTGCGCTAACCCCTTCAGGCTGTGTTCACGCCGCCAGCCCCAGTCCTCTCCCTGCGATCCAACCGAAACCCATAACACCTAATTTATGTAAAATTCTTAGAATAAAACATAGGGAAAAGCCTCATTACGTTAGATTTGGCAACTTCTTGGATGTGACACCAAAAGTACAGGCAACAAAGGTAAAAATAAATAAATTGGACTACATCAAAATTTAAAACGTTTTGTTCATCAAAGGACATTATCAACAGAGTGAAAAAGCAACTTATGGAATGAGAGAAAAATTTTGCAAACCATATATCTTATAAGAACTCCTACAGCAATAAAAATACAGCCCAGTTGAAAAATGGGCAAAGAACCTGAATAAACATTTCTCCAAAGAAGATAATACAAATGGCCAGTAATCACATGAAAAGATACTCAACATCACTAATCATTAGGGAAAGGCAAGCCAAAACCACAATGAGATACCACTTCACCACATTAGGATGGCTATTAAGGACAAAAAAGAAAGCAAATGTCAGCAAGGATGTGGAAGAACTGGAACCCTGCGGACTACTGGTAGGAATGTAAAATGGTGCAGCCACTATGGAAGACAGCATAGCGGTTCCTAAAAAAAACTTAAAATAGTACTATATCATCCAGCAATTCCTTTTCTGGTATATGTATCTGTACACCCATGTTCATAGCAGCATTACTTATAATAGCTAAAAGGTGAAAGCAGCCCAAGTGTCCCACCAAAGGATGAATGGATAAACAAAATGTGGTATATATATATACAATGGAATACTCAGTCTTAAAAAGAAAGGTAAATTCTGACACACGCTACAGCACAGATGAACCTTGAGGACATTATGCTAAGTGAAAGAAGCCAGTCACAAAAAGACAAATACTGTGTGATTTCAGTTATATGAGGTATCTAGAGTAGTCAAAATCATAGAAACAGAAAGTAGAATGGTGGTTGCCAGGGGCTAGGACGCAGCGGAAATCAGGAGGAGCTGTTTAATGGTATAGAGTTTCAGTTTTGCAAGACAAAAAAGTTCTGAAGATTGGCAGTATAATGTGAATATACTTAATACTACTGAACTGTACACTTAAAAACGGTTAAGATGATATATTTTATGTTATGTGTATTTTACCATGATCTTATAAGTATGTATGTAACATACAGTTTTACCTTACAATATGACCTTGAAGTCTCTGAAAGAAGTACATTAAGATCTGCTACCTCATTAAAATAACACCAAAAAAGAGCTAATTTTCAGAAGTAGCAATATTTCCCATATTTTAATAATCTAGAAACTATAATCCTAGTTAAATAATCACCAATTTTTTTCTTCCAAATCTTGGAGGTTTGTTTGTTCGTTTGTTTGGAGAATTACACAACAACCAGTCAAGAAGCACAGGATTCATCCTATATAAAAAAACTTATCCACTGCACTTTTTTGCTGAATTGCAGCCATATTTCTGTCAGTACAAGTGATGACCTATATATGCGGGATTAATCTGACACAAGATAGTGAAGCTTAGCCCTTCAGTATATCATAATCTATTTATTCTGCATGCTAAGAGAAATTCAGATTTTAAAATTAAACAGGAAGTGATTCTATAAATGTACAAAGAACAAGAATTAAATCCTAAAATATTAGGTTTTAAAATCTATATGACATGAATGTACTTATTTTAAAATGTCAAATGTCAAAAAATGTCTATGTTAACATGAATGGACTTAATTATTTTAAAATGTGAAATAAATGTCATGTTTAATTTTAAGAGGTAGAGTTAAAGTCTTCATTTGATAACATTTAATATAAAATTAATAAGTAAACCTTAAATATAGAGATTTATTTAAGGGGGTTCTATCTAGAAGTCAGCATGATCTCATTCTGTGATCACTCACTGAAGTTACCACTATCAAGAGAGGAGAGATGTGCTCACATAATTCACAGGTAGAATGAAAGACATGGTCAGACTAAAAAGAAGAACCCTTTCTTTACTCTGTAATTATTCACATTACATATAAAAAATAAAATTATTAATTACATATACAAGAGATGCCAGCGAATAGGGACTGCCCTGGTGGCACAGCGGTTAAGAATCCGCCTGCCAATGCAGGGGACATGGGTTCAAGCCCTGGTCTGGGAAGATCCCACATGCCACGGAGCAACTAAGCCCGTGCACCCCAACTACTGAGCCTGTGCTCTAGATGCCACGAGCCACAACTACTGAGCCCGTGAGCCACAACTACTGAGCCCTCGTGCCACAACTACTGAAGCCTGTGTGCCTGGAGTCCATGCTCTGCAACGAGAAGCCACCGCAATGAGAAGCCTGTGCACCTCAACAAAGAGCAGCCCCCGCTCACTGCAACTAGATAAAGTCTGCCTGCGCACAGCAATGAAGACCCAATGTAGCAAAAATAAATAAATACTTTTTTAAAATGGTTAACTTAAAAAAAAAAAAAAAAGAGAGAGATGCCAATAATTTCTTCTTTGAAAACCTGCCCTGCTCGTAACCCAGGAAGGCAAACGTCCTTTGTGCCATTTGACCCTGTCCCCTCACTCCCAACTGTACCTCCAGAACACAACTGATTGAAGCAATTTATTACTCTTTCCTGGGGATCTGGAATTAGAACATGTACATTTAATTGTGGGAAGAACAACCAGAAGTCATGTAGACTAAGACCTAGGTCTTAGGCTATCATTTTGAGATGGTCATGATATGGCCATGTGCAAGTGAATGCATGAGCAGGAAAGTCAATTTATAACAAATGAGAAGAGAAAAGCAAACATGCAGAGAAATGTCAACAAGACAGCTGGTTCCAGAGAACTGTTTCCTGGAGGCTGCCAGCAGTTGAATGAAATGAAATGCCCTTTTAAGATATCAACTCTCCCTACCCTTTTACCTGAACCTTTTTGGGTGTCTTTCTGTTGTTACAACCAAACATTCCTTGATTGTAACAATGATTCAGAAACATTCATACACAAAGTTTTACAAAATAATTAAGGACTTGAAAACATGACACAATGAAGAAAGAAGCATACTCTTTCAAATTTCTTTTAAAATATCTGAGAACTGATGCTTTTTCAAATGTGAGAAGCATGATAGAAATGGCACTATTAAGTAGGTACTGTCCTCTATCCCATAGCAATCTGCAGTAAGGCACTCAAGCTGTGAAGCTTCCGCAGCTCAGAAGACACTTTTTATTCTTCTCTTACAGGATGTTAACGTCAAGATTTAATTTGAGGGAATACCCTGGCAGTCCAGTGGTTAGGACTCCACCCTTTCACTGACAAGGGGCCAGATTCAATCCCTGGTTAGGGAACTAAGACACGTGGCATGGCCAAAATTAAAAATTTTTTTAAATAAAAAAAAATAAACAGACCTAGGCTAAGGAGTGCCGCCTGGAGGGCACTACTAGAGTTGGAGGATCCTGTCAGAGGTCAAGAGGATGGAATTCTAGACAAGTCCTGAGGGAGTGCCATGGGCCAAGGTGGGATAACCTAAAATGAAATTGATAATTATTTTTTTAAAAAAGATTTAATTAAAAAATTATATATTTATTTACTTATTTGGTTGTGCCAGGTCTTAGTTGCAGCACGCGGGATCTTTAGCTGCGGCATGCAGGATCTTTTAGTTGCAGCATGAGGGATCTAGTTCCCTGACCAAGGATCAAATCCAGGCCCCCTGCATTGGGAGCGTGGAGTCTTAACCACTGGGCCACCAGGGAAGTTCCAAAAGAGATTTAATTTGCGTATCTACTTATCTCCTCAATTTTTGTTCGATTTTATTTTTTAAATCTCCTTAATCTTAGATTATTTTACTTTTTATCATTTGAGGATGCTTTATTATTTTATTATTTAATCTTTTACTTTCTGGTTTTAATTGGTTAACTCTATATTGATTATTCTTATCTTACACTATTGTCTTAATATTTTTGTATCTTTTCACAGTATTATTAAAGTATTGTTGATTTACAATATTATATTAGGTTCAGATGTACAACATAGTGACTCAATATTTTTACAGATTATATTCTATTTAAAGTTATTATAAAATATTGGCTATGTCCCCTGTGGGGTACAATATATCCTTGTATCTTATTTTATACATAGAAGTCTGTACTTCTTAATCCTTTACTCGTGTCTTGTCCCTCCCCCATCCCTCTCCCCATTGGTAAACAGTAGTTTGTTCTCTATCTGTGAGTCTGTTTTGTTATATTCACTAGTTTGTTATATTTTTTAGATTCTACATATAAGTGATATACAGTATTTGTCTTTGTCTGATTTATTTCACTAAGCATAATACTCTCCAGGTCCATCCATACTGTTTTAAGTGGAAATTTGTCATTCTTTTCTATGGCTGAGTAATATTCCTTTGTTCATACATACCACTTCTTCTTTATCCATTCATCTACTGAATGTACACCTGGATTGCTTCCGTATCTTGACTACTGTAAATGATGCTGCTATGAACACTGTGGTGCATGTATCTTTTCAAATTAGTGTTTTCTTTGGGCATATACCCAGTAGTGAAACTGCTGGATCATATTGTAGATCTATTTTTAGATTTTTTTTCCCCAGGTCTTTTTTTTTTTTTAATTTACTTATTTATTTATTTAAAGCAGTTCAGTATTGTTAATTTTTTTTAAAAAATCTTATCGAAGTATAGTTGATTTACAATGTCATGTTAGCTTCAGGTGTACAGCACAGTGATTCAGTTGTATATATATACATGTATGTGTATATATATATATGTATGTATGTATATATATATATATATATATATATATATATATATATATATATATATATATCTTTTTCAGATTCTTTTCCCTTACAGGTTATTACAAAATATTGAGTATAGTTCCCTGTGCTATACAGTAGGTCCTTGTTGGTTATCTAATTTATATATAGTAGTGTATATATGTTAATCCCAACCTCCTAATTTATCCCTCCCCATCCCCTTTCCCCTTCAGTAACCATAAGTTTGTTTTTTATGTCTGTGGGTCTGTTTCTGTTTTGTATATAAGTTCATTTGTATCATTTTTTTTTAGATTCCACATATAAGTGATATTACATGATATTTATCTTTTTCTGTCTGGCTTACCTCACCTTAGTTTGATAATCTCTAAGTCCATCCATGTTGCTGCAAATGGCATTATTTCATTCTTTTTCTATGGCCAAGCAGTATTCCACTGTATATATATACCACAACTTCTTTATCCATTCATCTGTCAATGGACATTTAAGGTTGTTTCAATGTCTTGGCTATCGTAAATAGTGCTGCAATGAACACTGAGGAGCATGTTATCTTTTCAAATTATAGTTTTCTCAGGATATATGCCCAGGAGTGGGATTGCAGGATCATATGGTAGCTCTATTTTTAGTGTTTTAAGAGAACTCCATACTGTTCTCTATAATGGTTGTACCAATTTACATTCCCAACAGTGTAGGAGGGTTCCTTTTTCCTTCATACCCTCTCTAGCATTTATTATTTGTAAACTTTTTGATGATGGCCATTCTTTTTTTTTAATAACTTTATTTTATTTATTTATTTTTGGCTACGTTGGGTCTTCGTTGCTGCATGCAGGCTTTCTCTAGTTGCGGGCTTTCTCTTCCTTGTGATGTGCAGGCTTCTCATTGCAGTGGCTTCTCTTGTTGCGGCATGGGCTCTAGGTGCGTGGGCTTCAGCAGTTGTGGCACACGGGCTAAGCAGTTGTGGCTCACGGGCTCTAGAGCGCAGGCTCAGTAGTTGTGGCACACAGGCTTAGTTACTCTGTGGCATGTGGGACCTTCCCAGACCAGGTCTCGAACCCATGTCCCCTGCATTGGCAGGCAGACTCCTAACCACTGCGCCACCAGAGAAGCCTGATGATGACCATTCTAATCCATGTGAGGTGATATCTCATTGTAGTTTTGATTTGCATTTCTCTAATAATTAGTGATGCTGAGCATCTTTTCATGGCCGTCTGTACATCTTCTTTGGAGAAACGTCTATTTAGATCTTCTGCCCATTTTTTGATTGGGTTGTTTTTGTTTCTGTTTTGTTTTTGATGTTGAGCTGTATGAGCTGTTTGTATATTTTGGAGATTAATCCCTTGTCAGTTGCATCATTTGCAAATATTTTCTCCCATTCTATAGGCTGTCTTTTCATTTTGTTGATAGTGTCCTTTGCTGTGCAAAAGCTTTTAAGTTTAATTAGGTCCCATTTGTTTATATTTGTTTTTATTTTCAGTACTGTAGGAGATGAATCCAAAAAGATATTGCTGCAATTTATGTCAAAGAGTGTTCTGCCTATGTTTTCCTCTAGGAGTTTTATAGTATCTGGTCTTGCATTTACATCTTTAACCCATTTTGAGTTTATTTTTGTGTGTGGTGTTAAGAGTTTCATTCTTTTACATGTAGCTGTCCAGTTTTCCCAGCACCACTTATTGAAGAGACTGTCTTTTCTCCATTGTATATCCTTGTCTCCTTTGTTGTAGATTAATTGACCATAAGTGCGTGGGTTTATTTCTGGGCTTTCTATCCTGTTCCATTGATCTATATGCCTGTTTTTGCACCAGTACCAAACAATTTTGATTACTGCAGCTTTATAGTATAGTCTGAAGTCAGAAAGCCCGTTCCTCCAGGTCAATTTTTCTTTCTCAAGATTGCTTTGGCTAGTTGGGGTCCTTTGTGTTTCCATACAAATTTAAAATTTTTTTGTTCTAGTTCTGTGAAAAAATGCCATTGGTAATTTGATAGGGATTGCATTAATCTGTAGATTGCCTTGGGTAGTTTAGTCATTTTAACAATATTGACTCTTCCAATCCAAGAACGCTGTATATCTTTCCATCTGTTTGTGTTGTCTTCGGTTTCTTTCATAAGTGTCTTACAGTTTTCCAAGTACAGGTCTTTTGCTTCCTTAGGTAGGTTTATTCCTAGGTATTTTATTCTTTTTGAAATGATGGTAAATGGGATTGTTTCCTTAATTTCTCTTTCTGATCTTTCATTGTTAGTGTATAGAAATGCAACAGATTTCTGTGTACTAATTTTGTATCCTGCAACTTTACCAAATTCATTGATGAGCTCTAGTAGTTTTCTGGTAACATATTTAGGATTTTCTATGTATAGTATCATGTCATCTGCAAACAGTGACAGTTTTACTTCTTGTTTTCCAATTTGGATTCCTTCTATTTCTTTTTCTTCTCTGATTGTTGTGCCTAGGACTTCCAAAACTATGTTGAATAAAAGTGGTGAGAGTGGACATCCTTGTCTTGTTCCTGATTTTAGAGGAAATGCTTTCAGCTTTTAACCATTGAGTATGATGTTAGTTGTGGGTTTGTCATATACGGCCTTTATTATGTTGAGGTAGGTTCCCTCTATGCCCATTTTCTGGAGAGTTTTTATCATAAATGGATGTTGAATTTTATCAAAAGCTTTTTCTGCATCTACTGAGATGATTGTATGGTGTTTATTCTTCAATTTGTTAATGTGGTGTATCATACTGACTGATTTGTGGATACTGAAAAATCCCTGCATCCCTGGGATAAATCCCACTTGATCATAGTATATGGTCCTTTTAATGTATTGTTGGATTTAGTTTGCTAGTATTTTGTTGAGGATTTTTGCGTCTACGTTCATCAGTGATATCAGCCTGTAATTTTCTCTTTCTGTGGTATCTTTGTCTGGTTGTGGTATCACAACACTATGAGACTAAAAATCAACTATAAGGAAAAAAAACTGCAAAAACACAAACACGTGGATGCTAAACAATATGCTACTAAACAACAAATGAATCACTGAAGAAATCAAAGAAGAAAAAAAAATACCTAGAGACAAATGAAAATGAAAACACCATGATGCAAAACCTATGGGATGCAGCAAAAGCAGTTCTAAGAGGGAACTTTATAGCAATACAAGCTTACCTCAGGAAACAAGAAAAATCTCAAATAAACAACCTAACCTTGCACCTAAAGCAACTAGAGAAAGAAGAACAAATAAAACCCAAAGTTAGTAGAAGGAAAGAAATCATAAAGGTCAGAGCAGAAATAAAAGAAATAGGGGGCTTCCCTGGTGGCACAGTGGTTGAGAATCTGCCTGCCAATGCAGGGGGCACGGGTTCGAGCCCTGGTCTGGGAAGATCCCACATGCCGCGGAGTGACTAGGCCCGTGAGCCACAATTGCTGAGCCTGCGAGTCTGGACCCTGTGCTCCACAACAAGAGAGGCCGTGACAGTGAGAGGCCCGTGCACCGTGATGAAGAGTGGCCGCCGCTTGACGCAGCTAGAGAAAGCCCTCACACAGAAACGAAGACCCAACACAGCCATAAATAAATAAATAAAAGAAAAGAAATAAAAGAAATAGAGACTAAGAAAACAATAGACAAGATCAAGGAAACTAAAAGCTGGTTCTTTGGAAAGATAAACAAAATTGATAAACCTTTAGCCAGACCTATCAAGGAAAAAAGGGAGAAGGCCCAAATCAACAAAATTAGAAATTATAAAGGAGAAGTTACAACTGACACCACAGAAATACAAAGGACCATAAGAGACTACTACAAGCAACTATATTCTTAATATTATTATTATTATTGAATCTGACAACTGCTGTTTAATTCTTATATTTAGGCCATTTATATTTAATGTAAATATTAATATGTTTGGATTTAAAACTACCATTTTATAGTTTTCTGTTTGTCCCTCTGTTTTCATTCCTGTTTTCCCCTTTCTTGACTTCTTCTAAATTATTTCAATAATTTTTAGTATTTCATTTTAATTTGTTTATTACATTTAGTTACTATATATTTGTTTATTATATCTCTATATATTTATTTTTTATACCTACAGAGTTTTTTTAGTGGTTTCTCTAGGGATTAAAATAAACTGACTTAACTTTTCAATCTTCTTAGAATCAGTGTTTTAACAATTCGAGCGGAAAGGAGAAACATTACCACCATACAGATGCCTTTACCCTCCCCCTTTATGTTTTAGTTTTTTCATATATTATATCAACTTATACTGAAAATCCCATTTGATAGTCTTTTTTATTTCAACTGTCAGATATTTACTACAAAACTCATAAAAATAACAATTGTCTATTACACTACTCAACAATTTACCATTCCAGTTGTTCACACAAATGAGCAGATAGGTAAATGATACATTTCAGCGGCACCAATCTCAATTTTGCCCTCAACTCTACCTAATAACCCTTCTTGACTTCCCTGGTCAATTCTCTCTCATTCCTCACCACTTTCCTGAAACCTCCCATCTTGCTATTTCTACCCTTAATCAGAGCAAATGACCTTGCCTCCTAATCACTGATAAGGAACATCAGCCAAGAACTCCTCAAATTCTTGGTATCACTCTTACACTGACCTGTACTCATACCTATCTGTATCCGGGAACTGGATTAAAGGACTGACTGACCAAATAGCTGCCTGAATGCCAGTTTACAAGAAGCACTATAAAATTACTGGAAGAAACTGATAATAAGAGACCATTTAGAGCAACTGCTTTATAACCAGGCAAATGTGCACTGGTCTCTAAACTACCAAAGTGGACAGCATTTGAGAGAAAAATTTTAAATACTTCTTGCCAGCACCAACCTATCTCCATCAAATATTTTTGCAAATTTTATCTATTTATTAGATTGTACAGTGCTACTAAAGGTTACACTACCAACCCTGATCCAGGTGGCTAACAGGCACTTGAAACTGACAGAATCTCCAGAAAAATTGAAATTAAACCATGCATTGCATGGTGCTATTTGCCAGGAACAACTAATTTATTTTTTAACCTAAATTTGAAACCTTTAATATACCTTTCCATCTGGCTCAGAAAATAGCATAAGAAAACTGACTAAAGAACCAAAATATAGAAAAGTAAGAAGCATGCTGCCAACATGAAAACCAGAAAAATAACTTTAAAATATATTTTGAACAAGAATTTCCCACTTTAATCATTTATTCAACAATATTATTGAGCACCAATTATGTGCCAGGTACTGATCTGGGAAACAAGACAAACAAGGTCCCTGCTCTTGGGGATTTAAATTCTAGCAGAAGCAGATAATAAACAAATAAATGAAGATTAATATTAATATATAGTAGTAAATAATGTTTTTTAAAAGATAACATATAGTAATAAATGCTATTTTTTTAAAAAAAGATGATATGATAGAGAAGACTGGGCTGGAGAGGCTGCTAATGTAGACTGAAAGTAAGGGAAGGCCACGATGAGGTACAAAAGACCCAAAGGATAAAAAGAAACCAACCATGCAAACATAGGGTATAGGGGAGAACAGAGCATTCTAAGCAGAGGGAATAGCAAGCTCCAAAACAGAAATAAGCTTGGTCTTTGAAGAAGAGAAAAAAATACTTCTCTGTGGCTGGAATATAATGAGCAAGGAAATAAATTATAGGAGATGATGGCAGAAAGGTAGGGAGAAGTTAGATCAAGTAGGGCTTTATGTGCCAATCTTTAATGAGTGTGAATAAATAAGGCTATCTAGTTGCGACAGGAAAACAACAAACTTTTTAAAAAATATTAAGCTATGTTCTGTGCAAGTGGTAAATGTTTTCTTATGAACATCATTGTATATATGTATTTTATGAGAAAGTCAGTATCTTCCTACCCCTCGATAAAATAAATATTGAACAAATATTTGAAGGGACGTCTGTTCAGATTTTTGCTTTCTACTTTCCTACAGTCATTACGGAATAGGAATCTCTTCTGCTGAGTTCTAGAGCTCATCTCTACCCACCAGAGTCTCTGATAGCTCATGTGCACACTGTAAGAGAAAAGTGTCTCCTCTAGGTACACAATCCCTGCACCAGGGAATAGATTTAGCAGGCAAAGCACAAGATTTCACCCTCCTCACCTCTTGGCCCAGAATCCTTATGCATAAGCTCCTCAGACATCATACTCCATCCGTTAACCCCTCTCTTCTGTAATTTCAACTGCTCCCTCAAGCAAAGGACACATGTCAGAAACCGTTTAAAGTTCTGCCTTTCCTCTCAAGAAATGCTGAGCATCATTGTGTATTTGCCGTTATGTACTGCCAAAACCTAACAGAGTGCTAAGGCTTTGAATATTTTATTAAATTAAAATACATAATCAAAGTTACAAAAGTTCTCATCCACTTATTAGAAACCACTTATCTTTATTTGGGTAGTTTTAAAACCATGTATATACCTAATTATTTGTAATCCACACCCAACTTCCTATGGGTGTGAGATATATCACAGTTTGAGAATGAATTTTTGGATCATCTATAGTTCCAACTACCATATATCTGAATCCTGGCATTACAGCTTATTATCCTGCCAAAAATAATGATGCAGAAACTGGCAGAGATGCTGATTTGTCTGTCAAGAAAATCTTTTTAAAATAATATAACATTTTAAAATTTCCTAGTCAGCACTTAAAACTTTCAAATGTTTCTAGGCAGAATATGTTCCTTACCATGGACTATAATTTAGTAACAGCAAGTGGCTAAATTTTTTTATTATGCCTTCACAACTGCCAAGCTATAAAAATTATTACAACTACATTTAATAGTCTAATATTAAAATTTCACATATGAGATGTATTCTCTTATTTAGGAAATTCTGATTAATTTAAAAATAATTTGTCTTAATAATGCACAAATTTTGATACTTATACGAATTCTTTGCTTTCCCTTCTGCTCCCAATCTAAAAAACAAAAAACAAAAAACAAAAACCCACAGATTGTAGGGGCCTGTAATAATTTTCAGCAAATAAAACTTTTTGACTTTAGTCATGCTTTGAGACTGTATGAAGTAACCCCATAGCACAGAGAGAATTCGTGCTTCAAAAAATAAGCTTTCAGATAAAAATCACAGGTCATTTGCTCTGAACAAAGTGTTTTATCCAGCTCTTCTTCAGCCATTTGTACAACAAAATTGGCCCTTCTGTTGCATCACTGACTTGGTCATCTCATATTCCACAGATAAGTAGGAAATCCTCAATTACAAAATACTTTTTTCTCTTAATAGTAATAGTAAAGACACTCCAATTTTGGAAAAACTAAACATTACCCATAATCCCACTACCTTAAAAACAAACAGCTTTTCCTTTTTAAGTATCCAATCACTTTATATAAAAGGCCATTTATATGAAAAGCAGGTACCTTAAGAGGAAGACTTTTTTTAAAAAAATACAATTGAGTTATATAACCAAAAGGGAAAAAGTCACATTCAAACCAAAAATAAGTCGGAAAATCAGTTCAGCATATCTTAGATGAAAAGATACAAATATAGTAAGACTCCATAATATGAGTGATGGCCTTAACAGTGATTTAATTATATTTTGAAACAAATTATGAGCTGCAATATTAAGAGTTTTAACAATATTCAACTCTACCAAAAAACCTTTCAGATAATTTACAAATGAAATGATGTATCATCTTTCTATCACTGCATTTTGCTTCAAAATAATCTTGGGAAAAGGGCAGTGAGTGAGAAGGAATATCTCCATAATATGGCTGTCCATGTGTTAACTGTTAAAGCTGTATGATAAGTACATAAGGGT
Source organism: Balaenoptera physalus (assembly GCF_965194825.1). Taxonomy (NCBI): domain Eukaryota; kingdom Metazoa; phylum Chordata; class Mammalia; order Artiodactyla; family Balaenopteridae; genus Balaenoptera; species Balaenoptera physalus. Next base: position 44,626,280 of record NC_138894.1, read on the forward strand.
TCGCTGTATTTCTCCATTTTAGTTCATACCCAAAATTTTCCAAAAGGTAAAGGAAAGAAAAAATTTACTAAAAAAAACTAAGAACAAGCTGAAACCAAAAAAATCAAATCTTGTCTTACATATATGTTAATTCAGGAATCACCACAGTGAAGTCACTCAATCAAAAATGGACTGACTGTACTGTCACTCAGATAAACCTGGATCTAGCCACATTTACCAGGGCCACTGTCTGATGGCAATACACTAAGGGATTCTTCAAACCACTTGCTGCAGATGTCAGAAAACCTCTGAAGAAATAAGAAGAGCCCATTCATTCAATCATTCACTCAAGAAGTATTTACTAAGTACTTATTTTATACAAGGCCCTGTTCTAGGCACTGGGGTTGCATCAGTAAATAAAACAGATAAAAAGACCTATGGAGGTTACATTCTAATTGGGAGAGAATGGGCAGATAATACATGGTACAAGTAAATTATATGGTAGGTTGGATGATAAGTGCTATGGAAAAAATAGAGCAAGATAAGAGAGTATCGAGGTAGGGGAGGTGGCAATTTTAAGTAGGGTGATCAGGGTGGGCCTTAATGAGATGACATTTGAGCAAAGACTTGCAGGAGAAAAGAAAGTGAGGTCTGTGAATATCTACACAATATTTTATAATACAGAACAGCCAATGCAATGAGCCTGAGGCAGATGTATGTCTGATGTATTTAAAAAAATAGCATGAATGCCAGAGTGGCCAGAGCATAATGATCAAAACAAATAACAACAACAAAAAACAGTAGAAGCAGAAGTTAGAGAGACAACAGGAGATAAGTGTAGGGTAGGGATCAAGTAGAGCTTTGTAGACCATTATAAAAACTGGCTTTACAAGGAGTGAAACAGAATGCCAAAATGAAGGATTTTCAACGAAGACTTTACACAATTAGTCTTTTTCTGATCCACTCTGGGGTTCTAGTCCAGCTGTGACCCAAATGGTTGCTTTCTTGTTATCACCTCTGATCTGACAGTCAACTCCCTATCAAACGGTGACTGTTGTAGAGGGTCTCCAACCCATGTTTATTATTCCTAGAAAAGCTCTTCGTCCCTCAGTCATTGATAATTCCCTACTTAGGAATGGGATACAGGGTCAGCTCCAAAAGACGACCTACTCAGTTATAAAAATTTGTTTCTTCTAACAGGTAGAAATAATTTACGTTAACATTGTTTTTTAGATTATGCAAAATGGCAAAATAACTGGTTCAGTATCAGATTAACTATGATTAAAATCTAAGTTCAAGTACTTAATACCTGAATGATCTTGGACAAGTTATTTAATTTCTCTTGGTCTCAATTCTTATAATTTGTAAAAGGAAAATAAAATATATAAACTTATGTGAGGATTAAGTAAATTAAAAGAATCTATCCCAGTGCCTAGATCATAATAGGCATTTAATAAATGTTACATCCATTATCTTACAGCCCTAAGAATACTTCCCATGTTGCTCTACATCCTTGAGAACTCAATCCTAGTAGCTCAAGAGTCTAGGGACACCTAAGAGGAAAAAAAAAAAAAAAGTCACACTAGCTTAAGTGAGAATGATTTATTGTCCATACTTTAATAGTTGAGCCTGCTGTGTAGCAGCATTTTGTTAAGATATCTATGCTCCAGGCTTCTCAGTCTTTTGCCAAGAACCATTTCTGGGAATAGAGCTGCTGTTCCCACAGAAAAGTGTTGTCTCCCCCGCTCTTCTGTGGGCCCCCCAGTGTGATACTGTGTCTGTATATTCTATACATAGCTACTTGTCCTCTCCCTTTGTAAACTACATTTGACGTGTATTAAACCAATATACAGGGGGAAAAGATATCTACTTTAGCATCACATTAAAGGGACTACACATACATTTTTTTAAATTTGATGCTTGCATTTTGAAGAGGAAGCTCTGAGATTAAGTTTCCCAAGATAGGGGGCTTTCTAGACATGGTATGAACATGGCTGATACAAACATATGTAACTTTCATTAAAATTCTTAAAAAATAAACAAACAAACAAAAAAAGACCCCAAACCTCAAGTTTATCACCTTATTGGAATTTTCCTATAGGGGCAAGAAAAAATAAAACCCTAAAAAATTTCCCTTCTTATTTAGAAGTGAATACTTATACTTATGTATCAATATTGAAAGAAATACCCTAAAATCATTTGACTTTGTTTTAGCATCTTCCTGTTGATCATCTTGTTTCCCTTTGGATTCCTCTGCTGTTATGCCTTAAGAAAGCAAAGATGCCCCCAACTCTTTTATGGTGAGAGAAGCAATGAGCCATTTAATGAAATGTGCTTGCTTTTTCTTTCCTGGTTGGAGCATCTCCCTTCAAAACAGGTGGTGCTCCCTGACAACTGCATTTAGGATAACTCAAACCTTGTGCTCCCCTTTGCAGGACCTAGAGTAGCAAAACAGGGTCTTGTGTCATTAATATTTTGTAGAGTTTCCTACTTCACTATCCTAAAAGAGACAAGCTATGACTGTCCTGAACCCATCAGGAAGGAGCCTGAGACCAGCAGCCTGAAGTTCTCACGCACTGGTTTACCTTCATGTGATCTTGGTAAACTTCCAAGGATTTTTTCATCATGTTACTGGTGTTGTGATCATTTGTCACTAATGGTCAGAGTTTCACAGTAGCACGGAGTTTTCTATACTTAGAAAAAACAGTTTTTGCTACACTTATATCATTAGGAAATATGATTTCTAGTTTGGATACTGATGCCTTAAAAGTAAAAGCACTTTTGGAAGTATCTACTATCTTATCTGCAGCTGCTCTTAATTGACAAACATTCCAAATAATTCAGTGAGGGGAATGACAACACTACTTTTTTCAAATTCCTCAGGTGATGCTTCTTCTGGATGCAGGGCATGGAGTTGACATAGTCACTATTTCCTTTTCATTTCTTCCAGCAAATTTGTCTATGACCATGATAACCAACCCCTTCCTTTGGTGTCAAAGTTCTCCATAAAGTCAGCCACCTTATTCCTCAGAGATTAGCATCTCCCTGTAACAAGCTAAGTAAGGTCTTATCAACAGTATGTGGAAAAATAGTTTTTAATTTATGTTTTTTCATCATGTTCAGTTCAGTTACAAAAGATACCAGTTAACTGGATCATGTGAAGTATTTGCTGATTATTTATCCTTTCTCAACTCTCTGGAACTACTGATGTGCTGTTAACATATCAGTCTACAGGCTGGTGTACATTCTGGCCCAGGAGCTGGAGGTATTTGAGATGAAGAGGTAGAGTGGACCCAACTGTGCAGTCTCCTTTTTGATCCAATCATGCTTCTTCTATTAATGATGAAAGTTGAGGTGTTCCAGATATTGGGATAAAGACTGGAGTCTTTATTTCTTCTATCATATTCATTTCTTTTCTCTACGACTTTGGTATCATCGCCACAGATTTCTTGCTAGCTAGACAGTCTGAAACAGTAATTCTGCATACTATGTGTGATAATAATGGATGTGATTTACAAAACTACAGTATCTGTCAATCAAAAAACAGAATCACCTCCTCTCTTCAAGTGGAGCTCCTTTGCAGCCATCTGAAATAAATTTCTGGACTCTACTCTGGCAAGAAGTAGCAATTTCTACAGATTCTATTTATTTGTGTTCTCTCCTTGACATAAGTCGCAGCAACATCTTTTTTGACCCACCTCCTAGAGTAATGAAAATAAAAACAAAAATAAACAAATGGGCCCTAATTAAACTTAAAAGCTTTTGCACAGCAAAGGAAACCATACATAAGACGAAAAGACAACCCTCAGAATATGAGAAAAATATTTGCAAATGAAGCAACTGACAAGAGATTAATCTCCAAAATATACACAGCTCATGCAGCTCAATATCAAAAAAACAAACAACCCAATCAAAAAAAGAGTGGAAGACCTAAATAGACATTTCTCCAAAGAAGACATGCAGATGGCCAACAAACACATGAAAAGATGTTCAATATCACTAATTATTAGACAAATGCAAATCAAAACTATGAGGTATAACCTCACACCTGTCAGAATGGCCATCATCAAAAAATCTACAAACAATAAATGCTGGAGAGGGTGTGGAGAAATGGGAACCCTCTTACACTATTAGTGGGAATGTAAACTGATACAGTCACTATGGAGAATAGTATGGAGGTTCCTTAAAAAACTAAAAATAGAACTACCATATGACCCAACAATCCCACTGATGGGCATATACCCAGAGAAAACCATAATTAGAAAAGACACGTGAACACAATGAGCACACCCCAGTGTTCATTGCAGCACTATTTACAAGAGCCAGGACATGGAAACAACCTAAATGTCCATCAACAGAGGAATGGATAAAGAAGATGTGGTGCATATATACAATGGAACATTACTCAGCCATAAAAAGGAATGAAATTGTGCAATTTGCAGAGATGTGGACGGACCTAGACACTGTCATACAGAGTGAAGTCAGAAAGAGAAAAACAAATATCATATAATATCACTTATATGTGGAATCTAGAAAACTGATACATATGAACTTATCTGCAAAGCAGAAATAGAGACACAGACGTAGAGAATATGGATACCAGGGGGGAAGGAAAGGTGGGATGGATTGGGAGATTGGGATTGACTATATATACACTACTATTTATAAAATAGTTAACTAGTGAGAGCCTACTGTATAGTACAGGGAACTCTACTCAGTGCTCTGTGGTGATCTAAATAGGAAGGAAATCAAAAAAAGAGGGGATATATGTATATGTATAGCTGATTCACTTTGCTGTACAGCAGAAACTAACACTACATTGTAAAGCAACTATACTCCAATAAAAATTAATAAAAAATATTTACTTGTGTTCTTTCCGTTCTTTAGTGCATTTCATTCCCTTTGACTCTTCCATCTGATCTTCTTCAACACTGCTTGAGATTTCTCCAAAGAATCTAACTTATTTCTGTGTTCACTTTGGTATCTTTTTAGAGATGCATTCATATATTTTACATTGAGTTGTCTTCTCTAAATTGCATATAACGTCTTTATGAATTTTAAAAACTATCAACAAGGGACTTCCCTGGTGGTGCAGTGGTTAAGAATCCTCCTGCCGGGGGCTTCCCTGGTGGTGCAGTGGTTAAGAATCTGCCTGCCAATGCAGGGGACACGGGTTCGAGCCCTGGTCCAGGAAGATCCCACATGCCACGGAGCAACTAAGCCTGTGTGCCACAACTACTGAGCTTATGCTCTAGAGCTTGCAAGCCACAACTACTGAGCCCCCGTGCCACAACTACTGAAGCCCGCGCACCTAGAGCCCATGCTCTGCAACAAGAGAAGCCACTGCAATGAGAAGCCCGCGCACCACAACGAAGAGTAGCCCCCATTCGCCACAACTAGAGAAAGCCCAGGCACAGCAACGAAGACCCAACACAGCCAAAAATGAAAACAAACAAAAAAATATATACGAGGGTTTCCTGCCTGAATGAATGAAGGAATAAATAAATGAATGAATGACCCTTCTAAAAAAAAAAGAACCCTCCTGCCAATGCAGGTGACACAGGTTCAAGCCCTACATCCCACTATAAATAGAGTACATTGCAGACATTCATGTCTTTATCTTCAAAGTTCAACCCACAGGATTTAATATGCCTAACGGGACTATATTTTTAAGTAATCTAATTCTGCAATTTCAAAAGGACTCCACAATGGAGCCGTTTTGGGAACACTGCATCTTCCTCTGGTAGATTGACAATATCTATTAGCACATTAAAGGTTATGAAAAGTCATCAGACTTCCCTGGTGGCGCAGTTGTTAAGAATCCGCCTGACAATGCAGGGGACGCAGGTTCGATCCCTGGTCCGGGAAGATCCCACATGCCGTGGAGCAACTAAGCCCGTGCACCCCAACTACTGAGCCTGTGCTCTAGAGCCCGCAAGCTACAACTACTGAGCCTGTGTGCTACAACTACTGAAGCCTGTGCGCCTAGAGCCCATGCTCCGCAACAAGAGAAGCCATTGCAATGAGAAGCCCGTGCACCGCAACAAAGAGTAGCCCCCGCTCGCCGCAACTAGAGAAAGCCGGTGCACAGCAACAAAGACCCAACACAGCCAAAAATAAATAAATAAATAAATAAATTGGGGAAAAAAAAAAAAAAAAGGCTATGAAAAGTTACGCAGTTCAGAGAAAAAGTAAACTATTTTGCTTTGACCATAGAATATTTTCTCCCTCAAGGGCATTAACATGTCCAAAACTAGTTTATCACAAAACACCATTAGAGGAATGCCGATTCTATTTGAAAATAAAAATCATTTTCAACATTATTCTCAATGGGGCAGAATCCTCTAAGAAAGGGGAGTTTTTTTAATTTGTGGAAATTAAAAGATTCTTTAAATATTTTTGGAAATTTTGGGGGGCATTTTTGGTTAATGTGTTATAATTATTGGGATAGGTGAGGTGTTACTGATATAAATGGGCAAGAAGCAAGTGGGCGGGAAGTAGGACAGTTCCAAGAACAAAGAACTGACCCATGACTTCCAAACTCCTGATAGCCAAATAAGGGAAAAACTTATTTATAATTACTCGAGCCTATAATCTAACTTCGTATTATATATAAATACAATATATTCTTGCATGGTATTGACATGCGCTGAATTCTTCAGTAATACAAAGTTTGGAATTTTTTTCAAGAATAGTTCACCACTGCAGAAAATCACTACTAAAAGAAACACCACTCATGATATTTTAAACATCAATACAACGCACCTCTATCAGTTTGCATATGTAGCCATCTATTTCACAGTGATTTTGGTACAAGTACAAAGATCTGCTTACTTCCTCAGGGCTTCCAGTGTAATAATGCCTGAGCATTTATATATTGAAATCTAATATTTTATAATAAATCCATTTCCTTTATTGCTCCTTAATACGATTTCAAACATTATACTGTCTTTCAAAATTAGATGTATAAATAGGTTGTATTGCCTATAAATTTTATTTCAGGATAATACACTGGATGTTACAAAGCATTAATTTTTAAAAGAAGGATGTTCAGTCTGATGAGATTGAGAACCATTGATCTATAAGCTTTAGTTCCGTAAAGATGAGAATTTGAATTAAGACAACCTATGATTGAACAAAATCATGAATAAATTAAACAAAACCACAAATATGGTATGGTTAAGGTAAATACTGGAAAATATGGTATGTTTAAGACATAACCATTTATCAGTAAGCCTTTACTATGTGCCTAGCACTTGATTACACTGAAGCTCAAAGAGGTGTAGCACAGGTCTGTATGCCTTCATGGAACTTACAGGGTAGGGAAGGAAACAAAGCAATAGTCAAAATAATTAAAGAACTAAATGCCAGTTACCTTCTGAACATTTGTGAAAATATAAACTAAAAAAACTATATATAATATATATTAAAAATATAATGTAACAAAAATATAAACTAATTACTTTTTAAAATTTAAGAAAAGTTATAGACCACACTGTCATAGTCATGACAGTTTACTAATATGTTATGACATAAATTCCTAAAGTTTTAGGTTGATAGCAAAGACTGTAGCCCTGTACCTAAGTAACATATACATCCTTTCATGGAGGAGGTTTTTCCAAAGGAAAGACATACTACTTACAGAAAATGGATTCTGTCATATATAGGTGAATCAGTTGACTCATAGATGCTATTATAAACTTTCAGAAAATAACAGTAAGCATAAATGAGCTATAGGGGACTTCTAGGGCAGTCCTGGAAGTGGTTAAGTGGTTAAGACTTTGCCTTCCAATGCTGGGGGTGCGGGTTCGATCCCTGGTTGGGAAGCTAAGATCCCACATGCCTCACGGCCAAAAAACCAAAACAAAAAACAGAAGCAATATTGTAACAAACTCAATAAAGACTTTAAAAATGGTCCACATCAAAAAATTCTTAAAAAAATAAAATAAATGAGCTATAAACTCATCATCAATCACCACAGAAAGTTACATCACTGTAAGAATTACTCTGACTCAGTGTAACAGACAAAAAATGTTGCCTAAAGGGCAGTCCAGCTTAGAGCCTAGATTTAGTTATATGCAATAATAAAGGTAACAGCAACAAACATCTCTACATTCTTCGTAAATTATCCTTTATTATCTATGTTCATTTGTAATCTGAAGTGATTTACACTAAATTTCTCAACCTTATGAACCCACATCTAGATTGTTTTAGCAGTCAGTTTCTTACAGAAATTAATCAATATGCCATCATGACTAAACATTCCTAAGATTAACTGCAGTTGTAATATATTGCTATGAATGAGAAGAGCTCTACAATAGGATATCCTATGTTCCAGTCTGCTTGGGACAATCAGTTCACATCTGCTTTTCAGGGAAGATCATTAGTAGCACCGTCTTTCACTCTTAAAGTGTAGATAATAACTACATGCACTCTATATCAATGAAGCCAAGTTTACAGGGAGCTTTTATGAACTACACTTATTTTTCACTTCCTGTTCATTCCTAATTTATAAAAATACCTGTCATATGCTATGAACATCCATTACAGTTGCTAATAACTTGTAGAGTCCTGTCCATTTGTTCAGGATCTAGCCCTAAGGCAGCTAGGGACTGCCTCCTAGTGGTGGGATGATTCTTGTATGTTCCTGACCCCACCTCTGTTTGAACATCTTGTCATGCCCTGTAATGTTCTCCCATACCTGTCTATCATCCCAACTTCGGCCTAGCTTTGTCCCAACTCTTTCCATCCCACACTTTTTTCCTCTTGTTCTTAATAAGTGATTATATTTCCTCATTCAAAGCAAGCTAATGAGAATTATATCCCAAATGTGAAAGACCACTCTCCATTTGTGGAAGATTTTACTTTATGGAAAAAACAGGCTTGGTTTCCTTTAAAATCAGGAATAAAACAAGGATGTCCACTTTTGCCACTTCTATTCAACATAGTGCTGGAAACTCTAGCCAGAGCAATTAGGTAAGAAAAATAAAAGGCATCCATATTGAAAAGGAAGAAATAAAACTATGTCTATTTGTAGTTTATATGATCTTCTAGGTAGAAGACTAAAGAATCCACAAAACAAAACTGTTAGAGCTAAGAAATAAATTCAACAAAGCTGCAAGATACAAAATCAACAGGTAAAAATCAGTTGTATTTCTATACACTAGCAATGAACAATCTGAAAAAGAAGAAAGCAATTTCATTCATAACAGTATCAAAAATAATAAAATCCTCCTAACACCGATTAGAAGTGCTACTATCTAAAAAACAAAAACAGGGGCTTCCTTGGTGGCGCAGTGGTTAAGAATCCGTCTGCCAATGCAGGGGACACGGGTTCGAGCCCAGGTCCGGGAAGATCCCACATGCCGTGGAGCAACTAAGCCCGTGCGCCACAACTACTGAGGCACAACTACTGAAGCCCGTGCGCCTAGAGGCCATGCTCTGCAACAAGAGAAGCCCCCGCTCGCCACAACTAGAGCAAGCCCACACACAGCAATGAAGACCCAACACAGCCAAAAATAAATAAATAAAATAAACAAATTTATTTTTAAAAAAATAAAAACAAAAACAAACAAAAAAACAGAAAATAACAACTGTTGGTGAATATGTAGAAAAACTGGAAGCTTTGTGTACAGTTGGCGAGAATGTAAAATGGCGCAGCCACTATACAAAGCAGTATACTGGTCCTTCAAAAATTTTTAAATAGAATTACCACACAACCTAGCAATTCCACTTCTGTGGAATACACCTGAAAGTATTGAAAGCAGGGTCTCAAACAGACATTTCTTGTTATGAACTGAACTGTGTACCCCTAAAAGTCATACATTGAAGTCCTAATCCCCAGTACACCACAGAATGTGACTGTATTTGGACATAAGGTATTTAAATAGGTAATTAAGGTTAAATAAGTTCAAATGGTGAGCCATAATCCAATACAACTTGTTATCTTTTAAGAGGAGGAAGAGACACCAGGGATGTGAACACACAGAGAAAAGGCCACGTGAGGACACAACAAGAAGGCAGCCAACTGCAAGCCAAGGAGAGAGGCCTCAGGAGAAATCAACTCTGATGACACCTTGATCTCGGATTTCTAGCCTCTAGAACTGTGAGAAAATAAATTACTGTTGGTTAAGCCACCCAGTCAGTGGTATTTTGTTATCAAAACCCTAGTAAACTAATAAATTTGTACACTTATGTTCAGAGCAGTATTATCTACAATAGCCAGTAGCAAGCCAAGTGTTCACCGACAGATGAATGGACAAACAAAATGTGGTATATACATACAATGTAATATTCATCCTTAAAAAGGAAGAAAATTCTGGCACTTGCTACAGTATGGATGAACCTTGAAGACATTATGCTAAGTGAAACAAGCCTGTTACAGAAGGACACATATTGTGTTTTCACTTATATGAGATATCCAGAATAAGCAAATTCATAGAGAAAGAAAGTAGACTAGAGGTTACCAGATTCTGGGGGGAGGAGTTAATGGGAAGTTCCTGCTTAATGGGACAGAGTTTCTAACTGGAGTAATGAAAAAATTTTGGAAGTAAGACACTTGGCTAGACACTTGTGCCAGGCACTTGGCTAGATTGTAGGAATAAAGCGATGAAAAGGCACTTATGATTAATAACATTAATAAAAGCTAGTATTTTTTGAGTACTCTTACATGCACCCAACAAACTAGGTAATTGCCATTATTATCATCCTCATTTTACTGATGAATAAACTGAAGATTAGGAAGCCTTAGTAACTTGCAAAATATTACACTACTTGACACTATATTTTCAACCATTATACTGCCAGTAAGAGTATTGCTACTATGAGAGGACACAGCAAGGCAATTAACTTATTCATCCAGGGTTTTAGGGATATCTGAGTAAAAACTTGAAAGTTGAGTAGGAATTTGGTGGGGGGAGGGTGTAAGTTGAAAAAGAAAATGGGGACTTCCCTGGTGGTCCAGTGGGTAAGACTCCGTGCTCCCAATGCAGGGGGCCCAGGTTCGATCCCTGATCAGGGAACTAGATCCCGCATGCATGCTGCAACGAAGATCCCGCATGCTGCAAATAAGACCTGGCGCAGCCTAAATAAATATTTTTTAAAAAAGAAGAAAATGTTGCTGACACTGGGAGCAAAAAATCTAGAAGAAAAAGTAGAGTTCATTCAGGAAACTTCAAGCAGCTTACTGGAGGTGGATCTTAAAGTGTCAAAGGTGAATTATCAGAGATGAGACTGAAGTAGTAAACAGAACAGAGAGAGAGTTTGTTTTGGTTTTATCCATTGTGAAATAAACCACCGCAAGTTTAGGGTTTAAAACAACAACCATTTTGTTATCTCTCATTATTCTGTGGATTAACTGGGCTCAGTTAGGCAGTTCTACAGCTTCATGTGATGTCACCTGTGGCTGAAGTTATCTGGGAACTTTCTGGGTATGGAGCATGTAAGGTGGCTCTCTCATAGGTCTGGCATCTTGGCAGGAACATCTAAAAGTCTGGATTCACCTGGGATGCTGGAATGTCCAGGCCTTTCTTTCTCTCCACGTACCTTCAGGCATATTCTCTCCATACAGAAAAGAGGGAATCACAAGGGAGACTATGAAGAAGAGACATTATAATAAAAACCAGAAGAGTACAGTATCACAAAAAACAAGGGGAAAAAGTATTTCATAGAAGAGAAAATGACTATTAGTATCAAATGCTGTAGAAAGATTAACTATGATTAAGACTGAAAATTGTTCCCTCAGATCACAAACATATAAGTTACTAGTGACTCTGGCAAAAGCAGTCTCCAGAGCAGAAGCTTTATTGCAGTGAATTAAAGAGTGACTAGGAGGTGGGAATGTGGAAACAACAAATAGACAGTTTTTTCAAGAAGCTCAACAGTTAAACAGAAGAAGACCTAGTGGTAGGTATAGGAGGACAAGATGTCAAGAGAAGATTTTTTTAAGATGGCAGAGGTTAAAGCATGTTTAAGTACTGTTGGGATGAAGCCAATAGAGAAGGAAAAAAAACTGAAGATGCCAAAATAGAGGGTATGCGATACAGAACACAGAAACAGAGATTATCCTGAGACAGGAGACGAGAACTGGACAGTGCTATTAGTGCACTTAGACTGTAGGTATGGCATATATATAAATATATACACAAAAATCGAAAGTCAAAGGCATTCTTCTTTGATGCCTACTACAGCATTTTCTCAGTGAAGTAGGAAGTAAGGTCATCTTCTAAGAACAAGGATAAGAGGTCTGAGAAGAATGAAAGACGTTTTAAATGGCCACTATCAGGACTAAGTTAAAGAGATGATTAGGAAAACATGAGGGACTTCCCTGGTGGCACAGGGGTTAAGAATCTGCCTGCCAATGCAGGAGACATGCGTTCAAGCCATGGTCCAGGAAGAGCCCGCATGCCGCAGAGCAGCTGGGCCCATGTGCCACAACTACTGAGCCTGCACTCTAGAGCCTGCGAGCCACAACTACTAAAGCCTGTGCGCCTAGAGCCCGTGCTCTGCAACAAAGAGAAGCCACCACAATGAGAAGCCTGCGCACCGCAAGGAAGAGTAGCCCCCATTCGCCGAAAAACTAGAGAAAGTTGCAGCAATGAAGACCCAACACAGCCAGAAAACAAATTAATGAATTAATTAATTAATTTAAAAAAAAAGGAAAACATGAGAATATAGCTAGAAAGAATGAGAACCCAAGGCCAGGTTGGTAACCAAAACTACGGTATTTTCAGTTGGCTCAACTGTGTAGTTTTCTCTTATAACATTCAGTAATCAGCTACAGGGAGTTATAGGGATTCAGTTGTGCTAAAGAGACATGGTAAATGGATAACAAGAAAATTACAAATTTTAGCAAGATGTCTATTGATAAGTTTAGACTATTCCCTTTTATTCAATAAACAGACTCATATGCCATTAATTTTGTAGTTTGGCAAAGGTACATACTGCAGTACTTTAGGTGCTACTGAGAGATGCTGCACAGCATGGCACAAGTCCCCATTTAGAATATCTTCTTTTTAAACACCCGTGTAAACAGACCAGGGAACAATACTAGCCAGCCCTGAGGATCAATACCTCTCTTCAGAGCTGTATAAAAGAAAAATAATAAGAGCACATATGTAACTTAAAATTGTTTAGTATTCACGTTAGAAAAGTAAAAAAGAAACAGGTGAAATATTTTCAATAATTTATTTAAGACAATATATACATACTTCCACAAGCAGCTACATAATATAAAATTATTAATGAGATATTTTACATTTTAAAATACTGAGTCTTTTGAAATTCAGGGTGAATTTTATCCTTAAATTACATCTCGGGGAGACTTCCCTGGTGGCACAGTGGATAAGACTCCATGCTCCCAATGCAGGGGGCCCAGGTTCGATCCCTGGTCAGGGATCCCACATGCATGCTGCAACTAAGAGTTCTGCATGCCACAACTAAGGAGCCCACGTGCCACAACTAAGTAGCCCGTGAGCCGCAACTAAGACCCAGTGCAACCAAATAAATAAATAAATAAATAGAACAAAAAAATTACATCTCCATCCAAATCAGTCATATTTCAATAGCTCAAAAGCCACATGTGGCTACTGGCTACCATACTGGACTGTGTAGCTCTAGATATTATAATTGCATAATATCTAGACTTATGATACCCTTGTTGAATTAACAGAGCCACTGAGGGTATTCCTTAGATGCCATCATCTTACTGCTGCAATTATTCATAATATATGCTTACATAGCATATTTCAGCCATGAATGTTGTTATTCCCAGGCTCAAAGAGTCTAGGCACATGTATTGCAATCATATCATCCAAGACAGAGCTTTGGTTCCCTACCAAGTTCATGCTGGCCACTTGCCTGGAAACCATCGGTATCTGTACAGCCATTGGCTAATAACTGCTATCTTGGCTAGCCAGGTGTGGCAGGTGGAAGGCAGCTGTACAGACTAAGGGTTAAACTTTCTTTACTAAGTTAGCTACCACTCACCTACTGATGTCCCAGCTTCCAAAATTCTGTTGACATCTCCTCTCAACTTCTCTTTGTCCTTCTGGAGTTCATGCCTTTCTTTATTCCTTGACTTTCATTTTAGTAGTATGTTTTCAAGAGTGAGTGAAAATAAACACATGTATTCAATTGACCATGTTTATCTGGAAGTTGCTTTTTTGATTAGGGGCTGATTTATTTTATAAATTCATCATCAAAAGATACCTTACCTGCAGATACAGATGAACTTTTTAAAGCTTCCTTTAAAAAGATTTACTCCAATCAGAATTCCGGATATAAACAATACAAAATATTTAAATGAAAAATCAATTTGCTCTTTAAATTTATCTACTAAGAACATTTTGTATTTAGAATAATTTTGTTCATACAATTAATCAGTTAACATGAAAAGAAAGATAATAATGTTACTGAACACTAACCCTGCTTCCTCCAGATGAACTGTAATAAACTATCTAGGCCCAATTTAATTGTGTTGTGCCTGTGCTCTGTGAACCTTAGTTGAGTATTTGTATTCTAGTCACCAGAAGTTCTAATTTTCATGAGTCTACAGAAATAGTACATGCAAGAACTATTAACCTGTCACTGTTCTGATTTACCAGCACCTTACAGAGTAAAAGTTAGTAAGCACTGTCAAAACAGATGTATTTGGTATTATAAAAACTTGTAGTAATAGATTATGCTCATTAATGTGTTCTCTGAAAAAGACACAAATTTCTCCAGCAGTACTGTGAACTTCTTACATTTTAAAAACGAATTTAACTTGGTATTTCAAGTTCATCTGAAACGTAAGTCAGCCTTTAAAAAATGAGAACTCAGTCAATTTTATTTATTCTTTTAAGATTATTCTTGTCCCTTCAGTTAGTATTGAGCCAGAGCAACATGTTCTAATCTTTTCGGCTGGAACCCACTCACATAAAACAGCCCATTGTACTCTTCCACGAACATTTTTCCTTGCTCACAACTCTTAAGTCAATGCATACACTTCTATTTTCTTTTTTAAGGTTAGCACAATTATTTAACTCCAGTATTTATTGAGTATTATTTTGTACCAGGCACTGCTAGATTCTGAGAATAAAAAGATTAATAAAACATATTCTCTGTCTTCAAAAACCTCATAGTCTGGCATAGGAGACAGATACATAAAGTAATAAATATAAAGCAATATGATGAGTACTGCAATAAAGGTATAAACAAAGTGCTATGGGAAGCCCAGAGACAGGAAGGATTAATTCTTTCTGGGAATGGTGGTAGAAGGAATAGGATTTTCCCAGTGGGAAGAGGTAGAAGGAAGACTATTCCAAGCAGAGGGAACAACATGAAAAAAGGCACAATGAAAGTACACAGTTTCTCTGGGAAACAATAAGTAGCCTGGTGTGGCTAAAACATGAGATTTCTGCAGAGTAGTGGTAGAAGCCATGTGAAGGAATTTGAACTTTTTGTTATAATGAAGGCAACGAAAAGCCATAAAAGCAGGAAAGAGGTGTGATTTGTGTCTTAGAAAGAAAACTCTGTGGCAGTGTGAATGACTGACTAGAGAAGGGGGATAGAAGGAAGGCAGGAAAACCAATTAGAAGGCTATTATACCAGACTAGGTAGAACTCTGAGCAGTCATTGTAGAACTGGAGAGAAGGGAATGAATGGATTTGACATGCATTTCAGAAGCAGAATCACTTGGACATGATGGGTATTTGGATGAAGAAGGTAAGTAAAGAAGAGTCAGAGATTCCACCATGTATTTTGGCTTGTATGATGATTAATCTCAACAGAAAACAATAAAGATTTTTTTAAATGAGCTGTGAACTGATACATTTGCAGATATTTGCAAGACATTCAAGTGGAAAGATCCAGGAGGCAGTTGGAAATAAGGATCTCAGCTAATGAGTATAGTCAATACCAAAAATACAGATTTTTGGAATTAGCAACATAAAGATGACATTTGCAGTCATGTGAGCAGATGAAGTTTCAAGACGGAAGAAGAGGAACCATTGCCAAATACTGCATACTACAAAAAAGTCAGATGATAAATATCTATGGCAAAACTTTTAAAAGAAACCTTTGATAAGAAAATATGGGGAAATATTTTTATGATTATGAGGTAAGAAAGGATTTCCTAAAAAAGACACACAAAAGACACCAATCATAATGGAAAAGATTAACATATTCGGCTACTTAAAGACACTTTAAGAAAGAATGAAAGGACAATCCACAAAATGGGAAAAATATATGCAACACATATAAGTGACAAAGGACTTGAATTCAAAATATGTAAAGAGTTCTTACAAATCAAAGAGAAAAGGTAGACAATCTAAAACAAAAAGAGGGAAATATAAGAATAGGCACTCCACAAAAGAAGATACCCAAATAAACAACAAATATAAGAACAGGGGCTCGGGCTTCCCTGGTGGCGCAGTGGTTGAGAATCTGCCTGTCAATGCAGGGGACACGGGTTCGAGTCCTGGCCTGGGAAGATCCCACATGCCGTGGAGCAACTAGGCCCGTGAGCCACAATTACTGAGCCTGCGCGTCTGGAGCCTGTGCTCCGCAACAAGAGAGGCCGTGATAGTGAGAGGCCCGCGCACCGCGATGAAGAGTGGCCCCCACTTGCCACAACTAGAGAAAGCCCTCGCACAGAAACGAAGAACCAACACAGCCATAAATAAATAAATAAAAACAAAACACTTAAAAAAAAAAAAAAAAGAATAGGGGCTCAATCTCACCAGTAATCAAGAAAATACAAATTAAAAACCATAATGAGATATTACTACACACCCAACAAATTGACAAAATTTTAAAACGTTAATAATACTAAGCTTTGGCAAAGATATGGAGCAACTGAAATTCTCATACACTATTTGGGAATATAAATTAACATAACCAATTTGGAAAACTGTGCCAGTATCTAGTCAAGTTGAAAATATGCATCCCTTATGGCTCAGAAATTTCACTCCTAGGATATACTCTAGAGATTTGCATCTTTATGTGCACCAGGATACACATAAAAGAATGTTCAGAGCAGCATCCTTGTAATTTCCCCTAACTAGAAACATCCCAAATACCTATCAACAGTAGAACAAATGATGTATATGTATAACTGAATCACTTTGCTGTACACTTGAAACTAATACAACATTGTTAATCAACTATGCTCCAATATAAAATAAAAATTTTAAATAAATAAATAAATTGTAGTATATTCATACAATGGAATACTATACAGCATATAGCAATGAAAGTGAAGAAGCTATAGAAATGCACAATGACATGGATGAATCTTATAAACATAATGTTAAGTGAAAAAAGCAAGTTACAAAAATAATTTCATATAAAATTCAAAATAAATACATATTGTTTATGAATGCATGTACAGGTGGTTAAGTTAAAAGAGAAATGCAGGAACTTCCTTGGTGGCAAAACGGTTGAGAGTCCGCCTGCCAATGAAGGGGACATGGGTTCAAGCCCTGGGCCGGGAAGATCCCACATGCCGCGGAGCAACTAGGCCTGTGCGCCACAACTGAGCCTGCACTCTAGAGTCCACGAGCCACAACTACTGAGCCCGCGTACTGCAACTATTGAAGCCCGTATGCCTAGAGCCCATGCTCCACAACAAGAGAAGCCACTAAAATAAGAAGCCCGCGCACCACAATGAAGAGTCGCCCCTGCTCGCCGCAAGTAGAAAGCCCATGCACAGCAACGAAGACCCAACTCAGCCAAAAATAAATAAATAAATAAAAATTTAAAAATATATATATAAAAGAGAAATGCAAGAAAACCACTACTATAAATTATAGGATAGTGGTTACCTCTGGGGAGACAGAAGTGCTTGTAATGGGCAAGAGATACTCAGGGATTTCTGTGGTCCCAATAATGCTCCACTCCTTGACCTCAATGTGGTGATTTCATAAGTTGATAACCAACTGATGAAACATACATATACATTTTGTGGACTTTAAAATATATTTTATAACTTAAAATTTTAATGAACTAAATTTTGAAATGGTCTTAAATCTAATAAAAGATGTAAGAGTAAGAAGTAACCAAAAGATCTTGATTCTAAGGATGATTAAAAGAGATAAAGAAAACATGCTATCTAATCCATTTAAACTAACTGAATACCACAAAGAAAAAGGACAACTCTATTTCTGAGATAAACTACATTTAAATCTGTTTCAAGTCTGATGACTGGATTTCATTCTTTCATTCACTCAACAAACCTTTGAGACCTACCATGTGCCTGCCACTGCGCCAAGCACTTCAAGTAATGGAAAACTTAGCCCTATCTCTTAGCCTTCTCTTACTCTAGGACCCCCACTGACTTCTAATCCCTCTTGGAATAACAGATTTAGTGGAATACAATCTTGGGGAGGGGAGTGGATCTCAATTCCAAAATGTACAAATGAAAAGGCATGCAGGGGGACTTCCCTCGCTGTCCAGTGGTTAAGATTTTACCTTCCAATGCAGGGGATGCAGGTTCGATCCCTGGTCTTAGAGCTAAGATTCCACGTGCCTCACGGCCAAAACACCAAAACATAAAACAGAAGGAATACTGTAACAAAGTCAATAAAGACTTTAAAAATGGTCTACATCAAAAAAAAAAAAAAAAAAAAGGCACGCAGGAATTATCAGGTGCTGATCTGAAAACACGATTAGTTCATGTCTCACCCAAAGAAATACAGAGAGAAAAGAGATGCTAGTTTTTTTCTTCTCCAAACATTAATAAAAATGAACAGACAACCTTTGTTTTTTTACATCAGGTAAGAGGAAAATTGAAGAGGTCAGTAGCAGGAATAGAAGCATGAGATGAACGGTTTTTAAAACCTGAGGAAATAAAGATACAATTTAAACAAGACTTCTGCTTTTTGCTTTTCAATAAAGGAAATCAGTATCTATAAAGTTATGTGATCTATATTACTCAACTTGTTAACCCATTTTTTAATTTTCAGAGTTAGCTCTGAAAAATAAAATTTACCCTAAAATGACAAGGATTTGCCCAGTGAGATTTTTAAAATTAAGCTACAAACTTCAAAACTTGAAGAGAAGTTCTGAAGTTAGCATAGTTAGAAAAAAGATTCCAAATATCTGTTAACAAATAAATTAAGCCTCATTTACAAGTCATTAACCAAATCTCAACTCCATGTCTGGTTTACACAACTTTCCCTGTATTAGACCTCCTATAACATAGCAAAGCAATATTCTGAGAAGCAAAAAAGGCTCAGCCAAGAATAGAAAACACTACTCATAAACATGAAAAAAACAGGAATTTTAAGATTACTTAGAAATTAAAAATTAGTAAGGAATTAAAATTAATAAGAAATTAAAAGGTGAGATAGACCTGGTATGACTAGTCTTCTCATTTAACACTCTGTTAATCTTTCCGAACACTCATTAAATGATATTGAAGTGATGCCCAGGAACATAAATGTAATAATGTCCTAGGAAATAATTTTCAGTTTACCAAAACTCGAATTTTGAACTCAGATAAAGCATGTTTGTTGATGTCAATCTGGTAATCTGATTCGTAATATGGTGTCTCTTTTTAAAATTAATGTTTGTTAACATATTTTAGGTAGCTCTTATAGCCAAATGAACATGGAATCTGAAGACCGAGTTCTGCCAAATTCTGCCATTTACCAGCTATGTGATCTTGAGTAAATAACCAAACCACCCTGAGCCTCACACCAACCAACCTCACAAGACTTGAGAACAGATAAAGAAAGTGATTTATGTGAACAATATTGTATGAGCCCCAAAGATGGGAAGCTCAGTTTCCTCAATACACTGCAAAAACTACTTTCCACAAATTAATAAATATTTTTACTCACCTTTTATTATGGGAAAATTTAAATACACAAAAGTAGAGTGTAATGAAGTTGTATGTATTCTCACTCAGCGTCAACAATTAAAAACTCATAATAATCTTGTTTCATCTATACTCCACCCATTCCCTCTCTTCCTCTAGTATTTGAAGCAAGTCCCAGACATCATATCATTAACTTCCTAAGAGCTAAAAGTCAATGGCCTCTTTTCAGTGTATATACAGGTATATGAAGTCCAACAGAGAGGTGTGAGCTAGAAATATGAATTTGTGGATCACCAGTAATGAAATCAAGAGTTGAAGCCACAGCTTTGGATGAGGTCAAATATCCATGCTTGGGAAACAAGAAGATAGATTCTTGTGGTGCTCCTTTGTCAAAAAATATAAGTAGATATAAGCACAGTTTTTCTACCAAAATAGAAACCCTATGGATTTTTCAAAGGCCTATAGAACTTTCATATCCTATGGTTTTAACTGTTTTTCTGCCTTAAAAAGTGTCCCTATAGATATTAATAGCCACTACTCTAAAGGATTTACCAAAATCCCTGGGACAATAATAGACATAATTGATGTAACATCAAATTTAAACACTAATATTATGACCTATCTCAAATCTACTTTTCAAAGTATTTGTTGAGAACTTGTTGCTCCGGTTATATTTTCCTTTCTCTTTAAATTGTAGAAACCTGTTTTATACTTTCTTTTGTATGTATATTACACAATAAAGTTTTTAAACTAAACTTTAAAAAGAAAATATGATTCCTGCATTTAAATAGCTATGACAGATGATGGTATATCTTATAAGCATTTAGAGCTTTGAACAGACATAATATTTGTGTACTAAAAATATTTTATAAGCTCTTTAAACACCAAGTTGTTGAATCAAAGACCATTTATTCCTACATTTTAATTAACTTTACCCCAAATGTCAAAATTAGTTATGATTTATTTATACTCTACTTCAATCCTGAAAAAATTGTGACTCAAGTTCCTTAAATCCTAATTTTACAATCCACTTTAAAAGAATTTCTAAATTTCCTAAAATAGTTTTTATAAGATGTTCAATAAAGATTAACCTTTGAAAAACAAAGTACTTATGACACTTGGAATGGAATGGAACTTTGTGTCTTTTATTTCATTAGCCACCAAGTAAATTATTCAAAGCGGGTAGGAGGGGTACAATTTTTAGAAACACAATAGATTTTCAATGTTTAAATTTTGATAGGTTGGCATTAAATTGTGCCTAAGTACTATATGATTAGAAAGAACTCCAAAATATTTTTAAGCATATCCCTATCTTTGAAATAATAGTCCTAGAAATAAGAATGTATAGTTTCATAATTAGGAGATGGATTTTAGTTGTGAGCACACCATACATTTCTTTGCTTTATTTTTTTCCCTAAGCAAAAACTGGATATATTTAAAAGTAGTTTCAACTTTGACTATTTTATGTAACTGCCATTTCACCTAAATAACTGAAGGTTTTTTGGAAATATTTTTGATTTTTAAAAACTTCTGGAAGGCTTCACCTAAAATGTTGTAAGTAAAATCCAACTCATTTTAAAAGCATGATAAAAGAATCACTAGGTCAAAATGGCATGTTCCCCTCTCCCACCAAAAAAATCCAATTCTTTTTTCAGATATCAATAAATATCAACAGGATGATTAAGAAGCACAACTGCTTTATCAGGATCCATCAACTAAACACAGTCCCTCCCCCACCAAAACCCCTCTTTTTCAAATAAGTATATTCCAGACACTCACACATTTAATTAAACAGATTCTTTCTTAAAGATAATGGAGATGTTTTCTCCTTGTCAAATAAGCAATGCATTGTTATTACTTAGTATTCTTTTTTAGTTGGTGGTTTTTACTATAAGTATTGTTGAATATAAATATTCCTTAGTTAAAATTAATGAGCCAATGAGCTTTTTTCATTCTCATTTTAGACAATGGGGGGAGAGACAGTATGGAAAATATAGAATAACTCGTTGAGAACTTGTTAGGTTTTCAATTAAGGAATTTTATAAAGATATCTTGATGCTGTTCTTAAATTACTTCTGCAACAGAAGCCAAGTGGTTTTTTTTTTTTTTTTTTTGGTCTTGAATAGTAATGATACAGATTTTCTTTACCAATAATGTATATATTAACTACATTTAATATATCAGATACATTTTATTTCTGTATCTCTAAAGAAAACCTTAGTGCCTGTCAGTGCCTAATGACATCAATAACATTCATTTATTCTGCCAAAGTCATGAATTTATCATTTTCACAACTGAAAAAAAAATCACAATTTATCTGTGAAACTATTTTGAACAAAATATATGAAAAAACTGGTAATTTTCTTTTGACACAAAAATTGAAACCTCTCGGTTTTCTGGTCTCTGAATCCGGCATGAATTTGCTGACATTCGGTGCCTTTTTACCTGATTTTCCTCTCACGTTTAATACCCCATAGAATTTTTAAATTTAAGAATTTTTTTCCAAAAAAAAAACCCCATTTACAACGTTGAGAAATGTTGTTTCCATATGCCCTCAGTAGCTACTGACTAACTATAAAATACTGAAAAGCTCTACAACAAACGACGTTACTTCACTGAATCTTTTCAGAACTTCAGCAAATTAATGCGGTGCTCCTGAGATGGTTTTAAGAATTTTAAAAAATTATTTAAAAAACACAAACACGACCTATCCTTTAGCCCTAAAGCACCTCACATACGTTCACTGTAAGGTAGACTTTTTTGCCCCCAGAGTCTGAGCAGAGAACACAAGCCATGAGTAGAAAACATGAAGATTTCGTTGAGCACTCAAAGGAACAAAACTGTTGACGTCTTAACGTTGCTAAGTGTTCTGAAGTTGCTTAATCTCCTTAAATTGCTTCAATTCTAGCTGCTTCCATTGTGTCACCAACACCAAAACCCAAACAAACCTCTTCCCTCAGAAGAATGGCGAGCTGAGGGCTGTTCTCAGAGAACCTGCCTGTAACAGGTGGCCCGGAAGGACCTGCCGCGCTCCCGCCGCCGCCGCCTGCACTCTGCGCCGCTTGGGCGCCCCCACCCCGTCCGGCCACTTCCGGCCGCCCCCGCCGCGGCCACGCACTTTCCCCCGCTCCCCCAAGCTCCCGCGTCCCGGCAGCCTGAGGTGTCCCAGCGCCTTCCCGCTCCCGGTTTCCACTCAGCGCCGCGGGGCCTCGGCGCAGGCTAGGAGGCCCTGGAAGAAGCACGTGCCTCTTCTCGAGGCCTAGTCCCCCGGGCGGGAACTCCCGCCGGGCCTCCGCGCGCCCGGCCGCTGGTCCCCGTCTGCCTGAGTACACGGGTGCCGAAGCTTCTGGAAGCCGCCGAGGGGCCAGGCCACGGGGATGCGTCTCACCTACGTGCCCGCAGCCTCGGCCCAAAGTGTGAGGTTCTAGAACATAGCCGACAGAGTTCGGCCAAATAACAAATGCGACGAAATTGAGCCCCAGGGGGTTGAGTACCTTGCTCCGGAGGCCACACGGTTGTCCGAGCGGGTGCAGAGCCGGATCTCGTGGTTTCATTCCACCGCGCAGCCAGGAGGACCGCTGGGCCGCACAGAACCCGCCTCAGGGAGCTGCGGGTGGAGGCAGCCCAGAACCTCGAGCGGCCCTGGCGGCGGCTGCGTGAACCAGGGCGGCCCTGGGGAAGGCCAGGCAGGGTCGGCTGAGGAGAGCGCCCAGTAGGCCCTGCACCCCCGGTGCCCAGGCTCGTGCCGCGCGAGCTGGAAGCCTCTTTGCGCCGGCCGGGACTCCCCGGCACGTGTGGGCCCCGCATTTCAGGGGCCCCGCCGCACACCGAACCGGCGCGCTGGGTTGCCCTCAGCCGGCAGCGCCGCGGGGCCAGGCTGGGAGGGGCCGTGGCTGCGCCCTCCTGCGGGCCTTTGCGGAGTCAGGGATATTGGGCTTGTTGGGTAGGAAGGCGTGGGCCTACGGAGTCCGAGACGGGCCTACGGAGTCCGGAGGGCGGACGCGGCTGAGAGGGTTTCCCTCCAGTCCGGGCTCACAGCACTGAGACCTAGCTCGGCGCGGGACCCTGGAGGAGGGGGTCGTTCTCCAAACCCGGCCTCACGTTGTGTTCTCAGGTCTTACACGGAATGAAAAGAATAGGGTGTGTCGGTCACTTCGCAGGAAACTTTTCGTTGTTTCCTTATTTCCTTCCCGCCCATGGACAAGTTGAGCAGCTTCTGGGCCTTACATCCAGGAGGTTTCAGACCAGAGTATGGACTCTGGGTCTTCTGGAGGATCATCTCACCCCATCCCCACCCCTACCCTGTCTTCCTCAGGGGAAGGTGGACTCGTCCTTCCGAACCCCCTTGTGTGAACCAGGAGTCTTCTTCCCCTGCCAAAGTGAAACGCGTCCCTATCGACTTTTCTAGATTTTGTGTTTGCGTTTTAAAGAAACTTAGCAATACGAACAAAGATATTTTGGCTACTTCTGGCAGGGTCTGAGGGTTTAAAGGGACATCTTAGCACGTGGAAGGGATGACTCGGATTCCTCCGGCCTCCGTGAAGCCACCGGGGACAGCTCAGCAGAAAGGAAGGTCGTCTGCTGCCAACATGCAAGACACGGATCGGTTTTTTGTCGTTTTGTTTTCTTTTCCTTTTTGGCTCAGCTCTGAGAGCATTACAGAGCTATCCTTTCCCGCCTCTCGACCCTCTTCCCCTCCCCCTCTTCTTTCTGGTGCAAGCAATTAGGGTGAAGAAATCAGTGCCAGGCTCCTGCCTCTGAAGAGAAAGGAATTGCTTCGGGAATTGAGTCCTGACACCTGTCTCTGTCCTGGATGGCGAGAGGGGATACGGGGTCAAAACGCCTGGGGGAAGAGGCCGGGCTGACCGGGAGGAGGGGACCCTCCCTAGGAGAGCATTTCTTTGGCCTCCAGCTTCACACGGGTTATTAACACGCGGGTTATTAACACGGGGGTTTCCTCTTTTTAGTCCCCTCCACCCACCCAAGACCAGGACCTGGGCTGGAAGCAGAAGAGCAACACTGACAAGCCGTTCATTAATTTGCATTTATTTTCGGGAAATAATGTAGATAAAGGGGGCGGAAGGGGACTGCCTTACATTTCAACAAGTAATTTGCGATCTTCACATCGGACAAATCAAATTTACAAATTACTTTCCCACCTACTGGACGAAAAGGCCAAAGCCAAAACTGATATACAGGCGTGGGTTCTCCGCAGATTTCGGAGAATGAAGGTGCACTAAAAACTCACTAGACAAAACAGGGTTGTTTAAAGAGAGAGAAGCCGACAGAGGAATTGGAACCGGGGTTTGGGGCCTGGGTTTGTTTGTTTTTCCATAATGCTGTATTTTTATTTTTTGTTTTCTTTTGGTTTTGATCTCTTAATTGGAACTGCGACCCTGTGCTTAGACCTGGTGAAGGGCTCAGTCCTGCGCCCCGGCCCAGACTAGCCCCCTCCCCTGTACCCTGACTTGGCTCTTGCCTTCACACTCCCAGACCCTCCTGATCCTCCGCGCGCAGCTTCCTGAAACCAAACGATTCTCTTTAATAAATACACAGAGGGAGAAGGTGTGAGAGGGCAGGGAAGCTTCGCAACAACTGAAAAAGTAAAAGCGCCATCGTTTGAGGAAGAGAGGAAAGGGGACAGAGGGAAAATATTTTTTGTTTTTGTTATATATATATGTGTATATATATATATGCTGTATATATCTTAAAGTTCTATTTCTTGGGCTCTAAGACGAGATATGCTCAGTTCAACCAACAGCAACTAAAAAGTTTAAGTGGTCCCTGGAACGGACCTGACTATATACAGCATTCCCGCCGAAGCGGAAGCCTGAGCCAGTTCTACGCAGGGCGGGGCTGTGCGCGAGAGGCTATGGGTGCGCTCCTCCCTCTGGGCCTCGTCCCAGCGCATCCGGCTGGGGAGGAGGAAACGCCGGGAAGCTCTGGTCTGCAGGCGGGGAGCGGGGCTTAGGGCAGCTGAAGGGGCGGCAGTCTGCACGCGAGAAACGCTTAGTGGTTGTTCTGATTTGGAGTAGAGCATGGGTGCACTCCAACAGGCAGACACATGCCAGTTAGTGACTCCAGTGTCCAGAAAGAATAAATTAAAGTGTAGGGCTCAAACAGCAAGTCAGAGCGAAGAGCCTCCGAAGGCTGCAAGCGCAAAACTGTCCAGAAAGACTAGAAGATGGTGACTTAGGAGTTCGTTAGGGGTTGAGGAGGGGAGCACACAGCTCGCCCGTATAGAATTTGTGGGCCAAGCCGAAGCACCGCTCCCCTCATCCAAGGGGTGGGCAGGGTTTGCACATCCCCCAAGCAAGTGGCACAAAGATGAGGGCGGCAGTGCAGCAATGGGCATCTTTTGGGAGCATGAAATTTCGGGTCTGGAAAAGCCGAGGCAAAGGCGGGCAGTGCAGCAGCAGCAGCAGCAACAACTGGACGGGGACCACGGAGGGCGCAGGTAGTTGCGTTTCTTCTTCTCTTCCTCCCACTCCTGGGCTCACAAGACCTGAAACCTCCATGAGGCTTGGTCCTTATAGTCTAGACAGTCAGGCGAGTTGAAGTTGAGTTTCCAAGCGGAGGAAGCGGCGGCGGCGCCAGGCTCCTTGTAATCCAAGCAGTCGGCAGAGTTGAAGGCGAGCCCCGAGCCGCCGTAGCCCTGGTGATGGTGGTGGTGATGGTGGTGGTGGTGGCCTGAGGACTGGCTCAACGGGTGGTGCGCGTGGGGATGGTGGTGATGGTGGCTCGCCATGGAGGAGGGTGCCATAGGGCTGAGCTGGTGCGGGTGGTGGTGCGAGTGCATGGGCGCTAGATATGAGCTGCAGTCCACGCCGCCAAAGTAGGAAGAGGAGGGCGCGGGGTAGCCCTGGCCATAGCTGCCGCCCTGGCCATAGGACATGGGATAGGAGGCTGCGGCAGAGGCGGCGCCTGCGGCTACCGAGCGCTGCATACACGATGCGTTGCTAGGCGCGGCCAAAGGCTCGGGCACCGACACGGAAGCGGGCGCTGAGCCGGGCGAGATGGAAGCCGGACTCCAGATGGACGAGGCAGCCGGCGTACTCAACGACGACGGGACTGCCACCGCCGGGTTTCCGCCCAGGCCTGCAGCCGCTGCAGCCGCCGGGTTGGCAGAGGCGCTCGATGCGGAGCTGGAGGACGAGGCGGAACTGGACACAGCGGGCGGCGTGAACTGGCCGCTGCTTTCGGAGCCCGAGCTCTCCCGCACCGGGGACGACTTCTTCTTGGCTGGGCGGCTCTTCGTCCCGCTCCCGCTCTGCTGCTGCTGGCGGCATTTGGCGCGGCGGTTCTTGAACCAGACCTGCAGCGGGCCGGGTGGGGGAGAGCGTGTCAGGGGGAGAGTAGAGCTTGCCACTCCCCCGCCCCTTGGACCAACACCCGGCCTAGGATCCGCATCCCTCTCCTATCGACGCCTCCTCCCCTCCCCATCTCCGACCCGGCCAGACCCTGCATTCCCTGCGAGCCTCCACCCTCCCCCATCCTTCTGCTCAAAGACCCTCCTCTGGCAGAGTAGGGATGTGCACTCCCCCCCCACGCCCAGCGCAACTCTGCCGGAGGGCGGAACATTTGTGTCTGTCCAGCCAGAAGTTCAGCCATCTCTAAACTGATGCTGTTGGCTGCTTCCCAACAGACCTATGTATGTTTGGAGGCCCTGTCTTCTATGAATAGAGCTCAGTAAACTGCGGAGAGGCACAGAGCAGGCCGCGGAGTGGGGGACAGTCCCCGAGTTTGAGGCTGGAGCCCCTCCGCCCCTGCAGGTCTGGTGCTGGGCAGGGCGAGAATTTGGATGGGAGCAGGAGCAAGGCCAGGAGGCTGAACAGAGGCCGTACTCGGGGGACTAGGGAAGGAAGCCTGGGCAGAATTTCGTTGGACTTCTTGGCTCCAAGTGGGGAACCAAATAGGACAGTCATAAAGTTCTCACTCCTCTTGGAAGGCCCCGGTACAAGACATGGCATTCCTGTTCTCTCGAGCCTCTGGGGGGAAAAAGGCAAGATAAAAGGCCTTTGAGGAGAGTTCTGAGTTATAATCCGAACAGTATTTTCGGGTCCCTTTCATCGCAAAAACAGGAACAGCAAAGCTGGTAGCCAGGTTTTGCGTTCAGCATCCTCTCCGGGCAAAGGAAATGTCTAATCAAACTGGCGCCACCCGTGGGGCGCACTCCCAGACAGGGCACCAGGCTCTGGCCAAGCCCCACTCTTCCATTTCCAGGATCCCCGGGATACAAGGCAAGGACGGAGGAAGAATTCAGGACCCGGAAGGAAACTGCCAAGTCCTGGGGCGGCCAAAGAGGCAGGGGCAAGTGTCGGGCTCTCAGGGCACGTTACCTTCGGGAGCCTCGCTTGTCCTCCGGCAATCCTAAAAAGGACTTTGGATAGCAAAGGCGCCCCGGGGCCAAGGGCGGAATCCAGGGCTCTAAGCTAGCTCCTCTAACTTTGGCCCCTCTGCCAGGCCCGGCCCAGCGCTAGGGGGAGTCTGAGAGGGGCTACCCAGCCTGTAAGCCCGCCCCCACACCAGACCCCCCTTCCCAGGCCCTCTCCAACCAGCCCCAGCACCCCACCCCCGACCCTGAAGTCCCGCGAGCGCGCGCACCTGGACTCTGGACTCTGGCAGGTTGATCTTGAGCGCCACCTCCTCGCGCATGAAGATGTCAGGGTAGCGAGTCTTGGCGAAGAGCGCCTCGAGCACGTCCAGCTGAGAGCGCGTAAAGGTGGTGCGCTCCCGTCGCTGCTTCCGCGGGGTGGCTGAGGGGAAACGCGGGGGCGCGTCGGGTCAGTGGTGGCCACGCAGACTCGCGCTAGAGGACGCGGACCGGCCCCTGGCAGGCCCTGAACCAGGCCGTTGCAAAAGAAAGCCGAGCTCCGAGCAAAAAAACAACTCCCCAGGGAGGCCGAGGCTGACAGCCACAGGTGGGAGAAACTGCATGTGTGAGCGACTAGGAGCCAGTGTCTCTGGCACTCCAGGGCTGCCCCCTTCCCTGCCTCTCAGAGGTTAAGAAAGGAAGAGGAGTTATGCAATCTTTCTTCCTTCACTTCCCCCCTCCCAACACTCTCCCTGGCTGGAAGGTGGGGAAGGGGTGTGCAGAAGCACGTCCTGGAAAACACTTTCCGAGGGAAAAAATGGGGGTGAAGGAGTGGAACCTAGAAAAGACAGCCAGGATTCGGCTCAAGTCTTCCACATCAACAGTGCAAAAGTTGGTGCAGGCCACACGTCTAGAGGACAGTTTAATTAGGGAGGGAGAATCCCCCCTCCTCAGCTCAGCCAGTCGCTTTGCATAAGGCAAGCTGGGCCCTTCCTCTAAGGGCCTAGCGAGTGTCCATATTCCTCGTTCAATGTTGGGGGGAAAGGCATAGATCCTCTCTCTCTCTCTCTCTCTCTCTCTCTCTCTCTCTCACACACACACACACACACACACACACACACACACCACCCATGAGAAATCGAATCCGTGGGTAAATGCGCCCTGTGCTGGCAGTGGGAGCACAACAGGAGACAAGGTGCCGGTGTGGCCGGGCAAGGAAGGCTCACGTCTCAAGTTTTCGCCGCCCCGGCCGTCCTCACCGACCCGCGATTCTGCCCTGCGAGCCTGCAGCGTGCCCTGCACCATAAGCAGACTAGGCAACCGGTTCCCTGGGCCGATCCACGACAAAGTTTGTGCTTAAACCCGAGAGGCTGGGGATCCCCAAGACTTGCAGGGGCCGGGGGCGGGGGCCGGTGCTCACCCGGATAGCCCACGGAGGGGTGTAGGAGGTCCATAGCCGGCCCGGCTAGGCCCAGCCCGTTCATGCCGTATGGGGGTTGTTTGAGGTAAGACATCATGCTAACAGCTGGGTGGAGGCGCCCCGAAGGATCCAGGGGGCCGGGGCCGGGCGCAGTGCGGGGCTCCCACTGCGCAGTCCTTCAAGCTCTGTTGCGTCTGGGGGCCCGGCCTATGGAGACATGAGACACACGGAAACCGTCATTCCGAGCCATCACGGCTGCCTGGTCTTGTCCGAGGCAAGGAGTCACAGGATGCGGAGGGGACGCCGGTTATGGAACTGTACAGGGCGGTCAACTCGGCTCTGTAAGGCCTTAGCCCAAAGACCACAGCTTCTTTGAAAAGTAAAATAGCTGGATCATGATCACCTCTTTTCGGGCTTGGAATGGGCCAGACACTCATAGGGCGACACTAGGAGTGAGGAGAGGTTAAAATCAGGGCCAAGCTTGGGAGGTCAGAGCCTGAACCGCAGAGTCTGCTAGGTCCCAAGACTAGGCAAAATTCTGGTCGGGTGGGAACGGGCCTCACACTGCACAAGAAAACATTTGCTCGGCCCCCAGGCGGCAGGAGACCCAGAGCATGAGGCGTTGTTTCGTTTTGTTTCAAACGTTTTTGAAAGTGGGACGTACAGGTAGATTCCGGAGAGCCCAGGTGAGGCACTGCGGAGGGCTAGCGGCACCTGAGCCTCTCCGGGACGCATTGCCCACCTGGGAGAGTGCGACCTGCCAAAGTCTCCTCGGCTGGGTCCCGGCCCTAGAGCCGACAGCCGCCCTTCCAGTTGACTTCTCTGTGCCCAGCCGCTGAAAGACTGCTTACCCGGAATCCCACCCACACCTCGACCACAGTTTCGAGCCCAGGTCCCGCAAAGGCGACCAGAAAGCGTCACTGTACAGGTGGCGGTTCTAAGACGCCGCCCGAGGTCACCGGCGCCTCGCCACAGCCGCAGGCCGTTTTTCGTCAACGCAAGCCGGTCCTGGCTGCGGACAATGGGGTCCCGGCTGGGGTTGAAAGGTGACCTGCCCAGCGCCCCAAGGGTCTGGCGGATTTGGGAGGCCTGAGTGCAGCAGGTCCGGTGCGCTCCCCGCCTATCCTACTAGCTGAACCCGCGGCCGCAGGACCCGATCGAGACTAGAGAACTAGGCCTCTGAGGCGTAGCTCGCTCTGACCCGGGCTGGAAGGTCGACGCCTGGCTTCCCCAGCTGCCCCAAAACTGAGGCGCTACAATCAGGAGTCAGGAAGTGGCGCTGGGGGTGTGGGACTGAGACCCCAGAGGACCTGTCGCTTTACCCCGCTTCAAGGAACTCAAAGCAGACCTGGGACCCGGGCTAGAGAGTTTAGGGAAAGAAAGAAGTTACAGCTAAAGAAGTCTCCCGCTCCCATCCCCATGGGACCTGGGCCGGGAGAACCTAGTTTGCAGGGAAGGCGACAGAAGGGAAAGAGCCTGGGCTCTGGGGCCGAAGGAGAATGGGACTCAGCCGCGGCGACTCTTCAAGGCTGCTGCGTGAGTTTTCAAAGACTTTCTTCAAACTTAGCACTTCAGCTCGGTTACTTTGGAGGAGGCGGGGGAGGGGCGCGGGGCCGCAGCAGAGATCCGGGGTCCTCAGCGCAGCAAGAGGGGAGCCAGGTCGCCCCCCAGCCCCGCCCACGTGCCGGGGACCTGGGAAGCGGGGACCCGTTTGAGGACGGGGAGGCAAGAGCAACCGACGCATTCCCAGAGTCCCGGGCGGCTCCCGGCTTTCTCCTTACCTGCCCTCAGCTGCCGGGGCCGCTCACCATCTACCTCGCGCCCTCACACAGACCTTCCGGGCAGCCAACCTGCAAAACAGAGCAGCACAGGAATTACCCGCCGGGTTGGGCGGTTGGTCCAGGACCCCCAGATTTCTTTCTTTCCCCAACTTCCCTCCTCCCTTTCTCTTTCTTTCCAGTGGCTTTGTGCGTGTCCCTCCAGGTTTCACTTTATTGCACACACACACTTTGTTTGCAAAGCCCTACACGCTCCCGAGACACTGCCTCGCCCGGGACCGCGCCGAGGGGCCGCAAGGAGGAGGGTGGGGGTGAGAGGGGCAGAGCTGGGAGGTGGCTCGAGGTTGCCGTGGCACTCCGTGCAGCGTGGAGGCGGTGGGGGCTGGGGAAGCCCCGCAGAGGCACTTCGCAAACTAAATAAATCAAGCGATTTACCTTGTCGGAGTGGCTTGTCTGGCCGGGTTGTTTAGGTGATTGGAAATGTAGCCTGATGAAGATTGATCACCTTTCTAATGCCCTCCCCGGGTATGTGAACGCGAGGTGAGTGCGTAACCGGGCTAGGCTGCCAATCCCTGGCCCCGCGCGGGCTGAGTGACAGGGAGCCGGGCAATGGCAGCACGAGCCGGGGGTTACCTCCGCGCACCCCCGCCCTCCCCCGCCCCCTGCACCCCGCCCTCACCGCCCGCCCGCCCCGCCCCGGTCGCGCGCTAACTCCGGGGCTTGACTGGCGGCAAACGCGGCGCAGAGCGACGCGAGGAAGACGAGCGCAGCGCGGGAGCCCAGGCCGTGGAGGGGGACGCCGGTCCCGAGGCCGCCCCGGGGCTCCCCGCCCTTCTCTCGCCCTTTTGGCGCCCTGGAGGGAGTGGCAGAAGGAGGCGAGGTGCTGGAGAACCGGTTCTCTCGCTCTCCCGCGCGCCACCCAGCTCGGCGGCCCGGTGGGCGCGAGGACCCGGGAGCCGCGGGCTGGAGGGGAGCGGGCCCCCGGCCCCTCTCCCAGCGCCGCGGGCCCCAGCGTCTTCATTCACCGCGCCACCACCCGCAGAGGGACGCCGCGGGCGGCTCGTGCTGGCACAGGCTACTTTGCCGAGCGCGGGAGCAGCTCCCAGTGCGCAGATCCCGCCTCGGAGCCTCAGGACTCCCGCGCCCGCAAGCAGCACCCGCAGGGGAGGCACGGCCACTTACCTGCTCTTCGGCGTCTCCTGGGGTTCCCAGTCCCCACGAAAGGTGTTTGAAAATCCTAAACGCTTCTTTTGAAATGTTGGAGCCCAGAGTCCCCTCTCCCTTACACATACACTCTACTTCTGAATCGAAAGGTTTGGATAGGAAACTTTCTCTTTCACACTGTCTCCTTCCCGTTCTCCTTTTACAAGGGACAATTTGGTGGAAAACGTGGCCACAGACCCCTGCCCTCAATTTTTTTCCCACATGCCGCAGGAGCCTCCTTGAAGCGATCTCCCCGGATCGTTCGTACTGGCGAAGCCCATTTCCCAGTCGAACAAACTTCTCAAACACGTCTACCTGGGTGGACTTGTCAAAGCGAGAGAAAAAAAAAAAGTGTTTTCGCCCCAACACTGAGTAAGGCAATTCTTTTAAATGGCACCTCCTCCTGAATATTAGGCACTTTACTCCCTTTCGAGGAATTCCTACCGCTTCTTCCTAATCCCCCCTCCCCTCCACCTCAACAGGCGGAGTGAAAAGTTTGAACAGGAGTAAGTGTGAGGGCGAGTCAAGGAGCCACCGGGCGCTTCGCGGTGGGGAGCGCGGGCGCTGCGGGGTCGCAGGGTCGGGCACCGAGAGCGGACCAGGCGCGGGGCGAGGAGGTGGAGGAGAAGGAAGGGGGAGCCCGCTGAGTGAAAAGGGGCCGCGGCCGCCGCTCTTCAAAGTGCTTCCCCCTCCCCCAAGCGACACTTTCCTTTGGAGTCCGAATAAAATACGGTAACAGAATATGATGGAGGGCACACTGTTTCCTTAACTGCTTCTCAAAGAACCCGGGAGATCTTCTTAGGACCTTTAATAAGGCTTTGGTCGGTCCTTTTGTTGATCTCTCAAAATCAACTCCTTCTAATTGAAGTTGGAGCTGAAAGCGAGCTAATGTTCAAAGAAAGTGGCCGCCAGACTAACGAAATTACATTTTTTTTTTTTTTGGACGATGAGGGAACATCTAATCAAAGGGGCAAAAGAGGAGGGGTGGGAGTGGGGAAGTATGAAGGAGAAAAGGTTTTACAAGATCCTTCTCTGGTTCACAAAAGTCGGCGACACGGGCGCTTCTCTCCAGAACAAAGACACCGCGGCCCATTCACAAAAGGGAGAGAAAGAGAGAGAGAAAACAATAAAAGAACGGAAGAAAAGGAAAAACATGAACAAGAAAAAGACTTAACAGGAAAAGAAACTGCGCAGAGCGCAGCGCTGACCCGAGCGGGGACACACCTTTGGCTCGCGCAGGCCCCCGCAGGGAATAGTCCGCGAGGCCCAGGACTCCGAGCCCCCGAAATGTGCAGAGATTTAAGGAAAACAACGAAATACACCCCCGCTTTCAGTTCTGGGGAAAGGCGCGGGCTGGAGCGCACTAGTGTGATGGGGAAGGGTATGCCGGCGCCGTGGGGCGAGCTTCGGCGGCACTGCGTCCCTAGCCCGGCGGTACCCCGGCCGGGGCCTGCGCGTTGTGTGCCTGGGTTTGCCCTCCCAGGCCTGGGTGCGTGCCCTGTCCCACTCCCGCAAACTCTCGCACTCCCGCCTCCTCCCGGCCCCGTTTGGCCTGCAGCTGCGGCGCTCGGCCGAGGTCCGGCGCGGCGAGGTGGGGCGGCAGTGCGCGCTGGAATGTGCTCAGGCGGTCCCCAGGGCCCGCCAAGCGGGAGCCGGGCGCTCTCGGTTCCAGATGCTGCCGCGGTCTCGGGGAAGTTGGGAGGTATCAAGTAGCACGATTTTTTTCCCCCCTAATGAGAGTATTTATCTAATCCCAAATTGCAGGCGAATTTTTTTAATGCTCAACCCATAAAACCCCGGGATTAAGAGAAGAAAAAGAGAGAAGAGGGGAGAGGGAGGAGAGTGGAGACGGGGGAGACTGAGATGAAAGTTTCTTGTATGTGGCGTAAAGGACTGAGGCGGCCGCTGCTAGGCAAATATCCAGGTGGGAGACGCTGGGCCAGAAGCCTCGACCGTTCCAGCAACGGCCGCAGCTCAGGGAGGGGAAGAGGGGGCCTCGCCCGGTGAGGGCCTGTGGACTCAGCTCGAGGGCCCCGGGCCGGGGAGGGGGCGTGGGAGCTGGGCCCTGGCTTTAGCATCCAGGTGACCTCGAGGCCGGGCCAGACTCTGGAGGACACTCGGGGCAGGGGGAGGGGTTTGGCTCCGGGGTCCTGGGATCCTGGCCAGGGGCGGAAGTTCTGCACCGGCCCGCGGGCTGTGCCCAAGCCAGCCCGCTGCCAACACTCCTCCTCCTCGGCGACCCCCGGGCCCACAGCTTCTTTTGCCGCCGCGCGGGCTTTCGGATTGCCGGCCTCTAGGCGTGCTGGGCTCGCGCCTGCGCCCGGAAGGCAGCCTCTGGGCACCACGCGACGAAATCCGGATGCGGCGCCCTCGCCGCGGGCCTGACCCCGATGGTCCCCGGGGGCCGCGCTCCGCCGCCGCTGCGGGGCGTGCGGGCGCCACAGAGCAGCCCAATGGAAACCCCGCGAGGCTCGGGACTGAGGCAGGAGGGGCAGGGAGACGGGCAGCAAATCTGGGGCTAGCGAAGGATTGTCACTTGGCAGGTCGCGAGCGGCTTGGGGGAGCCGCCTCTCTGCGAGGCTCCGCGAGAGGGAAGGTTCCCCGAATCCGAATCCTGCGTAAATGGAGTGGGTGCCGCCGGTCACCCAAGCCCCAGGCTGCTCCGGGCTGATGGTTTTCGTCTGCCGGTTTCCCTGGGGTTAGGGCCGGTTTCTGAGAGCTTCCCCCAGGGAGCGGTAGCTCCCTCTGCTCTCCTGCTCTAATAAAGAGGGCAAATACCCGATTTCATTTAGTTCTGATAACTTTTCAATAACTTCTTAAAATCCTTGTCGTGAAGAAATTCTACCGTAGTAAGGTTTTATCATTTTGAAAGACTGGCGGCTGCACAGTTTTCAAAAGGAATTTGTGTGTGTGTTGGTATAAATATTTGTCTGTATATGTACATATATGTATGTGTATATATGTATGTATGATCTAGGCTAACGTATAAATGCTAGTGGACTGTTTTCTCTGTCTCCAGACTTGTTGAACGAGCTTTCTTTGTTTCAAGACACCTCTGTAGAGGAGTGATGGAAACTACCATAAAATCGCCAGTTTTTTCTGTAGCTTAGAACTTCTGGTTGAAAGTTCCCTTTCCCTCATCTCATACACACACACCTGCACACACTTACCCTCCTCCTCCCCTCCAACAATAACCCTCTTCCTTTCACTTCGGCATCTACAGTCTTGCCGGTTATCAGAAGTCATAGTTCTTCCTCATATGAGTGCAAAATTATAACAATGGAAAATTACATTTTTTTCAGTGCTGTGGAATCACAAATTTCCTCAAATCGTTAAGAGATGACCCTCTAAAAGATGATAGTTTACACTGCTTAAGAAAATACGACTAATTGCTTTTCAATTCACATTCGTGTGTCAGCAGGGCCCCTCTGGGGTGGTGTAAACTTATTCAGCTCCAAATACAGCCCAGTATCCTGCCCTGCATTCAAGAGGACCATTTTTCCACATGAAAAGTCTTATGAATACAAAAACTTCTCCTCAAGTTTTCATTGCAAAGAAGTAGCAGCAGTATTTAAGGTAAGAAAGTTTCTGCTTTTATTGAAAATTTATATATGACTCAGTATTGTAATAAATAAACAGATAACCATTTTCACAAAAAAATGACAGTGCTATGCTAGAGAAGAAAATATTAATTGGAGGATTTACTCATAATGGCAAGACAGACTTTTATCAATACAGAATAAATATTAACACCATTCTTGAGCCAATTTTGAGACCCAACAAAATGTAGGAACCAAGCTAGATGTAATAAATAATTATCCAGAGAAAAAGATGGCGCATTCTCAAATGATAAGACTGTCTTTGTAAAGTGATGCATGTCAATTAGTCCCATCCTTACAGCTCACTTCAAATCACAGGACTTGTTTCAGGCTACGTTAAAGGGCCATCCTCCGAAGAAAGCAGAGAAGTACCCTATTATCTTCATAGTGAAACGCAAAACAACTGCAGAAAATCCCACTGGTAAATAGAACACAGTTTAATAAGTAAATTGAAGATGATCTAACTATAAAATTTAGGTAACAGACTCAGTGTTACATATGGCAGGACTGGAAAAAAATCATTCATGACATTTTCCTTATCCCTCCCTCTTAAGCCCCCTCCCACCCCTCATTATGCTATTAACAATAACAACAACAACAAAAATGTTTTAAAATTTTCCTCCATCAAAAAATGAGGGAAAATAATGAGGGAAGAGTTTTCTTTTCTTTCTTATTTGAACAGTTTCTTGAACACTCCTAATACCAATCACTCACAAGATGTCTGTGCAATCTATTTTACATGATTTCAAGGAAATGATTAACTCACACACACACACAATCCTTAAACAAAGCTATTTCGGAGTTCTGTACATTGTCTGGAAAAAAGGGAGGAAAAGAGGTGGTGGTAGTGGTAAAGAAGGACAATCCAGCCAAACAAAAGGTTAAAAGTTTTAAATCAACAACGAGAATGACTTTTTCTGGTCTGGGGACCCAAGACTAATAAAATGTTGGTCAAGATTCTGGTCTGGCTTCTATTGAAGAACACATTTCTCTTCTTTCTTGGCCATCTTGCCTTTGTTTTGCTCCAGAGTTCGCTCCAAATGCTCGTCTTCTTCTTCGGCCCTGGAAGTCAAACAGGAAACCAAATTATTTTTCTTCTTGTAGCGCAGAGCGGCACTCTCCTCTCGCCCCGCATTCCGAGCCCCAGAGGGAACGGGGTTCGCGGGGCCAGCAGGAGGCTGCCCCGGCCCACCCGGGACCTCTGGACTGAACTTTCCGAAAACTTCTCGGCCCCTCAGCAGGCGGCAGAGCCTCGACCTCGACCCCACCGCCCACTTACTGCTTCTCCTGCGCGTCCAGGTCCCTGACGAGCGCGTCGCGCTTGTCCACTAGGGCCACCAGCTCATCCAGCAGGAGCTGCTCGCGTCGCTTCTGGGCCTCGGTCTTCTGCCAGTCTGCAGGGGACGGGAGGCTCCTTACCCACCCGGTCCCCCACCCCACCCTGCCCTCCCCTTCCCGCCTTTTCCAGTCCCCTTTTATTTCTCTGCAAACCATATTACAGAGCCACTAGCTAGTGTTTCACGGAGAGTTTGGCCGTCGTGGTGAGGATTTCGCCCCTAAAACCCTACTTTCTAAGTATTTTCCGTAGATGGAGACGGCTACGGGCTGGGCTGGAACCTGCAAGAGACCAGGTGTGCGCCGGTGGCCAGCGGAGGTGCGCACCTGATGTCAGCCAAAGTGGGGGAGGGAGAGCTGGAGGCCCAGAAGAGGTCGGCCCGAGCGGTGAGGGGGGAATGTGGGTGAATGAGGAGGCGGGAAGCAGAGACGGGCGATAAAATCACCCTGAAAAGGCTAGAGAATCTGCCTGAGAACCTATCCTCCTCCCCCACCCCCATGCTCACCCCATACAGCCCATTCTTCGCTAATTTCCTCTTCGCTCTATTTTAGCAGTTGGATGTATCTCACACTGGGCGCCATATGCTTCACAATAACTTTAAAAGTAGTGAATCGGCTAATTAGCATTTTTCTTTGAAGTAAAAAATAAATTTGCTCTGCAACATTACACTGCAGCTCTCGATCGCATCACAGCCAGTTTTCTTTTGGAGAGGTTTGCTGCGTGGTTTCAAATCAAAGCACTTTTGCAAAGGAAAAATTACATACTTCTTTTTGAAACCCCGGTTGGAAAATCCGATGGGCAGTGCTCCTTCCATGGGAAGGGGCAGTTTTTTGAAGGTTTTAGGCCCCCATAATATATTTCCTAATCATTGCTGGTCTGATAATTTCCTTAAGATGAGCAGCAGTTTCGTTTAATAAAAACAGGACCAAATCGAACATTTAAAGCACTTTTGAAACCAAAGCCAACTGCTCTCTGGCCAGACTGTAAGGGCTTGTAGCTGTCAATCAACCCCCAGTCTACCCCGCCTCCCTCATTAGGAAGGTAAACAATGAAAAGAAGAAGTAGATGATGAGGCAGATAGCCGAACAAATGAGGACCTAGAGGGAAACAGGACACCAGCTTAAAAAAAAAAAATACCCTGGCCACTGACTCATGTAGCCCCCTCCCCCAGCAAATGCACTTTCCAAAAAACAGAGAGGAGTGCAATCCTTTCTGGTTTCTCTCTTCTCTCTCCATTGCCCTGGGCAATCATGTTAAAACTCACATGGCTGGTGCTTATTCAGATAAACCCAACAATGCACACCGCTGGTTACCATGTGAATCTTCACAAACCACACAAGAATGTGCTGGTTCAAATCCCCCCGACCCCCTCCAAAGCAAAATTTATTCAAGACAGCAAACTGCTCAGCAGCTTTATGAAAGCAAATGGAGCTAGAGGGAATTCTATCTTGTATTTACAAATTAAAAATTAGATGCATCATCATGCAATAAAGGTTAGAATAGCAGCAAAAAGCTAGAATAATTTATTCTATTTTATCACTATTCCTTTCATTACAAGCTCGAATACATACACACATATATATTAAACATGCCATATATTAATTACCCACATTCGATACAAAACATAACAAATAAGTACATTAAATAATTGGTCACATTACATTCTTATTTAAAAAGAAGTGAAGTATTCTATTGCATAGAGAGGAATAAAGAAACTATTGCTATGGAAAGTTTTTTTCTTAATGTAAGAATTTAAAAAATAATAATGAAACAGCAAAATTGGAGAAAAGCCATATCTATCACAATTTTACTCCTTGGATTTAAATGCAACTGAGGTCAGGAATGCTGGACAATTTTCTAATCTGGTTCTTGTTCTTAATCAGTTTCATTCTACACAGCAGATAAATTAATAGACTCTCCAGGTTGGAAAGATCTTAAAGGTCATCTAGTCTAATTTCAGGTAACTGTAGTTCTAGAAATATTAACTCAGAGAAAAACCTGCTAAATTTGTAAAAGATTTGTAACTAAATTTTATAATTATTAAGATTACCAATTTTGATGAATATGGATTTTTCCATTTCTAACCTCAAGAAATCATTCTGATTATAAGCTTAATTTATAATTCTTTACTTCCAAAACATTTTGATAAGAGCTTTACTAATGGGAAATAAAATTTCTCCACTGTAAACTTAAAAAATATAATTAAGTTGAAAATTACAAAATTTTTTAAAGAAAAAATAAATTTTAATGACACATAATCTTCTTGATTAAATTATTCCTTCCCTATACTTGACCAGTCACTTTTAAGGTTTTAATTAATAATTAGAAATATCAAGATTTCTTTAATTTTTTAAAAAATAAGGTTTTAACAATATGGATAAGAGAGGAAACAATTTTATATTTTTAATCCCTTAAGTATTGAAAAATTTAAAAAATCTTAACCTTTTCCTAGCTCAATAGTGACATTTCACATAACTGTAACAAAAACATTTTTAAGTTATGAATATTTAGGTAATTTTCATCATCTCACAAATTTAACTGACATTAGAATTTTAAATGTTTCAGCATAAATTTATAGGATTTTTCATATTAAATTTGTCATTACTACATTAATAACTATCTACAAAGAATTAGTCAATGTGGAGAAAATAGCTATGCGCAGTGAGTAGATTTTACACTAGCAAAACTACTTTTACTTTGAATTTGCTTTCTCACAGGAGTAACTTTATACACATTCACACACATATTTGAATGCTAATTTGGGTAATTAAGTAAACTATTTTGATGATTTAAAAAAATTTGATAACACCTTTATAACAGATCAAGATTCACATTTGTATGTTCAAGGTCTACATTTAAAAATTAAAAAATCCCTCTTTAAATAGCTTCACCTAGATGTAATGTCATGTTTTAAAAGCCTGAATGTAAGTTTATGTGTTACTTGTTATACATTTTAAGAAAGGATTATTCACCTATAACAGCTAGCTAGATGCACTGACTTTGGCTTGGACAGACTACAATGTGGGTTCTGATTAATTTAAAGATTCCAGTGTACTTTTGCTACAAAAGCCATATCCTCTCACAACAAATAGGATTAAGTTTTGATGCTGCATTTGAGCCAAAGTGTTAAAATAAAGAGATTCTGTTTATGTCTATCTGCACTGAGCTGTTTTGTTAATCTAAAAAACTCTTTTTTTATATATAGGGCCAATTATTCATTCCCTGATTCAGTTTATTTGCTGAAGTTGATAATTACCTTGGAAAAAAGGCAAAAGAAATACCTATAAACACTTTAATAGAAAGGACCTAAAGTTCTTGTAGTAAACCTTCAACCTTGCCACTATAAATAAGCCTGGCACTTTGATGAAAATTAACACTAGTCTTGTAAAGAGCACATTGGGGGATTGCAGTCAAGTCTTATCTTTAGTTCCAGTCAACTAGCAATCCTGAAAGAGTTTGCATCATCATCAGAGCAGGCCATTTGATAGGATTCTACCGCTGTACCTAATCAATCTATGGAAGACTGTGGCTGTGCTGTGTAACAAAGCTAAAATAGATTTACAAATGGGGTTTTAGGGGATAAGCTCCTCCACAGGATTACATATTGATTTTAAATATAAAAAGCTTATCATATAAGCCAT
Source organism: Balaenoptera physalus (assembly GCF_965194825.1). Classification (NCBI taxonomy): domain Eukaryota; kingdom Metazoa; phylum Chordata; class Mammalia; order Artiodactyla; family Balaenopteridae; genus Balaenoptera; species Balaenoptera physalus. The sequence goes on from NC_138894.1 coordinate 44,667,351, forward strand.
AACTACAAAAATAGTGAACCTATGCATAAATCCCTTTAGAAGAGCACCCACTTCAAACTCTAAGCCAAGAATAAATCAAGATGTACAAAATCCTAGAGAAGATCCATTTCTTGTGCAGAAAATGAACACACCACTTTCCAAAAGCCCACCCCAATGTGTGCAGAAATGAATTTATCTTTCCTGAGGGGGCATTAAATAATCTGGAACAAAAAAACTATAGGGAAAGTATCTGAAAGATGTTTGTTAGCTTAAGGGATCCTACAACTTAGCTCAGTAGAGTGAAACTCCTGCAATGAAAACACCTCAGGGGGAAGAAAAAGGCCAAAGTTATTATGGATTCTCAGAAGAATGGATATATTGAATGTTATTATTATTATTATTTTGCTCTCAAACTAAGTTGTTAATACTTCTTTCACTGGGCTATGACTATTAATATTCTGTGCTTTTCTCATAGTTAATGGTTTCAGTAGCAGATTATTCAAAAATATTTTAGTTTATTTATTATGAAAACCATCTTATGGCTACTAAGTAGAAGAGATGGGAAAGAAAAGAGGAAGGGACTTTAAAACAAAGGAAAGCAAAACAAAACCAATTAGTGTTGCCTGTTCATGTGTTTTTCTGTGGTGTTTTAACACTCTGAAAGACTACTAAATGTGTGTCTATTCTAAGGGCTGGCTCAGAGGATACTGTCTTCAAAGAAATGATGATCTCGATGCTCAGTATCTCTCTAGGACAGCCCAGGCCACATATTGCCCAGGCTAATGGGACAGGCCTCTCTCTGAGAAAGTGTCTTTATTTGTAATCAACAGGCTGCTTCTTTCCTCAAGTCTCTTTCCCCCCCTCAACCTGCAATAGAAACTGGCTGAGAGATTTAAGGCACAATCACATATGGGACAATAGTATTAATTAAAAAATAGAACAAAACCACAAAAAATTAACAATTGTATTAAAGGTGTCTGAAAAGAAAAACATTAATTTTTTTTCTCTTCTTCAAAAATATTACTTTCTACTGCTCTTCCATGTGTACAAGGGGAGCCGGCAGAAAAATGTTAGATTATTTAAGACTGTCGGTCTATTATATAGGGATAGGATGGCCAATGAAACTGGGATGTTTTATATGTATTATGGCCCTCCTTTAAAGATGGTACTATTTGGTAATAATACTGGTTTTGGGATAGAAGCAATATCTGCCTTAAAACTCAACTGCATTGTATCAAGCTGTATCTTAGGGATGATTTAACTTACTATACATGAGAAAGTAAAGTTTTAAACATTGTAATACTCTGTACTGAGCATAATATATAATGAATCTATAAAGAATAAATTGTATAATGAGTTATACATACTATGTACAAACACATTTTATATTATACATACATATATATATACCATATAAATAGTATTTGCTATACCTACTTTTCCAATGACTATTTAGCTTTCCAATCTCTTTTAAAGACTATACCATGACTACAAAAATTATATCAAGAGGAAAAATACCATTTAGTATATTTGTGCATTTTATTCAGTGTCAAGTTTCACAGAACTTCTTAAATAATTTTGACAAATTTTATAGTCATTATTAGTGATATAATTTGATAGCCACTTTAAGGAAATTAGCTGTCTGAAAGCCTTTTAAATAAAGTAAATCTAATTTCTAAATTAGGATATACAAATGTTGTTACTCATATTTATCAAATGAGATTAGGAATATAAAAGTAAGAATAAAACTTCTATAAATGTATAAGATACTATTTAGATAAACAGCATGTATTTTATTTACTAACAATATTAATTAAAATATTTAAAAACATATGGTTTCATTTGGCTTTCTCTTACAAACTTATATTCCCAGTTTCTGAACTAATTAGAATTGACTTCTTATGGATCAGGTACCTTATCAGGTGAAGAAAGAAATTACAATGGACAGTCAATGCGTTAAGAGGTCAATACAGAATAGGAAAATCAATTTGCATTGATTAGACAAAAGGTCCATTTTACAGAGCCCAAAGGATTAGCTTTTAAGTGGACATCTTTGAACTATAAGACATTTTCAACTAAGAGGTATAAGGAGAACAGCATTCTAAAATAGTAAGAATTTTTAAAAAATAAGCAAATATAGTAAATGCCATAGTTAAGCTAGCTGATGTTTATTGATATTATGAACCATGCTTAGGATTACTATATATGTAATTCATCTAAAAGCTTTATATAAAGTGTGAAAGTGTTGCATTTATCTCATATGCTGGAATCTTTGCCTGATTATTCACTTAATAGGAGCTGGAATCTTAAGAACTATAGCAGACTGGACAGTTACATATTTGTGTTGACATCAATTAAATATTAAGGTAAAATTTAGAGTATGAATGTGAAAAATCAAAATGATAGATCTTTCTCAAACCACTTTAACTTGCACATAGTAAAATGTAATGAAATCATTTAACTAGTTATATTTTCCATTTAATGGACATTTAAGCTTACAGACAAAAGTTAAGACAATTTTATGTTTAATAGCAAGCATAACGATGATCTGAATTAGGGTCCTTAGGTTTTACATGACTATTGGTTTCTGACTCTAAGGCATTTATTTGCAATTCCTGTAGGTCCTTAGTCAGACCACACCTAGTGAGACCAGAAGTGTATTACGCTCTTTAAATCTCTTTGACAACTGACACCTCACACACCTCATTCGGCCATGGCATCTCTTACCTTCAATGGCTAGCATTGCCCGCAATTCCCGATTCAGCAGCTCATATCGTCGTTCTAAATCATGTTCTTTTTCCCTAGGCAAGTTGCAAAAGTTCATCAATATGCTAATTACTAAATCATTAAACACTTAAAAGAACCTTTAGCTTACATTGATTTTAGGACTCATAACTGACTGTTCTCTTTAACTTTAAGCCACTCAAAAGAAATGATACACAAACCTAAAACCTTCCTCAGGTTGTATATTTAATAGTGCTATTATTTTTCTCCTTCAATTTTGAATTGCACAGAAGTATATTTTAGTCTGTGGATAAGTAGCCTCAATCTTCAATGCTTCTTGTATTAAGTGCCAGGTATAAGGTTATTTTGGAGAATATTTTTCATAATTCGCAATAAACACTTTTTTGTCCAGAACTCCGTGTGAAAAGAGTACAAGAAACATGAAAGTACCACCAGTGAAAATTTAATATAGAGACAATTAAAAAGGCAAGATTAGTTAAGTTCTGCGCTTCTTCATAACTCCTTTATCAAGTTCAGGCATGGCAGAAATGACAAAAATAGAGGTTTTCACTAAAATAAAACATGTAAGCCTGCTTCTTCCCACACTAGGTGGCATAATATAAGAACATTGTTAGTGAGAAAAAGAAACAAGCATTAAGTCCTATGTGAACTAAATGCTAAAGACTGAAAATGCTTACATTTGGTCTAGTCTCCATTTTACTGTAATTCTTGCAATCGTAAAAAGGTCACTGTTGTGTAAATTATCTTTCATCCCAAAATTTAGGGTAACATCATTTGTAGAATACAAAGTTACTTTTGTCCTTATTAAGACTTATTTTAATTTTTAACTGAAAATTTGAAGTTAAATAAACTTCAGTTTTATTTCTTTTCCCACTAAATATAAACCAAACATCCTTTCTGTGCACAAGTGATTTCTTAAACACAAAAATTGTTTATATTACTTGGCTTTCTATATAATAAATACATTTTTTCAGTATCTAACACTCTCAAATTCTTACTTCAGATAAAAATTGGTTATATACTATTTTTAATTTTATTTTTATATAAAATATAATCTCTAATTAAGCCTAATAAGTATGAAACCCCCAAAAAAGACAATGATGGAAAGCCTAAGATTCACCAGTGTTGTAGGAAAAACAAGCAAAGTCATAAGTACTTACAGGAGAGAGAGCTGGTTCATTCTCCTTATTAAGGCGTTTTTCTTATTAACTAACATAAACCACTCCTGCATCATAGCTTCTTCTTCTTCTGTGTTCCTTCCTATAATTTAGGAAGAGTTATTTCTTATTCTATTGACATTTACAAGCCAAATAATAGTTCAGCACAAGTGTTTTGTTTTTTTTCTTTTTAACACGAAACATATTTTAGCTACCCCAACAGTACAAGTTAAACTGTTTATAACAACATCAGATTAAAGTCCGAGGCCTGAAAAAAGAAATCAATATTTAAAAATTCATAAGCCAATCTCTAAAACTGCTATTATTCAGCTTGTATATTTCGGTCCCCCGAACATATTTACAGATCATACTAAGTACAATACTAACACTAAGTACAGTTTAAAAAAAAAAAAAAAAAGTGTTCCAACTTTTAAATCCTCCCCAGAGGCTGACTTGTTATTATGTTTCAGTGAGGAACTCGTGGTGCTGACAGACATACGGTCATGATAAAAATAAATTAATGAATTAAAAACCACATTAAAAAATCATTATGAGAATTACAAGACTACCAGTAAGGTCAGAGAAGTCAATAGATTTTGTGAGAGCTTCCAGCTGTAACAACTTGCTTTTTTCCTTACTTTCCTCCCCCAAAGCAAACTAAAGGTATACATACATATACCATTCCAGAACTCATCATCCCTAACAGGGTAAACACTTGCAAATTATTTTAAATACATTGTAAATGACCAGGCTACAAAAATACTTAGAGCTATCTGTGAAAAAACATGATGAACATAATAATGTTCAGTAAATGAGAAAACATTTGAGCAGAGAGATGATTTAAAATTTTAGATTATAAATTTACTGATTGTACATTTAAAATTCATTTTCCCTAATACCCATTCCATCATCTGTACCACCCCTCCCCTCAAAAGGCCAGTATATCAAGGATTATAACATATAGCATATATTCGGTATTGTTCATGCAGAAGTAGGCCACAATCATACTCAAGAAAAATATTAATTCCCCAACCTTCTTCCTTCCTCTCCCTTCAAATTGTATCTAGTCAAATTTACAATTCTTTGACTTTTTTTTTCTGAATTTCGCCCATGATTGGTTTTCTGTTTTGCTAGGCCATTATTTAATACTTCAGTCCAACTTCTAGATAGATTCATAGGGTTAACTTAAATATCTACTAAAAAATTAAATATCCCAGGTGAAGACTAAATAGCCTAGTCAATTTCCTAAGTTTTATTTTCTTCTTAAGTGAGATATTTTCTTTTAACTTTCAAACACACTACCAGTCCATTAAAAAATATTCAAACAATACAGAGGTATAATTGAGTAAAAAGTCAAGGCCTCTTTCACCACCCCCACCCTCTCCAATTCCCCCATCCACCTCCCTTCTCCAGAAGTACTATTGCAGTTTAGCGTATCTTCTTCCAGACCACATACGTAGCTATGTCTATCACATACAGGTATATACCTTATCTGGACACATACAGGTTTCTTTAACATAAGGACCCTGTGATTTGTTGTTGTCATGCTGTTTGAAGATCTACTTCATTCTTTTTTAATACTTGCATAAATTATGGATGAACCATAATTTATTTAACTGTTTCCACATTAACAGAAATTTGAAAAAATCTTTAGAAAGAAAATCTAAAATAAAGAGCTGATCTGTGTGCAAAAGATTAAACATGTATTTCTGAGCATCCCTGTAAAATAGATATCTGTTGTTCATTATTAGGGAAAATAGTGAGAGGATATGTGCTTTCATTAAAGTCTGTTAAACTTTATGGTATGAAGCAGATCTAGGATAGATTCTTTGAGTATGAACAAAAGTCTTTATTGTTTTACAGCATTTTTAATCTCTCTTTTAGGGTAGCTGGTTTTGTATTCACTTTGGACCATGTGATGTCTTGACACTGGTCATGTGATATAGGCTGCGATAGGCACAAATCCCTGGGTAGCAACAAAAGAAGAAAGAGTAAAAAGAAAAAGCTGAGAAAAAGCTTGCAATTTGGAAAAAGGCCAATTGTACCCTGGTGAAGGCCTTTTTGATCACTGAAATGACACATGTGTGCAATATTAATGGGTGCAGTTTTTATGATATTTTGTTTTCTGATTAAAGACTTAATTCTTGCATTCATAACCTAAGTGGTTTCTAAAAATATACACATATTAAAACTTTGTTTTGAGTTTAATCTAACCTGTAATTGAGGCTTTCAGGCAATAAGACTAGAAGCAACTAGCCTATTTTTAAATTAGCATCATTTTCTTCAATGGAAGACTGCTTCCTTGAGAATAACAATATTGATGTGGTACTGTGTTATTTTCAGTTTAACTCATGCCTATGATTTCTACATAAGAATAAAAGATCCACCTCCCCTAATTGTTAGGAAATGAGAAGAGTCTCATGTTTAAAAAGGGAATAAGCCAAACAATAAGAAATATTTAAAGACATATTATTCAGTGCTACCTAGATTATATAAATTAACTGAAAAAAACATATTTGAGGTTAAATCAATTCTGTATCACTAACTCCTTATCTGAGATAGTACACAGTGATGGAAATCTATACTTAGCCTAGTAATAAAAAAATTAAATTTTCTTCTAATACATCATTACACTATTGTTTTTAGGGATTTAAAATTTTTTTAATTTAAAAAGCTTTTAAAAGCCAGTAAGTTGAACCATTACAAATTAATCCTGACTTTAATAACTGGTTAAAGACCCCTTTAGCTTTATAAGTAACAAAAAATATTAAAGCCTGTGATCACAGTGAGCTTTTCTCATTTCTCCTCTAACCATTTGTTATTTAATCCAATACTAGTAATCCAATTTGTCCATCAGACTTTTAAAGGGCAGAATGCAACTTCCTCAGCTTAGACACTTTTCAAAGTACAATATATTTTTCAAATGAATGCTGGATGTTTCATTTTTCCCAACTATTCCTAGCTCTAATGCATGAGGAAAAAAAGAACAAGATGAACATTGTTCATACTGATTAAGTAAGAGCTCATTAAAGAGCTGTCAGTGCGGTACTTTGAATATGCATGAAGCATATAATCAGATCTAGTACCGTCACTAGAGGAGAATACGGTAAGTACAAAGGATTGATTTAATTACTTAGAGTGGGCTGTGGTGGTAAAGCAGTCTTGTTAGTGCAAAAAGAAAAAGAGGTTGTATTCTGGCACTGTTAGAAAAAAGGCAGTTTTAGCTTCTGACACAATACATAATCTCAGAATAAAGCACTTTACATTGTAGCTTAAAATGAAGATTGTCATTATTTTATAAAATGGCCATATATCATTTTATCGTGTTTAAACTCACCTAGTTAACTACCTCTCTTTCAAAATTATCTTTAATTTGTAATCACAACTACAATTTTATCACCTTAGAGTCAATACTGATACTTTAAATCTTAAATTTTTTTCAGTTTCATGAAAAGTTCAAGACCTATATTATTGAAGACCATTTTGAAATTTAAAAAATGACAAAATACTACAGTTCAGTACACAGTGACTAAAATGTGAAAGCATGGCTGGGTTGCTAAACTATATTTTAAAACAGAATGCCTCATGTTTATTATAAATATACTACCACTAAAAACATCACCTTAACATTTTAAAGTATTGACTAATACAGTCTCTGGTAATGTTTTCTTCTACTTGGTTTCCTTAAAGAATTCTGTTATTTATTTTGCCTTGTGGAATGTAACGTCTTTCTGACATCACAATCTCTTATTGTCAGTTTTTTCTTTTAATCAATTATTATAGCCGAGCATGATTTATAAAAATTATTAAGTAATGAAGAGTAATGAAAATAGCAGGAAAAGTACTATGTAAATATGACTTCAAATCATTCTTCCTATCACATAGTTAACAAAAACCACTTAACACAAAGCAGCATAATATAGCACTACATGTAGTACAAATACTTAATAAATGTTGGTTGACAACTGCCTTTATATTCCATCTCCTCCCTCCCAAAATGACTTAAAGTTAAGATTTAATTTCACTTAAGAATTCATTTCTTCACCCAGGAATATGTATGTAGTTTTCATTTGTTTTTTCCAAAGCAGCATTTTCAATGTAAATTTTAAAACGAACAAGAGGAAAGTGATGTTAAAAACCTGAAATTATGAGTTATATTTTTAAAAACTGTCTACTAGTTAACTTTTCCTAATTAATCTTTCACCATAAGCTTATTGTCTTATTGTCTTATTTAGAAAGATATATTTTCAGACGGTGCGTTCTTACATAAATGCAAAATAAGGAACAATACAATTTTAGCTGAAAAGAAGAGGAATTCAATGGGAAACAATGAAAACACAGAGATGAAGGCACTGTTGAAACATATACACAAATTCAAGATTTTCTACTATGAAAACATTAAATAATGCTGAAATCTTGCCATAGCTCCATAGTGGAGATGGCTGACTAGTGATCACATATGGCCCTTAAAGGACACAACATAGCAAAGACAAACCAAACATAAAACAACAAAGTTGCCATTACAAATTGTCCCTATGGTATGATTACACATATATGATGACCTCTGAAAGATTTAGTATGTTACACCAGAGATACACATGAAGGTATCCAACTAACTGATACTGGACAAACATATTTTAATAACAAAGGAGGTGAAGTCTGGTAGATTTACTTAATGGATGAGAAAGATTAACTTACTGCAGTTATATAGGGTCATGGGCACATGAACTCCAAAGCCAACATCATTACAGGACTCCAGTGCTCCAGTTTTAGAAAATAGTTTAAGCTTAGGAAATAGAGCTTTATTATGAAAACAAATTTTACTATATGAGCAAACAGTTGATAAATGTTTCTACACTAAGAAAATCC